>NC_090451.1:381959137-382583422 GCF_031143425.1 Pleurodeles waltl | reverse complement strand
TCATATGTAAAACATTTTCCCAGTACTTGCAGAGTTCTGATTTTTCTTCACATTCTTTGACAAATTCTACAAAATTGTTTTTCAGGTTTTCTGATTTTGAACTGAGTGTATTGAACATTGCCTGGCTTTGCATTATGTCTTTTGAATGGAGTGCGTCATGTGCCTTGTTTACTTCTGAGATAAACTAATTTGCAATTCTTGTTCCAGAAAGCATTCCAAAGTAATGTTTCTATAGCCTCAGATATGAAGAGCATACTTTGTAACAACAAACATAATAAGTTCCGCTCAATACTGAGTGGACAGTTTTGCTTCCAATGATTTCATCCTCAATACGTGCATTGTCCATGACACATCTACTGAGAAAACCTCCGGCACACTGCAACACAACTTTTGTTATGTGGAAAACACTCATCAATAGATAAAGATCATCAAATTATACAGAATTGCTCATAAAAATGTCAGCTACAATACAAAAAACACCTTCATTGCAGACAATTAGCAGGATAGGCTGGTCTTCAACCTGAGCATGCACAATTTGGATATTTTTTTGAGCTGTGTTTAATGTTGCATAGTTTGTGACTGGAGATGGAATTACTGGTAAAAACCCAACCTTTTTCAGTGGAATGGTATCCAGGTAGATCAGAGCATTAATTCAAGCCCACAGAGGAATTGGCTTTTCTTCATCCTTCAGTCTGCACTGAAAAAGCGATATGATAAATTCAGTAAGGTGAGCTTTGAGAACTGAAGCATCAGGTAGAAGAAGATTCACGTCCTCAGCCACTTTGAAACTTTATGGTAGACTGGGACATGTTGATGGCTTGTACTGATTTTGCACATGTTGGCGAGGAATCTGGGATATACGTTTTCAGCTTTGTTTATCTCTGCAGCTGACACAGCTTGTTTCCCAGCTGCTTCTTCATTGATACAGTCTTTAAAAGGCACCATGGCAGTATTCTGTGCTGGATGTTCCCAACAAAGAAGAGCTGTATTAAAAATCAAAATTATCAAGAGCAGCAACTGTAGACCATTTCCTGGTAAAGTGACTTGGAAGTGGTGTGCGGTCGGATTCCCAAGATTTTATGCAAGTTCCTGCTTCGTACTACATCATAACAACTTGTTGATACACCAATCCTAATAATTGAGGTGATTAGCTCTCTACTTTTGAATTTTTCATAGATTGTGTGGTCAGTCATCATGTGTAGTGGGGTTTTCTTTTTGCTGTGATGTAATTCATAAAACATGATTTGGAAAAACAGTACATTTGCACTGCACAAGCCCATCGGTTCATGGGATTTTCTTCCAATTCTGTACTGATATCTTCAAAGCCATCATCATTTTTGCCAGCTTCTTTGTAACAGTTTTGCTTTGCTGAGTTCAAACAATGATGTAAAAATTAAATGTTAATACAACATCAGGTATTCTTGTTGACTACCATGATTGATGTGAAGAACTCAGGGGCATCACAAAATGTGACATCTGTTTTTGATCCTGTGCTGAATTTCATTTTTGCGCTGACTTGACCAGTGCTAAAGTGCAAGTGCTCTCTGTCTAAAATAGTATTGGTAATTGGTTTTCCCAGGATTGGTATATTTAGTTTACCTGTAAGCCCCTAATTCAGTAAATCAAATGCTACCAGGGGGCCTGCAGCATTGATTGTGCCACCCACATGAGTATCCATGTAAACATGTCTCGCGCCTGCCACTGCAATGTCTGTGTGAGCAGTTTTAACTTCCTGTTTGACTTGGCAAGTGCGCCCACTTGCCAGACACAAACCATCTTTTTTACTACATGTAAGTCACCCCTAAGGTAGAGACAAGGCAGCCCCATGGGTAGGATGCAGTATATGTAAAAGGTAGGCTCTGTACTGGTATGTTTACATATCCCAATAGTGAAAAACTGCTAAATTTGTTTTTCATGATTGCATGACCTATCTCTCTCATAGGGTAACATGGCGATTGCCTTGATATATCTTTCAAGTGTAATTTCCCATTGGGAGCAGATAAAGACATGGGGTTTGGGGTCTCTGAACTCACAATTTAAAATACATATTTTGGTGAAGTTGGTTTTTAAATTGTAAGTTTGAAAATGCCACTTTTAGAAACTGGGCATTATCTTGCATAACCACTATATGCCTTTGCCTGTCTGTTGAATACACATTTGGGTCAGGATGACAGGTAGGCTGTTTGTGAATTCACTGTAGGCAGTCACACAAAGGAAGCAGAGGTGTGCTTGGCATATCTTTATGGGTTTTCCAGGGCTAGAGTGGTGGGAGGAGTTGACACTTGCATCTGGATAGGGGTATGCCTGTCTTTACATAAAGCAATCTCCAACCCGCAGGAAAGACGGGATCTAGAGTAATTTGCCTAGTTCAAATGCAGAAATTCTTATAAGTATGGGACCTCTGAGACCACAACTTTAGAATCCTCCTGGACTGAGGGCATTCTGCCAGGAAGACGAGATAAATGCTGTAGAAGGGACTGACACTTTGCTGGTTGCTTCACTGTGCTGGCCTGCTGCTTGCTGCTTCTGTCCTGGGAGTGAAAGGACTAGACTTTTCTTTCTACATCATGCTTCCAAAGGTTATTCAAGGGCTTGGACTGAGTTTCCCTCCTGTAAGACGTCTCAGGGACATCAAATACTTCATCAGCCAACATCTAGGCTGTCTTGGTGAGAGTCCTGACTCACTAAGTAGTGCAAAATCTAGTTCCTGTGCTCTCAGGAGTGAGTTCTGGTGTAAACAAGAAGAAATCAAGTACATCAAATCCAGAGCAACTTTGGAACCAGTGCCGCTGTCCGACTCTGTACCATGCTGAGTGCAGTGACTGCCGCTGCAGGCCTGATGCCGCTGCAGTGCCTCCAAAGTCCCACCAAACTGTGAGTCCTGAGTGCCATGTCCCCGTTGTCTGGGACACCTGACTCCGACTCCATCGCTGCACCTGTTGCCATATAGTATGACCGCAACACCAAAAGTCGACACCTTCTGTCTAGACCTGCTAGATTCATCGACAATGCTGGATTATAAGGAACTGGCGACTCACCACCGACAACAGATCACTTCCCATTCCTTGCAGTAAGGAACTGACGCTGTACTGGCCCAGCAACACCTCTCCTCCCCGACTCAGTGCATCGTCTTTGTTTGCTCATCTATTTCAAAGGTACTGTACCAGGGGTCCGTGCAACTCTGTGACTAGCCTGCACTCCCTTACGAGTGGCGTCGGACTGTTGTGAACAACCGTTTCAACAAAGCTGTGATAGCCCTAAATGGAGCTATTGTGTTTCTAAATATTTTACTGAGACTTCGGCGGTCATTACGATCATGGCAGTGTGGCCCGCCATGCCGGCGGTGGCGGGAAAACCCTCCAGCCAGCATGGTGGGCCACACCACCACATAATTAACACTATGAGGGCCACCATCGGTGGCCCTCACTCACCGCCAGGCTGCCTCCGTCGGGCACCCTGGCTGTGGTTGGAATCATTATCTGACAGAACAGCGGTGCTGCCCCTTGGATAATGATCCATAATCCTCCAGCCTTTCCCTGGCGGGTTTCCACGCCAGGGAGAGGCTGGTGGAGGGGGTGCACTGGGGCACCCCGGGGGCCCTGCACTGCCCATGCACTTGGCATGGGCATTGCAGGGGCCCCTGTGCAGTTCCCCATCGCGCAGGTCAGCAGTGATCTGCGCGACGGATGCAGCTGCACCCGTCGCACAGAGGCATTGGTGGCGGCTCCGCCGTCAATGTCCCCACCAGGCATTCCTGTGGGCAGGCGGGCGGAAACAATGTTCCCCCCGCCTGCCCACAGGAATGTTCATTATACGGCCAGCGGGGATCCGGGGACCCTGGCGGTCAGTAGTTTGACTGCCAGCATGAACACAGCGGTTTCGACCGTCGTGTTCATAATGAGGGCCTTAATCTTAAAAAAATCATATGTTTGCTTGTGTGCATTGGATTTTTGTCTCTTTGGTCTTGTTTTACTCAGATAAATATTTGCCATTTTTCTAAACTGTTGTGGAATACTTTTGTGGTGTTTTCACTGTGTTACTGTATGTGATTTTACTGCATCTTGTGATCTTATTTTGACAGGAAGAACTTCAGGAGTCAAATCAGCAGAGAACACCATAAGAGTGTTTTGTTAGACTGACAAAAACGAATTCTGTCATTGTACATTCCCACCAGAAAAACTCTCATTTTGATTATTATGGATCAATATAGTTTCATCAATGTTGACCCTTATTTCCCTGATCTCACTGAGTGTGAACCGGCAGCCAGGACTCAAGAGTGGCTTTAAAACTTAATTTGCTTTTTTAAAGAGTGCAAACTTAACTGAAGGCTGGCAGTTATATTGCTGCTGGGACCTAATTGTTCATTCACATTTTCAAATGTATGCACACATGCAGTTCCAGGGGACATACAAATCCACTGCAAACACATTCACCTCACTGTTTAGATCAGCTACTCAACTAAAAACTTAGGTGGTCATTAAAACCCTGGCGGTCGGTGTTAAAGCGGCGGTAAGACCGCCAACAGGCTGGCGGTAAAAATTTTGCAATTACGACAGTGGCGGAAATCGGCAACAAAGACAGCCACTTTAACACTCCAACCGCCACAGCGCTACAAACAAACAGTGCGGTGGTCACCGCCAACAGACAGGCGGAGGACAAAGTACCGCCCACAGTATCACAACCTACCAATCTGCCACCTTTTCCGGGGCGGATAAAAACACGGCGGAAACATGATTCGGAAGGGAAAACGCTCACCTCTGCACACCCCACGAGGAACTAGGACAACATGGAGCCGGTACTCCAAATTCTCCCTGCAGTAGTCTTCCTGCTCCTCTACCAGGAGCACGAATGCCGGCGGCGAAGACCACAGTGAGTACTGCATCTACGACAGAGGGGAGTGGGGAGGGAAAAAACAGGGACACACAAACACGCATCACGCATCACGCAACACCCCCACCCTCACCCACGACAACACACACACTAATACAGCATGATACATTATAGTTACACCCCCCAATCCCCCTGGAAGAATGCAAAGACAAAAGAAAATGAGTGGAACCATTGTTTTATATTAAAAGCAAGTAGGCAAAAATATATATATACACCATTAACAAAATATACACCAAGCATAGTAGTCCAGGTAGTGCTTCAATTAAGTCCGTGGAACACTGGGCCCACACGGTATGGGCGAGGCCCACACAAGATCCCTGACCATGACTGAGAGAACACTGCAGGGGCATCAGAGAGCAAGAAAACAGGCACCTCAGGGTGAGGGAAAGGGGGGGCACCTCAGCCGGTTGAGTGCACGACGCCAAATCCACAAGAGGGCCACATGCCCACTGTTCCATCCTGAGGAGTGCAAAGCCACAGTCTCTCAAGTCTCTCCAGTGGGTGGTTTGCCCACTGTTCCATCCTGGGGAGTGCAAAGCCACAGTCTCTCAAGTCTATACAGTGGGTGGTTTGCCTACTGTTCAATCCTGGGGAGTGCAAAGCCACAGTCTCCCAAGTCTCTACAGTGGGTGGTTTGCCCACTGTTCAATCCTGGAGAGTGCAAAGCCACAGTCTCTCAAGTCTCTACAGTGGGTGGTTTGCCCACTGTTCCATCCTGGGGAGTGCAAAGCTGCAGTCTCTCAAGTCTAACAAGTGGGTGGTTTGCCCACTGTTCCAACCTGGGGAGTGCAAAGCCACAGTCTCTTGGGTGGATAACAGTCTCCACTGGTTCTGGAGGGGGCATTGTGCCCAGAGTGCTTCATCCTGCTAAGGACAAAGGTAGTGGATGGATCTCTCCACTGGTTCTGGAGGGGCCATGGTGCCCAGAGTGCTTCATCCTGCTAAGGACAAAGATAGTGGATGGGACTATCCACTGGTTCTGGAGGGGCCATGGTGCCCAGAGTGCTTCATCCTGCTAAGGACAGAGCTAGTGGATGGATCTCTCCACTGGTTCTGGAGGGGGAATGGTGCCCAGAGTGCTTTATCCTGCTAAGGACAGAGCTAGTGGATGGATCTCTCCACTGGTTCTGGAGGGGGCATGGTGCCCAGAGTGTTTCATCTTGCTAAGGACAGAGGTAGTGGATGGATCTCTCTACTGGTTTTGGAGGGGGCATGGTGCCCAGAGTGCTTCATTCTGCCCGTGACGGACTCAGTAGCGTCAGTGCCCTTGGCGCTCATGAGCCAGCGGTGCTTGAGACGGCGGTGCCCTGTTCAGCGGTGCTTGGGACAGCGGTGCCCTGTTCAGCGGTGCTTGAGACGGCGGTGCCCTATTCAGCGGTGCTTGAGGCGGCGGTGCCCTGTTCAGCGGTGCTTGAGACGGCGGTGCCCTGTTCAGCAGTGCTTGAGACGGCGGTGCACTGTTCAGCGGTGCTTGGAGCGGTGGCCTCCTTTGCAGTGACTCAGCTGCTGGCGGTCCTTCATGGCCCAGCGGGGCTTGTGCTGGTGGTCCTTCATGGCCCAGCGGGGCTTGTGCTGGCGGTCTTCTCTAGTCCAGCGGGGCTTGTGCTGGCGGCCCTCTCTGTCCCAGTGGGGCTTGTGCTGGCGGTCCTCTCTGTCCCAGCGGGGCTTGTGCTGGCGGTCCTCTCTGTCCCAGCGGGGCTTGTGCTGGCGGTCCTCTCTAGCTCAGCGGGGCTTGTGCTGGCGGTACTCTCTGTCCCAGCGGGGCTTGTGCTGGCGGTCCTCTCTAGCCCAGCGGGGCTGGTGCTGGCAGTCCTCTCTGTTCCAGCGGGGCTTGTGCTGGTGGTCCTCTCTGTCCCAGCGGGGCTTGTGCTGGCGATCCTCTCTGTGTCAACGGGGATGACGGCTTTGGCCTCCTGGTCAGCAGGGATGACGGCTGTGGCCTCCTGGTCAGCGGCAATGACGGCTGTGGCCTCCTGGGCAGCGGGGATGATGGCGGTCTCCTCCGCCGTGCTGCTCGTCCCAGACTTTCCTGGTTTCTTTTGGCCCTTCCCCACCTTGGAAGGTGTTGCAGCTGACTCCACACTCCCACCAGGACCCCTGGGAGCAGCTTTGGTGGATGGTGTCTTCCACCTCTCCCGCCGGCCACTGGCTAACTTCTGATGCTTCACAGGTGGGGGACTGTCTGTGCTGTGGCTCCAGTGTCACACTGGCTGCCCTGGTGGCCGGTGCACTCCAGATTCCGGTGACTACAGGCACCACTGGTCCAGGAGATGTTGTGGCTGAGGTGCTATTCGGGACCTAGGAGACGGACAGGGTGGGGGAGGTGTGGGAAAGAGGTCAAGGTTGGACAGAAAAAGTCTTTTGGGGACACTGGGACAGGTAGCTGGAGGGGGTTTGGGAGTGGAGGAAGAGATTGTGGTTGTAGGAGGTGTTCGTTTGGTGACTTTGGGTGAAGGTGCATGCGCTGGAGGATGACGTGAGGTGAATGGCTGTTGGGTGGGTGTGTGCCTGCGTTTGTGTATCTTGGGAGGGGGTGTCACAGACACACTGGGAGAGGACACAGGCGACGTGTGAATGGTAGTGGGGGTGGTGACTACACATGAGCGGGGTGTGGTGGTGGGTGTGCTGGTGATGTTAGTAGTGGCTGTAGAGGTAGTGCATGCAGGTGTGTGTGTAGATGAGACAGGGAGGGAGGAGGGAGATGAGGAGGAGGGGGACACAGTGGAGTCAGTGGATGTTGGTGTATCTGCATGTGTGTGATGCTTGCGTGAGTGCCTGTGGGATGTGTGGTGCTTATGTTTGCCTGAGCTTCCCTTGTGTGTTGACGTGTGTGCATGCTGGTCTAGAGGTGTGCTTGGGACTGGGTGGGGGAAGTTGGAGGGGGGAGCCTAGACACAGGGACAATGGCTGCCATCAGTGCTGAAGCCAGAGTCTGAAAAGCTCGCTGAAGGGCCGCCTGACCAGAATGAATGCCCTCCAGGAATGCATTTGTTTGTTGCAACTGTCTTTCTACACACTGGATGGCATTCAAAATGGTAGACTGCCCAACAGTGAGGGACCTGAGGAGGTCAATGGCCTCCTCACTGAGGGCAGCAGGGGTGACTGGGGTAGGGCCTGAGGTGCCTGGGGCGAAGGTGATGCCCACCCTCCCGGGTGAGTGGCCACGGGCCTGAGGTGCCTGGGGCGAAGGTGATGCCCACCCTCCCGGGTGAGCGGGCACGGGGCAAAGGCTGAGGGGCTGCTGGGAGGGCGGTGCTGGAAGGGGGGTGGCGGCTGTACCTGTAGATGGGGGGCACAGATGTTGCTGCCACCACAAGGGAGCTCCGATCAGAGGACACTGGTGTCACTGGTCTCAGCTCCTGTCCCCGCCGTAGAGCTCCCCTCGCCCTCCGTCCCACTGGTGAAGTCTGATTCCGTAGTGTGGCCCTCCATGGCCATGTGGGATGCAGCTCCCTCGTGCTCCGGTGCCACTGCTCCTCCGCCTGATGATACTAATGCACAGAAGAAAAGGGAGACCACAAAAAGGAGGGGGAGGACAGAAGAAAGACATGTTGAGTGCATGCATTCCCGCTACCGTTGGTGGACACGACAGACACACATGCCCCCTGCACTATGCCGCACTCTCGGGCTCCACTGTTCAATTCCTGGGAAATGGCCTACTAGGCTATGGATGACATCTGCACACATGGATGACACAGGGGCCTGACTAGGTGTACTTGGCACGCTACAGAGGTGCGGTGGGGTGCCACATGGCCTGCCTTACGGAGGGACCTTGCCTACGGAACTCGCCCTGGCTTAGGGAAACCCACAGCCCACCTCCTCCACCCAGACACCTCCACTGTGCGCAAAATCAGCAGAAAGAGAGTGTACTCACCCCCTTGTGGCTGCTGTGATGCCCTCAAGCACCCATCCAACTCCGGGTACGCCACCGCCAGGATCCTGAACATCAGGGGGGTCATGGTGCGATGGGCACCCCTCCCACATTGGGAGGCCATCCCCAGCTGAGCCTCCGCCGTCTTCTTGCTCCAGCGGCGAATGTCCTCCCATCTTTTCCGGCAGTGGGTGCTCCGTCTGTGGTAGACCCCCAGGGCCCGGACGTCCTTGTGTTGGCACGCCAAATATATTTTTTCTGGTGGGTGCTGACCTACATGATTTGTACAGGGGGAAGAGAAACTAATTACCAACAGCACTGTCACAGTCATTGGCCCCCATCCCTACCCTTGCCATGTGGCACATCCACTCACCGTCGGTTCATGCACGTCGCACTCTCCCCCTTCCTTCCTACATCCGCACCTCTCCACACAGACATAGCCCTTACAGCATTCTCCCAGTGTACTTACCTGTTTGTCTGGAGGACCGTAGAGTAACGTGTACTGGGGGAGGACCCCATCCACGAGTTTCTCCAACTCCTCCGATGTGAAGTCAGGGGCCCTTTCCCCAGACACTCGAGCCATTGTCTCTTCCAGACCGAGGTCACAGCAGCACTTGCAGTGTAGGTCCTCTCCTGTCGAAGATCAGGTATCGAGTGATTAAAAAGATAGAAAAAGGCGGTCACGTCCATGGTGGTTCGTACTGTCACCGCCGGCATACATCGTCATTGGCTCCTGGGACCCATAGGGTCAAATGTTAACCAATGCAGCATTGCGCCACGGTCTTCGACCGCCTACCGCGACGGTGTACAACGCCAGCGCAGTTACCTCACACCCCATTGCCCCGCTTTAGAGGTCAGGCAGCTGCCATTTCAGGGGCCCACATGGCTTAATTTTTAACTGCATCACACATACCTAGGCCTAGCCTCAACACACATACAGGCCACTTTTGAGATTAGAATCCGTGTTCTGTGTAAGCTGTGGGTACGTACCTCTGAGTTGTTTGACTCTGTGCTCGCTGTTGTCCTTCATAGGCACCGTCCGCTGGGACATGTGAGGAGATGGCGGCATCCTCCGGTGTACCGACCGTTGGTGGACCTGTCGACAATGGAGGAAAGACATGTGATCATCACATACAGGCTTGACCGTGCCACAATCCAGGAACTGTGTACCCAGTTGGAGCCAGACCTGATGTCAGCTATCTACCATCCCACAGGAATCCCCCCTCAAGTGCATGTGCTGTCAGTGCTCCATTTCCTAGCAAGTGGGTCATTTCAAACAACAGTGGCCATAGCATCAGGGATGTCCCAGCCTATGTTTTTCAACGTGTTGTCCAGAGTGTTGTCTGCCCTGCTGAAACACATGCGGAGCTACATCGTTTTCCCTCAGGTGGAGGATTTGCCTACAGTGAAAGGTGATTTCTATGCCCTGGGACATATCCCAAACATCATAGGTGCCATTGATGGGACACATGTGGCTTTGGTCCCTCCCCACAGGAGTGACCAGGTGTACAGAAACCGGAAGAGTTATCATTCTATGAATGTACAGATGGTATGTTTGGCAGACCAGTACATCTCCCATGTGAATGCCACGTTCCCTGGCTCAGTGCATGACGCCTACATCCTGCGGAATAGCAGCATCCCTTATGTGATGGGTCAACTCCAGAGGCACCGTGTGTGGCTATTAGGTGAGCACCTGGAAACAAGTCAGTGGGAATTTTTATGTGGGTCTGGGGATAGGTTTAGAGGGGTGTATGGGTATGTGCAGTGGGCATGCTTTAGTGATGGGTGTCCATGCTCTGTTGTTGCATGCAGGGCTTGGTGTTAGGATGTGTGGTTTGTGATAGTGGAACTTTTGTGAGGAGTTAGAGTGATGGGGGTGAGGGTGAGGGTGGGGGTATGTGCTGGCATGCAGGTATGGTGGGGGATGTAATAGTTAAGATTTGACTTACCAGAGTCCATTCCTCCAGCTACTCCTGCGTGGCCCTCAGGATGCAGAATCGCTAAGACGGAACGCACCTTCCCCCGTAGGTCGTTCCACCTCTTCCTAATGTCATCCCGATTTCTTGGGTGCTGTCCCACTGCGTTGACCCTGTCCACTATTCTTCGTCATAGCTCCATCTTCCTTGCAATTGAGGTGTGCTGCACCTGTGATCCGAATAGCTGTGGCTCTACCTGGATGATTTCCTCCACCATGACCCTGAGCTCCTCCTCCGAGACCCTCGGTGTCTTTGTCGTGCCATGGGGTGGTGTAGGTGATGTGTGGGGTGGTGTGTGGGGTGTTAAGTGTGCTGATATGTAGTGATGTGTAGTGTGAGGTGCATAGAAGTTATGTGGGTGATGGTGTTGTGTGCCTCTGGATGCTAGTATTGTTGATGGTGGTGTCTCTCTCTGGCCTTCTCTCATTAATTGTTGTCGTAGGGGTTTGTGGGTGATGTGGGTGTGTGTTTTATATTGTAATGGGTGTGTGGGTGTGGTGTGTGTATGTGTATCAGGTGTGTGTATTTCGAATTGTCCAATGTGGCTGTGTTTTGTATATGTGTGTGCATTTTGAGCACGGCGGTATGTACCGCCAATGGAATACCGCGGTCCAAAGACCGCTGCATGGATTCGTGTGTCGTGATAGTGTGGGCGTATTTCTGTTGGCGTGATGGTGGAGGTTTTGTTTTTGCCAGTTTATCACTGACCTTTGGTGTGGCGGACTTGTGTGGGTCTTTGAATTTTGGCGGATTCCGTGCTGTGGGTCATAATAGCTGTGGCGGATTTCCGCTGCCGTGGCGGTGTGTTGGCGGTCTTCTGCACGGCGGTAAGCGGCTTTTACCGCCAATGTTGTAATGACCGCCTTCATCTTGAAAGAAACTAGCTGCAGATAAAACATGTTTGCCCTTTGAGACCTGCATACTCTGTACTTTGTTCTTTTGTCAATCCTTTTGGCCTTTGTTCTGGCTAAACCACAGATAACACATTGAAGATCCTCTGCTCTCTGATCAGTTGTTGAAGGAGGACAACGGGTAGCCATCAATCTTCTAAGTGGATGGGCATTGGGATTGGTTCTCATTGCTTTCTCAAAAGACTAGGATTATTGTTGTGATTTAGTTGTTTCTGCTATTTTTTGACCAATTATTTCCAGGCTTTTTTCCATTGTATAAGACTTGCAGCACTTGTTCTCACAATGAAAAAATATTTGATCCTCTTCACCCATCAGTTTCAATCTTTTGAGAAATTTGTCTTGCTGTATTTTGCAGCATCTCAAACTTTCTTTTGTCCAGCAGCAGTTGATGTTACCTTTTCTTTCAGATTAGTTTTGCATATGACGCATCATTTTTTGTTGGAGTCTTCAGATTTTGTAGTTAGCAACACTGTCAAGAGGAAAAAATCCTGTGCTCCCACCTGCTTCGCTCAAGTTTACGAATTTGAATCAACAGAAAACCTAACAAAAGACTATTTTAAAATAAATTACCAATATGATGGCTAAAACTCATCATCATAGAGCTGTCACTAAAATGAAGTATATAGGCCTCATGGCTCCTGAAATATTAAGGCCATATTTATACTCGGTTTGCGCTGAATTAGCTAATTATTTTTTACACTAATTCAGCGCAAACCTAACTCCGTATTTATACCTTGACGCTAGACACGTCTAGCCCTAAGGTTATGGAGTTTACATCATTTTCTGGACGTGAAAACCTACCTTGCGTCAATTAGATGCAAGGTAGGCGTTCCCGTCCAGAAAATGACAATATGGCCTTAGCGCCATATTTACCCCTGTGCTAAAATCTAGCATAGGAGGATGGGGGCCTCAAATAATAGCGCTAAGCTTGATTAGCGCCATTATTTAACGCCTGGGTATGGAAAGGCGTTAGCGGACCTTTGGGCCTTTTTCATGGTCAGAGACCATGGAAAGAGCCCACAGGTGCGCTTCCCTTGCTGAGGGACACCCCCACCCACATCAGAGGGACACCACAGGATGGGGGTCCCATCCCAGGTAAGTCCCAGTAAGTATTTTTTCTCCCCACTGGGCGGCCCTGACTTGGGGCCCCTTGCATGGCGCTGGCTCCAATGGCCATGCCCAGTGGACATTCCTTCCCTGGGCATGGCCATTGGGGTGGTGGGCATGGCTCTTATCTTTACTAAGACAGGAGCCATGTCCATGGGGGTTGTGCGCCAGGAAATGGCGTTACACTGCTTAGAGGCATTTTTTTGCCTCTAGACAGTGTAGAGCCATATTTGGCGCACAAGCTCTGGTTTCCCCTATGCCTCCCCCACCTTGTTAGCGTCCTTTACAAGGACGCTAACAGGGCATTAGTGCCATTCTATAAATATGGCTCCCGGCCGGCATCCAGGAATGGCGCTAGACAGCGCTATACTTGTACACGCAAAACTGCACTAACGCAGTTTTGCATGTAAAAGTATAAATATGGGCCGAAATGATCATTGCAATACTTCCGCCATTTTAAAAAATGTCATCCAGAACAAAATCGACCCAGATTAGCAATGTCTACCCAAGCTAAATTACTTTTCTAATTAAACAAAAACTGAAATAAAAAATGAAAATCTCTGGACAACATTTTTCACAGTGGTATATCGTGGGGGGGGGCAGGACTAAAAATACAAATTTCGTACCCAGATATTTTTTGTATCTTTGCTCAGTCAAAGTTTTCCTCACTACGGCTTAGCCTAGTTTTTGGAGCTTGAAAAGGTCACACTTTATGTGAACAGCCTTGGGTGCTTTGTCTTGGTCCTCAAGAAAATGCTTCAAGTCCCATCAGGTCCTCCTTTTTGGAGAAGTTTGACTTGGTCACTTCTAAGACTCCCAGGATATTAGGGGCAGTATGTAGGTCTAACATCAGCTCCAATAGAGGCGACCAGCAAACTCCAGTCAGGGTCTGTTCGACCAAGCATCCTTGGTATGGATTCCCCCTAACTTTTTGCCTTCAGATCTCTTGTTTTGCTCACTTTTTTTTTGCTGGCCTTGGGCTTCTGGAAACTTTACCACTGCTAACCAGTGCTACAGTGCGTGTGCTCTTTCCCTAAAAAGTGGTAACATTGACTTATCCCCAATTGGCATATTTAATTTACTGATAAGTCCTACATGTGCCCAGGGACTGGAAATTCAATGCTGCTAGTGGGTCTGAAGCACTGATTGTGCCAGCCACTTAAGTAGCCCTTTAACCATGACACAGGTCTGCCACTGCAGAGCATATGTGTGCAGATTTGACCTGCCTTGTGAGGCCCAAACCTTCCTTTTTAATACATGTGTCACCCCTAATGAAGACCCAACGCATCCCTAACGGCAGAGTGCAGTTTATTTAAAAAGTAGGACATCTACTTTTTAGTTTTACATGTCCTGGTGGTGAAAAAATCTTACATTCATTTTTCACCACTGCAAGGTCTATCTCTCCCATAGGTTTACATTGAAGTTGCCTTATAACATTTTATAGGTGTAAATTCCAAATTGGAAGAGATGGACTTTTCAAGTTTGATATCTCTTGAATCACAAATTAAAATCACAACATATGGTAAAGTTGGATTTTAAATTGCAATTCTGAAACTGTCACTTTTAGAAAGTTGACATTTTCTTACATTGGTTGCCTGCTGCCTGTCTCTGTTCACATGTCTGGGGTGGGGGTCACAGCTGAACTTTCTGTATTGCACCTAGACAGCCATATTCAATAGGTGTAGGTGTGACTTGATGGGTCTTTATGGGCCATCCTGGTAGAATGGGAGGAAGGAGCTGGCCACAGACTCACTTATACCTGAATAGTCTGTGTACCCACACAAAAGGCAGCATACCCCCTTGAGTGAGTGTGGATCCAGGGGAGGAGGGGTAGGACATCTGTGCACTTCAAAGACATACTTTTGAAGTCTCCCCCACTTCAAAGGCCCATCTGCTTATACATACTGGACCTCTGACACCACCAACTGAGGGTGTCTCGGAGTGAGAAGGACGGAACCTGCATCTCTCCAACCCAGAACACACAGTGGCTCCAAGGGACAGCTGACTGGTCTTCTGATCTGAAGTCTCAGGGACATGAAAGACTTCCAACCAAGCAATCTACATGTGCACATGCACTCTGTGAGTCTGCCCTGCCAAGTGGTGCCACCCCAGTTCTGGACCCTTGGAAGTGAGGGGTTTGCTGCAGCTGAAATTATGCATAGCGTCCTAGAAGTGGATCAAAACCAGCGCTTCACCCTCGTTGCATGGATTGAAACTGGCTCATCATCCACGTTGCATGGATCGGAGTTGATGTATCATCTCTACTGCGCAGAACGACCCCTGCTCAATGCCTTTGGCACTGCTGTATCCCTGACCCAATGCATCACTGCTGTTGCATGGATAAAATCAATGCATTTTCACCACTGCACAGGAAATATCAACACATCCCCTGCGCTGCGGAGGTCGATGCTGATGCATTGCTTCAGCCTGCTTCCCACATCTTTGTTGTCAATGCAACCAGGATTAAGGTACATTAGTTCAGTGGGACCAATGAAGTCCCTGTAGCCAGCCCACTTTTCATCACGGTGCGTCTGAACTTTGGAGTTTGTCTCGGTCTGGAGCGACCACCCGGTTGTTGCTTCTTGCTCATAAACACTATTTTACAGTTTCTTTTTTAAAAATTCATAATTCAAGTTCTACTTATTGGATTGATGTCATGTTGTTCTTGTTTTATGTATTAAAATACGTTCTATTTTGTTAACTTGATGTGGTACCTTTTTGTGTGGTATTTGCACTGTTCTACTGTTTGAAATGTTGCACACAAAATGTTCACATTGTCTCTTAAGTTAAGCCTGGCTGCTCTATGCAAAGCTCCCAGAGGGTGAGCACAGGTTACCTAAGGGTGTGTTTGTGACTTACCATGACTAGTTTTCTGGTTCTTGCATGGTCAGACAACAACCTTGTTCTTCCTCTGTTCTTCCACAAATCCAGATGAATACCGAGGAGCTCAGGGTGAGGTGCTGTGCTACATTTGAACAATACACTAGCTAGGGGGTGAGGGTTACTCTTGGACACTACCTAACCAATATGTAAAGATTCCCCTAGCTCAACCATTTCCCCTTTTCAGCAGATCATTTTTGCTTTACTGCAAACTATCACACATTTCACCATTCTAAGGCACAATCAGTACAGCAGAACCTGTCTCCCCTCAGCAGCAGCTTTTGGCCCACCCAGAGGTGAGTCTACCTACCTATGCACACCAAACTGTTTTGGACCCAGCATTGTTTCTTCTGGGATTGCATTCAGAATGCAGGGAGTGTACCTTGGAATAAATAGCCCTTCATCTGCAGGTCTCACCTTACATTAAACAATGAATGAGCTTGCTGCACCCTGGTCCCTTTCAAATCAACAGAGTTCCTAAACCATCTAAAAGGCAATTTCTGAGATCAGCTGTGCAACATATTTCACACGCAGGCCATCGTATCAAAAGGCCTACATGATTTGTTCAGTTATGGGAGCAGTTACAAAAGCTTTGCCAGGTGGTGACGTAATGGCAGGGGGGCAGCTTCAAGCAGGCTAATGCCAATAAGCTTACTGAAACTTCATGCAGGAAATGTCTAGCTTTCTAAGAGTGAATTATTCTATATATTAATCAAAAATCGAATTTCACCATGGGTTTGGATTTTTAAAAAAATTATAAAAAGTGGTTCAAAGGATGCGGCAGCTTCTTCTAAGCCAAAGTTGTAAAACTTGAATTTTAATTATAGCTTTTGTCATAGAAATAACCACAACCCCCTTATAGTGAATATAGCTTTTGGGTGCTAGTAACTGTAGGAATATGGAAACCTTAAATCCTTACATTCTCCACTTTTAAATAGCAACCACCATACCTTCCTAGCTTCAAGGCCTACTTATGGTGTCTTGCTTAATATTTGTAAGTAAGTTTCCCTCCTTTCAAAATGGTTATTTTGGGAGGCCTGCCTGCAGGTTTTAAATAATGCAGGAATCTGGCTACACATGTAGGTCACAGGCCATGTTTTCATTGTCAGCCTAGTGCATAGTACAATATGTCCTACAGTCTACTGTCGATATTTACCTTACATGCTTCGGATGTATTTCCAGCCCTATATACTATGACCTTACTGGAAAGTTGGATATGCAAATTGGACATTAACCAATTTTCCCATGGTTAGGGGTCAGAGTACATACACCAGGCAATGGTTAGCAGTGCCCCAGTATGCAAAGTTAAAAAAACAGCAATATCACTCCACAAAATATTGCCCAAATAAATGGAGGCATTTTGTCACAGGAGGCGTCCTTTCAGAAGCATCATCTAACAATTATACAGGTAAAACAACTTAAATGCAGTTAGAAATAAAAATTATTACATTTCCAAATATTCATATTTATGATTAAAGCATGAGTTCAAGTAAAGCAAATACTTTTTCGCAATGAAGAGTGCTTAACTTGATATAAATGGGTAACATGTAACAACAAATCATACCTTTGAAGGTCCAGGTCTCAAACATATTTGGTATATGCATTTAATTTACATGCACAAATGGAGTTTTAAGAATGCAAAATCACTTTTACTATTCTCAAAATTAGATTTTTACCTGTGAAAAGATTTGCATATAATATAAATGTTTGTGTTGTTAATTCCATGGTAAAGTACAAAGAATGGGTTGAGAGTGGGTTTTTCAAAATAAGGATGCCCTGTAAATTTGTGAACATTAGCAAATTATACTTTGTGAGAATTTTCAAACATGGTTCTGCACCCTTTCTATCCAAAATGTCTGACTTCCATGCGGGGGGAGGGAAAGGGTACGAGGTTTCTCAGAAAGACAAAATATTTAACCAAAAGAGAAAAAATGAAAAACAATCATCAATTTAATTTGCATTTGTCCATTTTTTACATATCAAAATATACATGGGTATATTTTCAAATTAAAACAAAAATCACCAATGTTTTCAAAAGAGAGTACCTGGAAAAAGGCCACTGTTGAAGGTGTACTGAAGTTACCTGGAAAACCTTCATAAATCTGAACTCGATTTCAGTTGTCAATCTGTAGGATTAGAATTCAAATTTTTTTGAGAGTCAGACATTCTGTTTGCATGAGTTCCTGGCACTTTATTTTTAAGTGAACGTTTTGCATGCTATGAGGCAAATTAGTTGATGAAATGGCTTAGGTCAGTGTTTCCACACCTTTTGACTTCTGTGGACTCCCACTTTATCATTACTTGAACCCGGGGACATCCACCGAATCATTGTTTGAATATGGGGACCCCCCACTGAGTCATTACTGGAAGCCGGAGCCCAGGCCCAAATATTGTTGATGACTTGATCCACAATTAAATACACAAAAAACACAGAAACAAGCATTCAAACACATACACAAATGAAAACACATTTTATTTATTTTGCAAACAAATATAAATGAAAAAAATAATGATAAAAAGGTTGAAGTTTTTCTAAATTAAATTGAAGCCACACATTGCCCATACTGTAGTCTGTTTGAAGCATGTGCACTGCTCCACAAGTCATTCTGAGGATAAAAGCACGTCGCTCACCATCTTCAGGAAGAACCTCAAGACGAGGCTCTTTGGATGAGGCCTCTCCCTACCCCCTCACCCACAGCACCTTGAGACCCTCACAGGTGAGTAGCCGCGCTTTACAAATATTGATTGATTGATTGATTGATACTAATTACATTTTTAGCCTCCAGTTTCAAAATCCTTGACAGTCAGTACGTTTTCAAATTTTCAGTTGTACATTTAGGCACTTTATTTGTATACACTTGATTAGTTTGTTAATATTAATTAATGTTCTAAGCAGTCACGGACCCCCGAGGAGGCCCCGGACCACAGGTTGGGACTCACTAGCTTAGATCATAGTGTTACCCTTGTTGCAGCACTTCTTGACAAACTAGAGCACACACAGTGGTGAAATCTATTGACAATATGTAGTGTTATGGCTTGCGGCAACGGCGCGCAGTGCTTTCTTTGATCCGCGCGCCGCTCTCGTGAACCAGTTTGGCACGAGACGCGTTCTTTTAACGCTCCGTGCCGAACGGATTCATTGGTGAAAAGGGGTTGGAGAGCATCCGATGAAGCTGGATTAAGGAGCTTCTTTTTAATATATTGCCAGGGTGGTTTCTATTAATTAATAAACCTGGACGAAATCTACTCACGTTTTCTGACTTCATTACTACATTTTGTGGCGACGAGCAGTAAGAAACCACACAGCAAACCCACAACTCAAGATTTGGAGGTGTTTTCCTTTCGACAGGAACAGTGCTGTGAGTCTTAACCCCGCCCCTACATCTAGACAGCCAACTGAGAGACTTTAATTCAGTATTATTTGTGGCCTCTCCAACAAAGCTTCATGTTGCAACTAGAGCGCTAACTTCTTATTGTGAATTTGATGTGGAACAAATCAAACACCATTTTTTTTTCTCTTCTACTAAGGATTTCTGAACTTTTATTTTTTTTAAAGCACAAGATTTTTTTTTTTAATAAATTGGTGTCTGTTATCTACATAAAGTATTTGCGCTGGTATCAGTATGCAGGCTGTTACACCTCCACCACCTTACTTAGAAACTCCTGGTGAACCACCTATCACGTGGAAACGTTGGTTTGATGCATTTGAAACATATTTAGGAGCATTAGGAGCTACTAGATTTAGACCAGAAAGAAAGAAATGTCTTTTATTACACTCGCTTGGCTTTGAAGGGAGATCTACGTTTAAACATCTACCAAATATAGAAACACATCAAGATGAAGAACTTGATGAATTCCAAGAAGCAGTTAAAAAATTGGAATTGAGGTTCAATGAGCCACCGAGTTCAGTTGTTTTAAGACATAAATTCTTCAAACGAACACAGAAATCGAATGAAGACATTGATACGTACATATCAGCTTTAAGATCTTTGGTAGCTGAATGCGAATTTGATAATTTTAGTGATCAGCTAATAAGAGACCAATTAATTTGCCACTGTTTGGACAAAATTATTCGTCAGAAGCTCTTGACTTTGGGGAATCCTAGCCTTAATGAATGTATCAGAATTGCTAAAAGCATCGAAACTTCTGTACGATCTGTGAAGGAACTTGAAGACAAGCCTCAAGAACATGTCTGCCCTGATTATAATAAAGAGACCTCAGTCTTTCAAAGAAAAGGAGATTCCTTGAAAAACACCAACTCCAAATCGTTTTTTTCTCAATCCAATTTTTGTTTCAGATGTGGAAATAATTTACACAAGAAAGGGAGTAAACCTTGTCCAGCAAAGTTTGTTACTTGCAGATTGTGCAACAAAGTTGGCCATTTTGCTAAGGTTTGTCAAAGCACCAATGGTAACAAAATTAATGTTGGTGCTATCAAAGATGAGTCTCAGGATTTTCAAGAAAGTGATCTCGTCTCTGATTTACAAGACATGGTGTTAGTTGTTAATGATGATGTCAAGTGGCGTGATCCTTCAGACTGTGTTGATCCGTATGTGGAATTGGGCATTGGAGACAAAGTTATTCATCTGTTAGTTGATTCTGGTGCACGAATTACAATGATCACTAAAGAACTTTTTCAAGATACATGGAATAATAGACTTCTTCATCCTCCAGACAGATCTCCTGTGTCATACGAAGGACGGAAAATTGACTTGTTGGGATATTTTTAAGATGTTCTGAAATTCAAAGGGAGAGTTATTTATGGAAAAATGTACGTAGCTGTAAAGGGTCTTAATATCCTTGGTTGGTTTCATCAAGGATTGTTCGGTATGATATTAAGACCAGGTACACGTGAGCAAGTGCTCGCGTGAGGGATTCAGATATGGTGGAAGATTTATTAAACGATTTTCCCAAGGTCTTTTCTGGAGAATTAGGGAAAATTAAAGGTTTTAAGCACAGAATTAAAGTGAAAGAAGGTGCCCTGGCCATTAAACACAAGATGAGGGGAGTACCTTTTAGTGCACGGAATGATTTGGAGAAGGAATTGATTTCTTTGACCAAGTCAGGTATTATTGAACAAATTGAGTCTTCACTTTGGCTTTCTCCTTTGGTCGTTGCTAAAAAAAAGAATGGAGAGCTTAGGGTATGCATAAACTTACGTGCTCTGAACAAAGAGATTTGGGTTGATTCTCATCCTTTACCGAAAATAAATGATTTGTTAGCTCTTGTTGCTGGTGCTAAGTTTTTTACTAAATTAGATTTAGCATCTGCTTACCACCAAATTGAATTGGAACCGTATTCCCGACATTTCACCGCTTTTGTTTCACCGTGGGGTACCTATCAGTATTGCAGGTTACCTTTCAGTTTAGCATCAGCTGCGTCTGTGTTCCAAAGAGTAATGGAAAGTTTACTCAAGGGCATTGATAGTGTAGCCATATTCCAAGACGATGTGTTGATTTTTGGGCCAGATCGTCATTCTCATGATGCCACACTCAGACACCTAAGAGATTCGGAATGCCTGTATTCGGTTATTGAAAAGGAGCTCTTAGCCTGCTGGTGGGCGATAGAGAAATTCCACACTTATCTCTGGGGTACTAAGTTTTTGCTCCAGACAGACCACAAACCTCTCATTTTTATATTAAGTGGGAAAAATGTGAAAAATTGTTCGCCTAGGATTGCAGGGTTCTCAGCTCGCCTCCCTCAATTTCAATTTGATATTCAGCATATTTCTGGAGGAAAAAATGCACGAGCTGATTTTCTGTCTAGGTTCCCTGCGGTTTCCCCATCACAGGTCTTAAAAGATGAATGTGACGATGAGAGTTGTATAATAGCTTCTCTTGAATTGGATGACGCTGGTCCATTTTCTGAAGCAGAATGGATTGCGGCTACAGATAATGATCCTGTCTTGAAAACTGTTTCTAAATTTATTAGTGAGGGGTGGCCTAAGGAGAAGTCTTTGGAACCGGGTATTCAGCCTTTTTTTAAATTAATGAAGAATTATCTTTGGAGGGTGGATTGGTTATGAGATCGGACAAGTTGATACCTCCTCATGTTTTCAAACAACAAATAATAACAAAAGCCCATGAGTGACATCTAGGTTTGACTTTCACTAAACGTAGGGTACGTTCTTTTTTCTGGTGGCCCCAAATGGATACAGAAATAGATAATCTAGTCAAGGGTTGTGTTATTTGCGCATCTAGCGATAAAGTTCTCAAAACATCTGTACCTCCCTTAATGCCCATTGAATTGCCGGAGCGACCCTGGGTGAAACTAGGTGTTGATTTGATTGGTCCTTTTTATACCCTGCCGTCTAATGCTAAGTTTGCTTTAGTTCTGTTAGATTATTACTCAAAATGGCCAGAGGTCAGATTTATTAGCGAACCAAATTCTAAAGCTGTGGTGAAATTTATTAGAGATGTGTGCATGAGGGAGGGCTTCCCCGAATACGTTATTTCTGATAACGGAGTTCAATTCGTTTCCAATTAAGTGGAACAGTTTTTCAGGAGTAGTAGTATTAAACACCTAAAAAGTTCTTTGTTTCACCCTTAAACTAATGGCCTTGTTGAACGCTTTAATCGGGTCCTGGGTGATTGTATTAAATGGGCCATACAGAACAAAGTTGACATTCACTCTGCTACTCAGTCAATGTTGTGGTTCTATAGGACTACACCCCAGTCTTCCACTATGGTTTCTCCTTTCGAATTATTACGAGGTAGGAAACCAGCCACTGAGTTTAAGCCTGCGTGGATGTTCAAGTTATTGAAACAAGAGGTGTGTGTCCATAGATTAGATCATTTTGTGAGAAGGAATGTAGCAAGGGCCCAAATTTCACAAAAATTCCATTATGATGAAAGGAGGAAAGTGTCTGAGTTGGAGGTGAATGTGGGAGATGTCGTGAAAATTAAATTTGGGGGTTTCATCAAGAAAGGTGACTCTAAGTTTTCGTCACCGGTTTTAGTCAACAAAGTATGTGGGAATGCTGTCAGAGTTGAGGGTGGTCATTGGTGGAACAAGTCTAAGGTTGTGAAAGTTCCTTGTCCACCCAATATGGGCCTGTTAGTTGGTGAAGCTGAGTGTCATAAAAATTGTGTTTTTCAGGATGATTGTTCGAATGAGCGTGTGGATGCAGGCAAGGTTTGTGATGACTTTTCTATGGTACGCAGAAGTACTCGTATAAGACGTAAGCCTCACAGATTTAGATGAATATATGTATTGTTATTTTTTTGTATTACTTTGGAATATTGTTGTTATAAATTCAAGTGTTCTTTGCCTATCGTTGTTTTTTAATTTTTAATTTTTTTTTGGTCAATACTTATATTTCATTGTAATTGTATAAATAGTGTTGTAGTATATCTACATGTGGAACTAGTGCTGTATTCTGACTCTAGCATGTATAGTTTTCCAATGTATAGTTATATGTTTTCTCTTCCTTTTTGTTTTGTTTTGGAAGAAGAAAACCCATGTAGTGTTATGGCTTGCAGCAATGGCGCGCGGTGCTTTCTTTGATCCGCGCGCCGCTCTCGTGAACCAGTTTGGCACGAGACGCGTTCTTTTAACGCTCCGTGCCGAACGGATTCGTTGGTGAAAAGGGGTTGGAGAGCGTCCGATGAAGCTGGATTAAGGAGCTTCTTTTTAATATATTGCCAGGGTGGTTTCTATTAATTAATAAACCTGGACGAAATCTACTCACGTTTTCTGACTTCATTACTACACAATACATCCTCAGTTTTCCGCAGACACTGGAATCAGCTACAGATATAAACACACTTGCATTTATTCGGCTAGAATGTGTCTGAAACTGGTCAGCTCCAGGAAAATAAGAAGTTCGTCACTCCTCCACAATCGTACTTATGGATTGTGAAGAAAGTCCTTGGACAGTGGTTGTTTGACAGGTAGGCAACAGGTCATTAACAGAGTAGAGAATAGTAAAAGAAAAAACGAGAACTTAGCCCACCAATATTGAATCAAAAAGTAATAGACCAGTTGTTTTTTATTGCAAAAATGGTGATTATGCAAGATACCAACAACAATCCGAACAAGATTTTCTAGAATGCTTATTATGCTCATTTTCATTTAGAATGGCAATTTCTTTGTAATTTAGGTTTCTAACTTTTATATGAGCACACTAAAGTCATATAGTCATGTCCGTATATGCGATGTGTAATCTCTTTTCAGCGATGAGTGTACACCGACCAACAAATGAATTTAGTCATGGCAAAAAAATAATGAAAACAAGCACTAACCAAGTCAGTAGGGTGGGCTTTAATGTCTTAAAACATGCAAATACTATTTGTACAAACCCATGTGCGCGTGCATTAACATTTTAAGGGTAGAACTATTAACTTTGCTAATGGTTATGAAACAGCTTTTTGAGATTTGCTTATCTCCGCAATGATTGTTAGTGCCAGGTTTTTTGCACCTTCAGACGATGATATATTTACTACAGAGATATTGTTTTACGTCAAATTTTCAAACGAGTTTTCCAGCGAGCAATACATATTTCGCAACTCTCACCAAACATGTTTCCTATCAATCAAAAATTGTTAGTAGTCTTCCTTTGATTTCGACAGCAAGTTTTCAAACTTATCCATTTTCCGGATTTAAAAACAAAAGAAATTTAAGGTGATGTTATTATAAGGATTAAAGTCAGATTGTTAGCGGGGCTGACTACTACGTGTGTACCGACCTGTGTCATAAACCTTACAGCAACATACATCCTCTATGTTTAGACTCGCTGCATCCTTATGATCGCAATTTTGAAGGATTTAATAACAGTTTAGGGTCATGCTGTAATCCGGCCGCCCGAGTACACATTTCACCTGCTGTGCCTTGTGTATCCATCCTCCACTTACATTTAATCACTTCAGACATATCATGAACACCATCTACAGCGCCATCGCCTGTCAGGATAAAGGGAGGAATCAAAGGTCTTGCAGGATTAGAAGTTCCACTGTAATTGTGTCTGAGATTTAGCAGATGACGGTCTTGGAAGAAAGCTACATTTAATGGCCCATTTAAAAGCCGTATCTCAGCTCTGCTAAGTTTTTCTCTGATCATAATTAGGAGAGAGCAGTTTTCTGCTGGTATTATTCAGATTACTTACGAGCCATCAGACATTATTTGCCTTTTTGGAGGCTGCAGCAATGTTTTCCATAAAATGTGAGCACAATTATGTCTTGCGTCTAATGTAGTTGAAAGGTTTTCATGTGTACGAAAGTGTATTTTATCTTTATGTTCAAAAGCAGAGTCAACTCACTGCCCTCTCTTTCGTCTACGTCATCCATGAAAGCAGGAATGAAAAAAACGTCCAGAAATAATGCCAAGGGTTATTTTCAATGGCTAAGGCAGGGACATAAGTATTTTAAGGCCCCTGGGCCAAACAGGGTCCTGTTCAGAACTGCTTTGAATTTGTTATCTATTTTCAGCTCTTTTCTGGCCCCTCTTTTGCCAGGTCACCGTCAGTGCAAAGACATACTGGTCCAAATTCTGTAAATTGTTACATCTATTATTCAGCGTTAGTGATGTGTGTTTTCAGTATTGTAACACATAGCAACTCACTAATATTACTGCAAAGAATCTCCGTGACACCCTCCCATTTCCCATATGTGAGGCCCTGTTTTGATCTAAAATAAACTTTTTTATGGATGTTGCATGAAACAAAAGCACAAGGCAAGGTGTCTGTAATACACTCTCACACATCACCTACATTAAAAATAAATTAAAGAATAACGTAATTTAAAACAATCTGTTTACAAAGTATTCAAGGTCATCAAGGCAAGACTTTCTGCAGACCAGAACTGACTGTGTCAGGGGGCAGCCTGAAATGCTGTGCCCCTGGGCCAGAGCCCCCTTTGCCCATGCCTCTGGGATAACAGGAATCAGTTAAGCCAAAAGCTCACCAAGGCTAGACTGATTGTGTAAAGTCAGCAAAGAAATCAGATTTAATAATCACTGAAACCTAACTGATCACTGTAAAACCACCTGAAAACGGTTACAAATTAAACTACAAAAGAGCACCACACACTGCAATGATCTAGATTCAGAAGCCTTTGGTGCACGGACCAGCAATATAATAGCTAAGTGTTAAGTGGGGAGGGGATGTGGCGCTATGGGCTGAACTGCCGAATTTGGAACTTGGGAACCAGGTTCCATTCTCTGCATCGTCTCACCAGACTGTGATTCTAGGCAAATCACTTAGAGCCTGATTTAGAGTTTGGAGGAGGGATTTTCTCCATCACGAACGTGGAGGATATCCCGTACTCAGTATTGTGATCCTATCATGGCCTATGGATATCATAATACGGCAGACAGGATATCCGTCACATTTTTGAGGCCTAACTCTAAATCAGGCTTTTAATCTCCCCATGCCTAAAAATAAATAAATGTGTTAACGTGTCCCTTTATGATAATTTATTTCACATCAGGACTCGTTTTAGGCCAATGAATCTTTTGACACAGTTGAGAGACACCGTAGGACGAGATAGCTAATCAATATATCAATCAATACATCAATAACGTCATCAATATTTATCACAACAATACATTTCACCTTAGTCAAAGTCATTAATCAATTCAAGACGCTACCATGATCTTTCAGCCATGAATAACCACACCAGTTTAGTCGAATTTTATGAATTTGTATTCCCTATTAGTTACAATCTAAGATTAGGTGCGTTAACCTCAAAACCAAGAAACATAACAGCATAGTCACAATATGGCAACTTTGATAAGATTTCATTAAGGCAAGAATCACAAACATTAGAATATAACACAGCGTGAACATAGATCAAATTAGTAGAGAGTCAATATCTCGTCAATTCAACATAGTATAATGTCAGTCGTTTGTCTATTTGCATCAGTTTGGTGAACACCTGTCCTAACCACTGATTAGCATTCGCATGTTGGGCTTCTTGCAAAACAATTTAGAACACCAATTCGGAAAACATCTAGCTATGGTCTCTGTCAAAAGCAAGCAGTTGGTACCTAGAAGGAAAAAGCAAACAGAGAAATTACAAAGGCATTGTCATAATTACCCTCCAAGGATTAGGTCAGCGCACAGGTTCAGTCTTCGTCTTCAGGATATCAGTCAAATTGTCATCAGTCAGAACTCAGCTCTGGGACAATAAGGCACATTCCTCATAAGAAGGTAAAGTGTAAATGGGCAATCTAAGGGCAAGGATGGTTTTAATAAAAATCTCAAGTCACCAAACAGTGACAGAGTTTCTGGATAAAAGCAATAGCATTCCCTAACCCACCTAAAAGACCTCTCTGTGACATGGGTTTTTATCCCTTTTTCGTAGCACATTCCCCCAAAATTCTATTGGACATCTTCTATACCCCACTACCTTTAACCCATCAAATTAGACATTAGGTAATCTTAATCTTCACCCCATATTGGTTTACAAGTCTTTGATTGGTCCTCGTAATTGACGTCTTCAGAGGTGACACATCCGGTGTGACTTCATTCCTTGATAATTCTTTGCACATCTTTTGGTCAGCAGTTCCATTGTATTCACCGGTTTGAATGACCTTGTACATTACATTAATCTACACTATTTCAATTCATTAATAACATTTATTCCATGAGTATAGAAAATACGCCTGAGAACGTATTTAACATTGTTACATTCATCTTCCAAGTTTGAAGAAAAAGAACATTGCAGGGTCATGGCCCCTTGTGAGTCAGCACACTGAAAAATTGAAAAATGCATTTAATATGAGAGCCAGGCAGCTAAACTCCGGCTCATGCTAACTTAAGGCCTATGAGGATTTTCAATACAGATTTAATAACGCAAATGTTAGTATAAGCTCATTTGAACGTAACATAAACATTTTGATCGTCATTATTAGTTCGCGTATACATTGGTGGCCACTCATCGTGGTCACAATTCAAGTGCACGTTTAAGCAAAGTCGCTATTATTATAGTTTCTATGCGGTATCATCACACATTAGTTCATAAACATTTCATGTTAATATAGAATATATAAGCTACGCTCTCTCAGTCCTTCCTCTGATGACGTTCGTCATCACATAAACCTTTCCCTTTGACCTTTCACTTAATTTTTCACTTTATGCATAATGCGCATTTCAACATCTTGTCCCTTGTGTGAACTTTCCCAAATTTCGTTGAACATTTTCTCCCTTTCACTTTCTTCATTCCTCCTGGTTCTTTTTGTCCAATTTCTTTTAATTTTATCATTCATTTTGCATACTCCCCATAATCCTAATAGACAGGCCAGAACAATTAATAGACCCCCTAATATTTTTGCAAGTACCCCATTCCAAATGTTGCTAAACCAGCTTCCCACTCTGGCAATTCCTTTTCCAAATTTCTCCCACACTCCAGGTTCCTTCAAATCTGCGCTATCTTTGGTTAGGTTAGTAAGCATACCTCTAATCTTTTTACTATTGTCAGGTATAAATGAGCAACAATGATGCTCGTTGAGCATCTTGCAGACCCCTGCACTCTTTGCTAAAAGAATGTCTAAAGCAAGCCGATTTTGAAGAGTCATAGCTCTTTCCGCAGCAAGTTCAGTATCCATCAGGAGTATAGCCCCTGTAAAATTTGTCAACATGTTATCTACAATAGTAGACAACCTTTGAATCTTTAAGGAGTTTAAGATAACCCCTACTGAAGGAATTATGGCTCCAAATATATCTCCAATGACAGCAGCCGCTGTCTCTCGTTTTTGTCTAGCATGCTGTAATTCAGACGTTTCAGGTATTTGCTTTAAGTCATCAATCTGGTAAATCTTTGGGAAAACTATTCCCAAATAACATGTCCCATACCATCCCTTAGGAAGACGGTAATAAGCATTAAGCCCACAAATATAATAGATCCCAGGGATCGCTGGATCCTGTCCATTTAACATAAATGTCCATTTACTCTGAAACAAAAATACATGCTTGCATTCACTCGTTCCCACAAATAAAGTGTCTTGCTCAGATTTTGGCCTATATATACAAAGCCTCCCTACATGTAATGCATCTATAGCTAATTTGCCTTGCGTTTTAATTGCGGTGTAAGCATAATCATTTGCAAATGTGCGTTTTTCTAGCCCCTTTTCTAATCTTTCCTTCAATGTGTTGCGTCTATCATTAGTGTGATCTAAGAAGCTTTTCTCTACAGGTGTCAATAAACAGGTCAGATTGTTGCGGTGTGCATAAGCTGTCCCAAATGTAAGCGTCGGTTCAAAGAAGCCTCTAACTATTTTTATACTATGCTCCTTAGCTAACTTGTTCAGAAACTCAATCACAGGTACAAAAGAAAACACAACATCCAGATTTGAATAAAAGTATTGCACATGCTCTTGATTATAGAATCTTGTTAATAGCAAGCTACAACTTATCCCGTAAGTTAATGGTAAGCTATGGTAGGTGACCCCTTCTTGCACTGATGAAGGAATCTATGTACACACATAACAATTTTTCGCATCCACAGTCTCAACATACTCATTCAGCAAGTGATAGAAGAAATTAGTAGAAAGTTCCCCCTTTGAATTAGTTCCCTCATGCAAGTGTCTTGCATCCTATTCAAACTTTTCCCACGGTGTTAATGTTGTAGTCTCAGGTTCTGAAGCATTGTTAGTCACTTTCTTATCCAACCACGGCATTCCTACAATCACTCCCACAATTATTATTGCACACACAATACCTATTATAAGACTTAACCAACCACACACCTTACCCTTCTTGTTACTACCCCTATTATAAGTCATGTCTGTATAGAATCAGATAGCAGAACAACAATCAACTTGAGGACGATATAAAACTTTTTCTTCTCTCTCTCTCTGCGTGTATTTACAGCGTTTTCATTCACTCCAGGACCCCTTTGTCAAATCAGGTTAGCAGCTTGTCATAATCAGGTTTCTCAAAGTCAAATCAGGTTATCAATGTCTCATCCGGTAACTTATAAGTCTTTTTCTTTCGTTTTTCAGTTTTCGATTTTAACAAAGTTTTTTTTTTAGATACTTCAGGTACCGTAGTATTGGCCTGGTACTTCTCGATCAAAACAGAACGCGCTAAGAATTCTTGTTGCCATTCAGATGTTGTTGCATATGCCCACTCAGGACCTGCGTACCTTCTGTTTGCAGTTCTCTTTCTTTTCAGTCTGTGTTCACCTTGTAATTCTCCTTCACTCAGATCTTCTACTCGGGATGTATCAGTCTCTTCTGTTATTGTTTCACCTGGTACGCTTCTTGCTTTTGCAGCCTGTTTCTCTGGCCAATTATCTCCCTTATGCGTCTTCTTTCGGTTTGTCTTTTCAGGACGCTGAACAGCACCCTCCTCTTGTAATATGGTGTTTTCTCTTGATGGACCTGCAACTGGCTCAGGAGATGCCGGTGTACTTTGATCTCTTTCTACTATTTCGCCTTCTTCCTCTTCTTCTTGATCTCTAACGGGTTCAAGTTCTAACCCGTATCCGTCTATTTCTGGGAGAGCTTCTCTTTGATTTAGTTCTCCTGCTGCCTCTACTGAGATAGGCACATTGTCACCTCTCTCGAACTAATTCACTATTTGAGGGACTAGGCTGTTCTCAGTGGGCTGTCCTGCAGTCTCAGGTTCCCTCTTGGCTGTTTTCTGGCCCTGAGACTTCCCTCTCTGGAACTGTTGTGCCGGAAACTTCAAGTTCCTCATCAGTTGGACACGTTACCTTCTTTGTGTGACTGACATGTATCCAGTTTGGAACGCCTGCACATTTCACAGCAGTGGTTGTTGTCAAGATTACTTGATATGGCCCCTTCCAGCGTGGCTCCAAACATGACTTTCTCACGTGCTTCTTGACAACCACCCAGTCACCGGCTTGTAGGGTATGACCTGGATCACCGATCGGTGGCAATGTGTTAGCTTCTACCTGGTGAGAAAAAGAGAAAATCACATCAGCCAAGCCTTTGCAGTAGTCCAACACCATATCATCCGTGATCTTCACTAGAGCATTTGCAGGTACTGCGGGTAACCTCATAGCTCTACCCATCAAGATCTCGTGTGGTGATAGTCCTGTCTTCTTATCAGGGGTGTTCCTCATTGACATCAGCACTAAGGGAAATGCATCTGGCCATTTCATATTGGTAGCTGCGCACATCTTTGCCATTCTTGATTTTAAGGTACCATTCATTTGCTCTACTAATCCTGATGCTTCAGGGCAGTAGCTACAGTGCAGCTTCTGTTCGATGTCTAATGCGGCACACAAGAGTTTAATCACCTCATTGTCGAAGTGTCTACCCCTATCTGATTCTACAGAGACCGGAAACCCGAACCTGGGTATTAATTCCCTAAGCAGCAGCTTTGCAACTGTGAGAGTGTCATTTCTACGTGTGGGGTAAGCTTCAATCCAGTGACTGAAAACACACACAATCACCAACACGTACTTCAATCCTCCGCAAACAGGCATTTCCATAAAATCCATTTGCAACTTGCTAAATGGACCGCCAGCTCTCCCTATGTGGCTCAAAGTTACCACAGTCCCTTTTCTGGCATTCATCCGTTGACAGATGATGCACCTGTGACTGGTAACCTCTGCGGCATGTCTGAACTTTGGATTAAACCAATCAATTTTGAATGACCTGATCATCGCATCTCTCCCGAGGTGAGCCTGTCCATGGAAGAGCCTAGCGAATTGTGACAGAAGACTGTTTGGCAAAACTAATTTCCCCTCCTCTGAGACCCACAAGTCGTCAGCCCTTTGTGCACATTGCATTCTTTTCCAGAAGCGTTTTTCCTCTTTGCTAGCACGACCTTGTAGTGTTTTTAGCTCATCTAGGGTATCAACCACCCTTAATGCAAGGTTCAAGCATGTGTCATTTTCAGTTTGCGGTAACAATTCCCATTGATCCTTGAACGATATACAGTTCAATGCGCAAAATCTTGCGACTTGATCTGCATAGCCGTTTCCCATGGACACAAAGTCTTGTGACTTAACGTGAGCATTGCATTTCACCATGGCAATTTCAAGAGGTAACTGAATCGCATGTAACAAATCCTTAATTTGTTCACCATTTTTCACAGGAGACCCAGAAGAGGTCATGAAACCTATTTGCGACCACAATTGGCCAAAATCATGTACAATTCCAAATCCGTAACTGCTGTCAGTATAGATAGTGACTCTCAGATTCTCAGCTGCGTGGCATGCCTTGGTAAGGGCAACTAGCTCTGCCACTTGTGCAGAATACACTTTCTCGAGCCAGGAGGCTTCGATGATACCAGCTATGGTACATACAGCGTAACCAGCTCTCAGTGTTCCGACTGAATCTCTCAAACAAGACCCATCGACAAACATAATGCAGTCATTTTCTTTGAACTGTGTATCTTGAATATCAGGTCGTGGCTTGGTACATAGGGCCATATGTACGAACACATTTTCCCATAGACACAGAATGGGTAAAAACCTTTTATACATCTGGCCCATAGTTCTGTTACTTCAAGACAGTCGTGCTCAACTTCCTCCTCATTATTAACTTCAGTATTCTCAGCAGGAAGTAGAGTTGCCAGGTTCAACACAGTACATCGATTCAGTGAAACATCAGGTGACCCCAGTATAATTGTCTCATATTTGGTAAGAAGAGCATTTGTCATGTGCTGAGATTTGGTTTGAGTCAACAAAATTTCAACTGAATGCGGAACCATTACTGCTAGGGGGTATCCCATTACTATGCCTTCACACTGCATAAGGCTCGACCAACTGCTGCAACTGCGCGCAAACAACCCGGTAAGGCTGCTGCAACGGGGTCCAAGGTAGCTGAAAAATATGCTACAGGGCGATTTGCACCTCCATGGACCTGTGTCAAGACAGACAAAGAACAAGCCTCATGTTCATGACAAAACAGTAGAAAAGGCTTCGTGTAGGCATACCCAAAACTGGTGCCCTGAACATGCACTCTCTCAGTTCCATGAATGACTCAAGCTCTTCCTTGGACAAAGCTATGGTATACGGCTCATCCTTGATCTCTTTACCTGTCAGTTTTATCAAAGGCTTTGAGATAATTGAGAAGTTGGGTATCCACTGGCAGCAGTAACCCACCATTCCCAAAAACATCCTGATATTTCTCTTTGTTTTTGGGGGGTTCATTTGTAAAATGGCTGTTATTCTTTCTTTCGATATTCTCCTGGACCCTCTTTCAATTAAGTGTCCTAAGTATTTCACTTCTTTCTGGCAGTACTGCAGCTTCTTGGGTGACACTTTATGTCCATTCTTTCCCAAATGATTCAATAAGGCAATTGTGTCATACTTACAGTTATCGTCAATGTACTGCACTAGAGTCAAGTTAAAAGGCAGTACTAAGGATTCTAAGTCCTTTTTCAATATCTGATTGAAGATGGACAGTGACTCAGAAAACCCTTGAGGAATTCTGCACCAACTGTACACCTTATCCAGGAATTTGAAACTGAATAAAAACTGGCTATCCTTGTGAAGAGGTATCGAAAAGAAGGCTTGTGATAGGTCTACAACGGTGAACCATTCGGCATCGCACAGGTCCTGAAACATAATCACTGCTGGGTTGGGCACTATGGGGCAACACTTTACCACAATCTCATTTATTTTTCTCAAATCCTGCACAATTCAAACCTTCCCACAAGGTTTTTTCAGACCCATTATCAGTGAATTACATGGACTGCCCAACACTTCCTTCAGGACTCCCTGTTTCACAAAATCTGCAATTATTTGTGATACTTGCATAAAAACATCTTGTGCCATATGATATTGTGGCACCTGGGGAAACACTGCATTTGGTTTCACTTGTACTTTGACTGGTTCTACTTGTATCAATCCCACTTCCTTTCCTGCCAGATCCCACACTTTCCCTGTCACCGTTCCCTGTAACTCAACAGGTCAGTCGATCACTGTAAGCATCGGGAACAATGTAATCAAAGGGTAATCTTCATTTGTAGTTTCTGTCTCTAACTCAGAGAACTGACCATCATCCCCTTCATCATCACTGTTTGTCTGCACTTCGATTTCATCATTGGAACAGGTAATCGAACATTTTGTTTTGCACAGTAAGGCCCTCATTCTGACCCTGGCGGTCGGTGATAATGCGGCGGCCAAGCCGCCAACAGGCCGGCGGTCCAAAATATGCAATTCTGACCCTGGCGGGAACCGCCAACACAGCCCGCCGCATTAACACTCCGCCCGCCACGGCGGAACAAACAAACAGCGCAGCGGTCCCCGCCAACAGCCAGGCGGCAGACAATGTACCGCCCACCCTATCACGACCCACAAATCCGCCACCTTTTCCGGGGCGGGAGCACCGCCGATAAAAACACGGCGGAAACAGACTACGAACGGGAAAACGCTCACCTCTACGCACTCCACGCGAGATTCCGGCAGTATGGAACCCGAGTTGCAGGTCATCCCCGCACTCCTATACCTGCTCCTGTACCAGGAGCACGCCCGGCGGCGCGGAAGACATCGGTGAGTACTGCACCTACGACACAGGGGAGGGAAAAGAGTACCGGCACACACCCACCCACCCACACCCACTACAACACACACATCAATGCATTCCCACAGATCACTGTCACAACCCACAAACCCCCCCCTCCGAAATAATGCAAAGACCAAAAGAAGAGATCATAAACGGGCAGATATATTGAAATATGGACACCTGTAATCCCAATAAATAAATAAACTATGTACAAAATATATACAGCTACTAAATGTAGTCCAACCACTGTCCGTGGACCACAGGGGTCCTGTGCAAAGGGGCAAGGCCCAGTCACACGACAAGAACTCCACGGAGAGAACACTGCAGGGGCATCAGAAAGAAAATAGGACAGGCACCTCAGGGGGAAGGGAAGGGGGGGCACCTCAGCCACTTGAGTACACGACGCCAGATCCACGAGGGGACTCCATGACCACTGGCCCATCCTGGGGAGAGCAAAGCCACAGTCCATACAGTCCATACAGTGGGTGGCCTGCCCACTGGGCCATCCTGGGGAGAGCAAAGCCACAGTCCATACAGTCCATACAGTGGGTGGCCTGCCCACTGGGCCATCCTGGGGAGAGCAAAGCCACAGTCCATACAGTCCATACAGTGGGTGGCCTGCCCACTGGGCCATCCTGGGGAGAGCAAAGCCACAGTCCATACAGTCCATACAGTGGGTGGCCTGCCCACTGGGCCATCCTGGGTAGAGCAAAGCCACAGTCCAAACAGTCCATAACAGACTCCACTGCCACTGGAGGAGGCATGTTGGCCAGAGGACATCCTGCAGCCCTGCCCGAGACAGATCCTGCCCTGCCACGTCTGCCAAAGGGCCAGCGGTTCTTGCCTTGAAGGGCCCAGTTCAGCGCTTCTTGCCTTGAAGGGCCCAGTTCAGCGCTTCTTGCCTTGAAGGGCCCAGTTCAGCGGGTCTTGCCTTGAAGGGCCCAGTTCAGCGGTTCTTGAGACGGCGGTCCCCAGCGGAGCGGTGCTTGAGATGGCGGGGCCCAGTTCAGCGGTGCTTGAGACGGCGGGGCCCAGTTCAGCGGTTCTTGAGATGGCGGTCCCCAGCGGAGCGGTGCTGGAGACGGCGGGGCCCAGTTCAGCGGTTCTTGAGACGGCAGTCCCCAGCGGAGCTGTGCTGGAGACGGCGGGCCCAGTTCAGCGGTGCTTGAGACGGCGGGGCCCAGTTCAGCGGTTCTTGAGACGGCGGGGCCCAGTTCAGCGGTGCTTGAGACGGCGGGGCCCAGTTCAGCGGTGCTTGAGACGGCGGGGCCCAGTTCAGCGGTGCTTGAGACGGCGGGGCCCAGTTCAGCGGTTCTTGAGACGGCGGTCCCCAGCGGAGCTGTGCTGGAGACGGCGGGGCCCAGTTCAGCGGTGATTGAGACGGCGGGGCCCAGTTCAGCGGTGCTTGAGACGGCGGGGCCCAGTTCAGCGGTTCTTGAGACGGCGGTCCCCAGCGGAGCGGTGCTGGAGACGGCGGGGCCCAGTTCAGCGGTGCTTGAGACGGCGGGGCCCAGTTCAGCGGTGCTTGAGACGGCGGGGCCCAGTTCAGCGGTGCTTGAGACGGCGGGGCCCAGTTCAGCGGTTCTTGAGACGGCGGTCCCCAGCGGAGCGGTGCTGGAGACGGCGGGGCCCAGTTCAGCGGTTCTTGAGACGGCGGTCCCCAGCGGAGCTGTGCTGGAGACGGCGGGGCCCAGTTCAGCGGTGCTTGAGACGGCGGGGCCCAGTTCAGCGGTGCTTGAGACGGCGGGGCCCAGTTCAGCGGTTCTTGAGACGGCGGTCCCCAGCGGAGCGGTGCTGGAGACGGCGGGGCCCAGTTCAGCGGTTCTTGAGACGGCGGTCCCCAGCGGAGCTGTGCTGGAGACGGCGGGGCCCAGTTCAGCGGTGCTTGAGACGGCGGGGCCCAGTTCAGCGGTTCTTGAGACGGCGGGGCCCAGTTCAGCGGTGCTTGAGACGGCGGGGCCCAGTTCAGCGGTGCTTGAGACGGTGGGGCCCAGTTCAGCGGTGCTTGAGACGGCGGGGCCCAGTTCAGGGGTTCTTGAGACGGCGGGCCCAGTTCAGCGGTGCTTGAGACGGCGGTCCCCAGCGGAGCGGTGCTGGAGACGGCGGGGCCCAGTTCAGCGGTGCTTGAGACGGCGGGGCCCAGTTCAGCGGTGCTTGAGACGGCGGGGCCCAGTTCAGCGGTTCTTGAGACGGCGGCCGGTCTATGGCCAACTGCTCATTGCCTGGTGGTGCCCTCCTGGGCAGCGGGGATGGTGCTCCTTCAATGCCCACCTGGGCTGTGGGTGGTGGGGCCCTCCTGGCCAGCTGGGCTGGGTCCTCCCTGGCCAGCGGCTATGGGGGTGGTGGGCTCCTCCTGGGCAGCAGGCCTGCAGCCTGACCTCTCCGACTTGCTGCCCTTGCCCTCCTTAGTCGGGAGTCTGTGGCCCTTTCCTCCCTTTGGAGCTGTGGCTGGTGACTGTGTCTGGGTGGTGTCCGGGGGGGATGTAGAAGCCGGGCTCCTGCGGCGCCCCTTCCGCCTTCTGCTCCTCTTCCCAGGGGGTGGGCTGGCTGTCCCCTTGCTGCTGGGCGAAGATCCAGACATGCGGGCTGGTGGGCTCCAATACCCCTGCACCCTTGTCAAGGGGGCTGCAGGGCTGGTGGTGGCTGAGGTGCTCTTCTTACCCCGACGAGAAGGAGGGGGGGGCTCAGGGTCAGGAAAGAAGTTAGCAGTGGCGAGGAAGAGTTTCTTGGGACAATGGAGAGTGGTAGGTACAGTGGGAATGGGAGTGGAGGGAGAGGATGTGGTTGTAGGTGAGTCACGTTTGCTGTCTTTGGGTGCAGGTGCAGGAGGGATAGGCTGTCGTGAGGTGGATGGCTGTTGGGTGGGTGGGTGGCTGCGTTTGTGTGGTGTGGAAGAGGGGGTGACAGACACAGTGGGAGAGGACACAGGGGACGTGTAAATGGCAGTGGGGGTGGTGACTGCACGTGTGCGGACTGAACTGGAGGGTGTGCTGGTGATGGAAACACTGGCTGATGGTGAGGTGAATGGAGGTGTGAGTGTAGATGTCACAGGGAGGGAGGAGGGATACGAGGAGGTGGGGGTCACAGAGGTGGTAGTGACTGTTGGCATGTCTGCATCTGAATGTTGCGTGTGTGAATGTCTGCGTGATCTGTGGTGCTTATGTTTGGATGAGCTTCTCTTGGGTGTTGAGGTGTGTGCAGGCTGGTCTGATGGTGTGGGTGGGACAGGCAGAGGAACAGGAAACTGGGAGGAGGGAGTTAGTAGAGGGAGGCAGGAGACAGGGACAATGGCTGCCGTCAGTGCTGAGGCCAGAGCCTGGAACGATCGCTGATGGGCAGCCTGACCCGAATGAATGCCCTCCAGGTACGCATTGCTGCGATGAACCTCCCTCTCCACCCCCTGGATGGCATTCAAAAGGGTAGTCTGCCCAACAATGAGCGTCCTCACGAGGTCAATGAGCTCCGCACTGAGGGCAGCGGGGGTAACAGGGGCAGGGCCTGAGGTGCCTGGGGCGAAGGAGATGCTCGGCTTCCTGGCAGAGCGGGCACGGGGCGAATGCTGAGGGGCTGCTGGGAGGGCGGAGATGGTGCGCTGGGTGGCGGCTGTACCTGTAATGGCGGGGGGCACGGATGGTGCCACCCCCGCAAGGGAGCTCCCTTCCGAGGACGTGTCCGTGTCGCTGCAGGGTCCAGTCGTCCCCGTTGTGGAGCTCCCCTCGCCCTCCGTCTCACTGGTCCAGTCAGACTCTGTGGCATGGCCCTCCTGGGCCATGTGAGATGCAGCTCCCTCCTGCCCCGATGCCACTTCTCCTCCGCCTGATGATGCTGATGCACACAAGCACAGAAAGACAAACAAAAAGGGGGGGGAGAGAGAAATAAAGGGATATTGAGTACATGGATCTCCGGTACAGTTAGCGGACATGACAGACACAGATGCCCCCTGCACTAAGTTGCGCACTTGGGGTCCGCTACGCATTCCGTGGAACATGCCCTACACGCCTAGAGTTGACAACTGCACCCATGGATGACACGGCCCAGGGATGGCTGTACTGACACACTACTGAGGGTGGTGGCTGGGGACACAGGGGCTTACGGGGGTGCCCAGCCTACAGATATCGCCCTGGCCTAGGGGGACCCACAGCCCTCCTCCCCCACCCAGACACCTCCACTGCGCGACAACAGAGTAGATAATGCTTGGACTCACCCCCTTGTGTCTGCTGTGCTGCCCTCACGCGCCCATCCAAATCAGGGTAGGCCACCGCCAGGATCCGGAACATCAGGGGGGTCAGTTGACGGCAGGCACCCCGCCTACGTTGGGAGGCCATCCCCAGCAGAGACTCAGCGGTCTTCTTGGTCCCGCGGCGGATGTCCTCCCACCTCTTGCGGCAGTGGGTGCCCCGTCGATGGTGGACCCCCAGGGTCCGGACTTCCTTGGCGATGGCACGCCAAATCCCGATCTTCTCATGGGCGCGGACCTATGTGACACGTACAGGGAGGGAGAAATACCACGTTCAAGTTTGTCTGCATTTTCGTTGCCAGTGGCCCAATGCCCCCCATCCCCGCCAGGCCCCCCGCCATGCCCCCCGCCAGCCCCAACATGCCCCATCCCCGCCAGGCCCCCCGCCATGCCCCCCGCCATGCCCCCCGCCAGCCCCAACATGCCCCCCATCCCCGCCAGGCCCCCCGCCATGCCCCCCGCCAGCCCCAACATGCCCCCCATCCCCGCCAGGCCCCCCGCCATGCCCCCGCCAGGCCCAACATGCCCCCCATCCCCGCCATGCCCCCCACCAGGCCCCCCGCCAGGCCCAACATGCCCCCCATCCCCGCCAGGCCCCCCGCCATGCCCCCCGCCAGCCCCAACATGCCCCCCATCCCCGCCAGGCCCCCCGCCATGCCCCCTGCCAGCCCCAACATGCCCCCCATCCCCGCCAGGCCCCCCGCCATGCCCCCCGCCAGCCCCAACATGCCCCCCATCCCCGCCAGGCCCCCCGCCATGCCCCCCGCCAGCCCCAACATGCCCCCCTATCCCCGCCAGGCCCCCCGCCATGCCCCCCGCCAGGCCCAACATGCCCCCCCATCCCCGCCAGGCCCCCCGCCAGGCCCCCAAGCCAGCCAGTGGCCCCAAATCCATATTGAATTAAACTCACTTGTTGGTCTGGAGGACCGTAGAGTAGCGCATACTGGGGGAGGACCCCATCCACAAGTTTCTCCAACTCCTCTCCAGTGAAGGCAGGGGCCCTTTCCCCAGTCGCAGCAGCCATTGTCCCTTCCAGACCGAGGTCACAGCAACACTTGCAGTATAGGTCCTCTCCTGTGAAAGTTCAAGTCGCAAGTGGATAAGTAGATAGAAAATGGCGGTCACGTCCGTGGCGGTGCGTACCGCGGCGGTGCGTACCGCCACCGCCCTTCGCCATTGGCTCCTGAAACCCATAGGCTTCAATGTTAACCAATGCGGCTTTGCGCCGCGGTCTTCGACCGCTGACTGCCGCGGTGTGCCACGCCAGCGCATTGACCTCACATCCCATTGTCACACTTCACAGGTCAGGCAGCCGCCATTTCGAGGGTCCACATGGCTCAATTTCAACTGCGTCACACAGGCCTAGGCCTTGCATAGCCACTCAGACACGCCATTCACTGCATAGAGAATCGTTTACTGTGCTAGCTGTGAGTACGTACCTGTGGGTTGCTTGACTGTGTGCTCCATGTTGTCCTTCCTAGGCACCGTCCGCTGGGTTTGGCGAGGAGACGGATGAATCCTCGCGTGTACCGACCGCTGGTGGACCTGTCGACAATGGAAGAACGCCACATTATCCTGACCTACCGTCTTGACCGTGCCACTATACATGAACTGTGTGCCCAGCTGGAGCCCGACCTGATGTCCCCCATCCGCCAACCCACAGGGATTCCCCCTCTGGTGCAGGTCCTGTCAGTACTCCATTTCTTGGCAAGTGGGTCATTTCAGACAACAGTGGGAATTGCTTCTGGGATGTCTCAGCCCATGTTTTCGAAGGTGTTATCCAGAGGGTTGTCTGCCCTGATGAAATACGTGAGGAGCTACATCATTTTCCCTGAGGTGGGCGAATTGGCTACAGTGAAGGGTGATTTCTACACCCTTGGACATATTCCCAACGTCATTGGTGCCATTGATGGGACCCATGTGGCTTTGGTTCCCCCAAGAGACAGGGAGCAGGTGTACAGGAACAGAAAAAGTTACCATTCCATGAACATCCAGGTGGTGTGTTTGGCTGACCAGTACATCTCGCATGTAAATGCCAAATTCCCAGGGTCAGTGCATGACGCCTACATCCTGAGGAATAGCAGCATCCCTTACGTGATGGAACAGCTAGAGAGACACCGTGTATGGCTATTGGGGGACTCTGGGTACCCCAACCTGTCGTGGCTACTGACCCCAGTAAGGAATCCCCGGACCAGGGCAGAGGAACGGTACAATGAGGCCCATGGGCGTACTAGGAGGGTGATCGAACGCACCTTTGGCCTCCTAAAGGCCAGGTTTAGGTGCCTGCATATGACAGGTGGATCCCTAATGTACTCACCTAAGAAGGTGTGTCACATCATCGTGGCCTGCTGCATGCTTCACAACCTGGCTTTGCGCTGCCAGGTGCCTTTCCTGCAGGAGGATAGTCGAGACGGTGGTGTTGTGGCAGCGGTGGAACCTGTGGAGAGTGACGAGGAGGAAGACGACGGGGCTGAAACAGACAACAGGGACAGAATCATTGAACAGTACTTCCAATAGGACACAGGTAACAATTCAAAGATAATTTAGTAAATCTGAACTACTCTCCTGCATCTCTGCTGCCTGTCTATTTGCCCCAGTGTATGATGACTGAGTTGTGGCTTTTCCCTCCCTATTTCAGATCTGGGGTCCCCACTACGAGTCCTGTGCTTCGTTTCCCCATGGACTACAGCTTTGTGGCAGCTGTTTGTTGACTTCACTATGTACAAGGACATACTTGCACTGTCATGTCAATTACAATATTTTGAAATCACAGCCAGACTCCAGATAGTTTTGTGCAAAATAGGTGTTTATTTCAGTGCTCAAAATGGGATGGGTGGTTTCAAGTGGGTGGGGGCTATGGTGAAGGAATGTCCATGGCAGAGTCCAGAGTAACAGTCACACAGGTGCATTGTCCAGAGGCCTGTGTAGAGATGGAGCATGGGCAGTTCAAGGATGGACAGGGTGACAATGTGGGACAGTGGGATGACATCAGGTGGTATCCTTTGCTGGCGGGGGTCTTGACATCCTACTCTGTCTTCTTGCGAGATCTCAGGGCCCTCTTGCGGGGTGGTTCTTCTCCTGCAGGAGGTGGGGTCTGGTGGGCTGCTGTTGTGCGGGGGCCTCCTGTCCACTAGCGCCGGCGGAGGTGGTTGGCTGTTCTTGGTCCAGGCTAGTGGCAGGGGCCCTTTGTTGTTGTTGAGTGTCCGTCCTGGTGTTGATGAGGTCCTGCAGCAGCCCTACCATGGTAACCAGGGTGGAGGTGAGGGCTCTGATGTCCTCCCTGTACCCCCGATAGTGTTCCTCCTGCAGTACCTGGATCTCCTGGAACCGGGCCAGTACCGTCGCCATCGTCTCCTGGGAGCGGTTGTATGCTCCCATGATGGTGGTGAGGGCCTCGTGGAGAGTGGGTTCCCTGGGCCCGTCCCCCCCCTGTCGCACAGCTGCCCTCCGAGTTGCCCTGTTTCCCTGGGCCTCTGCCCCCTGGCCGGTGTGCCCACTACCACTGCCCCCAGGTCCCTGTTGTTGTTGGGGTGGTGGGTTATCCTGGGTGCCCTGTAGTGGTAGACACACCGCAGATTGACGCGCCCTGGAGACAGAGGCATGGGCCCGCTGGGTGGGAGCTGTGCTGGTGTTCCCAGAGGGGTTTGGGTCTGGAGTGGCCTGTGCCTGTGTGAGGGAAACCGACTGTCCAGAGGTCCCCGATGGTCCGGGCTGGTCATCAGTGTCCAAGTCGACAGAGCTGCTGTCATCGCTGACGGCCTCTTGGGTGGGGGGTGTGGAGAATTCTTGGCCCTCCGCGGCGGTGTGTTGACGGTCGGGTCCTGCAGGAGTATAGAGGTATGGTTATAGTTTCAATGTGTGGCATATGGGTGTATCTGTGGGTTCCCGTGTCCCCAAGTGCTGGCATTCGTGTGTGGGGGCTTTGGTGAGGGTGGCTTGTGGGGGGGATGTGTATATGCATTGGGCATGCTTTGGTGATGGGTGTCCATGCTTAGTGGACGCATGCAGGCCTAGGTTTTGGGATGTGTGGGTTGTGATGGTGAGACATTGGCAGGGAATAGGTGTGCTGGGGGTGGGGGTGAGGATGGTGGTGGGGGTGAGGATGGTGGTGGGGGTGAGGGTGGGGGTGAGGATGGGGGTGGGGGTGAGGGTGGGGTTCGAGGATGGGGGTGAGGGTTGGGGTATGATTTGGCATGCAGGTGGGGGGGAAGCAGTAGTGAAGCTTCAACTTACCAGTATCCATTCCTCCGCCGACTCCTGCGAGGCCGTCAGGATGCAGGATGTTCAAGACTTCCTCCTCCCATGTTGTAAATTGTGGGGGTTGAGGTGGGGGTCCTCCGCCAGTCTTCTGCACGGCGATGTTGTGCCTGGATACCATGGAACGCACCTTCCCCCGTAGGTCGTTCCATCGCTTCCTGATGTCTTCCCGATTTCTGGGGTGCTGTCCCACAGCGTTGACCCTGTCGACAATCCTCTGCCATAGCTCCGTCCTCCGGGCAATGCTGGTGTATTGGATCTGTGTGCCGAACAGCTGGGGCTCTACCCGAACGATTTCCTCCACCATGACCCTGAGTTCTTCGTCTGAGAAGCGGGGGTGTCTTTGGGGTGCCATGGGGTGGTGTGTATGATGTGTGGGGTGGAGTATGTGTAGTTAGGTGTGTTGAGTGTGGTGGTGTGTGTTGTTTTGTGTGTGGATATTGTGTGGGTGATGGTGTTGAGTGGCTGTGGCTGCTAGTTTGTGGATGGTGGTGTCTCGCTCTGGCCTTCTTTCTGAATTTTTGGTCGTAGGGGTTTGTGGGTGATGTGGGTGTGTGTTTTATATTGTATTGTGTGTGTGGGAGTGGTGTGTGTATGTGTATCAGGTGTGTGGAATTCAAATCGTCCAATGTGGCTGAGTTTTGTTCGTTTGTGTGTATTCTGACCGCGGCGGTGTGTCCCGCCAATGGAAAACCGCGTTTGAAAGACCGCCGCGTGGATTCGTGGGTCGTAATGGCATGGGCGTATTTCTGTTGGCGTGACGGTGGAGGTTTTGTCACCTCCACTTTTCCGCCGACCGCTGGTCTGGCGGTCTGTTGTGGCTGTCGGATTTTCGGAGGTTTGGCTGCTGCGGGTCAGAATGACCGTGGCGGGTTTCCGCGACCGCGGCGGGATTATGGAGGATTTCTGACCGGCGGTAGGCGCCTTTTACCGCCGAGGTCAGAATGACCACCTAAGTGTCTACCCAGTAGGGATACCGGACTCGAATCGCAGACTGCAAACTTATGCAGACCTTGGAAGTTGCCGATCTCAACCTGCACTGGATCTGTAATCGGATTTGTCAGGTACTGGTTTGCTACTCCGACCACCCTTATGGTAAGCCCCAAAAGTGGTAATTTCGGTACCTCTGCACTTCTGACTGTAGAGCATGTAGCTCCGGTATCAACCAAGAATGAAACCTTGTGACCCATTACTTTTCCTTCTACATGGGGTCCCCTCTGATCTACCTCTAGGGACGCTGCAAGCCTGCACTCTTCGCTATCTGAGCTGTCATCCGACCACTCCTCATTCACTCCATCTTCACCACATAATGGGAATTGCTGTACTGTATTATTTTGACTCATCACTTGACCTGTGACCTGCTGAGGAAGCATCACCTGTTGCTGTCCCATCGGAGCCATTGGTAATTGCATTTGCTGTCTAGGTATCATGGGAACCTGCTGCTGTACTTGCTGCATTTGTGCTGGCTGAACACGCGGCATTTGTATTTGCTGCACGGGCTGTAACCCCTACATCTGTACCATATTATTTTGGAAGTTCGGGTTTTGATTTCTCAGTTTTGGCCCTCTTATATTTTGCAATGTACCAACATTAGTGATTTGTTGAACGACACCATCCTGCACCACATTCGGGCATTTCCGCTTCCAATGCCCCACGCCCCGCACGTGTGACATGGTGACAACTTTTTCATTCCCTGCCCGTCATTTTGAACCACAACAGTATTCAAGTCTGGACCGCGATTCACAAAACCTCGACCTCGACCTCTCGGTTGCACCTGAAACACACCATTTACTTGAGGTTGCTGCTGTATCATCTGTTGAACTCCATTTCCCTGTATTCCTGCCTGTGCAGCCCTTATCTGCATCACCATCACTTTCTCCTTTAACTTTTTCTGCTTCAGCTCAATTTCGTCACTACAGTATTTCGCATACTGCAACACCTCATAAATCGGCTTCGCTTGCCAACAAATCAAATGATTCTTAATCATCTGGCTAACCTCTGGTCTTAGCCCTTTAACAAATCTGAACACAAGATGGTTCATGTCTTTCGGCTCAATGGTCTCAGTACCACTGTAATGTTTGAATGCCTTTAACAACCTTTCATAGTAAGCATGAATTAATTCCTTAACCTCCTGTGAGGTCCGATCGATTTTCTGCCAATCAGTCACCTTTGGCGACACCTTCTGCTTCAAAAACTCAATCACTTTATGATAGTACTTCATCACCTCCTCAGAGGGAGCTCCGGTCACCTTATCCCTTGCCGGCTCCTTCGTCGGCCAGTCTACTCCTCTCTTGCACTCGAGCCACAAATCAGGCGGAACAATGATCTCAAACAAGGTATTCAAGTCTTCCCAGAGGCACTTAGCAAGTTTCACAAACCTATCTGTTTGTTGGTACCACTCAATCGGTTTCTCCCTCAATCTGGGATAATCATTCGTAAAAGATAGGATGTCTCCTCTGGACCACGGCACATGAATTAAAACTCCACCAGCTGTTTCTCTCAGGGGTAGTATTTTTACCGATTCCGTATCGGGTGAATCTTTAGCCTGACTCGACCCCGGACTGTCTCCTTTCTCCTTATCTCTTTTCTTTGCCCATCTGCCTTCCCATTTTTCTAACGCACCCCAAATTTGCGCACTTTGCAGTATTTCTTTTAGATGCGCTTTCAGTCCAGCAGACCTCATATGCTCAAAGTCTTTTGCATCAAAGTCTAACCTGTAACTTCTTTTCAAATGTTTAGTGCTCTCAATATCAATGTTGTACTTGTATGCTAGGTTCTCTAACCTCTGATGTACCTTGCCTACCTCTTTAGTAATCTTAGGGCACAGATATCTCAGTTCTGCTTCTGTGTATGACTCTAATCTGTTTACCCCCATTGTTCCGTCCACTAGTTCAGCAGCTTCCACCCCCAATCTTGCAAAGTTCAGGTACTCATCTTTCCCTATCCTTTCCGGTTCTACGGCAGTCACTGTGGTCTTCTGTGAAGCATAGGTCTTTTCTAACCACTCATTAAACTGTTGTACTGTAAAACCTTGCAGTGAAATGTTCCCTGCATGCATCATTGGCGATTGTGAAGCATTCGTACTTATTGTCTGTGGGGTTAGCAAACCTAGCCCTGCCTGTCGCATTGCCTCCAATGGCGTTTCAACTGGGCTAAGGTCTATCAAAGACCTCGGTTTCTCAACTGCTTGTTCTCCTGGGGCCATTAACTGGGGAGTTCCTATGGACCCTCCTCTTATTGTATATTAGGTCATTACTCCCTGATCACATATGCCAGATTTACCTTGTGTATACAATGGCACCGGTGGACCAACAGTAATCAGTAACGATATTGCAGCAGGTGTCTGACCTGGTCCTAAACTTCGTGGAGCAGTGACTCCAAAGGTCTGTTCTAGTGAAGCCGGAGCAGGTATTAATGGAGGACCTGCTACTGGGTTATATCCTGGTATCAGTTGTGGCTGTGGCTGGGGCAGCAATTGCGGAGTTGACTCAATCTGCACTAACCTCGATTTTGTATATATTGGGTCTGGCAGCACTATCAGATTTGTAGTAGTCTCGAGTACCCGAACATCTGGATAGATTCTCTGTATCTGCGGTGGAGGTTGCAACTGTATCTGCATGTCTGGCGCAGTGGGTACACTGACACCATTCTGTATCTAAACCGTATCACTAGTCTGTACCGTATCAGTAACTCCCTTCTCCTGCGTCTGGTTCCCAGGACCCACGCTAATGCTTGGGACATTGTCGCTCACCGCATAAGGTGGAGGGCGATCATGTAATATTCGATCCATTAATTCTTCATCATCTGAATCGTCTTCCTCTTCCCAAGGTCTCTTAGTTTCCTTAGGCTTGCTAGAATCTTTATCTGTTTTACAAGTGGCTTTCTTTCCCTGCGTCTCTTCTCCCTGTGTAATTGCTGGGAACAATTTCAATCCATCAACTATTCCCCATCTCCACATTTTGTTCACATTATCCCACCTAGCTTCTGCATAAGACTTTTCTGCTCTTTTTATTCTTTGGAATCTTTCTTGTCTATGTTTAAGGGCCATTAAATCCCAAATCGCTAAAGCCTCATACTGAGCTGGCCTTGGAGGTGGTTTTTGTGTACTTAACATCCAGCTTAAATTCTCTAGCACCTTCGTATTGAATGTCCCATGTTCTGGGAACGTTAAACTTCCCTCTTTCTTTGTTAATTTGCACCACTGTTTCATCCATAAACAAGGCGTGACACCTTTTTCCTCCATAACTATGTAAGCTGGAGTACCCTCAGGCGGTGTAGGCTCCCCTTCACTCTCCATAATGTATACATCTCCTTTCAGAGCACTCTTAAAGCTTTGACAAAATTCATCTTTGCGTTTTCTCTTATTTGTTTTTAATCAGAAAGTGACTTAGTTCCCAGGACACTCATCACCCACCTTTTTCAACCTATTGCCTCTCACGGACGGCAGCCAATGCGTGGACGACCCCTCTCGACGACTGACCTATCTCAGCGCGGCAACCCTGACGTCACACTCACACACTGCAGCTGACAAAGTCTTGCGGCTCATCCGCCCCTCACTGGATTCACACAAAACTAATGCAAAATTTACTGCGAGCACCTTTAACAACAACACAAATCTGCCGGTTTACTACAGGAAGGGTAACACATTCGCTTCGGAACTTTACAGAGATTTCACTTGAAGCCTCAGCCGCTACTCTCTCCTTCTCAGTTCCCGCATACGCAAGCAGAATTCGACCCGCAAATCCTACTCTCGACTTGTCAATGGTTCGTCCTAGTGTACTTTAGAACTTGCCAAATCTCCATCGAAAGTTTCACAAATACATTTCGACTCAAACTCAACCTGTCAACCACACCCGATTGACCTATTAAACCGTACAGATTACAACATAAACCCAAGTGTCTCCTACAATTGTCAATATACTCCGGAGTCTTAGACCACGACTGGTCCGTACAAAACAACCAACCACCTGGATAATTTTGAGCACAAACCGCCACACTCATATGAAGTGCGCCAACTTCCCTACTCTCATACTGCGGAGTACGCCCTCTCCTACTAAAACAACATTTACCTGGCCTAAATACACACAAACTTCACAAGTCACCCACAAAAAGGCATAAGCTGAGCAAGCGCAAAACCCTATACCACACACGCTATGATGCCGAGAACATTCCCAACTCACCTAGGCAGGTTCCGAGATCCCGGGAAAGTCATGGTGAATACGTCCAATTTGCATTATCACAGAAAAACTATTTAAACAATGATTCTCCGTCCTAGGGCCCCAAAGGGACAAACCGTCGCTCTGCTACCAGAACTGTTAACGCGTCCCTTTATGATAATTTATTTCACATCAGGACTCGTTTTAGGCCAATGAATCTTTTGACCCAGTTGAGAGACACCGTAGGACGAGATAGCTAATCAATATATCAATCGATACATCAATAACGTCATCGATATTTATCACAACAATACATTTCACCTTAGTCAAAGTCATTAATCAATTCAAGACGCTACCATGACCTTTCAGCCATGAATAACTACACCAGTTTAGTAGAATTTTATGAATTTTTATTCCCTATTAGTTGCAATCTAAGATTAGGTGCGTTAACCTCAAAACCAAGAAACATAACAGCATAGTCACAATATGGCAACTTTGATAAGATTTCATTAAGGCAAGAATCACAAACATTAGAATATAATACGGCGTGAACATAGATCAAATTAGCAGAGAGTCAATATTGCGTCAATCCAACATAGTATAATGTCAGTCGTTTGTCCATTTGCGTCAGTTTGGTGAACACCTGTCCTAACCACTGATTAGCATTCGCATGTTGGGCTTCATGAAAAACAATTTAAAACACCAATTTGGAAAACATCTAGCTATGGTCTCTGTCAAAAGCAAACAATTGGTACCTAGAAAGAAAAAGCAAACAGACAAATTACAAAGGCATTGTCATAATTACCCTCCAAGGATTAGGTCAGCGCACAGGTTCACTCTTCGTCTTCAAGACATCAGTCAAATCGCCATCAGTCAGAACTCAGCTCTGGGACAATAAGGCACTTTCCTCATAAGGAGGTAAAGTGTAAATGGGCAATCTAAGGGCAAGGATGGTTTTAATAAAAATCTCAAGTCACCAAACAGAGTGACAGAGTTTCTGGATAAAATCAATAGCATTCCCTAACCCACCTAAAAGACCTCTCTGTGACATGGGTGTTTATCCCTTTTTCGTAGCACATTCCCCCAAAATTCTATTGGACATCTTCTATACCCCACTATCTTTAACCTATCAAATTAAACATTAGGTAATCTTAATCTTCACCCCATATTGTTTTACAAGTCTTTGATTGGACCTCGTAATTAACGTCTTCAGATGTGACACGTCCGGTGTTACTTCATTCCTTGATAATTCTTTGCACATCTTTTGGTCAGCAGTTCTATTGTATTCAACGGTTTGAATGACCTTGTACATTACATTAATCTACACTGTTTCAATTCATTTATAACATTTATTCCATGAGCATAGAAAATACGCCTTAGAACGGATTTAACATGGTTACATTCATCTTCCAAGTTTGAAGAAAAAGAGCATTGCAGGGTCATGGCACCTTGTGAGTCAGCACACTGAAAAATTGAAAAATGCATTTAATACGAGAGCCAGGCAGCTAAACTCTGGCTCATGCTAACTTAAGGCCTATGAGAATTTTCAATACAGATTTAATAACGCAAATGTTAGTATAAGCTCATTTGAACGTAACATAAATATTTTGATCGTCATTATTAGTTCGCGTATACATTGGTGGCCACTCATCGTGGTCACAATTCAAGTGCACGTTTAAGCAAAGTCGCTATTATTATACTTTCTTTGCGGCATCATCACACATTAGTACATAAACATTTCATGTTAATATAGATTATATAAGCTACGCTCTCTCAAATGCATTCAATAAAATAATGTGACCTTGTGTAATGTAATTGGTGTTCCTGTACAGCTCTCCAAAACCCTTGGGTCAAATTCTCACCACCAGGGGCAAAGGCCCCCACCAAGTGTTCAGATTTTAATAGCAAATTAAGAGTGGACGAGATATTCTGTTCTGTCCCCATAATTGGTGGAATTGTGGTGACTCTGGATTACTCTTGTAAGGCAGAATTCTGACCAAGTTCCGGCAATTGCCGCATGGTGACTTCTTTTTTCTTGCACATGACTCCAGAATGGTAAGTTGGTGAGTGTGAGCGAGGTTTGGCACCCACTAGCACAATTTCTGGTTGTCAGCAAAGTTGTCAGTGCTTCTGAAACTGTCTCCATATGTATTACTGGGAGCAGAAGAAATGATCTATGCATGAATTCATCAGGCACACTGTTGTAGTCTCCAATCCAGAATGATGGTGTTAACCTGCTTAAGACCAACTGCTCTTTTAACCATTTTAAAGTCACCCAGGTCAGAATTGGGTCCATATACATTCACTAGCATGATTGCTCTCACATCTAACTAATTGCCTATAAATACAAATTTGCAATTCAGATCTATCTTAACTTTTTGCATGGGATGTTTAGCCCCTGGCCTAACCCAGACCAATGCTTCCCTTGCATAAGATAAGTATTCTGTACACTACAGGTAACCTTGCCATTGTTATACTCTTCTGACTTCACCAGGTATCTTTCTTGTTAACAATAGGCCACATCTATCCCGTGCCTACACAGGGTGGCATATATCTTATGTCACTCAGTTAAATTCACCATACATCACAGGGTATGATCTTACACTTATTAAAATGTATAATTTCACTAGGTACCTATTTTGTTATAGAACTACACAATGAATCATATCTTGCATCGTAGGGGAGCTCACATCATTCACACCAAGTCTATTTATGACCTTTGACACAAATCCCTAGTGCTGCCACATGCACATAACTTGCAATTTAGCTGTGCATACCAACAAACATATAACTGGAGAATAACTTGTTTTGCACTACCATGATCTCAAACATTAAGACTTGCATGGTATCTAGAAATATTGAAACATCATAGTCACACTTGGACCTATCTTAGTCATGCAGATGTAGGGGGCGCTGCAAACGTTTGAGGGGCACTGACACCGAACCACATGTACACTAAGGCAACAGTTCCTATTAGCCACTATTAAAATTCCCTGATTTGTATAGATCCCATCAAATGTGTCACTTCTTGGGATCCTGTCATTGCTAATTCACACTCCCCCACCACCCCAATACAACCTTCCAATATCTACACCATTATTCACAGGTCATCAATATTTCTGGTGACCCAAAACCTGCCTCTCTTCTATCTAAGAGTCCATATCACCATTTTCAAGTCTGGAACACTCCTCCATGCTCTGCAGGTCAGATTGTTCATTAGGAGGCTCATGCTGCACACCTCTTCATTTGGATATTACCTGTATCATTCCGATTTGGCCACTCTTAGCTTATTTTTATGTTGGTCTGCTTTTTCTGTTACTCTTGAGTTAGTGCATATCTTAATTTTCTATGTGTGGCCTCTCTTCCCTTTGCGTTTAATTTTGAGCTCCGCCACTAAATTCTCCACCCAGGAGTTGTAAAGTAGTGATTTACACTTTTGCCTATGACTCTGAGCTTAGCCGAAAACATCAGCATATATTTGAAATAAAAGATTCTGAGGATCATTCTAATTCCGAGAAATAAATTATGTAGTCTTTCCACCAAGATGGTGTAGATGATATGAAGAATGTGTTCCCTTCCAATACTATTAAGCCATTTTCCCTGTATGTGCAGTATGTTGATCCTTGCATGCTTCAGTATTTTGTCTCTATAATTCAACAATCTTGCAACGACAGATTGTGGGAAGTCCCAGTTTCTTAGGCAAAAATAGCATTAAATAAGTCCTTTTAACTGAAAAATGTGCGCTAGACCTCCTGGGGCCCCCGTTCCTCCAACAATTGTTCCAGAAAGAGCCCCATAGCTGGGCTCTCTATGTTCTCCAGCAGTCCAACACTTCTGATGTTATTCCTTCTGGGTTGACCTGCCTCTGCTCTCAATTCCAGAATTTCCATCTGCCTTCTGAAGTCAGTACACTGTTGCTGCAATTCTTGCAGAGAGGGTCCTGTAATTGTCATTGCCAACTCCATCTCTGTTACTCTTTCGGCCAGTTTAGTCTGGTCCACTCTAAGTTCAAATCAACAGTCACACCTATTTTAGATTCTAGTGCTTCCCATGATGCTGCTATTGCATTTAACATTACATCAACTGTATCCACAGTCTCTGGGCTTTCACCATTTCACAGTCCATCTGATCTGCTTCTTGGAAAGCAGAACATGCATTTCCTGTTTGAGCATGAGAGTCTCCCACATTTTGGTATGAAGTTTCCCAATGTTTCCCCATCTCCCATGGTGTAGCACAGGTCTAGAAATTAGCACCCCTTTCAATTCTGGGCAGTTTTACCAGCATTTCTCACCTCAGAACTGAATGACCAACATGGTTCACATACTTGTGAGGGGTAAGTGTGAGCCCATCATATTTCCCGATTGTTATCTCTTTCCAGAGCTCTCTGGGTCTTGCTGTGGAGGCAGTGAGAGGAAAGCTGATAGGACAGTAGCACCAGTCATGTGTGCATAGGATATGCACCACAGGTGGTGTCACCAATAAGCAAACACTCATTGTGCAATGTTCCAATCAATGCTCAAATCACACATTTTCTACAGTCAACTTCCAACACCAAAACAGTATTCTTATATCAGCTTATCAGCTGGTGGTCGGAACTAGCACGACTACTCTCCAGTACTGTTCCTTCAGATCAAGTCAGAACTCTGCAATTCCCCATGTGTTGGGCTTCTAAAGCGATGCAGAATAGTCTTCCAAAAGCTTATAGTTTGGCAAACAGCAGTACCGGTGTGTCGCTCCCTGCACCCCTTGGGACCTCATCACTCTTCATCATCACCTATGCGTTCCTCGCAGACACAGACTCTACTCACCTCCAGTTACAGTTACCCCACTCACCATCACCCATAGCCAGAAAAAGGTATGTCTCAGCACTCTTCTCAGGCTATTCCTCACAGTCCGTTCATGCTACATCTAGGTGGCCCCGCTCCATAGACCTCTCACTCACGGGAGCACTCTACTTCACTCTGTGACCACCAGCCACCACTAGGGGCCTGCCCTTGCTAATGCTAACTGTCACAGGCAATCAAGAGAACTCTGACTCTGCCAGTGAGCAATTTCAGAATAAAAATATTGGTGTGGGAGTACCCTCTCTGCATGTCTATGGGGCCATGTTCCTTAGATCATGCCCTCCTACTTGTTAATCTTTTATGTATAGATATATACAAATAAGGTATAGGTTGGCATTCCTCAATAATATCATACAATACAATAGAACACAGCAATATGCAATTAGTTTTTATGGCTGCATTTGGGGTCAGTAATTGGTAATGGGTTAATGAAAAAAATAGTGCCTGGATACAATGGGAAAACAACACATCAGAAGGCTCAGAGGCAAAATATTTTCAGAATGTGTTCTCTTCTCTTATGTCTTGGAATGTGACAGCTGCATTTTTCAGCATAGGTTTAGAACTAGTTGTGGAAATTGACTGCAGTATAGATATCTGTGATTTGTTCATTTCAGAGGCTAAAGGACTCACTGTAGAACCATCTTGATAATTTTCTGATGACAAGTCCTCGGAGCCCCTTAAATAACTCTGAGTTAAACAATGGTTGGTTTGATGATCACCAGGACAAATATTGAGAGTGTTTGAGTCTTAGATGTGGCATACATTTGTCTGAAATCCTGTGTGTGTTGAATTTCTCTTTTTTGTTTTCTTCATATATAAACCAGTCTTTGTTGACTTTGGTATCTCTTTGTATCTGTGCTTCTGAAAAATAGGATAACACAGAATTGTGATTAAGTGGTCAACAGTAATACATTACAATGTTTCAATATAGGTCTGTATAGGTCATCTCACCTTCAAATGAACACATATTTGGCTTGTTCTTTTCATCTTGACAATATACAATGACTGCCCTACCACTGGCAATACTTTAGTAACATATGTGGCTCAAATGCAATATAAACAAAGTTTGCACTTGTTGATGATTTCTTTTTCATGCTTGCAAAATAATAAATTCGGTTAGGTTTATAATCTTTGGAAGGATCAATCCAGTACTAGTTGAAAATCAAAATCTATGTCCTTAACCCAGAATATATATCCTCACCTCATAAAGAAAACATATTAATTTTGTGCTTTTCATCCTGACAATATAAATACTCTTCCCAACTGTTGGCAATACCTTACTATAACATGATTCAATATAAACATGCTCTTAAAATTCCCCTTGCTCCCTTGTGTAATAACATTTGCAATAGAAATTGTCATTCTTAGAAGGATGGATACCATTTTAAAAGGCAAATCAAAGTCTGAATGCTTGACCGGAAGTGTATCATAGAAATTGTCTCTGTATTCATTAAGTCTTTATTAAATCTCGATGCAAACCACATTGAGTTCCAGTTTCTTGGCATCAGTGGTGCAGTTTCAGCAACTAAGTATCTTGATTACCCATCAATGAACTCTCTAAAGCGGGATGAGTTTATCCTCTATAGACCCAAGAAATACTCCACCATTGCCAGCTTTGTCAGAGCCCCATGGGACATGTAGTGTCTCTAGGCTTCACTTGAGGGTTGCAAGCATATTCTGTGATCACTGGTAACTTCCACCTGAGAGTGAAAAAAAACTTGCGCATCTAACAAATTTGAGAAGCTTGCTTCCGTGTCTACCCGGCATATAAAGATGAGGCTGTATATCCTCTAATGACTCCTTTTTCCGCAAGGGTCAATGTCTTGATGAGTGTCTACAGATGTGTCTGGATGATTTCAGTAGAATTCTCCTAAACCTTAGAGGATTCAGATTAGAGGCTGGATCCCATGGTCATTTCTCAGGGCTGTAAGCCTTCCGATACAATAAATATTCATATTGTTTTCTTACAGTTTATGCATCTTAGATATAATGTATTTTATGTTTACTTTCAGCATCCATCTAAATGGAAGTGCATCTCTGTGACTAACTGGCATATACAGGTGTGCATGGGCTGCAGTTTCTGATAACCAGTAGTCAGTAAATGGAACACAAACAGTATTTTGACATGGGAAATGATAGCATGGGAATGGGCTATAATTGATTCTAGATCCTGCTCTAAGTCTGCAATCAGGACAAGTATCACTTCAGGAAGAAACAGTATTGAACAATAAATGCACCCCAGGATCTTCCAAAGACGTCACACCTTTGCTTGTAAATTCTCTGTCTCCTCCTCAAGTAATTGTTTGCCAAAATAAGAAGCAAGGCAACAAATGTATTCACCAAAATCATGAAAGGAAACTTTTTTTGGTCTGCCTGTGTGTTTCTTTCTTAAGGGAACAGATATGTGATTCGTTGATTCTGGAATGAGCTTCTGCTGTTGATGGATGTGACTTATTCCTCATTGTTCACGCTATCAACTGCTGCAGTGGAACGTTTGTTGGATATTAATATTGTTTAGTAGAAGTAAAAGTTCCAGTTTTGCTTTTAGCATGGATTCATATTATTATTGATCATTTAAGAAAGATGTATGGAATTTTTTTATTGGAACATATCTTTCAATATTAAAATATTTTTGACTATGATAAACATTTTGCTTTTTCCCTTTTCTATTTAGCTTTATGTGTTATTAGTAGTAGTTTTTGCCTACATTGCTTTTTAACCTCTTCTGTGCCTTGGACGAGATGATCTCGTCCAAGGCTACAGTTCCCCTGTGCCTTGGACGAGATCATCTCGTCCATGGCACAGGGGAACTTGGGGGCGCGCTAGCGCGCCCCCCGTGCACCCCCCTTCCCCCCCCAAGTCGGAGATGGAAGGGGAAGACCTTCCCCTTCCACCCCCGACCCGCCCCACCCCCCCCGTGACGTCAGCGCGCGCGCGCGCGCTGATGTGTCACAGGGGCCTCCCTCGTCGCGCTGGAAGCTCTGCTTCCAGCGCGATTGAAAAAGAAATGCAAAAGCATTTCTTTTTCAATCACTTGGGAGGCCCGGAGGGGCTTCAAAGGGGAAGGAAAAGTATTTCCTTCCCTTTGAAGTCCCTCCGAGGGGTTTCAAAAGCCGGATTGCTTGCAATCCGGCTTTTGAAACCCCACTAGACACCAGGGATTTTTTTTTTTTTCTTAGAAACTGACAAAAGGGAGCGACCCCTTGGGCAAGGGTCGCTCCCAGGGGGGGCATTTTTTTGAAAAGGCCTTTTCTGCCCCCCCTGGGGGCAGATCGGCCTTATTAGGCCGATCTGCCCCCAGGGGGGGCAGAAACCTCTAGGCACCAGGGACCATTTTTTTTTTATTTATTTATTTTTTGTTTCATTTTTTTTTATTGAGGTGGGGAGCGACCCCTTAGGTAAGGGTCGTTCCCTTGGGGGAAAATTATATTTTGGCCATTTCTGCCCCCCTTGGGGGCAGATTGGCCTATTTTGATGAGGCCAATCTGCCCCCAAGGGGGGTAGAAACCACTAGACACCAGGGATTTTTTGTTTTTTATTGTTATTGACAAAAGGGAGCGACCCCTTGGGCAAGGGTCGCTCCCAGGGGGGCATATTTTCGGGAAGGCCTTTTCTGCCCCCCCTGGGGGCAGATCGGCCTACTATTAGGCCGATCTGCTCCCAGGGGGGGAAGAAACCTCTAGGCGCCAGGGCAAATGTTTTTTTTGTGTTTTTTTTTTTTTGTTCTTTTTTTTTTTTAGAGATGGGGAGCGACCCATCAGGCAATGGTCGCTCCCCTGGGGGGCAAATTGTATTTAGACCATTTCTGCCCCCCTGGAGGCAGATTGGCCGATTTTAGGTCAATCTGCCCCCAAGGGGACAGAAACCACTAGGCACCGGGGATTTGTTTTTTTGGCGCCAATGTCACGCAGGGGGAGCGACCCCGTAGGCAAGGGTCGCTCCCGGGGGGGGGGGGGTGTTGGGGGGGCCAAATTTATTTTAGGCCATTTCTGCCCCCCCCGGGGGACAGATCGGCCTATTATTAGGCCGAACTGCCCCCGGGGGGGGGGGGCAGAACACTCTAGGCGCCAGGGCAATTTTTTTTTTGAGTTTTTTTTTGTTGTTGTTTCTTTTTTTAGAGATGGGGAGCGACCCATCAGGCAAGGGTCGCTCCCCTGGGGGGGCAAATTGTATTTAGACCATTTCTGCCCCCCTGGGGGCAGATTGGCCAATTTTAGGTCAATCTGCCCCCAAGGGGGCAGAAACCACTAGGCACCGGGGATTTGTTTTTTTGGCGCCAATGTCACGCAGGGGGAGCGACCCCGTAGGCAAGGGTCGCTCCCGGGGGGGGGGGGTGGGGGTTGGGGGGGCAAATTTATTTTAGGCCATTTCTGCCCCCCCGGGGGACAGATCGGCCTATTATTAGGCCGAACTGCCCCCGGGGGGGGGCAGAACACTCTAGGCGCCAGGGCAATTTTTTTTTTGTGTTTTTTTTTTTGGTTGTTTCTTTTTTTAGAGATGGGGAGCGACCCATCAGGCAAGGGTCGCTCCCCTGGGGGGGCAAATTGTTATTTAGACCATTTCTGCCCCCCTGGGGGCAGATTGGCCAATTTTAGGTCAATCTGCCCCCAAGGGGGCAGAAACCACTAGGCACCGGGGATTTGTTTTTTGCGCCAATGTCACGCAGGGGGAGCGACCCCGTAGGCAAGGGTCGCTCCCGGGGGGGGGGGGTGGGGGTTGGGGGGGCAAAGTTTATTTAGGCCATTTCTGCCCCCCCGGGGGACAGATCGGCCTATTATTAGGCCGAACTGCCCCCGGGGGGGGGGGCAGAACACTCTAGGCGCCAGGGCAATTTTTTTTTTGTGTTTTTTTTTTTCTTTTTTTAGAGATGGGGAGCGACCCATCAGGCAAGGGTCGCTCCCCTGGGGGGGCAAATTGTATTTAGACCATTTCTGCCCCCCTGGGGGCAGATTGGCCAATTTTAGGTCAATCTGCCCCCAAGGGGGCAGAAACCACTAGGCACCGGGGATTTGTTTTTTGGCGCCAATGTCACGCAGTGGGAGCGACCCCGTAGGCAAGGGTCGCTCCCCGGGGGGGGGTGGGTGTTGGGGGGGCAAATTTATTTTAGGCCATTTCTGCCCCCGGGGGGGGGGGGCAGAAACCTCTAGGCGCCAGGGGAATTTTTTCTTTTTTTTTCTTTTTTTTTTTCTTTGTTTTTTTTTTTTTAGAGATGGGAGCGACCCATCAGGCAAAAGTCGCTCCCCCTGGGGGACAAATTGTATTTAGGGCCAGTTCGTGCCCCCCTTGGGGGCAGATTGGCTGAGTTTAGGTCAACCTGCCCCCAAGGGGACAGAAACCACTAGGCACCGGGGATTTGTTTTTTGGTGCCAATGTCACGCAGGGGGAGCGTCCCCGTACGCAAGGGTCGCTCCGGCGGGGGAGGGTGGGGGTTGGGGGGGCAAATTTATTTTAGGGCATTTCTGCCCCCCCCCCCTGGGGCCGGCTGAGCTACAGGCCAAACACCACAGGTAGGCACCTTGCAAAAAACACCTCTGTTTTCTGTGAAAAAAATATGTCCACGTTGTGTTTTGGGCCATTTCCTTGTGTGGGCGCTAGGCCTACCCACAGAAGTGATGTACCATTTTTATCGAGAGACTTAGGGGAAACGCTGGGTGGAAGGAAATTTGTGGCTCCTCTCAGATTCCAGAACTTTCTGTCACCGAAATGAGAGGAAAAAGTGTTTTTTGGGCCAAATTTTGATGTTTGCAAAGGATTCTGGGTAACATAACCTGGTCAGAGCCCCGCAAGTCACCCCATCTTGGATTCCCCTGGGTTTCTAGTTTTCAAAAATGCACTGGTTGCTAGGTTTCCTCAGGTGTCGGCTGAGCTACAGGCCAAAATCCACAGGTAGGCACTGCTTTTTATAAAAAAACTGTGATGTGTCCACGTTGTGTTTTGGGCCCTTTCCTTTCGTGGGCGCTAGTCCTACCCACACAAGTGAGGTGGTATCATTTTTATCGGGAGACTTGGGGGAACGCTGGGTAGAAGGAAATTTGTGGCTCCTCTCAGATTCTAGAACTTTCTGCCACAGAAATGTGAGTAACATGTGTATTTTTAGCCAAATTTTGAGGTTTGCAAAGGATTCTGGGTAACAGAACCTGGTCCGAGCCCCGCAAGTCACCCCTCCTTGGATTCCCCTAGGTCTCTAGTTTTCAGAAATGCACAGGTTTGGTAGGTTTCCCTAGGTGCCGGCTGAGCTAGAGGCCAAAATCTACAGGTAGGCACTTCGCAAAAAACACCTCTGTTTTTTTCCAAAATTTAGGATGTGTCCACGTTGCGCTTTGGGGTGTTTCCTGTCGCCGGCGCTAGGCCTACCCACGCAAGTGAGGTATCATTTTTATCAGGAGACTTGGGGGAACGCTGGGTGGAAGGAAATTTGTAGCTCCTCTCAGATTCCAGAACTTTCTGCCACAGAAATGTGAGGGACATGTGTTTTTTTAGCCAAATTTTGAGGTTTGCAAAGGATTCTGGGTAACAGAACCTGGTCCGAGTCCCGCAAGTCACCCCTCCTTGGATTCCCCTAGGTCTCTAGTTTTCAGAAATGCACAGGTTTGGTAGGTTTCCCTAGGTGCCGGCTGAGCTAGAGGCCAAAATCTACAGGTAGGCACTTCGCAAAAAACACCTCTGTTTTTTTCCAAAATTTAGGATGTGTCCACGTTGCGCTTTGGGGTGTTTCCTGTCGCCGGCGCTAGGCCTACCCACGCAAGTGAGGTATCATTTTTATCGGGAGACTTGGAAGAACGCTGGGTAGAAGATAATTTGTTTCTCCTCTCAGATTCCAGAACTTTCTGCCACAGAAATGTGAGTAACATGTGTATTTTTAGCCAAATTTTGAGGTTTGCAAAGGATTCTGGGTAACAGAACCTGGTCCGAGCCCCGCAAGTCACCCCTCCTTGGATTCCCCTAGGTCTCTAGTTTTCAGAAATGCACAGGTTTGGTAGGTTTCCCTAGGTGCCGGCTGAGCTAGAGGCCAAAATCTACAGGTAGGCACTTCGCAAAAAACACCTCTGTTTTTTTCCAAAATTTAGGATGCGTCCACGTTGCGCTTTGGGGTGTTTCCTGTCGCCGGCGCTAGGCCTACCCACGCAAGTGAGGTATCATTTTTATCGGGAGACTTGGGGGAACGCTGGGTAGAAGGAAATTTGTGGCTCCTCTCAGATTCCAGAACTTTCTGCCACAGAAATGTGAGTAACATGTGTATTTTTAGCCAAATTTTGAGGTTTGCAAAGGATTCTGGGTAACAGAACCTGGTCCGAGCCCCGCAAGTCACCCCTCCTTGGATTCCCCTAGGTCTCTAGTTTTCAGAAATGCACAGGTTTGGTAGGTTTCCCTAGGTGCCGGCTGAGCTAGAGGCCAAAATCTACAGGTAGGCACTTCGCAAAAAACACCTCTGTTTTTTTCCAAAATTTAGGATGTGTCCACGTTGTGCTTTGGGGTGTTTCCTGTCGCCGGCGCTAGGCCTACCCACGCAAGTGAGGTATCATTTTTATCGGGAGACTTGGGGGAACGCTGGGTGGAAGGAAATTTGTAGCTCCTCTCAGATTCCAGAACTTTCTGCCACAGAAATGTGAGGGACATGTGTTTCTTTAGCCAAATTTTGAGGTTTGCAAAGGATTCTGGGTAACAGAACCTGGTCCGAGCCACACAAGTCACCCCTCTTTGGATTCCCCTAGGTCTCTAGTTTTCAGAAATGTACATGTTTGGTAGGTTTCCCTAGGTGGCGGCTGAGCTAGAGGCCAAAATCTCCAGGTAGTCACTTTGCTAAAAACGGCTCTGTTTTCTGTGATGTGTCCACGTTGTGTTTTGGGGCATATCCTGTCGCGGGCGCTAGGCCTACCCACACAAGTGAGGTATCATTTTTATCGGGAGACATGGGGGAACGCTGGGTGGAAGGAAATTTGTGGCTCCTCTCAGATTCCAGAACTTTCTGCCACAGAAATGAGAGGAACATGTGTTTTTTTAGCCAAATTTTGAGATTTGCAAAGGATTCTGGGTAACAGAACCTGGTCCGAGCCCCGCAAGTCACCCCTCCTTGGATTCCCCTAGGTCTCTAGTTTTCAGAAATGCACAGGTTTGGTAGGTTTCCCTAGGTGGCGGCTGAGCTAGAGGCCAAAATCTCCAGGTAGTCACTTTGCTAAAAACGGCTCTGTTTTCTGTGATGTGTCCACGTTGTGTTTTGGGGCATATCCTGTCGCGGGCGCTAGGCCTACCCACACAAGTGAGGTATCATTTTTATCGGGAGACGTGGGGGAACGCTGGGTGGAAGGAAATTTGTGGCTCCTCTCAGATTCCAGAACTTTCTGCCACAGAAATGTGAGGAACATGTGTTTTTTTAGCCAAATTTTGAGATTTGCAAAGGATTCTGGGTAACAGAACCTGGTCCGAGCCCCGCAAGTCACCCCTCCTTGGATTCCCCTAGGTCTCTAGTTTTCAGAAATGCACAGGTTTGGTAGGTTTCCCTAGGTGGCGGCTGAGCTAGATGCCAAAATCTACAGGTAGTCACTTTGCTAAAAACAGCTCTGTTTTCTGTGATATGTCCACGTTGTGTTTTGGGGCATATCCTGTCGCGGGCGCTAGGCCTACCCACACAAGTGAGGTATCATTTTTATCGGGAGACATGGGGGAACGCTGGGTGGAAGGAAATTTGTGGCTCCTCTCAGATTCCAGAACTTTCTGCCACAGAAATGTGAGGAACATGTGTTTTTTTAGCCAAATTTTGAGGTTTGCAAAGGATTCTGGGTAACAGAACCTGGTCCGAGCCCCGCAAGTCACCCCTCCTTGGATTCCCCTAGGTCTCTAGTTTTCAGAAATGCACAGGTTTGGTAGGTTTCCCTAGGTGGCGGCTGAGCTAGATGCCAAAATCTACAGGTAGTCACTTTGCTAAAAACAGCTCTGTTTTCTGTGATATGTCCACGTTGTGTTTTGGGGCATATCCTGTCGCGGGCGCTAGGCCTACCCACACAAGTGAGGTATCATTTTTATCGGGAGACGTGGGGGAACGCTGGGTGGAAGGAAATTTGTGGCTCCTCTCAGATTCCAGAACTTTCTGCCACAGAAATTTGAGGAACATGTGTTTTTTTAGCCAAATTTTGAGATTTGCAAAGGATTCTGGGTAACAGAACCTGGTCCGAGCCCCGCAAGTCACCCCTCCTTGGATTCCCCTAGGTCTCTAGTTTTCAGAAATGCACAGGTTTGGTAGGTTTCCCTAGGTGGCGGCTGAGCTAGAGGCCAAAATCTACAGGTAGTCACTTTGCTAAAAACAGCTCTGTTTTCTGTGATATGTCCACGTTGTGTTTTGGGGCATATCCTGTCGCGGGCGCTAGGCCTACCCACACAAGTGAGGTATCATTTTTATCGGGAGACGTGGGGGAACGCTGGGTGGAAGGAAATTTGTGGCTCCTCTCAGATTCCAGAACTTTCTGCCACAGAAATGTGAGGAACATGTGTTTTTTTAGCCAAATTTTGAGGTTTGCAAATGATTCTGGGTAACAGAACCTGGTCCGAGCCCCGCAAGTCACCCCTCCTTGGATTCCCCTAGGTCTCTAGTTTTCAGAAATGCACAGGTTTGGTAGGTTTTCCTAGGTGGCGGCTGAGCTAGAGGCCAAAATCTACAGGTAGTCACTTTGCTAAAAACAGCTCTGTTTTCTGTGATATGTCCACGTTGTGTTTTGGGGCATATCCTGTCGCGGGCGCTAGGCCTACCCACACAAGTGAGGTATCATTTTTATCGGGAGATGTGGGGGAACGCTGGGTGGAAGGAAATTTGTGGCTCCTCTCAGATTCCAGAACTTTCTGCCACAGAAATTTGAGGAACATGTGTTTTTTTAGCCAAATTTTGAGATTTGCAAAGGATTCTGGGTAACAGAACCTGGTCCGAGCCCCGCAAGTCACCCCTCCTTGGATTCCCCTAGGTCTCTAGTTTTCAGAAATGTACAGGTTTGGTAGGTTTCCCTAGGTGGCGGCTGAGCTAGAGGCCAAAATCTCCAGGTAGTCACTTTGCTAAAAACGGCTCTGTTTTCTGTGATGTGTCCACGTTGTGTTTTGGGGCATATCCTGTCGCGGGCGCTAGGCCTACCCACACAAGTGAGGTATCATTTTTATCGGGAGACATGGGGGAACGCTGGGTGGAAGGAAATTTGTGGCTCCTCTCAGATTCCAGAACTTTCTGCCACAGAAATGAGAGGAACATGTGTTTTTTTAGCCAAATTTTGAGATTTGCAAAGGATTCTGGGTAACAGAACCTGGTCCGAGCCCCGCAAGTCACCCCTCCTTGGATTCCCCTAGGTCTCTAGTTTTCAGAAATGCACAGGTTTGGTAGGTTTCCCTAGGTGGCGGCTGAGCTAGAGGCCAAAATCTCCAGGTAGTCACTTTGCTAAAAACGGCTCTGTTTTCTGTGATGTGTCCACGTTGTGTTTTGGGGCATATCCTGTCGCGGGCGCTAGGCCTACCCACACAAGTGAGGTATCATTTTTATCGGGAGACGTGGGGGAACGCTGGGTGGAAGGAAATTTGTGGCTCCTCTCAGATTCCAGAACTTTCTGCCACAGAAATGTGAGGAACATGTGTTTTTTTAGCCAAATTTTGAGGTTTGCAAAGGATTCTGGGTAACAGAACCTGGTCCGAGCCCCGCAAGTCACCCCTCCTTGGATTCCCCTAGGTCTCTAGTTTTCAGAAATGCACAGGTTTGGTAGGTTTCCCTAGGTGGCGGCTGAGCTAGAGGCCAAAATCTACAGGTAGTCACTTTGCTAAAAACAGCTCTGTTTTCTGTGATATGTCCACGTTGTGTTTTGGGGCATATCCTGTCGCGGGCGCTAGGCCTACCCACACAAGTGAGGTATCATTTTTATCGGGAGACATGGGGGAACGCTGGGTGGAAGGAAATTTGTGGCTCCTCTCAGATTCCAGAACTTTCTGCCACAGAAATGTGAGGAACATGTGTTTTTTTAGCCAAATTTTGAGGTTTGCAAAGGATTCTGGGTAACAGAACCTGGTCCGAGCCCCGCAAGTCACCCATCCTTGGATTCCCCTAGGTCTCTAGTTTTCAGAAATGCACAGGTTTGGTAGGTTTCCCTAGGTGGCGGCTGAGCTAGATGCCAAAATCTACAGGTAGTCACTTTGCTAAAAACAGCTCTGTTTTCTGTGATATGTCCACGTTGTGTTTTGGGGCATATCCTGTCGCGGGCGCTAGGCCTACCCACACAAATGAGGTATCATTTTTATCGGGAGACGTGGGGGAACGCTGGGTGGAAGGAAATTCGTGGCTCCTCTCAGATTCCAGAACTTTCTGCCACAGAAATTTGAGGAACATGTGTTTTTTTAGCCAAATTTTGAGATTTGCAAAGGATTCTGGGTAACAGAACCTGGTCCGAGCCCTGCAAGTCACCCCTCCTTGGATTCCCCTAGGTCTCTAGTTTTCAGAAATGCACAGGTTTGGTAGGTTTCCCTAGGTGGCGGCTGAGCTAGAGGCCAAAATCTACAGGTAGTCACTTTGCTAAAAACAGCTCTGTTTTCTGTGATATGTCCACGTTGTGTTTTGGGGCATATCCTGTCGCGGGCGCTAGGCCTACCCACACAAGTGAGGTATCATTTTTATCGGGAGACGTGGGGGAACGCTGGGTGGAAGGAAATTTGTGGCTCCTCTCAGATTCCAGAACTTTCTGCCACAGAAATGTGAGGAACATGTGTTTTTTTAGCCAAATTTTGAGATTTGCAAAGGATTCTGGGTAACAGAACCTGGTCCGAGCCCCGCAAGTCACCCCTCCTTGGATTCCCCTAGGTCTCTAGTTTTCAGAAATGCACAGGTTTGGTAGGTTTCCCTAGGTGGCGGCTGAGCTAGAGGCCAAAATCTACAGGTAGTCACTTTGCTAAAAACGGCTCTGTTTTCTGTGATGTGTCCACGTTGTGTTTTGGGGCATATCCTGTCGCGGGCGCTAGGCCTACCCACACAAGTGAGGTATCATTTTTATCGGGAGACGTGGGGGAACGCTGGGTGGAAGGAAATTTGTGGCTCCTCTCAGATTCCAGAACTTTCTGCCACAGAAATGTGAGGAACATGTGTTTTTTTAGCCAAATTTTGAGATTTGCAAAGGATTCTGGGTAACAGAACCTGGTCCGAGCCCCGCAAGTCACCCCTCCTTGGATTCCCCTAGGTCTCTAGTTTTCAGAAATGCACAGGTTTGGTAGGTTTCCCTAGGTGGCGGCTGAGCTAGAGGCCAAAATCTACAGGTAGTCACTTTGCTAAAAACAGCTCTGTTTTCTGTGATATGTCCACGTTGTGTTTTGGGGCATATCCTGTCGCGGGCGCTAGGCCTACCCACACAAGTGAGGTATCATTTTTATCGGGAGACATGGGGGAACGCTGGGTGGAAGGAAATTTGTGGCTCCTCTCAGATTCCAGAACTTTCTGCCACAGAAATGTGAGGAACATGTGTTTTTTTAGCCAAATTTTGAGGTTTGCAAATGATTCTGGGTAACAGAACCTGGTCCGAGCCCCGCAAGTCACCCCTCCTTGGATTCCCCTAGGTCTCTAGTTTTCAGAAATGCACAGGTTTGGTAGGTTTTCCTAGGTGGCGGCTGAGCTAGAGGCCAAAATCTACAGGTAGTCACTTTGCTAAAAACAGCTCTGTTTTCTGTGATATGTCCACGTTGTGTTTTGGGGCATATCCTGTCGCGGGCGCTAGGCCTACCCACACAAGTGAGGTATCATTTTTATCGGGAGATGTGGGGGAACGCTGGGTGGAAGGAAATTTGTGGCTCCTCTCAGATTCCAGAACTTTCTGCCACAGAAATTTGAGGAACATGTGTTTTTTTAGCCAAATTTTGAGATTTGCAAAGGATTCTGGGTAACAGAACCTGGTCCGAGCCCCGCAAGTCACCCCTCCTTGGATTCCCCTAGGTCTCTAGTTTTCAGAAATGTACAGGTTTGGTAGGTTTCCCTAGGTGGCGGCTGAGCTAGAGGCCAAAATCTCCAGGTAGTCACTTTGCTAAAAACGGCTCTGTTTTCTGTGATGTGTCCACGTTGTGTTTTGGGGCATATCCTGTCGCGGGCGCTAGGCCTACCCACACAAGTGAGGTATCATTTTTATCGGGAGACATGGGGGAACGCTGGGTGGAAGGAAATTTGTGGCTCCTCTCAGATTCCAGAACTTTCTGCCACAGAAATGAGAGGAACATGTGTTTTTTTAGCCAAATTTTGAGATTTGCAAAGGATTCTGGGTAACAGAACCTGGTCCGAGCCCCGCAAGTCACCCCTCCTTGGATTCCCCTAGGTCTCTAGTTTTCAGAAATGCACAGGTTTGGTAGGTTTCCCTAGGTGGCGGCTGAGCTAGAGGCCAAAATCTCCAGGTAGTCACTTTGCTAAAAACGGCTCTGTTTTCTGTGATGTGTCCACGTTGTGTTTTGGGGCATATCCTGTCGCGGGCGCTAGGCCTACCCACACAAGTGAGGTATCATTTTTATCGGGAGACGTGGGGGAACGCTGGGTGGAAGGAAATTTGTGGCTCCTCTCAGATTCCAGAACTTTCTGCCACAGAAATGTGAGGAACATGTGTTTTTTTAGCCAAATTTTGAGATTTGCAAAGGATTCTGGGTAACAGAACCTGGTCCGAGCCCCGCAAGTCACCCCTCCTTGGATTCCCCTAGGTCTCTAGTTTTCAGAAATGCACAGGTTTGGTAGGTTTCCCTAGGTGGCGGCTGAGCTAGAGGCCAAAATCTACAGGTAGTCACTTTGCTAAAAACAGCTCTGTTTTCTGTGATATGTCCACGTTGTGTTTTGGGGCATATCCTGTCGCGGGCGCTAGGCCTACCCACACAAGTGAGGTATCATTTTTATCGGGAGACATGGGGGAACGCTGGGTGGAAGGAAATTTGTGGCTCCTCTCAGATTCCAGAACTTTCTGCCACAGAAATGTGAGGAACATGTGTTTTTTTAGCCAAATTTTGAGGTTTGCAAAGGATTCTGGGTAACAGAACCTGGTCCGAGCCCCGCAAGTCACCCATCCTTGGATTCCCCTAGGTCTCTAGTTTTCAGAAATGCACAGGTTTGGTAGGTTTCCCTAGGTGGCGGCTGAGCTAGATGCCAAAATCTACAGGTAGTCACTTTGCTAAAAACAGCTCTGTTTTCTGTGATATGTCCACGTTGTGTTTTGGGGCATATCCTGTCGCGGGCGCTAGGCCTACCCACACAAATGAGGTATAATTTTTATCGGGAGACGTGGGGGAACGCTGGGTGGAAGGAAATTTGTGGCTCCTCTCAGATTCCAGAACTTTCTGCCACAGAAATTTGAGGAACATGTGTTTTTTTAGCCAAATTTTGAGATTTGCAAAGGATTCTGGGTAACAGAACCTGGTCCGAGCCCTGCAAGTCACCCCTCCTTGGATTCCCCTAGGTCTCTAGTTTTCAGAAATGCACAGGTTTGGTAGGTTTCCCTAGGTGGCGGCTGAGCTAGAGGCCAAAATCTACAGGTAGTCACTTTGCTAAAAACAGCTCTGTTTTCTGTGATATGTCCACGTTGTGTTTTGGGGCATATCCTGTCGCGGGCGCTAGGCCTACCCACACAAGTGAGGTATCATTTTTATCGGGAGACGTGGGGGAACGCTGGGTGGAAGGAAATTTGTGGCTCCTCTCAGATTCCAGAACTTTCTGCCACAGAAATGTGAGGAACATGTGTTTTTTTAGCCAAATTTTGAGATTTGCAAAGGATTCTGGGTAACAGAACCTGGTCCGAGCCCCGCAAGTCACCCCTCCTTGGATTCCCCTAGGTCTCTAGTTTTCAGAAATGCACAGGTTTGGTAGGTTTCCCTAGGTGGCGGCTGAGCTAGAGGCCAAAATCTACAGGTAGTCACTTTGCTAAAAACGGCTCTGTTTTCTGTGATGTGTCCACGTTGTGTTTTGGGGCATATCCTGTCGCGGGCGCTAGGCCTACCCACACAAGTGAGGTATCATTTTTATCGGGAGACGTGGGGGAACGCTGGGTGGAAGGAAATTTGTGGCTCCTCTCAGATTCCAGAACTTTCTGCCACAGAAATGTGAGGAACATGTGTTTTTTTAGCCAAATTTTGAGATTTGCAAAGGATTCTGGGTAACAGAACCTGGTCCGAGCCCCGCAAGTCACCCCTCCTTGGATTCCCCTAGGTCTCTAGTTTTCAGAAATGCACAGGTTTGGTAGGTTTCCCTAGGTGGCGGCTGAGCTAGAGGCCAAAATCTACAGGTAGTCACTTTGCTAAAAACAGCTCTGTTTTCTGTGATATGTCCACGTTGTGTTTTGGGGCATATCCTGTCGCGGGCGCTAGGCCTACCCACACAAGTGAGGTATCATTTTTATCGGGAGACATGGGGGAACGCTGGGTGGAAGGAAATTTGTGGCTCCTCTCAGATTCCAGAACTTTCTGCCACAGAAATGTGAGGAACATGTGTTTTTTTAGCCAAATTTTGAGGTTTGCAAAGGATTCTGGGTAACAGAACCTGGTCCGAGCCCCGCAAGTCACCCATCCTTGGATTCCCCTAGGTCTCTAGTTTTCAGAAATGCACAGGTTTGGTAGGTTTCCCTAGGTGGCGGCTGAGCTAGATGCCAAAATCTACAGGTAGTCACTTTGCTAAAAACAGCTCTGTTTTCTGTGATATGTCCACGTTGTGTTTTGGGGCATATCCTGTCGCGGGCGCTAGGCCTACCCACACAAGTGAGGTATCATTTTTATCGGGAGACGTGGGGGAACGCTGGGTGGAAGGAAATTTGTGGCTCCTCTCAGATTCCAGAACTTTCTGCCACAGAAATTTGAGGAACATGTGTTTTTTTAGCCAAATTTTGAGATTTGCAAAGGATTCTGGGTAACAGAACCTGGTCCGAGCACCGCAAGTCACCCCTCCTTGGATTCCCCTAGGTCTCTAGTTTTCAGAAATGCACAGGTTTGGTAGGTTTCCCTAGGTGGCGGCTGAGCTAGAGGCCAAAATCTACAGGTAGTCACTTTGCTAAAAACAGCTCTGTTTTCTGTGATATGTCCACGTTGTGTTTTGGGGCATATCCTGTCGCGGGCGCTAGGCCTACCCACACAAGTGAGGTATCATTTTTATCGGGAGACGTGGGGGAACGCTGGGTGGAAGGAAATTTGTGGCTCCTCTCAGATTCCAGAACTTTCTGCCACAGAAATGTGAGGAACATGTGTTTTTTTAGCCAAATTTTGAGATTTGCAAAGGATTCTGGGTAACAGAACCTGGTCCGAGCCCCGCAAGTCACCCCTCCTTGGATTCCCCTAGGTCTCTAGTTTTCAGAAATGCACAGGTTTGGTAGGTTTCCCTAGGTGGCGGCTGAGCTAGAGGCCAAAATCTACAGGTAGTCACTTTGCTAAAAACAGCTCTGTTTTCTGTGATATGTCCACGTTGTGTTTTGGGGCATATCCTGTCGCGGGCGCTAGGCCTACCCACACAAGTGAGGTATCATTTTTATCGGGAGATGTGGGGGAACGCTGGGTGGAAGGAAATTTGTGGCTCCTCTCAGATTCCAGAACTTTCTGCCACAGAAATTTGAGGAACATGTGTTTTTTTAGCCAAATTTTGAGATTTGCAAAGGATTCTGGGTAACAGAACCTGGTCCGAGCCCCGCAAGTCACCCCTCCTTGGATTCCCCTAGGTCTCTAGTTTTCAGAAATGCACAGGTTTGGTAGGTTTCCCTAGGTGGCGGCTGAGCTAGAGTCCAAAATCTACAGGTAGTCACTTTGCTAAAAACAGCTCTGTTTTCTGTGATATGTCCACGTTGTGTTTTGGGGCATATCCTGTCGCGGGCGCTAGGCCTACCCACACAAGTGAGGTATCATTTTTATCGGGAGACGTGGGGGAACGCTGGGTGGAAGGAAATTTGTGGCTCCTCTCAGATTCCAGAACTTTCTGCCACAGAAATGTGAGGAACATGTGTTTTTTTAGCCAAATTTTGAGATTTGCAAAGGATTCTGGGTAACAGAACCTGGTCCGAGCCCCGCAAGTCACCCCTCCTTGGATTCCCCTAGGTCTCTAGTTTTCAGAAATGCACAGGTTTGGTAGGTTTCCCTAGGTGGCGGCTGAGCTAGAGGCCAAAATCTACAGGTAGTCACTTTGCTAAAAACAGCTCTGTTTTCTGTGATATGTCCACGTTGTGTTTTGGGGCATATCCTGTCGCGGGCGCTAGGCCTACCCACACAAGTGAGGTATCATTTTTATCGGGAGACGTGGGGGAACGCTGGGTGGAAGGAAATTTGTGGCTCCTCTCAGATTCCAGAACTTTCTGCCACAGAAATGTGAGGAACATGTGTTTTTTTAGCCAAATTTTGAGGTTTGCAAAGGATTCTGGGTAACAGAACCTGGTCCGAGCCCCGCAAGTCACCCCTCCTTGGATTCCCCTAGGTCTCTAGTTTTCAGAAATGCACAGGTTTGGTAGGTTTCCCTAGGTGGCGGCTGAGCTAGAGGCCAAAATCTACAGGTAGTCACTTTGCTAAAAACAGCTCTGTTTTCTGTGATATGTCCACGTTGTGTTTTGGGGCATATCCTGTCGCGGGCGCTAGGCCTACCCACACAAGTGAGGTATCATTTTTATCGGGAGATGTGGGGGAACGCTGGGTGGAAGGAAATTTGTGGCTCCTCTCAGATTCCAGAACTTTCTGCCACAGAAATTTGAGGAACATGTGTTTTTTTAGCCAAATTTTGAGATTTGCAAAGGATTCTGGGTAACAGAACCTGGTCCGAGCCCCGCAAGTCACCCCTCCTTGGATTCCCCTAGGTCTCTAGTTTTCAGAAATGCACAGGTTTGGTAGGTTTCCCTAGGTGGCGGCTGAGCTAGAGGCCAAAATCTACAGGTAGTCACTTTGCTAAAAACAGCTCTGTTTTCTGTGATATGTCCACGTTGTGTTTTGGGGCATATCCTGTCGCGGGTGCTAGGCCTACCCACACAAGTGAGGTATCATTTTTATCGGGAGACGTGTGGGAACGCTGGGTGGAAGGAAATTCGTGGCTCCTCTCAGATTCCAGAACTTTCTGCCACAGAAATGTGAGGAACATGTGTTTTTTTAGCCAAATTTTGAGGTTTGCAAAGGATTCTGGGTAACAGAACCTGGTCCGAGCCCCGCAAGTCACCCCTCCTTGGATTCCCCTAGGTCTCTAGTTTTCAGAAATGCACAGGTTTGGTAGGTTTCCCTAGGTGGCGGCTGAGCTAGAGGCCAAAATCTACAGGTAGTCACTTTGCTAAAAACAGCTCTGTTTTCTGTGATGTGTCCACGTTGTGTTTTGGGGCATATCCTGTCGCGGGTGCTAGGCCTACCCACACAAGTGAGGTATCATTTTTATCGGGAGACGTGGGGGAACGCTGGGTGGAAGGAAATTTGTGGCTCCTCTCAGATTCCAGAACTTTCTGCCACAGAAATGTGAGGAACATGTGTTTTTTTAGCCAAATTTTGAGGTTTGCAAAGGATTCTGGGTAACAGAACCTGGTCCGAGCCACACAAGTCACCCCTCCTTGGATTCCCCTAGGTCTCTAGTTTTCAGAAATGCACAGGTTTGGTAGGTTTCCCTAGGTGGCGGCTGAGCTAGAGGCCAAAATCTACAGGTAGTCACTTTGCTAAAAACAGCTCTGTTTTCTGTGATGTGTCCACGTTGTGTTTTGGGGCATATCCTGTCGCGGGTGCTAGGCCTACCCACACAAGTGAGGTATCATTTTTATCGGGAGACGTGGGGGAACGCTGGGTGGAAGGAAATTTGTGGCTCCTCTCAGATTCCAGAACTTTCTGCCACAGAAATGTGAGGAACATGTGTTTTTTTAGCCAAATTTTGAGGTTTGCAAAGGATTCTGGGTAACAGAACCTGGTCCGAGCCACACAAGTCACCCCTCCTTGGATTCCCCTAGGTCTCTAGTTTTCAGAAATGCACAGGTTTGGTAGGTTTCCCTAGGTGGCGGCTGAGCTAGAGGCCAAAATCTACAGGTAGTCACTTTGCTAAAAACAGCTCTGTTTTCTGTGATGTGTCCACGTTGTGTTTTGGGGCATATCCTGTCGCGGGTGCTAGGCCTACCCACACAAGTGAGGTACCATTTTTATCGGGAGACTTGGGGGAACATAGATTAGCAAAACAAGTACTATTGCCCCTTGTCTTTCTCTACATTTTTTCCTTCCAAATATAGGAGTGTGTGTAAAAAAGACATCTATTTGAGAAATTCCCTGTAATTCACGTGCTACTATGGTCACCCCGGAATTCAGAGATGTGCAAATAACCACTGCTCCTCAACACCTTATCTTGTGCCCTTTTTGGAAATGCAAAGGTTTTCTTGATAGCAATTTTTTACTCCTTGTATTTCAGCAAATGAATTGCTGTATACCCGGTATAGAATGAAAACGCACTGCAGGGTGCAGCTCATTTATTGGCTCTGGGTTCCTCGGGTTCTTGATGAACCTACAAACCCTATATATCCCCACAACCAGATGAGTCCAGCAGACGTAACGGTATATTGCTTTCGATAATCTGACATTGCAGGGAAAAGTTACAGAGTAAAACGTAGAGAAAAATTGATGTTTTTTTCACCTCAATTTCAATATTTTTCTTTTTCAGCTGTTATTTTCTGTAGGAAACCCTTGTAGGATCTACACAAATGACCCCTTGCTGAATTCAGAATTTTGTCTACTTTTCAGAAATGTTTAGGTTTCTGGGATCCAGCATTGGTTTCATGACCATTCCTGTCACTGACTGGAAGGAGGCTGAAAGCACAAAAAATTGCACAAATGGGGTATGCCCCAGTAAAATGCCAAAATTGTGTTGAAAAATTGGGTTTTCTGATTCAAGTCAGCCTGTTCCTGAAAGCTGGGAAGCTGCTGAGTTTAGCACCGCAAACCCTTTGTTGATGCCATTTTCAGGGGAAAAACCACAAGCCTTCTTCTGCAGCCACTTTTTCCAATTTTTTTGAAAAAAACGAAATTTTCACTGTATTTTGGCCAATTTCTTGGCCTCCTTCAGGGGAACCCACAAAGTCTGGGTACCTCTAGAATCCCTAGGATGTTGGAAAAAAAGGACGCAAATTTGGCTTGGTTAGCTTATGTGGACAAAAAGTTATGAGGGCCTAAGCGCGAACTGCCCCAAATAGGCAAAAAAAGGCCTGGCACAGGAGGGGGAAAAGGCCTGGCAGCGAAGGGGTTAAGAGAGTGTGTTGCAGTCCCGGTAATTGGCCATGAATTGTGCTTGACTTACTGAAAGGCTTGGCTTTCCTGGACTACATTTGAGTAATGTCAGTTCTTTGTCAGTTGTTCTACTAAAGTAGATGTAGGTGTGTGCATCAAGTTCCCTGAGCTTATTGTGGCCCCAGGAGCCCATTCCTGGGGGCCTGTCCTTACTGTAGATGTGTGCCCCATTTCTCACCCTGCGCAACCACAGAGCATCAATTGCTCAAATAAGCTACTGAACATATTTACACCAAATCACCAAAAACACTTTTCTGCAGTAAGATCTAACTTACTCCCAAAGTTTGGTGTAAATCTGTTCAATGATTCCAAGAAATGACTGGGAACGCTTGTGTTGTAACCCCCCCCCCTTTTCTCAGTCCCACTTGAAGGATTACCCAGAAACTTTCCATTAAGGAGGTGAGGTGGAAGAATGTGTTTTAGAAAGTTTCTTGAACTAAAACTACCCGGTGGTGACTGCTACTAATATGTATCTGTACACCCATTCACAGACCAACAAAATCGCTACCACACCAACTCACAGACTCAAATAGCCACTCATACACTCACTCGCACACCCATTCACACTCATTCACCCACTCATTCACCCACTTGCATACTAACTTACACACTCACCCAAATACTCACAGACCCCCAAAACCACTATCACACCCCCTCAATGACCCAGAGTGCCACTCACACGCCCACATAAACACCTTTTCATACACTCAAATACCCACTCACTGACCAACAAAACCACTACTGCATACCCTCACGCACTGACAAACCCAGTTACGCACACACTCACACACCTAATCACAGATCCTTTCCCACACTCAAACACACCCACAAAACCACTATTATACCCAGTGACAGACCCACACAGTCACTCACACAAACACTCACACATCCATGCAAACATCCACTCACAGTGACATCTATGTAGATATATGACAGCATACATCTACATGTATATGGTGTAGTCACCTACATCAGTGATAAAAAATTAGATGTTGTGATGCCATCAGAAATATCACCGACCATGTCATAAATGATGCAGTGTGTGAGGTCATAAGAAGTGCATTGTGTGGGGCATAAGTCAGAGTTAGCTCAGGCTAACTAGAACTGCTGAATTTCTATGGTTTTGTATGTGTAAAATCTGAACCTAACTATTACTTCCCTGTGTTTTCAGTGAATTGTGAAGGTTTTTTAAATTCAGTTTCCTAAGTTTAATGTCCCTGTAACCTTTCTGTTTTCAGTGAATACATATGAACATAAACAGGCTATCAAAGTTAGGACCAGCACATTTCCATAGGAAAGAATTTCTGGCATACATATATATATGAATCTCCAAGGACTCCTGCCCCAGAACACAACCTTCACCTCTGCGCGAATCCAGAAAAACTGCACAATCTGGTTCACAAACTTGCTATTAAAAGAGTTTTCTTTATTCCATAATTATAAAGTGCAAAGTGCGAGATGCAACATAAAGAGACCTGGCCTACGCGTTTTGGCAAAAGCCTTCGACCGGGCCATCCCAAGGTGAAGTGCTAAACAGCAATTTAAAGGAACATACTCAATTTTTTTCTTTTTTTTATCTTTTCTAGTACACCCACACCATTAAATAACAGTGCATGCACACAGAACGTATAACAGCAAATATTAACATCTTTGCTTCATACAATTTTTCTCACTTGGTCAATCTCTTCCATGTACAAGAGAAAAAGACGCTTTTTTCTCTTTTTTGATTTCAATAATTATCTAGTCCCTCCTATTCACATTCTCATAGTAACATGCACATGATAATATAATAATGATGTAATTCATGCCAGAGAAGATGTGCAGAAAGTCTTTAAAGGATAATAGCTAATATATCTCTTTCCACAGTGATCATTCCAACCAGATCAACTGTTCTCCCCATTGAGTAAGGCTGTCATCACATAATATTAATATTAATAAAGTATAATCAATAATACAATGACAATTCGACCCAACCAGGACCTGGATTTAAAAAGTAATTCATCAACAACCTATCTTAGTGGAAATAAAAATAATTCTGCTGTATCCCATGATTTTAGTCTGGTAAAGTACCGATTTAACCAAGACTCCATTCCCCATGCCCTCCACTCGATGAGCAGTTAGTCTCATAACAATGTACAAATTCATGACTAGGTGAAACCTTTATGAAGGTCATAAACTACAGATTGCAGGGACCCCCCAGATGTTCAAAACAGTGTCAATATGACTAAGGTCAGTCGCTGAGCAATAATCCCTAGATCAAATAGAAGATTCCTTCTCCAGTTCTATCTTAGGTTCATAAATGTACATACAGTCGGCATCTGTGTTCAAACCCCAAGGAGTTTCTGTTCCAATTGTCATAATCAACCTCGACTCCTCCCTCCTGAGGGTGAATTCACGATCTCCTCTTACATTTATCCTTTCATGATGGATCTCATAGTAGCAGAGATCCTCACATTCTCCATTGTGCTGTTCCCAAATATGCTTGGCATTAACATAGGAAAAGTCTTTGTTGGCTATTGCTCTAAAATGTTGTAATATACGTAACCTCAACTTATTTACAGTACTCCCTATGTATCTCTTGCAACAGCCACATTCCAGGGAGTAAACTACAAATGGGGTTTAACATGATATCCGTTCTCTGATCTTCCTCATGGAACCATCAAGGCATTTAAACTCTGTCATATTTTTACCATGTCGACATTCTTTACATTTAGTGCATTTAAAGAAACCCTCTATCTGGAGCCAATTTCTTGTCCGACTCCTTTGCAGAGGTAGGTAGCTTTTAACCAATAAATCATTTAAAGATTATATATGTGTATGTATATATATATATTCATTTAAAAAAAATAATTAAAGAGCCGTTATAGTTAGCCTCACATTTTAAACATATAAAACCATAGAACTTCACTAGTAAGAGTTACCTCAAGTAACTATAAATCGTGCTCTACGGTAACTATAACTCCTATAACTCGTCACACTGCCATGCAGTTCATTCATCAATAATTTTACTACAAATATTACACTGACATTATCAATGATGTTATCAGAGATGTCATGAGTGCTGTAATTTGTGGGGTAATTACCACTGCATGGTGAGAGCGTGAGTTATAGTTACCTTATAGTACGGGTTATAGTTACTTGAGGTAGGTCCAATTATACCGGGTGAATTTATCATGGTTTTGAATGTTTAAAATGTGAGCCGAACAATAACATCCTTGTGACCTTTCTTTTTTTAAATGAATTTCGATGTTTTTTTTCATTCTATTTCCTAACTATAACGTCCTTGTAATCTTAGTTTTTTTCAGTGAAATTCTATGTTTTTTTTTTACTTATAGTCATTTTCATTACTATATGTTAACCCACCACCTGGCATGAGAACAACCCCCTATAAACACCCAACCTTGCACCGTACACGGCCTATGAGCAAGCGCAGCAGGCGTTGCCCTCTGGCCTGCAGCAAGTCCCTGCGGTTAACCCTCCTAATCACCAAACCCCATGCTGTGTATGGCACTTTGGCAGTGCGTGGTGAAAGTTGACCGTGGCCTCTCTGGGTGCCAGAATAGGTGTAAGAGGGTGTATCTGGGGGTAAAGAGTGGCTGTGAGAATGTCTGTGGGAGTAAGAGTGCATGCATCAGTGTTTTAGTGGGTGCATCAGTGTGTGTGTGCAGGTCTGTGAGTGGGAGCATGAGGGTGTCAGTGGGTCTGTGAGTGGGGGTGTGATAGTCTGAGTGGGTCTGTGAGTGGATGCGTAACTGTCTGAGTAGGTCTGTGAGTGGTTGAATGTGGCTCTGACTGGGGCTATGAATGGTTGTATGAGGGTGTCAGTGGGTCTGTGAGTGGGTATGTGATAGTCTTAGTAAATCTGTGAGTGGGAGCATAACTGTCTGAGTGGGTCTGTGAGTGGCTGTATGACGGTCTGACTGGGGCTGAGAGTGGGCACACAGGGGTCTCAGTGGGTCTGTGAGTGGGTGCATGAGTATCTTAGTGGGTTTGTGAGTGGGTGCATAACTGTCTGAGAGGGTGTGTGAGTGGGTGAAAGAGATTGAAAGAGAGAGAGAGAGAGAGAAAGAGAGTGAGAGAGAGATAGATACTTTTTTAGGCTTTGATGTATGATATACTTAGAATTAGATATTTCTGTAAAACGTAAAAATTATTTGTCATTTAAAATTAAAAAAGTAAAATCACTTTTCATTTGACCCTAAAACATTTGTACTTTAAAAAAAAGAAGAAGGAAACGAGTTGGCTGGACGGGAAACCTCATTGCTCAGTGTGAAGGTATATGACCTTCACACTGAGCTATTTTTTTCAACCATCTTTTTTAGCCCTTTATGGGCTAAATGGGACAGTGGGAGAGCCCTCAGGGGCTTCCTTGCGGTCCCTACGTTTCTTTTATAACTTATACGTTGCTCTTTATGGGCTATATGGGACCAGGGGGAAGCATCAAGGCCTCCCCCATGGTCCCTTTGCTTCAGCAACCAAGGATCTGCTTTTAACAGCAGCTCCGTGGTTGCTGAAGCAACCCTTTCATCTCTGTTCCCAGCACGCATACTTGCATGCACGGAACAGAAATTGGAGCTCTTCTTTCTGACAGTGGGACCTGCTTGACAGCTCCAGCTATCAGAAACTGAAGTGTTTGCTGTGACTTGGCTGCATCTTCAAAGCTACAGTCAACCCACAGTAAACAGCTATGTCCCAGGGTGGGCACCCTGGGACATACAAGGAGCTGGCCCTGCAGGGGGGTGGTGGTCCCCAAGGCCATCAGTGGCTCCTTGAGGGGTGCCACGTAGCCCCAGTCCAATATGCACATAGCGCAGGGGAGGTGGTTTTCCCTGGTGCTCCAGGGGGTTCAAAATGGACACCTTCACTTTACTAACTCTTTGCTTTGGGGAGGTGGAGGTCCCAAGGTCACTAGAGGGACATCATGGCCTGCACTCATTTATTCACAAAGCTCTGGGAAGGTAGTGGTCCCTGGGGCTGAGGGGGTTGGACACCCCCCCATTTTCATTCATAAATCCCCAGGCAGAGGTTGGTCTCCGGGCCCATAGGGGGCTGGTTGGCCCCCACCTCTTAATTGATTGAAACCCAGGAAAGGTGACAGTTGCCCCGGGGTTGTGGTGGTCCCCAGGGGCATGTGTGGGTACACAACCGCCCTTGCAAATACTTTGAGCTTCACTTGGGGAGTTGGTGGTCCCCGGGGCCTCCCGCATAAATGACAAAAATAACCCTGGAGAGGTGGTTGTTCCCAGGCCTGTGGGGGCGGGGCTATGAAGCTCCACACATTCAAATTATCAATGTCTCTGGGATTAGGTCCACCCAGAGGCTTATCAAAAAACAAGCCCTGTAGCCAACGCTTGCTTTTTATTTTTTTTTGCCACAAATTCACGGTTATCTTGTTTTCGCAGCAAGATTTACAGAAAAAATGCTTTTTTGCACTCAGAAGGCCCTCTGGGACTCCACCACAGAGGTAAGGGGTGAGGGTGCCCCTACCCTGGTCCCTTTTCTTTTTTTTTACTTTTTTTTCTGGGACTTGGCTGAAGCCGGGTCCCAAGATGGCTGTCAACACTTCCTGGGTTGAAGTGTTGGCAGCCAATCAGAGCTGTATATTTCCCTGCACAAGCTTGTCTGTTTTTGCAAATACTTTGTGGCCAGTGAAATACAAATTTGGATTTCCCTTAATTTCTCAAAAACTACTTCATGGATTTTTACCAAATAATCAAAGGATCAATCTGCCTAACGAAAGCTACCTTTCTGCCAAATTTGGTGTAATTCCGTCCAGTGGTTCGGGCTATAGATGTGTCTAAAAGTGCTATGGGAATTAACATGGGGAAATTAAACTCTCTCCCCTCCTTTTGCTCGGACCCCACTTTACGGATCACCCCAAAACTTTCTGTGTGCAAGAATTACCGCAACACTTTTTTGGAAAATTAATGAACATTGTTCAAACTGTTCCAAAAAGATCCTAATTCTAACTACCTAGCTGCGCCTGACACTTGAGGCTTAACTGTGATTCTGTCACTCTCTGTCAGCCCCAACTCGTCCTTTATTAAGGAGGGGCCATGCCCCCCCACCATCTGCCCCTCATGAAGAGTGCCTGTCCGGCTGAGCAAACGTCAGCCTGTCAGACACTATTCATTTTCAGATCAGACAGCCAGTAGCGAGACATGCGCAATTTGCGCAGACTCCTGGCTGCTTGAGCTGAAATTTGCTGGGCTGAAGAGGTCACAGCTCCTGTGGGCGTGACCTCCTCAGCTCAGCAAAGGTGCCTCAAGGCCCTTCCCCTCGGTGATGAGGGGAAGCGTCACCCATTGACTCCTACCTGGGGACTTCAGGTTTAAGTCCTGAAGCGCCCAGGTTGAGTGTCTATCAGTGACTCCTCGTTACAGAGTGGGGTGTGGTCAGCAGTCTCTCTGACCCCATTCCACTCTGTGACGAGGCTGGGACTGCTGCCATGAATGGGTGAATGAATAAGTGTGACTGTGCTTCCCACCCGCCCCTCCACCTAAAATTAGTGCCTGCCACTGCACCCTCTCTCTCTTTCATCCCATCATGGGATGGAAGAAAGTGAGAGAGAGAGTCATTACATTGGTCTCTCCATGCAATGACTTTAAAAAATAAATACACTACAGTAGGAAATCACCTGTGGCATAATGCTTAAGATTACAGACCCTCAAACTGAAAATTGAGGGTTCTAGTCCACATGTATCTGTAGTCATTTACCTACTGCAAATGCTATAAAAGTTTAAGTTCATACTGAAACGTGATCTCACACTTTTTAATTGACAGGTACATTTTTCTTTTCAATTTGTTTTGAAATATCTTATTTTAAGTATATCATTCACCAAACCCTGAACATCTCACCAACTCTAGCTCTCTCCCTCTCACCCTTTATCTCTCTCTTTCACTCAGTTTCTCTTTTTCAATCTCTTTCTCCCACTTAAACACCCACTCAGACCCTTCTGCACCCACTCACAGACCCACTCCATCACTCAGACTTCCACTCACAGACCAATTCAGTCTCTCACACACCTAATCACAGACCCACTGAAACCCTCTCGCACCCACTCACAGACCCACACAGACACTGATGCACCCACTAATATACTGATGCACCTACTCTCACACTGAGACAGGCACTCACACACCCACTCACAGACCCACTCAGACACTCACAGACCCAGTGAAACCCTCACACACCCTTTCACAGACCTACACAGACACTGACGCACCCAGTAAGACACTGATGCACCTACTCTCACACCAAGACAGACGCACACACACCTACTCACTGACCCACTCAAACTCTGACACACCCACTCACAGACCACCTGAAAACCCTCACGCACCCACTCACAGACCCACACAGCCGCTAGCGTACCCACTAAGACACTGATGCACCCACTCTTGCACCCAGGCAATCACTCTCACAGCCACTCTCACCCCCAGATACACACTCTCACACATATTCTCATTCTGAATGGGACAGGCCATGGCCAGCTCCCACCACACACAGCAAAATGGCTGTGCGCAGCATGGGGTTGGGTGGTAGGGGGTTGGCTGCAGGGTCCAGCTGCAACCTAGGGTAACTATAAATCGCACCTTCGCCATGCACAGCTAATTACTCCACATTATATATCATTGATGACATATTCTATGCCATCTTTCATATTCTCACTGCAACATTTGCAATAAAATTATTGATGAGACAACTGTGCATGGCGAAGGCACAAGTTATAGTTACCTTAGGATGTGAGTTTTAGTTACTTGAAAGAACTGCAGCTATAACTGCTGAAATTCCATGGTTTTGTACAAGTAAAATCAGAACCTAACTATAACATCCCTATAACCTTTGTATATCTTTAGTGAATATCTATGTTTCTTTTAACATGTAGTAATTGTTTTTACTATATGTTATTCCAACTACTGCCATGCACGGCCAAAGGTTGGCCAGAGGCCAACCCCCTATAATCACTCAAATTTGTACCATGCACAGCCTTCACCCGTGCACAGCGAGGTTGCCTGCAAGACCTGGCCTACAGCCAGACCCTGCAGCCAACTCTCCCTAAACCTCTCAACCTCATGCTGTACATGGGCCTTTGGTGTGAGTTTGCTGCAGCCTCTCTGGGTGTGAAAACAGATGTGAGAGGGTTATCTAGGGTAAGAGTGGCTGTCAGATTGTCTCGATGTGAGGGAGCATACATCAGTTTTTTTTGTGGGTGCGTCAGTGTGAGCGCAGGTCTGTGAGTGGGTACGTGAGGGTTTGAGTTGGTCTGTGAGTAGCGTGTGAGTGTTTGAGTGAGTGTGAGTGGGAGTGTAAGTGTCTGATGATTGAAGGAGAAAAAGAGAAAAAGAAAGTGAGAGGGAAAGAGATATAGCTTTTTTAGGCTTTCATATCTCATATAGTTAGAATGAGATATTTGTGTTGTCTGCCTCTTAAATCCTATGGCGGTACGCGGAGTGCGACTCCAAGACCTGATCTTTGTCCGAGTTGTAATCACATTTCAGAATCTATTGTACATTTTATGTTTATATACCCTGCTTATTTGACTGCGCGACGGAAGTGGTTACGACCTGTGGCAGGAATATGGGGGCAAGACACTGTATTGTTGCCTTAAGGATCATGATGAGGGAAACTTCTCTCCCCCTATCCTGTGCGGTTAGCAAGTATATTGTAGCTGCTTGGCATATACGTATTAAATTTCTGGGGAAAAATGTTGATGAGGAACAATTTTTTTTTAAAAAAAAGAAATGTTTTAGCTGCTAAATTTTAACTATACACCTAGACTGAAATAAAACCCCATGTTTAATTTAAATGATAGGTATTAGGGGGTTAGGTGCATTTTTAAGGAAAGTAATTTTATGTGTTTTAAGGCTGAAACATCTGTTTTTTTTACTTTTCTTATCCCTTTTGAACTTAATTCCTATTTTCTTTTCATTCAATTGTTGGTTGTTTTTGCTTTTATGGTTGAAAGTAACCGAATAAAGCTATGTGTTGATGATGATGAGATATTTGTGTTCAATTTAAAATTAAAAAATGTATTTATTATTTTAAATAAAATATTTTTTTTATAAAAACAAAAACAAATGGTATTGAGTCCAGCTGGACTCACACCCCCAAAGCTCATTGTGAAGGTCTAGGGACCCTCACACTGAGCAACAGGGGTTTTGTTTTCTATTTTTTAATTCTTGATAGCCCTTTATAGGTTTTTCGGGACCGCAAGGGAGCCCTCAAAGGCTTCCCCATGGTCCCTCTTTATTTATTTTTTTGTAAATTTATTTTTAATAAAATGCCCTTTATGTGCTACCTGACACTGCAGGGGAAGCCTTAAGGCCATTGCTGAAGCATTTAATCTCTGTCCACCACAGCACTGCAGACAAAACACAGCTAACAGCTAGAGCCATCAGAGACTCCAAGAGGTGGGCCGTTCAGCCCCCGTCCAATGTGAAGATAGCCCAAGGGGGTGGTGGTCCATGTGGCCTGGGAGGGGTCCAAAACTGACCCCCCTTACAATTCTTTTCTATTCACCCCAGCGGGTGGTGGTCCACTGGACTTGGGTGTCCCATTGGGACCTCCTTTAAACGATTTACCCTGGGGGGGTGATCCCTAGGGTGTGGAGGGGGCACAGGCCCCCTGTATATCATTTCTTAAATGTCCCACGGAGGTGGTAGTCCCCGGGGCAGTGGGAGGATACCGGGTACCTCTCCGCATATCATAACAGCCCTGGGGAGGTGGCAGTCCTCCGGACAGTGGGGGAGCAGGTGCCCCCCTGCATAAACAATATACGCCCCAGAAGGTGGCTAATCCCAGGGCAATGGGCCAGGAGACCCAACCCCCCTATGCATTTTATAAAAAAATGCACCCAGGACTTGGTCCTCCCAGGACTTTATAATAAGGAAGCACAGGAGACTGTGCTTTGTTTTTTTAAATTTTATAGCGGATGCGCAGATCTTTCATGGATAAAACTGTAAAATAAATAAAAAAATCCCTGGGGGACCCCACCACCAAAGCTAAGAGGTCAGGGTGTCTGTACCCTGGCCCCTTTTGTATTTTTTATAATATATTTCTGGGGACTCCGCTTCAGCTGAGTCCCAAGATGGCTGACAACACTTCCATTGTTAAAGTGCTATCAGCCAATCAGAACTCTGCATGAGATCGGGAGGGGTTGTGAATTCATTGTGTCTCTATATATAGAAATTTGGATTTCCTTAAATTTCTTAAAAACTACTGAACGGATGCACACCGTTGCTCATACATCCACTCACAGACCCATTGACACATGTATGCATCCACTCATAGACACACTGACATTCATACATCCACTGAAAGAAAGATGTATGAACAATATCTTGGGTGTTGTGGATTGAATTTGTGCTTTTAGGTTGCAGATCCGTGACAGAGTCACGACTCCAATTTAAAAAAAAAAAAATAGTATTTGAGAGTTTCATTAAAATTTAAATAGTGACTGGGATATAGGGTGGCTCTAAGAAGGGCCGTTGGGTTATTATGTGTATATGATTAGTACACATAAGAGCGGATATAGGGCCTCATTATGACCCTGGCGGGCGGCGGAGGCCGCCCGCCAGGATCCCGCCCTCCAAATTACCGCGCCGCGGTCAAAAGACCGCGGCGGGTATTACGAGTTTTCCCCTGGGCTGGCGGGCGGTTCCAGTTAAACCGCCCGCCAGCCCAGGGGAAAACGACCTTCCCACGAGGATGCCGGCTCGTAATCGAGCCGGCGGAGTGGGAAGGTGCGACGGGTGCTACTGCACCCGTCGCGTATTTCACTGTCTGCAAGGCAGACAGTGAAATACATTTTGGGGCCCTCTTACGGGGGCCCCTGCCGTGCCCATGCCTTTGGCATGGGCACGGCAGGGGCCCCCAGGGGCCCCGCGACCCCCCCTACCGCCATCCTGTTCATGGCGGCTTTCCCGCCATGAACTGGATGGCGGCAGGGGGGGGTCAGAATCCTCATGGCTGCGGAGCGCGCTCCGCAGCCATGGAGGATTCCAATGAGCAGCGGAAAGTCAGCGGGAGACCGCTGACTTTCCGCTTCTGACCGCGGCTGAACCGCCGCGGTCAGAATGCTCATTGGAGCACCGCCAGCCTGTCGGCGGTGCTCCCGTGGTCGGTGGCCCTGGCGGCCACCGGCCGCCAGGGTCAGAATGACCCTCATAGAGTTTCAGGTTGCTCAGAAACACTCTGTTGCCGTCATCTGTGAAGTGAACACCATCTCTTCTATGTATCCCAACAATGTCAAAGTGCACATTATTATTGTAGATCAAGCCCACGTTATGGTCTCTGAGGAATGCCTAAACAGTTTTGTTGACATGTATTCTGTCATTGTCAATCTGTGAACAGCTGAATAGCTGACCATTTCCATTTTTGCCTCGGGCATATGTTATAAAAACACAAAGGTAGTGTGAGTGAAAAGGTGCATTAATTGAACAAAGATATCCTTCATTAGGGTTTTCAGTCCTACCTCAGTCAGGGTGCCTAGGTCTTTACAACCACAGCGCACAATCATGAGGTGAGGTGGTTGACAAGCTCTAATGCTTTCAGCCAATGGAAGCAATTGGTGCCATTTTAACCCTCTCTGGCCAACCCATGAAATATTCGCATTAGGCAAACCCAAGTCCCTGTCAATGCCACTCTTTCTACCATACTCACTAGCCCAAAAAAACATAGCTGTGACCTACAAGCCACACTCTAACCATTTTGAAGGGAAGGAGCAGTAGCACACAGGAGAAGGCTGCAGCTGAATGAGGCAGTTAAAAAAATGCAATGTTTTTAAAATGGAGGGACCAGTGGATTTATAAAAAGTATTATTTGGATTGGATATTGCATATAGATTGGTAGATAAAAATAGGTTCTGATGAAAAATATGAAGTCGGACAATCACTGATTATGATCCCCTTTCGGATATGCTCACATTCTGAAATAGTCAATCACACCTGCTACAGCACACATTGAAGCTAATTTGCTGCTGAGAAAAAATATAGTGAACTTTTGAACTATGGGTACAGTAGAGTGTTCTAGTGGAGGTTGCAATGGCAGCTGAGGAGAAATGGTGTGAGGGGAAGGGGAGCATACACTTTTAAAATAAGAGAGGTTTTCTTATATAAGGAACTGAAGGAAAATGATTTTTCTGAATGAGAATTATCAGTGAACCTAAAATGTAGCTGAAACTGTACCAAAAAATAATGGGAAACATAATTTCAGCCCCCTGACTGAAGTTGCAACTCAGTCGTAAACTTACAAGGGGGCGTACTGGGGACCTCAATTTAGTCACTACTCCAGCAGCACACAGTAGCAAATAAGGTTTTTTACCAAAAAAGAAGAAAGGGATGACAGATAGTAACCATTCAGATGTGGGATATGTGAAAGAAAACATGAAACAATGTGTGTGATTTGCTAAGTAGGACAGTATCTCTGAAAGCAAAGGTGAATAGGTTGCCATTTCTGGTTTCTTGGTGGAAGAGTAGTGTACCATTCTTATTCTAAGAGTTCATTCTTATACAAATAAAAGACTTGACAGTGATATTGTGAGACTATTTTTCCTAACCACGAAAGACCTATAACAGGTATGGAAACCTTAGTGTATATTTACAATAAATGCATATTAGTAGGTCTGCGTGCATTTAACAGGGATACAACTGTATGTAACATTAAAAATAAAAATTGCCTCAGTCAGAGTAGAGATGTGTAGTAAGGTCTTCATCTTCTTATGAAATTATATATATTAGTAGTTTTTTAAAGCCTGCATTCTGTATGCTACAGTAGAATGTAAAATGCAAGAAGAGTTTAGGCTTTTAACCACTGTGCATGAGTCTGAGTTTCTTTTTCCTACTTAGAAGGTATGTATACAGTACTCTATACGAAGGTAATGGGGATGTTAGTATGTACTTATGCATAGAGTGACAAAAGAAGGCACACAGTAAAGCATAAAGTGACAGACACGCACTAATGTATAGACTGAAACAGCAAAGAACACATATATGTATGCAGTAATACAACCATGAATACAGTGATGCATAAACTGACATGTCCAGGCATACAGTAATGCATAGTATGTTAGACTTAAGCAGACAGTCATGAATACACTATTACACTCAGGTACACAATCTTGTATACACTTGTATAGTGGAGTACAGAGTAATACATACACTAGAACACACAGACAAATACTGATGCATATGCTGACAATCCCAGGCACACACTGGCACATACACTGTGACACCTAGGCATACACTTGTGTATAAACTGAGAAGCCTACAAGAAGCCTACAAACACACTGACACATGCACTCACACCCCCAGGGAATCGCTCATGCATATACTGACTAGCAGACACAGATACATACATTGTCATACCCAAGCACACAGTGATACATATCCTGACATATCCAGGAACACACTATTGGGTACACTGAGACACCCATCAACACACTGATGCATACTCTGACAAACCTGTGCAGTCACTGATGTGCACACTGACATACTAAGTCATATGGTAATCCATACTGTAACAGAAGAAGGTATACACTTACCTACACAATTAAACACCTAGGAATAGATAGACATATATTCTTATAAACCCAGGGTCACAATTATTTATAGACAAAGGTACCTAGAGAAATACTGATGCATCTGCTAAGATATCCAAGCATACACTGATACATACCATAATGAATCAACGCACACATTTATGGATAAAGTGAAACACTGAGTCAGAAAGCCATGCCTATGACAATAGAAAAACCTGTACTCTTCTTTAAACATGAAAACTAACACCTAAGGAGTGTGAGAACATAGTGATGTGATTGTTTGTATTACATTTAAATGCCTACGCTATTTAATTGACTAGTATTGGAAAATGGGTTATTGGTAAGGGCAGGTAGGTACCTACACCTAGCAACAAGCCACTAACCTCCACTTAGGTCCAGTTAGGTCTCAGTAAATTAACCCCAGCTCAACCCTTGGTAGCTTGGCAACGAGCGTCAAGGCTTAACTTAGGAGACAGTGTGTAAAGCATTCAAATATCACAAAACAGTAATTAAATAAAACACAGGAAACAGTTTAAAAATCCAAAACCAATTTATAAAAATAGTTTATATTTTTATCTTTAAAATGACACAAAAATGAATACAATCGGATAAAGGGAACCGGAGATATAAATTTTTAAAGAATTATTATTTTTCTAGCGCTTAGAAACAAAAAGCGCCAATCGGGTCATCTGGTTGCACCTCGACCGGGGCAAAGTCAAAGTTTCAGGCCGACCGCGATGGAGCCCTGCTCGGCTACAGGTTGCGGGAGGCCTCGGTTAAAAGTTTACCTTCACACTTAGGCCCTCATTCTGACCCTGGCGGTCTTTGACCGCCAGGGCGGAGGACCGCGGGAGCACCGCCGACAAGCCGGCGGTGCTTCAATGGGGATTCCGACCGCGGCGGTAAAGCCGCGGTCGGACCGGCACCACTGGCGGGGTCCCGCCAGTGTACCGCGGCCCCATTGAATCCTCCGCGGCGGCGCAGCTTGCTGCACCGCCGCGGGGATTCTGACCACCCCTACCGCCATCCAGATCCCGGCGGTCGGACCGCCGAGATCCGGATGGCGGTAGGGGGGGTCGCGGGGCCCCTGGGGGCCCCTGCAGTGCCCATGCCACTGGCATGGGCATTGCAGGGGCCCCCGTAAGAGGGCCCCTACATGTATTTCACTGTCTGCTGCGCAGACAGTGAAATACGCGACGGGTGCAACTGCACCCGTCGCACAGCTTCCACTCCGCCGGCTCGATTCCGAGCCGGCTTCATCGTGGAAGCCTCTTTCCCGCTGGGCTGGCTGGCGGTCTGAACGAGACCGCCCGCCAGCCCAGCGGGAAAGTCAGAATTACCGCCGCGGTCTTTCGACCGCGGAACGGTAACCTGACGGCGGGACTTTGGCGGGCGGCCTCCGCCGCCCGCCCAGGTCAGAATGAGGGCCTTAGTCTTTATTTTGAAGATTTTCTTCAGCGGGACGAACCTGCCAATCCTGTCCGACCTCCTGGAGCCCTTCTCCGGATACGCGATGCTGGAATCCTCGGTGGAGATTTTTACCTTCGGACTTAGTTGTTTTTTCGAGGTGAAAATCCTTCGACCGGGGTAAACCTGGATCTTGATCCGACGTCCATGGAGCCCTTCTCGGATACGATGGCTGGGAGGTCCCGGTCAACTTTTTACCTTCGGACTTAGTCTCTTTTTCGGAGATTTTTCTTTACCGGGACGAACCAGCAAATCAGGCCGGGTCGCGGTTGAGGCAAGCCGGCTAGAGTTGCCGCGGTGGGTCGGTCCCTCTATGGAGCTTTTTTACAAAAATTCTCCAAACTTCTCCAAACTTCTGGGGCTTCACCCAGATGTCCTTTTAAGGTTATTTTGGGGTCCACAGCTCACCCCAAGGGTCCAGAAGTTCTGAGATGGTCCTTGGGGGGTGCGGACTACAACTCCCAGAATGCACCTGGCGCAAACTCCTTTTTGGCCACTGGGCAGTGGTCAGCTGGTCGCTTTCTTCAGGAGTTGGTGCAGGGGACTCTGGTTGGCAATTTTTCACCTGTAGCAAGCAGGGAGTCCCTTCCTTGAACCAGTTGAAACCAGGCAAAGTCCTTCTTGTGGTGAAGCCCAAGAGTGCAGCTGGTGCAGTCCTTCTGAGTGCAGGTTCCAGGTGCAGGCCAGGGGTCCAGCAGGGCAGCCCTTCTTCTCCTTTAGTTCTTCCTTGTTGGAATCTGATTGGGATCTCAGGTGTGGGTGCAGGTCTGCCAGTTTTATCCTTGCTCCTGGGTGAAAAGCAGGGGGGTCCTGGTTCTCCAATCAGGGGCAGGGTCCTTCCCCCTGCGATGACCACTTCCTGGGAAGTGTGGCAAAAATCCATCCCAGAGGGCAACATTCTCTAAAAATCCAACATGGCTGAATCTGATTTTTGGAGGTTACATCTGGCTGAGCCCACCCACTGGTGTGGCTAAAAATAATAAACACACCCCTCTCCTGCCCTCTCCTAATCTAATCAAGGGGGCACCTAGTTGTCTGGGGTTGCAGGATGTGGGGGTGTTGCTGGTTGCTCCAAATGTCCTTCTCTGCCTTTGAAGACCAGTTTGGCAGCCCTCCCCCTTCCTGCCTCACCATCTGCTGAGGGGAGATTCTCTCCCACAGGCACATTCCTTTGTGTGAAGCCAGGCCACTTCACACCTCATCAAGGCAGCTTGGCTAAGTTGCTACAGGCTGGCCTATCAGAGCACAGCAGCAAAAACAATGCAGGGCTGAAATTGGCAACTTTTTAGGTAAAGTCTAAAACTCTTTCCCTGAACAAGTTATATTAAATCCAACAACTGGAAGTTGTGGGATTTATTACAACAATTAATTTGATACCAAATTCTTGGTATGCATCTTTTAAGGAGACTTTAAAATTTAAAACAAAGTCTCCCCATTCTAGCCTATGAAGGCCATTTACTACAATGAGGGAAAAACGAATTTGGCTGTTTTTACCTCAGCAGGGCTTATACAACTATGTTTATAAAGTCCCTGCTTATAGTTACATGGCACCCAGCCCTAGGGGCACATAGGGCACACCTTAGGGGTGACTTATATGTAAAAATAAGGTAGTTTAAGACTTTGGAACTACTTTTAATTCCAAAGTCGAATTTGCATATAACTTTAATTTAAAAGCAGCCAGCAAGGCAGGCCTGCCTTTAACATGACACTGGGCACCTCAGCAGTGCACCTTTGGGTGCACTACCTAGGCTGTGGTCCCTAAACCTACATGCCCTACCATATACTAGGGACTTATAGGTAGGTTAACTTAGCCAATTATAATTAGCCTAATTTGCATATCCATTTTACACAGAGAACTGGTCCTGGGACTGGTAAGCAGTACCCAGGGCACATCCAAGAGTCAGTAACCACCAGTACCTGTCCAAAAAGTGTGGGGGTGATCAGGGCAAAAAGGAGGACTTTACTACACTGCCCCCCCAGATGAAAGGTGATGGGTACTAACCTATACCCTGGTAGTCCTCATCAGCTAAGTGGAAAAACCTGGAAAGGCCATCTGCATTGGCATGGGCAGTCCCAGGTCTGTGCTTCACTGTGAAGTCCATCCCCTGTAGGGAAATGGACCACCTTAATAGTTTTGGGTTCTCCCCCCTCATCTGCATCAACCATCTGAGAGGTATGTGGTCAGTTTGTACACGGAAGTGAGTGCCAAACAAGTAAGGCCTCAACTGCTTCAGGGACCAGACCACAGCAAAGGCCTCCCTCTCAATGGCACTCCATTTTTTCTCTCTGGGGAGTAGTCGCCTGCTGATGAAGGCAACTGGGTGATCTTGGTTCTCTTCATTAACTTGTGCTAACACTGCCCCAATCCCTTCCTCTGAAGCATCTGTTTGCACTATAAACTCCTTGCTATAGTCAGGGGCCAGTAACACTGGTGCTGAACACATAGCCTGTTTTAGGGTGTCAAAAGCTTTCTGACATTCTGGGGTCCAAATGACCTTCTTGGGCTGTTTCTTGGAGGTAAGCTCAGTCAGAGGGGCCACTATGGTCCCAAAATTCTGAACAAACCTCCGGTAGTACCCAGTCAGGCCAAGAAAGGCCCTGACCTGAGTCTGAGTTTTAGGAGCCTCCCAATCCAGGATAGTCTGGATCTTGGGCTGGAGAGGTTGTACATGGCCTCCACCAACAAGGTGGCCCAGGTACACAACTGAGCTTTGCCCTATCTGGCACTTGCTTGCCTTGATAGTCAGGCCTGCTTGAAGCAGGGCCTGAAGCACTTCCTTCAGGTGGACCAGGTGGTCCTCCCAGGTGGAACTAAATACAGCTATATCATACAGATAAGCTGCACTGAACGATTCCAACCCAGACAGGACTCTATTCACCAACCGTTGGAAGGTGGCAGGAACATTTTTCATGCCAAAGGGCATCACCTTGAACTGAAAGTGGCCCTCTGGTGTGGAAAATGCTGACCTCTCCTTAGCTCCTGGACTTAGGGCAATCTGCCAGTATCCTGAGGTCAGATCAAACGTGTTCAGGAATTTGGCAGCCCCCAACCTATCAATGAGCTCATCAGCTCTAGGTATGGGGTGAGCATCAGTCCTAGTGACTGCGTTTAGACCTCTGTAGTCCACACAAAACCTTAATTCTTTCTTCCCACCTTGGGGATTAGGTTTGGGCACCAGTACCACTGGACTGGACCAAGGACTGTCGGAGGGCTCAATTACCTTGAGCTCCAACATCTTAGCCACTTCAGCTTTGATGTTGGCCTTGACCTGGTCAGACAGCCTGTACAGCTTGTTCTTGACAGGCAAGCTGTCACCAGTGTCAACGTCATGGACACACTAATTGGTGAGTCCAGGGGTCAGGGAGAACAGACTAGCAAACTGTTCCAAAACTTGTTTGCAGTCTTTTTGTTGCTGGTCTGTCAACTTGGGAGAGAGTACCACTCCCTCCACTGACCCATCTTGTGCTTTTGAGGACAGGAGGTCTGGCAGAGGTTCACCCTCCTCCTCCTTCCCTTCATCAGTGACCATCAGCATGGTCATGTCTGCCCTGTCCTGGTGGGGTTTCATCCTGTTAACATGCAGGATCCTGTGAGGATTCCTGGGGGTGCCAAGGTCCACCAAGTAGGTGACCTCACCTTTTTTCTCCAGAATTGGATAGGGCCCAGTCCATTTGGCCTGAAGTGCCCTAGGAGCCATGGGCTCCAAAACCCACACCAGCTGTCCTGGGTGATACTCAGGCATGGTAGCCTTCTGATCATGCCAGAGCTTCATGAGCTCCTGGCTGGCCTCCAGGTTTCTGCTTGCCTTCTTCATGTACTCAGCCATGCTTGACCGCAGCCCCAGCACATAATCTAGCACATTCTCCTTGGACTCTCTGAGAGGCTTTTCCCAAGACTCTCTCACCAAGCACAATGGGCCTCTTACAGGGTGCCCAAACAGTAACTCAAAGGGGCTGAATCCAACCCCCTTCTGTGGCACCTCTCTGTAGGCAAACAGCAGGCATGGGAGGAGAACATCCCATCTCCTCCTGAGTTTGTCAGACAAACCCATGATCATGCCCTTCAGGGTCTTATTAAATCTTTCCACCAGACCATTGGTCTGTGGAGAAAAGGGGGGGGTGAACTTATAAGTAACACCACACTCATCCCACATGGCTTTCAGATAGGCTGACATAAAGTTTGTGCCCCTATCTGAGACCACCTCCTTTGGGAACCCCACTCTGGTGAACACACCAAGTAGGGCCCTAGCCACTGTGGGAGCAGTGACTGTCCGGAGGGGTATTGCCTCAGGGTACCTGGTGGCATGGTCCACAACCACCAAAATGTACCTGTTACCTGAGGCAGTTGGTGGGTCTAGGGGACCAACAATGTCAATCCCCACCCGCTCAAAGGGAGTCCCAACCACTGGCAGTGGTATCAAGGGAGCCTTAGGCTTGCCCCCTGTCTTGCCACTGGCTTGGCAGGTGACACAGGAGCCACAAAACTCCTTGACTTTTTCTGACATTTGGGGCCAATAAAAATGGTTGACCAGCCTGTTCCAGGTCTTGGTCTGTCCCAAATGTCCAGCTAAGGGGATATCATGGCTTAAGGTAAGGAGGAATTCTCTATACTTCTGGGGGACCACTACTCTCCTAGTAGCCCCTGGTTTGAGGGACCTTGCCTCAGTGTAGAGAACTCCATCCTCCCAGTAAACCTTGTGGGTCCCACTGGTATCCCCTTGTTCTTGCCTGGCAGCAGTCTGCCTCAGGCCCTCAAGAGTGGGACACTTTCTTTGTCCCCGGCACAAATCTTCTCTGGTGGGCCCACCTGCCCCTTGCAGTTCTGCCAAGTCAGGCAGAGCTTGCAGGGGAAGTGTCCCTCCCTCAGAGGTCAGATCCTCCCCCTCAGGGTTGGATTCCTCATGACTCTCTGTACTTGTAGGGGCTGGCAAGCCAGACCCAGTGCCCTTTCTCTTCTTCTTGGAGGCTTGGCCCATTGTTCCAGGGTCCAAGTGTCCAGCACTTCCCTATTGTGCGGCCTGTGACCTGGTCACAGCACACACCCAATCAGGGAGGTCCAGCATCTGTGCATGGACCCTTCTCTCCACGTCTGACCATTCAGATGCTTCAAGATCATTTCCCAGCAGACACTCTACTGGGAGGGCAGGTGCTACAGCTACCTTCTTAGGGCCAGTCACTCCTCCCCATTCCAGACTCACTATGGCCATGGGATGGAGTTTGGTTCTGGTATCTGCATAAATCACTTGGTGGAAGACACCAGGTAAGACCTGTTCTGGAGAAACCAGATTCTCTGTGACCATGGTCACACTGGCTCCTGTATCTCTCAGAGCTTCCACCTCAGTCCCATTGACTTTAGGCCTCTGCCTATACCTCTCCATGCTGGGAGGTAAGGTGGCCATAGTTGCAATGTCCACCCCACCCACGGATACTAAGGTGACCTCTGTGTACCCTGTCCCCAGCCCTGGGCCAACTTCCACCCCCAACCCTACACTAGCAATCCCCTGGGATTGCCCACCAGTGGGGGGCTTCTTGGAACAGATAGCATCTCCTCTTTTGTGTCCAGGTTGATGACACTCAAAACACTTGCCGGCCTTAGCAAGCTCCTGAAACTTTCCTGCTTTAGCAGGATCATAATTCTTTCCCTGATACCCTTTCCCCTTAAAAGTGGAATGGCTCAGGGCTCCCCCACCCTGAGAAGTTTTTGGGGACTCTTGTGAGGACTCTTTGGGCTTTTTATCATCTTTCCCTTGGTTCTTCCCCTGAGAAGAACCATGTCCTCCCTTTTTCTGATCACCCCCTGGAGGTTTCTGGTTAACCCTAGTTCTTAACCAGTCATCTGCTGCCTCCCCCAGCTCTCTGGGGTTGGTCAACTTAGAGTCAACTAGATACTGGCGGAGCTTCTCTTGGACACAATTTGTTAGAAGGTGCTCCCTCATAATCAAATTGTACAGCCCCTCAGAGGTACTTACCTTGTTGCCCTGTATCCAGCCCTCCAGTGCCTTTACTGAAATGTCCACAAAGTCCACCCAGGACTGGGTGCTTGTCTTTTGGGTGTCCCTAAACTTGAGTCTATACTGCTCTGGGGTCAGACCAAACTTTTTAGTCAAGCATCTCTTCATACTGGGGTATAAGTCTGCGTCCTCCCCCCTCAAGGTTAGGAGCCTATCCCTCCCAGAGTTGGGAACCAACTCCCAAAGAAGTGAACCCCAGTACTGAGGCTTGACTCTCCTCATCTGGAGGGCCCTCTCAAAGGCCCCCAGCCACTTATCTATATCATCCCCCTCTACATAGGCAGGAACCACCCCTTTGGGTAATCTGGGGGAAAAACCCCTACCCAGGGACACCTCAGCTTCTTTATCGCTGCCACCCTCTTTTTTCTCTTCCCTTGCCCACTTTTTCTTTTCTAGGGCCAGCTTGTCTGCTTCCAAAGCTATGTATGCTAGCTGGGCCTCCAGCTCTCTTTCTCTGATGGATGGGTTCTCTCCTCCTGAAGGGACCCCCTTCCCACCACTAGCTTTGGGTCTGCCCCTAGTAACTGTATGTACTGAGGACCGGTCTTCCTCATCCTCACTTAGGCTCAGATGCCCTCCCTCCCCTGAGTGGTTAGAGCTAGCATCCTCCCCTGTTTCTCCCTCCTCTGGAGCTTCCCCTGGGTCTACCTCTTGGGCCTCAGCCCATGCTGTCAGGGATTTGATCAGGACTTGTTTCCTGAGGTCAGTGGTTGCAGGCAACCCTCTTTCAGTACACAACCCCCTAAGCTGGACTACTGTCAGTGTGGGTAGGCTAGCCAGATCAAGCTCCATGGTTCCCTAGTTTTGTGTCAACAAAAACTTTTTTCAAAAATTGGAAACAATAATTTAGAAAAATTACAAAAATTCAATAATAGAAATTAATCCAAATTAAAAATAAAAAAATAAAAAATAAAAAAAAAACATTTTAGCACTAAGACAATTTAAAGGATTTTTAATTTGTTTTACTTAAAACTGTAACGTGATACTGAACACAAGTACAGGATCCCACCGCTGCCACCAAAAATGTTGGAAAATGGGTTATTGGTAAGGGCAGGTAGGTACCTACACCTAGCAACAAGCCACTAACCTCCACTTAGGTCCAGTTAGGTCTCAGTAAATTAACCTCAGCTCAACCCTTGGTAGCTTGGCAACGAGCGTCAAAGCTTAACTTAGGAGACAGTGTGTAAAGCATTCAAATATCACAAAACAGTAATTAAATAAAACACAGGAAACAGTTTAAAAATCCAAAACCAATTTATATAAATAGTTTATATTTGTATCTTTAAAATGACACAAAAACGAATAAAATCGGATAAAGGGAACCGGAGATATGAATTTTTTAAGAATTATTATTTTTCTAGCGCTTAGAAACAAAAAGCGCCAATCGGGTCATCTGGTTGCACCTCGACCGGGGCAAAGTAAAAGTTTCAGCCCGACCGCAATGGAGCCCTGCTCGGCTACAGGTCGCGGGAGGCCTCGCTTAAAAGTTTACCTTCACACTTAGGAGTCATTCTGACCCTGGCGATAAAATCCGCCAGGGCCAACGACCGCGGGAGCACCGCCAACAGGCTGGCGGTGCTCCCATGGGCATTCTGACCACGGCGGTACAGCCGCGGTCAGAAACGGAAAACCGGCGGTGTACCGCCGGTTTGCCGCTGCCCTGGGGAATCCTCCATGGCGGCGCAGCTTGCTGCGCCGCCATGGGGATTCCAACCCCCATACCGCCATCCTGTTCCTGGCGGTTTTGGCCGCCAGGAACAGGATGGCGGTAAGGGGTGTCGTGGGGCCCCTGGGGGCCCCTGAGGTGCCCATGCCAATGGCATGGACACTGCAGGGGCCCCCGTAACAGGGCCCCACAAAGATTTTCAGTGTCTGCCATGGAGACACTGAAAATCGCGACGGGTGCAACTGAACCCGTCGCACCCCTTCCACTCCGCCGGCTTCTTTCGGAGCCGGCATCCTCATGGAAGGGTGTTTCCCGCTGGGCTGGCGGGCGGCCTTCTGGCGGTCGCCCGCCAGCCCAGCGGGAAACCCAGAATACCGGCGGTGGTCTTTTGACCGCGCAGCGGTATTCTGGCGGTTCCAGCCAGGCCGGCGGCTTCCGCCGCCGGCCGGGGTCAGAATGACCCCCTTAGTCTTCATTTTGAAGATTTGCTTCAGCGGGACGAACCTGCCAGTCCTCTCCGGATACGCGATGCTGGAATCCTCGGTGGAGATTTTTACCTTCGGACTTAGTCTTTTTTTCGAGGTGAAAATCCTTCGACCGGGGTAAACCTGGATCTTGATCCGACGTCCATGGAGCCCTTCTCGGATACGATGGCTGGGAGGTCCCGGTCAACTTTTTACCTTCGGACTTAGTCTCTTTTTCGGGGATTTTTCTTTACCGGGACGAACCAGCAAATCAGGCCGGGTCGCGGTTGAGGCAAGCCGGCTAGAGTTGCCGCGGCGGGTCGGTCCCTCTATGGAGCTTTTTTACAAAAATTCTCCAAACTTCTCCAAACTTCTGGGGCTTCACCCAGATGTCCTTTTAAGGTTCTTTTGGGGTCCACAGCTCACCCCAAGGGTCCAGAAGTTCTGAGATGGTCCTTGGGGGGTGCAGACTACAACTCCCAGAATGCACCTGGCGCAAACTCCTTTTTGGCCACTGGGCAGTGGTCAGCTGGTCGCTTTCTTCAGGAGTTGGTGCAGGGGACTCTGGTTAGCAATTTTTCACCTGTAGCAAACAGGGAGTCCCTTCCTTGAACCAGTTGAAACCAGGCAAAGTCCTTCTTGTGGTGAAGCCCAAGTGTGCAGCTGGTGCAGTCCTTCTGAGTGCAGGTTCCAGGTGCAGGCCAGGGGTCCAGCAGGGCAGTCCTTCTTCTCCTTTAGTTCTTCCTTGTTGGAATCTGATGGGGATCTCAGGTGTGGGTGCAGATCTGCCAGTTTTATCCTTGCTCCTGGGTGAAAAGCAGGGGGGTCCTGGTTCTCCAATCAGGGGCAGGGTCCTTCCCCCTGCGATGACCACTTCCTGGGAAGTGTGGCAAAAATCCATCCCAGAGGTCAACATTCTCTAAAAATCCAACATGGCTGAATCTGATTTTTAGAGGTTACCTCTGGCTGAGCCCACCCACTGGTGTGGCTAAAAATCATAAAAACACCCCTCTCCTGCCCTCTCCTAATCTAATCAAGGGGGCACCTAGTTGTCTGGGGTTGCAGGATGTGGGGGTGTTGCTGGTTGCTCCAAATGTCCTTCTCTGCCTTTGAAGACCAGTTTGGCAGCCCTCCCCCTTCCTGCCTCACCATCTGCTGAGGGGAGATTCTCTCCCACAGGCACATTCCTTTGTGTGAAGCCAGGCCACTTCACACCTCATCAAGGCAGCTTGGCTAAGCTGCTACAGGCTGGCCAATCAGAGCACAGCAGCAAAAACAATGCAGGGCTGAAATTTGCAACTTTTTAGGTAAAGTCTAAAACTCTTTACCTGAACAAGTTATATTAAATCCCACAACTGGAAGTTGTGGGATTTATTACAACAATTAATTTGATACCAAATTCTTGGTATGCATCTTTTAACGAGACTTTAAAATTTAAAACAAAGTCTCCCCATTCTAGCCTATGAAGGCCATTTACTACAATGAGGGAAAAACGAATGTGGCTGTTTTTACCTCACCAGGGCTTATACAACTATTTTTATAAAGTCCGTGCTTATAGTTACATGGCACCCAGCCCTAGGGGCACATAGGGCACACCTTAGGGGTGACTTATATGTAAAAATAAGGTAGTTTAAGGCTTTGGAACTACTTTTAATTCCAAAGTCGAATTTGCACATAACTTTAATTTAAAAGCAGCCAGCAAGGCAGGCCTGCCTTTAACATGACACTGGGCACCTCAGCAGTGCACCTTTGGGTGCACTACCTAGGCTGTGGTCCCTAAACCTACATGCCCTACATATACTAGGGACTTATAGGTAGGTTAACTTAGCCAATTATAATTAGCCTAATTTGCATATCCATTTTACACAGAGCACTGGCCCTGGGACTGGTAAGCAGTACCCAGGGCACAGCCAAGAGTTAGTAACCACCAGTACCTGTCCAAAAAGTGTGGGGGTGATCAGGGCAAAAAGGAGGACTTTCCTACAACTAGTTTATCAAAGCAAGTATACATTTTGCTATTTTGTTTATTTCACAGATCTGCATTATAGGAGACATCTAATATGCCAAAAAAAACAAGCAAAAAAGAAATTGAGGAAAATATACTATCTACTTGCAACACAGAAACAAAAAGAACAAGTGGAAAATATTACTAAAGAGAAAGGAACTGCTTGTAAGGAAACCAAAAAATGTTTAAAATCTGTATGTGGGAATCTGAAATGTTTGCAAACTGAAGAACATAAAAAGGAAACTTTTAAATCATCCAAACAAAGACAAAGCAGGAAATCAATGAGGAAAGTAGATAGCTTAAGCAGAAGACAGCAGCAGTTTGAAGAAATTAGAGTTAGAATGTTTCGTGACAGGGTCATTCAGAATCTTATTAAAACTTTTAAGCAATACAAAAAGGGAAGAGAAATATTGAAACAAAAAGAACATTTTGAGGCTGTAGTTGATAAGTCATTTGCCTTAAAGAGGAAGCTTTTTATTTTGATTATCAGTAGAATGAGAACATTGGAAACAACAGCCGTGGGTATGAAGAAGTGCAGCCAAAGGAAAGGACCTGTCAATAAAAATAGTTTTTGTAAAATATTTAGTGGTGAATGGAAACATACATCAGTATAGAACCTTTTTTATATGAAGAAGGTTATTTCCAAGAGAACACATTAGTACAAGCAGCTGATTTAACTGGTCGATGTTAGAGGATGAAGAATGGCAGTTCCATTGAAAAATAGGTTATTGTTCCTAGAAATATGGATGAGGTGATAGCTGAAGAGGTCCAAGGAAGGCGTTGACAGGGCCCATTTTGCAAAAGGAACTGTAGCAGTATTTGTAGCATTCAGCAGCAATCTGCTGAATCTGTCAATAGATTATGAAGTTTAATACAGCTTGTTCTGAAAAGCCAAACTATGTTTGCATCTCTTGTTGCGCACTCATTACGAAAGTCAAACACAAAATGTAGATGTATTTGCCAAAATTGTAGAGGAAAACCAAGAAAAGTGGCAAGAATTTGCTTGTTATATATTTCTAGAGGCACATTTTGACTTGTCCATGCAGCATGTTATATGTAAGTTAGAGGATCAGATAGCATCATCTAGAACAGTACATATTATGTTAGAACTTGTGAGTGTTCCAGAACAAATACAAGACTTAGTGGGTCATTACGACCCTGGCGGAAGGCGGAGAACCGGCGGTAAGACCACCAATAGGCTGGCGGTCTCCGTTCATGGAATTATGACCATGGCGGTTACCGCTATGGCCATCCGCCGGTTCTCCATTCCGCCCGCCGGGCTGGAGACCTGGGTCTCCAGCCCGGTGGCCGTCACTATACCGCCAGCGGTATTTTGACCCGGCTTACCGGCGTGGATTTCCTGCAGTTTGAACCACCATGAAATCCATGGCGGTAAGCACTATCAGTGCCAGGGAATTCCTTTCCTGGCACTGATAGGGGTCTCCCCCACCCCCCACCCCCACCAATGACTCCCGCCCCTACACCCCCCACCACCCCTGCCACCACCCAAAGGTGGCAGGGCCCCCCTCTCCACCCCGACCCCCAACCCCCAACATCACATCACCCATACCCACACGACATGCACGCAGGCACCACCTACACACTCACACACGGCAACATACATGACTACATAGACACACACAGGCAGACACGCACACCCACATTCAAACATTCACGCACACATCCATACTGACATACCCACAGACATACACGCACTCCCATACACACAACACCCCGCAAGCATACACGCATTCACAACCCCCCTTCACATACACACACGCACACCCCCATGCACGCACACAACACCCAACACCCCCCAAACCCCCTCCCCTCACGGGCGATCGACTTACCTGGTCTGACGATCCTCCGGGAGGGGACAGGAGCCATGGGGGCAGCTCCGCCGACACCACACCGCCAACAGAACACCGCCACGGCGAATCACAGGACGTGATTCACTGGGTGGTGTTCTGTTGGCGTGGCGGTGGAGGTGGAGCAACCTCCACTTCCCCGCCTCCCGCCAGTATGGCTGTTGGTGGCTCTCCATCCGAAAAAGGACAGAGAGCTGCCATCGGTCATAATAGGCCGAGCAGAAAACCACCACCACTAGCGGACTTCCGCACGGCGGTCCCTCTGCAGTCTTTCAAAAAGACCGCCGAGGTCAAAATGACCCCCTTAGAGCCTCATTACGAATTTGGAGGTCAGACTGCCTAACTGCCATGTTGGTGGTCCAAAAAGACCACCTTTTTGGTGGTCTCCCAGACCACCCTATCACAAGTTACACAGGAAGGACCAACGACTGACAGCCAAGAAAGCCAGACTGGCAGTGGCATGGAGGCCCAAAATAGGCGGTTCAAATTCCAGCCCCAACAGCCCCGCAACCAATCACTGACCACATTAGAAGTCCAAAGTCACACTGGCAGGCACCAGTGATGGTCAGCTTATGGTGGTCCAAACCACAGCGGTCCACAGACACCAAAGTAATACACAACTGCACATTGGATGGATTTGAAAAAAAACACAGAAGACACAGATTACCACACTCGACACACCTTAAAATCACACTATTAAACACACCCCTTTACTCACTACAATTCTCTGCATTTTTCACAGCAAGAGCCAGCAAGACATAGCGCATAGAAATTAAACTCACATAATAAGCTCCCCGTCAGTTTTTTACAGACATCCCAAACCACACCCTGCAAATACTTTTGTCCAGTCACACCCTTTTGCACTACCCCTCCTATTTAAGACACTGTCAGCTGTAATATTTTTTCCACCGTGGCACATAATAAAAATCCCCAGTTCACTGATGAATAGTTAAGAGTCAAGGTGGATGAAATCCTGAGAGCAGAGCCACAATTGTTTGGAGCCCAAGTCCAGCACACTCATCTCAGGTGGAAAATTGAAATGTGGGACAGAATAGTCGACAGAATGAATTAGGTACCACCCTGCACACAAGGGAGGACATCAGGAAGAGGTGGAATAACCTCAGGGGCAAGGTCCATTTGCTGACCTCCAGGAGCCAGCTGCAAGCCAAGAGGACAGGCGGTGGTCCTACCAATGCCCCATTACAACTCTATCCCTGGGAGGAGAAGGTCTTGACCATTCTGCATCCTGAGGGCTTGATAGGAATTTTGATGATGAGGTAGTCACTGCCATTTTACAAACTCCCTCCATCTTAGATAACAACAGTACAGGCCCCTCAGGGAGTCTCAAGGAAGCCTGGGACAAACTGTCCTCCCCTAAACGAGATCTCATCAAGACTATACTCCATGGTACCATTATGACTGAATACCTTCAGGACAATATCGCCTGATCGGTTTAATTGTGACTAACGAATCCAGAATCTTTCTACAAGATTTACTTTTCAGAAAGGACTGGGCACAGATTGCTTGGGAATGTACGAGAGATTGGTTGGTTCTTATTATGAATAAATCCAAAAGATAAGCTGACTCTATAACAGTTGAGATCAATTCAGCGGAAAACAAATAGAAAACTTCTCTTTCTCTATCAGCTTTTAAATGTCGTTTAGCTGAGATCAATACCGAGCTGAAAGAAACAAAATAATATCTGACACAACAGAAAATTACCAAGTTACAAAAAGATATTACTAAATTCAGCAAAGAAATAATTTAGCCCTATATCAGGGATGATGATGAGGCTGATACACAGTCCTGCTCATCTGAAGAATCATCTGTCTCTTCTAGGAAACCTTGTACATTTAGTAGTAGCTCCTCCTCAAATGGGTGAAGTACAGATGAGAGTGGTTCACATCCCTACTATAATGCTCCACATTTTCCTTTGCATCTGACATTACCATGGCAATCCCCTTATCCATTTTATCAACTGCGTCCGACGATGCCTTTCATGCCTTTTTTTAGGCCGAGGCCGGAGCAGAGGAAGAGGCAGGTGCAGAAAAAGAAGTCCTCATGTACATTGGGCAAAGGAAGAACCACAAATGATTACCAGGAGCCAGGCCAAGAACCAACCAATGAAGATTTAATTGTCAATCTGTCTTCTAGACAATTTTCTGCTGATGAAACCTGTGCTCTGAATAAAGGGCTTGGCTTTCTCCCGACTCCCAGAGAGGATTTTTTCTGACTCAATTGTGAACTTTCCCAGTTCTTTAGAAAGATCCAATAACAAGTTTTTCTCATAGACAGACCTGATGACATTGGAAGGGTCAACTCTGGCCTTAGAAATCCATCATCTTTTATTCCACCCACCTCTACTATGCCTTGTGAACTCCTTGCATTTGAGAAGGCTGTTCTCACAGACGTGAACAAATTACATTCCAAGAGACCCTTTTTCAACATCTCTCCCAGGGAGCAGAACACTCTTAAGACATTGGCAAGAGACCCTGGGATTGTAATTAAACTAGCAGATAAAGGGGGTGCCATAGTCATTTTGTATTCCCAAGAATACAGACAAGAATGTCTACGTTTGCTGAGCTATTCAACCTATTATGCCTCTATCACACGGGACCCCACTTACAGACTATAACTCCAAATTTGTACCATGATCAATGAAGCAGAATCAAATGCATGGATAAGTCATAAGGATGATGAGTTTCTAACAACTACGAATCCCAGAATTCCTTACTTTTACTACCTCCCTAAGATACATAAAAATAGAGTACCACACCAGGACGACCTATCGTCTCTGGTATAGGATCGGTCTTAGAACCGCTTTCCTATTTTTGTGATCATTTCCTCTAACCGATTGTGAGGATGACATCTACTTTTCTTAAAGACACTAAAGATGCCCTTAACCTTATTGATTCTATCAATGCTGATGAACCAATAAATGTTTTGATCACCCTCGATGTTGAGGCTCTTTATATTAACATTCCCCAAGAAGCCACATTACGTGTGGTTGAGGAGGCTCTGAACACTAACACATGGACTTCCCCAACACTGGTACACTTCATTATGCAGTGCGCCTCGCTAGCCCTAACAGAAATGTTTTTCCAATTTGAAAATCAATTGTACCACCAGATATGCTGGACGTCTATGGGCAGCACCTATGCACCGCGTTTGGCATGTCTTAATGTGCATCATTTTGAACAGCAGTTTATATTAAACAGTTTCAATCCTTTCATCAGACTCTGGTGCAGGTATATCGACGATATACTGATCATTTGGCAAGGGGAATTAGACAGGGTCAATCCTTTCACCACTTGGATTAGTGGGTTGGATCCATTTCTAAGATTCACTTCACCTATCTCAACAACGGACATTTCTTTTTTGGACCTCACTATTACCATTAAACAAGGTAAATTGTACTTTCCAGAAGACAACTGAACGCAATAACTTACTACTTTATGATAGCCACCATCCTTTGGCACTGCAGGAGAATCTTGCATATGGCCAGTTTCTGCAGATACGCTGTAACTGCAGCAACAGTTCCACTTTTGAATCTCAGGTGGATGATCTTACGTTAAAATTACAAAAGAGACATTACCCACAACATAATCATAATCGTAATTAATTTTGCTCACAAACGGGCGCGTAATAATCATAGAGATGCATTGCTAACTACTGTAACTAAGACTACGAACACTCGACTTACCTGTGTATCCATTTACACTCCCCTGTCTAATACAATAAAAAAGCTCATCAACAAACGTTGGTCCATTCTCAATAGTGGGGATTGTCTATTGAAAAACCTCTGTTTGCTTTTAAACGAACACATAATATTAAGGACATGGTGGTACACACTCGTCCCTTGGCTACACACATAGAGCCTAGTCAGACGACATTGTGGCAAATTCCACCTGTTACTCTGCATTATCCATGTGCAATGTTTGTACATTGACGAAACGTATGGCTTGCCTAAACTTAGAACCCATTGGCAAATGGTGCTTGTTGAAACACACCAAGTGCAATACACGTGATTGCATTTATATGATCATGTGCCCTTGTAGTTTACGTTATGTGGGAATGACCACCCGCCCAGTTAAGGCGAGGCTCAACGAACATCAGAGTAACATCCGATGTGGACGTTCAACTACAAAACTGACTGTCCACTTTCTTGAGAAGAGTCAGGAGACTGAATGACCTGTGGTGGGTTGTTTTTAGATACACTCTATTAACTACCCAAGGGCTCAAAAACCCTACAGGAGAAAGAGCAATGTTGGGTATTTAAACTTGGGACGCATGTACATGGGCTCAATGATGATATCCCTTGGATGAGTTTTTTCCCCACTAGCAGAGTCCTTAGACACAAGTTGTTTTTTATTTGTAACATGGAATGTTTAATTAGCAGATCTGTGTTTAAGATATTGTCTTTCAGGATATTCCTTCCCTCCTTTTTGTCTTTTGCATCGATCTAACCTCACGCATGACTAGGCAGTAGGTGACATAGTAAGGACTACTCTCCCTCCTTTATTACTTTTTTACTTCTTATTTCCATCCATTGGCATAGGATTTATAGGCTCCCGAGAAGTTATATCTCCCTGTCGGGTAGCCGTGATTTCAACCTATCTGCTAGGTTATATTGATAGCTTAGATATGTATTCGTTGTTGCTTTCTGGATGAGTGCATTTAATTTCAAGTGGAAAATTCTGTACAAGTACTGCCTCATTTCTGATTTGGAGTCTCTGTGTTTCTTGTTTCATCCTTCCCTGTAAGACATTGGCTACTGTTTTCTTAGATATAGTGAAAGACTACTTCCTTCTACTTGATTTGTTGTGTCCTTCTGTTATTTTGATTACAGTACTGGGGTCAGTCCTTCTATTATATCAGTGCCTAAATTAATAGTACCCTTTTCCATTTCGAGGACCGGGGGCGTGGTTCGCTCGCTCCACACTCAGAGGACATCTTGAGCTGTATTCCAATTGGAGGTCTGATCGGCTTGAATGTCATTTAACACCCCAACGCATTTTTCCAGTGGATTTCGGGATATGAGACTGGAGGGTAGGTCCACTGACTGGGACATCGTCTTATAAAATGTGAGTACGTTACCTGGCACGGCAACCCTATACCATGCATAATTAAGTTTTCTGTTTCAATAATTTCTTCCATATTGATCATTACGTAGCGTGCGACCAGTGATCCCCTGGGCAGATGTTTTTTTATTTCACACATACTGACCTCAGATTCTATTTAGTTTATGGCGGTTTGTTCCTATCAGTCATAACACTGACTCTGACCAAAAAACTTGTAGGGGATCATTTGCTCCGTTGCAGGTTGTCACATTTTTAGGTAAAGGAACTGTTTATTTTAACATGACATTGGATGCTATACTCTCACTATCTATATATTTAAAAAACATCACTTTGTCGCTGTGGCACACAAGAATACCTGACTTTCTTATAGATTTTTCTTTCCACACAATTAACTGCTTTCTTTTTTTACCAACCAAGTGGCAATTGACGGTTAGTGCGACTTTACCTCAGTAGCTAGGATGGAATCTGATATCCAATTGACTATCTCTTTCAAGGTTTTTTTTACATACAATTATGTTAAAATCAACAACTAGGTCCGATAGTGACACTGAGAATTACGTCTTATACACGTACCCTCACATTCGGGCTAAGAGAGGAGGGTCCTTAATGATTTTTTTGGTATCTATGCAGATACAATGACGGTCTACGGTATGCATAATTCCATTGAGCATCATCCCTATTGTAGGATGGTAAGTGGATATACTTTGTTTGTTACTTTTGCACCTAGCATAGGAGCATGTCAACACAGTGTGTCACAACTTCTGTAATTCATTTATGTTACATGCTAATTTGTCTATGTTATGTTTGTTTTCTCCATAGGCACTCACTCATTTAGTTTGTTAGGTGCTGTGCTTCTTAGTAAGTAGATATTTTTCCTTACACTTTGACATTATTCTATATCAATGTGACGTAGAGTAGGAGACTTTTGTTGTGTTGGCCTTCACGAAACACCACTAGATCCATGGGGACTGGTTAGGCGTGAAACATGTTGACCCAAGGTTTTGCTAGAGGGTAATTCCCCTGTCACCCACTTCTTTTCCATTGTTGGTTGAGTGTTGGGACATTATTTCCATTTCACTCCTGTGTTTTCTTTTTTAATCTTGACCGTGATTCTGTCTACCCAATAAACTTTAGGCTGTTTAAGGGTTTTGAGCCAATTTTATCCTTTTTTTCTTTACCTCTTCTCAGGGCGTAGGTTTAGAGTCTTTTCCACGTCTACATTATCACAGCACACATCGTTGTTGAAGATCTCCGGCAAAGAGTCCTCTAGAGGGGCCCGTCAGATATTGCAGCGCCAGTCTGACGAGGAGCAGACCCTATGATGAAGTATGACACCCACTGGATGTGCGCGAGTTCTTGCTTCTATTTTGGTATGTGCCTAGTGGAGTTACATTCTCTTCTTTCAGTTTGGAACAGTGTACCTGCTTGACTTATATGGTTTGACAGGAATACCTGAGGGAGTGAAGTCTGCCAAGTTACAACAAGAAAAATGTCACCAAAATGTGTGATGCATGCTCACTGCTCACCTTTTGCCACTTTCACTGTCACTCCACTTACCAGCCCATTGTCCTTCTGTCCAAAAACCCCTGCCTGGTATCTCACAGTTGATGTAGACTCACCGGGGATAACAACATCTGTGTATAGTGTGTGTAGTACAGGAACTGACATGACTGCTATGTCCAGGAGGTACTGTTACTGTTACTTCACTCAGCCAGGCCAGTGACTCTCTGCCCAAAACACAACAGTTTGTCAACTCCCAATTGAAGTGTACTCACGTCAGAGGATAACATATGTATAGTGGGTGCAGTACAGGGACTGACATGACTGCTGAGGCCAGGAGGCAATGTTACTGTTATTCTACTCAGTCAGCCCAATGTCCTCCACTAATAAGACCCCTGTTTGTTAACTACTATTTTAAGTGTATTCACCTTGGAGGATAACATGTGTATAGTGGGTGTAGTACAGGGACTGACATGACTGCTAAGGCCAGAAGGCACTGTTACTGTTACTCCACTCAGCCAGCCCAGTGTCCTCTGCTCCAAAGACTCCTGTTTGTGAACTCACAATTAAAGTGTACCCCCATAGGAGGATAACATTGTATGGTGGATGTAGTACAGGGACTGACATGACTACAACTCCCACCAGGTCCTGTCTATGTGACTCCAAGCACCAGACCAGTGATCTCTTGCTGAAAAAACATCTGTCAGTGAACTCTCAATTGAAGTGTGCTCACTAGGGAGAGAACATTGGTCGAGTGTGCGTACTAGAGTGAGTGACATGACTGAAACTCACAGCATGCCCTGTTTCAGTAACTCCAAACACCAGAACAGTGTTCTATTCTCCAAAGACCTGTTTTCCAATTACAAAATGAAGTTGACTCACCTGGGTGGATAACATTTGTCAAATAATGGGAAATAGTGAGAGTGACAGGACTGCAGCTCCAAGCAGGCACTGCTTCTCCAACTCCAAATACCAGACCACTGTTCTCTCCTCAAAAGAACTCTGGCCCTCATTGCAACCCTGGCGGTGAGTGATAAAGTGGTGATAATACCGCCAACAGGCTGGCGGTAACTACTTCCAAATTATGACCATGGCAGTGAGAACTCCCATAGACATCCACTTTACCACACCGACCACCAGGGCAGAAACAACAGGTACCACGGTGGTAGCGGCCTACAGCCAGGTGGAAGCCAATGTTCCACCCACTGTATTAAGACACAGGAAACCACCACCTTTTCCGGGGTGGTACCAATGACATCAAAAGCCTGGCAGAAACACTGCACAGAAGGGAAAGGACTCACCTTTGGAGACACAGGGAACAACCAAGCCACCATGGAACCAGAACTTCAGATTTTCCCACTGATTCTCTACATCCTGCTCCACCACGAATACCAACGATGGCAAAGATGACCACGGTGAGTACAGCCACCTAGCACACAGGGGAGGGAGGAAAAAGAGAGTGACACACACATGCATAACACACCCCCCACCTCCAACACCATAGACACAATCAGATGTAGAAATAAAACATATTTACCCCATACCCCTCAGGAATAATGCAAGGACAACAGTATGTTATAAAGTGAGTGTAATAATATAAATACAGTAGAAATACAAAAATTTAATATAATGATATATACATATGTACAGTTCAAGGGACAAAGCCCAGTCCTCAATGTGCATTTGCCACAGGCCTACAGGCCAGAGTCCAAGGCCCCACTTGTCACCTCCAGCAACAGAGAGCACTGCAGGGGCATTAGTTGGTAAATAGGCAGGTACCTCAGGGGGATGGGGAATGGGAGGGGCACCTCAGCCGGCAGATGGAACAACACCACTGGTCCTGGAGGGGGCAACATTACCTGTGCTCTTTGTCCTGGGGGGTGCAAGGCCACAGTCTCTCAAGTGGTTGACTTGCCCATCTGCTCTGGAGGGGGCAACATGCCCAGTGCTTGGTCCTGGGGTGTGCAAGGCCACAGTCTCACAAGTGAGTGACTTGCCCACATGCTCTGGAGGGGGCATTGTGACCTGTGCTTCTGATCCTTGGGAGGATGGGGTGAGTGGGTGTCATACCCACTGGTTCTGGAGGCAGGACTATATACCGTCCGCTGGTAGTGACTGCTGCTCAGTGGTGGTGTGGCTGATGCTGCTGATGGTGGTAGGGGGAGGCTCCAGCCTATCCCCTACAGCCTCTGACGGCTGCCCACTGGTGGTAGTGGTGGTGCTGCTGCTGCTTGTGGTGGGGGGAGGCTCCAGCCCATCCCCTGCAGCTTCGGATGGCTGCACAACCATGGTTGGTGGTGGGGGCTCCGACTGAGTCCCTGCACCAGGCCCCTTGTCCTTCCTGCCTGCTGGTGCAGGCTCCTTGCCCTTCCTTGCAGCAGCTGGGGATGGCTCCCTGCCCTTCCTGGCAGCACTTGGGGGAAGGCTCCTTGCCCTTCCTGGCAGCAGCTGGGACTGGCTCCTTGTCCTTCCTGGCAGCAGCTGGGGATGGCTCCTTGCCCTTCCTGGCAGCACTTAAGGCAGGCACCCTTTCCTTGAGGATGCCTGGTGCCCTGGATCCTTGCCCACCATGAGTGGGTGTGGAGACTACTGGGCCCTTGGACTAGGTGGCTGAGGTGCTTGCCTGGGCTTTGGCCACCCTGGCTAGACGTGAAGGATGGGGAGGGGGGAGGGAAGAAGTCAACGGTGGAGAGGAAAAGCTTCTTAGGGACATTGGGGTGGGAAGAGGGAGAAGATTGGGGAGTGGAGGAAGATGGAGTAGTTGTGGGAGGTGTCTGTCTGTTGATTTTGGGTGCAGCTGCATGGGTTGGATGCTGTTGTGAGGTGGATGGCTTTTGGGTGTCTGTGTGCTTGGGTTTGTGTACTTTGGGAGGGGGGTGGACAGACACAGTGGGAGAGGACACAAGGGACGTGTGCATGGCAGCTGTGGAGGTGTCTGCCAGTGAGGTGTGTCCTTCTAGGTGTGGTGGTGATGCTGGTAGTGGATGAGGATGTAGTGCATGCAGGCTTGATTGTAGACAGAACTGGGAGGGAGGTGGGTGAGGAGGAGGGGGACACAGAGGAGGCAGTAGATGTTGGTATGTCTGCATTTGGATGGTGTTTGTGTGAGTGCCTGTGGGATGATGTGTGGTGCTTGTGTTTGCCTGTGCCACTCTTGTGTGTTGTCCTGTGTGCATGCTCACCTTTATGTTTGCTTGGGATAGGTTGGAGTTGAGGCGAATGGGATTGGGAAGAGGAAGTTGGAGGGGAGAGGGCAAAAACGGGGACAATGGCTGCCATCAGAGAGGAGGTGTCAACACCAGGGCAGTGCGCGCTCTATTGGCGACTAGAATGCAAAAACCCAGCACTCTCAAAACAACGTAATTTATGCATTGTGCTGATATGTTGTTGTTTAACCTTTTGCGTTGCAGAGTTCAATCCTGAAGACTTATTTTTAATGTGCTTACAAATGCTGTTCATTTTCAGTGTATTGCTGCAGGCTTTCAGAGTGTGTTAGGGTGTGGTCCCTTTCCAGGGCCTTCTAGAGACTTTCCCTGCAACATGCCTGGGTGTGGTTGTGGGCTGGGCCAAGACTCTATAAAAAGGAGCCAGCCCAGCTCCAGGTGCTCACTATTCAGAGGTCCCGGTGCAGAGCAGCAGCTACTTCCTGAGCTCCTGTCCCTGTGGCCTATTTGGTCTTCCAGACATATGACTTTCATTCTTCATTTGGAGATCTTTGCTCTGGGCGGTAAGACGGTGGTTGGGCTGGCCTCCTGACACAGTTATCGAGAACTCTCATGTTCTTCGGCCTAATTCTTTTATGATTTTATAGAGTACTTTGCGTGTGTGAAATATGTGCGTGAGTGTTTGTGACATTTGCAGGGTGACTTGCGAATCGGCAAGACGCGCGATTCGTTTCATGATAATTTAATCTTGTTAATTATTGTGCGCTACCATTTCTTGACATTTACATGGTGGCTTAAGAATCGGCAAGACGCGCAAATCGTTTTTTGGTGTTTTAACTTTGTTGTTCATTGCGCGCTACCATTTCTTGACATTTACATGGTGGCTTAAGAATCGGCAAGACACGCGATTCGCTTTATGATGTTTTAACCTTGTTGTTCATTGCGCGCTGTCGTTTCTTGACATTTACATGGTGGCTTAAGAATCAGCAAAAGACGCACGATTCGTTTCATTGAACTTTGATCTTGTTATTCATTGTGAGCTGTTATTTCTTGGCATTTACATCGTGGTTTACGAATCAGCAAGACGCATGATTCTCTCCTCAAGTTTAATTCATGTTGTTTATTGTATGCCACTATTCTAAGATATTTATCATGTAATATTCAAGTTGACAAGTTATGTGATTTGTTTTTCCTGAATCCATATTGTGTTATTCATGGTGCACAATTCTTTTATGGTGTTTTACTATGCGCAATTTGTGTTGAAACATTTTAAGAGTTTACAGAAGATCAGAGTGTCTAGATGCAATATTGTATGGTCCTAGTATGCATTCTCAAAGAAACATTTATACTACTGGTTTAAAATTTAGTCAGAACGTTTTTTCTGATTCTCATGTGAAGGAAAGTACTTGAATAAGAAAGTTTTCATTTAATCCATCCTTATTCCCTTACAGGTATCCGGCCATCTTGAAACGTAGTCATTTTAAACTTAATTCTTAGATTGTTCATGTTTTCAGAATGACTATGCTTAGAATCATAGTCTAGTATTGATTTCAGGATATATAATTTTCATATTGTGTGTTCCAACCTTTTTCTTACTACAGGTCTCCTTCCCAGCTGTTTCCCTTCCTAATCCCCTCTTCCTCTCTTGAACTCTCTTAGCCTCTGTGATTTATCTATCAGAGTCTTGGAGCTGTTCAGTGGTGGACGTGTTGGGACCGTGCGCAGACCTCGAGGATCTGGTGACTCTGACAGAATAGTGAGCCCACAAATTATTATCTTCCTGGTTTGTGTATGTTCTCAGCATGGCCTTGCTGGACGAGTTACTCAAGGCTATCACCCCGCTCCAGGCAGAGGTGGTATCATCCAAAGAATTGATGACTAGCTTAGCTGAGAGAGTGAGTCTGTTGCAAGATAAGGTAGAGAAGAAGGAACAAAGTCCCACAGGTGTGTCCTGGCCAGGTACCTCTTCTCAGGCTTCTGGAAGTAATCCGACAAACCTTTCCCTAAATTTTCCTTCTGCAATTCCTTTAGCTCCCCCAGAACGTTTCTCAGGTGACCCTTTGAAAGCGCAATCTTTCCTGGTTCAAGTGGGACTACACTTCACCTGCAGACCACATACTTTCCCTGATGCCCAGTCCAAAGTAGCTTTCTTATTATCATATATGGCTGGGGATGCAGCTACTTGGGCAATTCTCTTGTGCGTAAAAATAGCCCCTTGTTGTACAACTGGAGAAATTTTGTTCGTGAGTTTGAGAGAGTTTTTGATCGTAGAACTGTAACACAGTCAGCAGATCGTGAATTATTAGATTTACGCCAAGGGAATCAAGACCTAGAGTCGTATTTAGCCAACTTTAATCGGCTGGTTGCCGAGACATCGTGGCCTGAAGAAAAACAAGCAGTCTTGTTTTACAAAGAACTCAAAGAGGAACTAAAAGATATCTTAGCGCAAATCGACCCACAACCTACAGATTGTCAAGAATTAATAAACCTTGTCTTGAGGCTTGATCATCGTTTAGCAGAGCGTAAAGGAACGCGCAATAAGATTGAAAAATATTCATGGCGTGTTCATGATAACAGAGACTCAAGAACTCCGAAAGAGAGAACGCAGGAACCGATGGAAATTGGAACCATCAGAAGACCTTTGACCAAAGATGAAAAGGACCTACGCAGAAAAAATGGACAATGTCTTTATTGTGGGTGGAAGGGTCATTTTGCCAAAGATTCTCCAATCAAACCAAAGAAGAAGCAAGGTCCAGTTCAGAAGGTAGCAGCCAATGCACCAGTCGAGTTGGAAAACTAAAACACCCAAGATGCAGAGAAGGGTTGCTCTTGGGTGTCACCATGGACCCTTCACAATCTAGACATCTTCAACTGGAAATAAGAGTTCAGGTCAAGAAAAAGATCTATTTCAGAGAGGCTCTAGTCGATTCTGGGCCTACTGGGAACTTTGTTGATGTCCAATTGGATCGTGCATGGGGGATCCCATGTATTGAAAAAAAGACCCCAGAAATCATCCAGGCAGTCAATGGAAAACTCTTGACTGGAGGTCCAGTAACTCTTCAGACTATCCCCTTGTCGATGATTTGTGAAGATAAGAATCAAAGAAAGAAACATAAAAAGAAAATCATTCTTGACGTGATCCATGCTCCCCAATATGGGATTATCCTCGGCTTGCCATGGTTATCTCATCACAATCCAGAGATCAATTGGGCAGAATGAAAAATCGTGTTCTCATCTGCGTTATGTAACGAACAATGTCTCCAAAAGATTAAAGTACCAAAAGTTTGTAACTCTTACATAGCTACTGCCGCAGAGAAAGAAATTGAGCTGCCCAAACAATATTCATCTTACAAATATGTATTTGATGAGAAAGGAGCAGAGACTCTACCTCGTCATAGATCTTATGACTGTCAAATTGATCTAGCCCCAGGTGCGATACTGCCCAACTGTCATGTTTATGCCCTGTCAGAACATGAAAATCAACATTTACGAAAATACCTAGATACATTTTTGGAGAATGGCTTCATTCGCCCCTCTAAGTATCCTCCAGCTTCGCCTTTATTTTTTGTTCCAAAAGCTAATGGAGAACTTCGAACTTGCATCGACTATAGGGGTTTGAACAAAGTCACCATCAAGAATAAATATCCTTAACCCCTTAATCCGGTATTATTGGAACAAGTAAAGAGAGCAAAAATCTACACCAAGCTTGACCTTCGAGGTGCTTATCATTTTGTCAGAATGAGAGAGGGTGACGAATTGCAAACAGCGTTCAAGACAAGATATGGCCTTTTTGAATACACCGTCATGCCTTTTGGTCTGTGTAATGCCCCAGCAGCATTACAATTTTTCTTGAATGACGTTCTTAGAGAGTACCTCAACATATTTGCCATAGTCTACATCAATGACATTTTGATCTACTCTGACAATGAAAACGAACATGTTCAACTTGTCAAGAAAATTCTTGCAGCCCTTCGAAAGCACCATTTATATTGCAAACTAACCAAGTGTGAGTTTCATGTTACCACATTTGAGTTTTTAGGGGTTATTCTTACCCCTCAAGGTATGGTGATGGCAGAAAAGAAAGTAAAAGCTGTATCTGATTGGCCCATCCCAAAGACTGTTCGTGATGTACAATGTTTCCTGGGGTTTGCTAATTTTTACCGGAGATTCATAAATCATTTCTCCCAGACAGTGGCTCCAATCACTAAGCTTACTCAGAAAGAAAGAAAAGTTTGTATGGTCCCCAGAAGCTGATCAAGCCTTCTCAACTTTGAAGAAAGCTTTCTCCACTGCCCCAGTCTCGACTCATCCTGATGCGAATCTATCTTTCATAGTTGAAGCTGATGCTTCAGATGTAGCAATAGGAGCAGTCTTATCACAATGAAATAAAGACACTGGTTAACTTCATCCTGTAGCTTATATGTCTCGGAAGTTGAACAAAGCCAAACAGAACTATGTCATTGCTGAAAAAGAGCTTCTGGCGATTCGTGACGCCTTTAAAGAATGGAGACATCATTTGTTGGGTGCCAAATACACTGTCACAGTATATACTGATCATTGTAATCTTCAATTCATGAGTTCCGCCAAACTTTTGACCCCTTGGTAATTACTCTGGATGCTGTTTTTTGCCGAATTTGATTTTGTAGTAACCTTCCGGCCTGGTAAAGATAATCGCAAAGCTAACGCCTTGTCCCATCAAGAGTCTACGACGTTGCCTGTATTTCAAACCTCCAGAGCTATCATTGCTCCTGACAAAGTTCTATGTATCATAAAAACTGAAGATTTCTTTGAAGAAATTCGCAACTCTTTCACTGTTGAAAAATGGCAAACATGGGCCCAAGCAGATCCCAAAAGGTCAATCAAGCAAGGACTACCCTTTCATGACGCTCGTTTGTTCGTACCCACTACCAAACTTCGCAAGATAGTGTTTCATTGGTTGCATGTTATAGCGACGGCAGGTCACCCAGGTACTCCTAAAACTCTTGAACTGATCCAACACTATTTTTGGTGGCCTACCCTAACAAAAGATGTAAAAACAATGGTAAACAACTGCAAAGTTTGTCCTTGCATTAAAACAAGTCATTCAAAACCAAAAGGGTTGTTACATCCACTTCAAACCCCAAGTCGTCCACGGGAGCACATTCCTTAAGACTTTTTTACCGGTCTGCCAGTGGTTCAAAAGCATTCAAATGGACATTTCATTGCCTGTAAAAAAAATTGCCCACTTCTAGTGAACTGGCAACTATTTTATTGAACAGAGTGGTTCGTTATCATGGACTGCCAAAAGTTATCCTCTCCGATCGGGGGTCGCAATTTGCCTCCAATTTCTGGAAGACATGGTGTAAAACACTCCAAGTGACATCTACACTATCTACTAGTCACCATCCTCAAACAGATGGTCAAACGGAGAGACTAAACCAGACTTTGAAACAATACCAACGTGCCTACGCTGAAAAGGCACTTCATTCCTGGACATCTATGCTCTGGTTAGCTGAGTTAGCTTACAATAACTCATTCCACACTTCTATTGGCGTTACACCCTTTTTTGGTTTATTTGGCTATCATCCTGACACCCTGCCCATCACAATTCCTCAAGAAAGTTCTCTTACTCCAGCGGTGTCAGAAACCATTCAGCATTTGCATGAAACCCAGAAACTGATTCAACAGCATTTAGAAAAAGCCAAACAAAAATACAAAAGGCATTATGACAAGAAACATTGTGAGGGACCGCAATATCAACCAGGTGACAAATTGTGGTTTTCCACAAAACATATAGACTTCAAGAAGAAGCACATGTTTAATCCCAAATTTATAGGTCCTTACACAGTCCTTCAGCAAATCAATCCGGTAACCTATAAACTACAATTGCCCAGGTCCTTATGGATTCATCCATTGTTCCACACGTCCCTATTGAAAAGGGCAGTCCAAAAGGTCCACCCTCATCCAGCTCCTGTTCTAGTACAGGGAGAAGAAGAATATGAAGTTAAGAAAGTGTTGGATTCTAAACTACGAGGGCATAATCTATGGTACTTAATCTCATGGAAAGGTTATGGTCCTGAAAGTAACTCATGGGTTTCCGCATCTGATGTTCATGCTCCAGTACTTGTGAGACGCTTTCATCGTCTTAATCCAGGCAAACCAGGCCCTATAGCGTGTCTGGGAGAGAGGAGTACTGTCAACACCAGGGCAGTGCGTGCTCTATTGGCAACTAGAATGCAAAAACCCAGCACTCTCAAAACAACGTAATTTATGCATTGTGCTGATATGTTGTTGTTTAACCTTTTGCATTGCAGAGTTCAATCCTGAAGACTTATTTTTAATGTGCTTACAAATGCTGTTCATTTGCAGTGTATTGCTGCAGGCTTTCAGAGTGTGTTAGGGTGTGGTCCCTTTCCAGGGCCTTCTAGAGACTTTCCCTGCAACATGCCTGGGCGTGGTTGTGGGCTGGGCCAAGACTCTATAAAAAGGAGCCAGCCCAGCTCCAGGTGCTCACTATTCAGAGGTCCCGGTGCAGAGCAGCAGCTACTTCCTGAGCTCCTGTCCCGGTGGCCTATTTGGTCTTCCAGACACCTGACTTTCATTCTTCATTTGGAGATCCTTGTTCTGGGCGGTAAGACAGTGGTTGGGCTGGCCTCCTGACGCCGTTATGGAGAACTCTCATGTTCTTGGCCCTAAATCTTTTATGATTTTATAGAGTACTTTGCGCGTGTGAAATATGTGCGTGAGTGTTTGTGACATTTGCAGGGTGACTTGCGAATCGGCAAGACCCGCGATTCGTTTCATGATAATTTAATCTTGTTAATTATTGCGCGCTACCATTTCTTGACATTTACATGGTGGCTTAAGAATCGGCAAGACGTGCAATTCGTTTTATGGTGTTTTAACTTTGTTGTTCATTGCGCGCTACCATTTCTTGACATTTACATGGTGGCTGAAGAATCGGCAAAAGACGCGCGATTCGTTTCATTGTACTTTGATCTTGTTATTCATTGTGAGCTGTTATTTCTTGGCATTTACATTGTGGTTTATGAATCGGCAAGACGCACGATTCTCTCCTCGATTTTAATTCATGTTGTTTATTGTCTGCCACTATTCTAAGATATTTATCATGTAATATTCGAGTTGACAAATTATATGATTTGTTTTTCCTGAATCCATATTATGTTATTCATGGTGCACAATTCTTTTATGGTGTTTTACTATATATATATATATATATATATATATATATATATATAAATCTACAATATGCGCAATTTGTGTTGAAACATTTTAAGAGTACACAGAAGATCAGAGTGTCTAGATGCAATATTGTATGGTCCTAGTATGCATTCTCAAAAAAGCATTTATATGACTGGTTTAAAATTTAGTCAGAACGTTTTTTCTGATTCTCATGTAAAGGAAAGTACTTGAATAAGAAAGTTTTTATTTAATCCATCTTGATTCCCTTACAGATATCCGGCCATCTTGAAACTTAGTCATTTTAAACTTAATTCTTAGATTGTTCATGTTTTCAGAATGACTATGCTTAGAATCATAGTCTAGTATTGATTTCAGGAGATATAATTTTCATATTGTGTGTTCTAACCTTTTTCTTACTACAGGTCTCCTTCCCAGCTGTTTCCCTTCCTAATCCCCTCTTCCCCTCTTGAACTCTCTTAGCCTCTGTGATTTATCAGAGTCTTGGAGCTGTCCAGTGGTGGATGTGTTGGGAACATGCACAGCCCCCGAGAATCTGGTGACTCTGACAGGAGGCCAGAGCTTGGATTGATCTCTGTTCGGCCGCCAAGCCAGTGTGAATGCCCTCCAGGAATGCATTTGTCTGTTTCATTTGAGTTGCCAGCCCCTGGATGCAATTCACAATGGTTGACTGCCCTACAGAGATGGATTGCAGGAGGCCAATAGCCTCCTCACTCAGGGCAGCAGGGCTAACTGGGGCAGGGTCTGAGGTGCCTGGGGCAAAGGAGATGCCCACCCTCCTGGGATAGTGGGCATGGGCAACTCACTGAGGGGCTGCTGGGAGGGTGGTGCTGGTACGGGGGTGGCAGCTGTACTGTAGCTGGGGTGAGCACAGAAGTGTCCACCACCACCAGGGAGCTCCCATCGGAGGAGATATCTGTGTCCGAACTATCCCCTCCAGTCTCCACCGTGGTGCTCCCCTCATCCTCCATCCCACTGGTGCCCTCAGCATCTGTGGTCTGCCTCGTGGGTCCTGTGGGATGCAGCTCCCTCATCGCCCGATGATGCTAATGCACATAAGGGCAGGATGACAAAACAAAAAGGGGGGGAAGAGACAAAGGATACACTGGGTCAATGTCTGCACCAACACCACCGTTGGCGTACACAGCACACTCACACACAGGGAACAGCCCTACGCACTATGCAATGCACTACCAGTAATAATGCTAGCCACTAGGGCATGGGGAGAGGCACATACCGCCAACTGCAGCACACCTGGGACCCACACAGCCTAGACCAGTAGTGGATGCCTACAAGCTAAGTAGCAGGAATATCACTTCAGAACCCTTGCCAACATAGGACCTACTCTGCAATGTCAGGCCTGGCCTAGGGGCAACCACTGACACACAACCCCCACCTGGGTACCACCCCACTAGGCGTTAGTAGTATTGATGGGAACTGTATTCAACCCTTGTGGCTGCTGTGATGCCCTCAAGTGCCCGGCCAGCTCCTGCTAGGGCACTCCCAGTATGAGCGCCATCACGTGGGTCAGGGTACGAGGGGCACCCCTTCCTTGTTGGGAGGCTATCCCCAGCTGAGCCTCCGCCGTCTTCCGTGCCCAGCGTCTCTGGTCCTCCCACTGTTTGCGACAGTAGGTGCTCCGCCTACCGTAGACCCCCAGGGTCCCCACATCCTTGTCGAAGGCACGCCATATACCCTTCTTTTGATGGCCGCTGACCTGCAGAGAAACACACACAGGAAAAGGTATCAGTCAGACCGTCCTGCCTGTTACCCTTATGGCCCACCATACCCCTTCACATTGCCATTTGAACACACAGGGCCCAGCACACAAGCTGCAAGCCGCCCAGGGCACATTCACCAACACCCCCTACACGAGGCCTTCACACACACCACTCCATGCATTCATGCCCCATTCATAGTGCTCACAGTGTACTCACCTGTGGTCCCCAGTCGCACGAGCCATGGTAGGTTCCAGACACAAGTCACAGCAGCACATGCATTGTAGGTCCTCTCATGTTGAAGGTCAGGTAGCAAGTGAGTGATCAGATAGAAAATGATGGTCACGTCCGTGGTGGTGCATATCATCACCGCCGGCGTACATCACAATTGGCCACTGTACCCAATAGGGCCCAATAATAACCAATGAGGAGTTGCACTGTGGTTCCAGACTGCCTCCCGCAACGGTACACAATGTCAGCGGAATTACCTCACTTCTACCTGGCCCTCCGCACAGGAGAGGGGGATGCCATTTTGGGGGGGGGGAGGCCCTGGATAACAACTGCTTCACAGTTCATAATTGGACATATAGGACAAATACCACTTATACGTTAAAATTAACATCATGCATTGTACTGTTGTGGCTACGATGTTCAGTTTTATGACCGGCTCCTCACTATTTTGCACCATAGATTGCTACCACTGCGGATGAATAGGAGATGGAGACATACGCCCGTGTACAGACCCCTGATGGGCTTGGCAACAATGGCGGACAGGCACATTATCTTCACCTATAGACTTGACAGGGCCACAATCATGGAGCTGTGTGCCCAATTAGAGCCTGCACTAATACCTGCTATCCGTCACCCCACTGGTATCCCCCCTCTTGTGCAAGTCCTATCTGTGCTCCATTTCTTGGCAACTGGTTCTTTCCAATTGACAGTGGGCTTGGCAGCAGGAATGTCACAGCCACTGTTCTCAACAGTGCTCAACAGGGTGTTGTCTGCCCTGATTAAACACATGTGCAACTACATTGTTTTCCCCCAGGTAGAGGATTTGAACACTGTGAAAGCTGACTTCTATGCAATGGGACACATCCCCAACATCAATGGGGTAATTGATGGAACACATATTGAATTTGTCCTCCCCCAGCAAAATGAACAGGTGTTCAGAAATCAAGTGTTTTCACTCCATTAATGTACAGATGGTGTGCTTGTCGGACCAGTACATCTCCCATGTCAATGCTAAGTATCCTGGGTCAGTGCATGATGCCTTTATCCTGAGGAATAGCAGCATCCCAAATGTGATGGGCCAACTACAGAGGCACAGGGTGTGGATAATAGGTGAGCCCTGGTTCCCACCCAGTAGATGTTAGTGTATGGGTATGGTATGGGCCATATGGGGTAGTGTGTGCCTAAATGTTGTCCCTCAATATTTGCAGGTGACTCAGGTTACCCAAACCTATCATGGCTGCTTGTTCCTGGGATGGAAAGGGGGTGCTTCAGTTCAATCACGTGCAGGCCACCAGTCTCTTGAGTGACCACTTCCTGGGAAGTGTTGCAAAAATCAACCCCAGGGAGCAACCTTCCTCCAAAATCCAAGATGACAAAAATTCAGTCTTAGGCTCTAATTATGACATTGGCGGTAAGTGCCGCTCACTGCCATGCTGACTGCCGACCACGGCGGTATACCTCTATGCGTATTATGACCCACACATAGAAATCCGCCACTATACTGACACACACACAAGTCCGCCACACCACATTGGACACTTTAAACTACACACACCTGACACACATACATACACCACACCCAGAATCACAAACCACTATAAAACACAAACCCACATTACCCACAACCCTTTACCAGTACAAACAATTTACAACAGAGAGAGAGACACGCCAGGAGCACCCATAGAACCAGAGCCACAGAACACCATCACCCATACACCATCCACACACCTCACAGCCCCAACACATCACCCCACACACAGTCACACACACCACACATACTGCACCCATGGCACCAAAAAGACACCCCAGGTTCTCTGAGGAGGAGCTAAGGGTCATGGTGGAGGAAATCATCCTGGTAGAGCCACAGCTATTTGGATCACAGGTGCAGAAGATGTCCATTGCTAGGAAGATGGAGCTACGGTGGAGAGTTGTGGACAGGGTCAACGCCGTGGGACAGCACCCAGGAACCAGGGATGACATCAGGAAGAGGTGGAACGACCAACGGTGGAAGGTGCATCCATGGCAGCAAGACACCAACTAGCTGTACAGAGGACTGGCGGTGGACCCCCACTTCCTCCCCCACAACTTACAACATGGGAGGAGCAAGTCTTGGCAATAATGCATCCTGAGGGCCTGGCAAGAGTAGCAAAATGACTGGACTCTGGTAAGTGAAATATTTACTACTTTCACACCCCCGCCTGCATGCCATCACATATCCCTACCCCTACCCTCACCCCATCACTCCACCACCTCACATATACCCCACCATCACAATCCACCCATCCCAATAACCTGCACTGCATGTAACACCAATGCATGGACCCCCATCACAGCCCTGGATGGACACCCATCACCACAGCATGCACACTAGTGACAATCACTTAGCCAACCAAATCACAACTCACACAAGCCAAAGCTGCCTTGGTATTAACAGGGACAGAAGCACAGGACAACAGGGAAGCTGGGAGGACTGCTGTGCGACAGGGGGAAGACAGGCCCAGGGAACCGACTGTCCACAAGGCACTCACCAACATCCTGGGAGCATACCACCATTCCCAGGAGACCATGGGCCAGATACTGGCCAAGTTGCAGGAGACCCAGCGGCTGCAGGAGGGATAGTACCTGGGGATCAGAGAGGATCTGAGGGACATCCACAACACACTGGTCACCATTGCAGGGGTGCTGGCAGACATGGCCAACACCATGAGGGAGGCAGTGGCACACCAACGGGCCCCTGACACTAGCCACACCAATGAACAACCTTATACCTCCGCTGACGCTAGTGGGCAGGAGGCCCCGCCACAGGAACAACAGGCCACCAGCAGCCCTCCCCCTGCAGAAGGAGAACCACCACGCAAAAGGTCCCTGTGACCCAGGCAGCAGCCAGGGAACTTTGCCAAGACCCCCGCCAGGAAATAAGACTCCCCTGAATGTCACCCTTGTGTCCCACTCTGTCACACTGTCCACCTTGAACTGCCATTGCTCCACTTCCTATGCCCCCTTGGACAATGCACCTGTGATTCCAATAGACTGGACTCTATCCTGGACTTTCCTCCATCAGCAACCCAGCCCATTGCAATACCCCATCCACTTATTAGCACAGAAATCAACACCCTTGGAACAAATACAAGTATGCAGTCTGTCAATTGATTGAAAAATGTATTTGTTTAGCAAGCTGTAAACATTGCAATTCAACTGTACAGTTATGTATACATAGGAGTGACCTGTAGTAGGCAGCAGTAAACACACCAGGGCCAGAGTGGGGTATAGATATCTGAAAATAGAGATGCCAAAGGGTACAGTAAGTGGCCATAGAATTTGGAAAATCAGCCTGCCATGTACAATGTCCAACACAAAACTGCAATGGAAGGTGAAGTTACAGTGTGTTACCTGGGTGTCACTGGAAGTACTGTTGAATTATAGTTGTTCTGTTGTCCACATCCTCTTCTTCTGCCTCCTCTTCATCACTGTCCACAGGCTCCACTGCTGACACACGACCATCTTCAGCCTCATCCTCCTGCAGAAAAGGCACATGGCGTCTCAAGGCAAGGTTGAGCAACATGCAGCATGCCACGATTATCTGGCAGACCTTCTTGGCTGAGTAGCACAGGGGTCCACCTGTTAGATGGAGGCACGAAACCTGGCTTCAGGAGGGCAAAGGTACGTTCGATTATCCTTCTTGTTCGCCTATGTGGCTCATTGTAACATTCTTCTGCCCTTGTCCTGGGATTCCTCACGGGGTCAGTAGCCATGAGAGGTTGGGGTAACCAGAGTCACCTGCAAATATCGAGGGATACCTGTTAGCCACACATTCACTCTTAGGGCCAACACCACACCCATATACCTACCTCAACTGGGTAGGGACCACGGGCTCACCTATTAGCCATACCCTGTGCCTCTGGAGTTGAGCCATCACCTATGGAATGCTGCTATTCCTCAAGATAAAGGCATCATGCACAGACCCAGGATACTTTGCATTGACATGGGAGATGTACTGTTCCGCCAGGCACACTATCTACACATTCAGAGAATTAAAGCTCTTTTGATTTCTGAACACCTGTTCATTTCTCCAGAGGGGGCAAAGGCAATATGTGTACCATCAATAGCACCAATGATGTTGGGGATATGTCCCAGTGCATAGAAGTCAGCCTTCACTGTGGCCAAATCCTCCACCTGGGGGAATACGATGTAGCTGTGCATGTGTTTCACCAGAACTGACAACACTCTGATCAGCACGTTTGAGAGCATAGGCTGTGACATCCCTGCTGCCATGGCCAATGTCGCTTGGAAGGAGCCACTTGCCAAGAAATGGAGCACTGACAGGACCTGCACAAGAAGGGGGATACCAGTGGGGTGGCAGATAGCTGAGATCAAGTCTGGCTCCATTTGGGCATACAGCTCTTGGATTGTGGCCCTATCAAGTCTGTAGGTTAGGATAATGTGCCTATCCTCCATTGTTGCCAAGTCCACCAGGGGTCTGTACACAGGGGATGTCACCATCTCCTATTCATCCTCAGCGGTTGAACTCTAGTGTGAAAAACTGTGATGGTCATATTCAAAGATATCATCAGAGTAAAATGCCTTGTATTTTGTGACAGAAACAGTATGTGAACGTGTAGGTCTGTTGATGTGTCTATGTCTGCTGTGACGCAGTTAGGTGCCATGGTCTGTTTCCCCCCTGAAATGGCGCCCGCCTGACCTGTGAGGAGGGACAAGTGGAAATGAGGTAATTCCACTGTTGTTGTGCTCCGTTGTGGGAGGCGGTCAATGACCGCTGTGCAACACCTCGTTGGTTATCATCGGGTCTATGGGTTCCATGAGCCAATGGTGATGTACACCTGCAGTGACAGTATGCACCGCCGCGGACATGACCGCTATTTTCTATCTGTTCACTCACTTGCTACCTGACCTTCAACAGGAGAGGACCTACACTGCAAGCGCTGCTGTGACCTGTGTCTGGAAGCAACCGTGGCTCAAGTGTCTGGGGAAAGGGCCTCTGCCTTCACTTCTGAGGAGTTGGAGAGACTAGTGGATGGGGTCCTACCCAGTACCATTTCCTTTATGGTCCTCCAGATCAACAGGTGAGTACACTGTGAGCACGATGCATGGGGCATGAATGTATGGAGTGCTGTGTGTGTAATCCTCGTGTAGTGGGGGGGCTGAGGGGTCCTGGGCAGAGTGCTGCATGTATGGTGGGCTCTGTCTGTGCATAAGGGGATGGGAGGGATATGGTGGGCCAAGAGTGTAACCGGCCGGACGGTATGACTGATACCTTTTCTTATGTATCTTTTTCTGCAGGTCAGCAGCCATCAGAAAATAGTGTATTTGTCGTGCCATCCCCAAGGAGGTGCGGACCCTGGGGGTCTTTGACAGGCGGAGCACCAACTGTCGCAAACGGTAGGAGGACCTGCACTGCTGGGTAAAGAAGACGGCGGAGGCCCAGCTGGGGATGGCCTCCCAACGAGTAAAGGGCTGCCCGTCGTACCTTGCCCCCCCTGTTGTTTCGCATCCTGGCGGTGGCCTATCCGGAGTTGGATGGTCGCTTGAAGGCAACACAGCAGCCACAAGGGGGTGAGTACAGTTTCAGAATCATGAAATTGCACGTGTTGAGGTGTTATCTAGGTGGGGGGGTGGGTCTGTGGGTGCCCTTAGGCCAGGACGAACATGGCAGGGTAGGTTCCATGATGGGCCGGCTCAGGTGCACTCCAACCTCAAAAATGCTAGTGGGTATCTACTACTGGGCAGGGTCCTGTGGGTTTTAGGTGTGCTGCTATTGGCGTTCGGCATTGTACCCCATGGCCTGGTGACTAGCATTGTAACTGGTAGTGCATGGCCTAGTGCATAGGGCTGTTCCCTCTGTGTTGTGTACGCCAACTGTGGTTTTGTTGCAGGCATTGACCAAGTGTATCCTCTGCCTCTTCCCCCCCTTTTTGTTTTGTCACCCTGTCCTTGTGTGCATTAGCATCATCTGGCGGAGGAGCAGAGACACCAGCAACGGAGGGAGCTGAATCCCACATGGACCATGAGGCCAAATCCACAGACGGTGAGGGCACCAGTGGGATGGAGGGCGGGGGAAGCACCATGGCGGAGACTGGAGGGGACAGTTCGAACAGCGACACCTCCTCCGATGGAAGCTCCATGGCGGTGGTGGACACCCCTGGGCCCACCCCAACTACAGGTACAGCCACCACCCCGTACCAGCACCGCCCTCCAAGCCACCCCTCAGCATGTTTCCCATGCCCGCTCACCAAGGAGGTTGGGCATCTCCTTCGCCCCAGGCACCGCAGGTCCTGCCCCAGGCAGGACCGGCTGCCCTCAGTTAGGAGGCTATTGACCTCCTGAGATCCATCTCTATTGGGCAGTCAACCATACTGAATGCCATCCATGGGCTGGCAGGGCATTTGCACACAAAAAATGCATTCCTGGAGGGCATTCACTCTAGCGTGGCGGCCCAACAGATATCATTCCAGGCTCTGGCCAACTAACTGATGGCAGCCATTGTCCATGTCTCTAGTCTCCTCCCTCCAACTTCCTCCATCCAGTCCTATTCCCCTCAACCCCAGCCTATCCCAAGCACACCTTCAGACCAGCATGCACCCAAATCAACACACAGAAGTGGCTCAGGCAAACACAAGCACCACACTTCATCCCACAAGCACTCACACAAGCACCATCGCCATGCAGACACACCAACATCCACTGCCTCCACTGTGTCCCCCTCCTCCTCCTCATCCACCTCCCTCCCAGGGGTGTCTCCACTCACACCAGCATGCACTACATCATCATCCACTACCGCCATCATCATCACGCCCATCACTACTCACCCCTCACTGGCACTCACCACCCCCACCTCCATGCACACGTCCCCTGTGTCCTCTCCCAGTGTGTCTGTGACACCCAGGTGAGAGACTGTGACCTTGCACCATCCAAGGTCTGCATCGCTGGGCACAAAGCCCCCTCCAGAACCAGTGGAAGAAGGCATCCACTCACCCGCTCCTTGCCAGGAGGAAGTACACTGGGCACAAAGCCCGCTCCAGAACCAGTGGAGAAGCCATTCACTTGAGAGACTGTGGCTTTGCACTCCCCAAGGCCAAGCAGTGGGCAGACCACCCACTAGAGAGACTGTGGCTTTGCACTCCCTAGGACATCACAGAGGGCATGTAGCCCCCTCCAGGAGCAGTGCTGTTTTACCATCTTCCGGCTGAGGTGCCCCCCTTCCCCTTGAGGTGCCTGTGTATTTTTGCCCTGATTCCCCAGCAGTGTTTTCTCCGTATTGAGGCAGAAGTCAAGTGTGGCCTTTGCCTATGTGTTATGTCCCTGTGGGCCACGGGCATTTTGGAGTTGGCATTGTCCCTCCATTTGTATATATATTGTAGACACTGTTTTGTGCTTTGAGGACGTATTTCTTGAACTTTATCTTATTACACTGACTTTACTCACTCGTTATTCCTGAGGGGTACAGGGTGGATTTGTAATGTTGTTGCATCTGTTTGTATGTATGTTGGGGGTGGGGGTTTTGCATGTGTGTGGCACTCTCTTTTTCCTCCCCCCCTTGTGTGCTAGGAGCGGTACTCACCGGGGTCGTCTTCGCCACTATTCGTGTTCCTGGTGTAGGAGGAGGTATACCAGCATAGGGAAGATCTGCAGTTCGGGCTCCATGGTGTTGTGGTTCTTTGTTGAGTGTCGAGAGGTGAGTCGTTTCCCTTCTGTGTTCTGTTTCCGCCGTGCTTTTGATGGCATTGGTACCGCCCCGGAAAAAGTGGCAGATAGGTGTGTCATAATAGTGTGGGTGGTACATTGTCTTCCGCCTGGCTGTTGGTGGTTACCGCCACCGTGCTTGTTGCTACCATCGTGGTGGTCGGTGTGTTAAAGTGGCTGTCTGTGTTGGCGGTTTCCGTCGTGGTCAAAATTCCATTTTTTTTTCTGCCGTCCTGTAGGTGGTATTACCGCCAGGGTTGTAATGATGGCCATAATGTTTAGATCTGGCTGAGCCCACCCACTGGTGTGGCTAAGATTCCCTTTACACAGCCCTTCTTTAATCTAATCATGCATTCCTAATCTAATCCTGTTCTACCATCTGCTGAGGCAGATCTCCTCCCACCAGATGCTTCCCCAGGCTACTTCACACCACATCAAGGCAACCTGGCTCAGGCTGCCAGAGGCTGACCAATCAGAGAAGGGCACTGCAGGGCTGAAGTTGGTAACATTTAGCAAGAGTTCTAAAACTCTTTCAAGGTACAATTTATATTTAATTCAACAGTGTCAAGTTGTTGGAATTATTATAACTTTTAAATTGATACTAAACATGTCATATTTAGCTCCTTCCAATGGAAAATAAGACTTTATTATTTTAAAATAATGTCTAATCATGTTAGCCTCTGGAACCCATTCACTACAATGGAGGAATACAAATGTGGCTATTTTTTCCTCATCAAGGCTTATAAAACAGCTTTTATAAAGTCCCTGCTTATAGTTGCACTGCATCCAACCCTTGGAACACTTAGGCAATACCTTAAGGGTGTTATATGTTGAAACTTGCATATCCATTTTAATCAGAGCACAGACCCTGGGACTGTTTAGCAGTACCCAGGGCACCATCAGAGTCATATAAACACTAGTATGGGTAAGAAATGGGGCATAAAGGTAGGGGGCTTCTGCAATCAGCCCAGTTTTCCAAACTTAGCATCACTGTCAATGTGTGTCGCTGACTCCTGACAGGTCCCATACTCCCACAGCCCTGTTGTCACTTTCCTACAGATCATATTTGTCCTGTGCAGGTTCATTGCATAAGTGCAATTTCCACAATTCAGACAGTGTGTTGATTCCTGCTAGACCATGATATGTGACTCAGTAGCTTGGTCACATAGCAGAAGCTGGACAATGCATGCCTGTGTCTGTTGGATTCCTTCTCTTTAGGATGAACCCATACCTCCAACAGCATGTTCTGTGGTACAGATACATAACACAGAACCCTACCCCCTCAAGTGGCATGAGTCAGCATTTATAATTGCAAATGTTCACACATGGACAGGCTAGACACTTTCTGTACCCACAATACCAGTCCCTTCATTGTTACCCATTGATGATGAATGTGTTTGTACTCTGGCAGTAGCCTGTAGGGACTGTATGCAGGGGGTCATTCTCACAGAGTGTGGATGTGTTGGTCCATTCATGCCTAAGGAGTATACCCTTCAGAAGTCACAGAGGAGTGATGTGTCTCACAGTGGCTCACATCTCAATCAGTTTGCTAGAGTATGTCCCATAAGATGACAGTAAGCCTGCTTAGTCATTGTAGGGCCTGAGCATGGTGGTGGGTTAGTCTGCAGATTGGGATATGTATGTCTGTAGTCATGGCCTTGTATGTATTGACTTTTATGTGTCATTCTTGGGGAATATTGACACATTTGGAAAGATCAAGATTGATGTAACTCACATATATGTGACTCAACAATTTGTGTTGGAACGTCTGATCATGATCTCTTGATTTGACTTTTGCATTCATGCACGTGAACTCCCATCAAAAGAAAGGGATATGGAAAGCCATCGCCAAGAAGGTGCGGATCATGGGGGTCTACCGCTGGCAGAGCGTCCACAGCAGAAAGAGGTGGGAGTACCTGAGACGCTGGGCCTTGAAGATCCTTAAGGCTCTGCTGGGGCTGTCCTCCCAATGTAGGGGGAGTGCCCATCGGACGATGACCCCCCTAATGGCCCTCATTCTGGTAGTGGCCTGTCCGGAGCTTGATGAGTGTTTGAGGGCAGCAAAGCAGCCACAAGGGGATGAGAGCAGGGCATGTTCCTGCCTGTCACATTGCTAAGTGGTAGAGTGAGGTTCTGACAGCTCTCCCTGACAATTATGGATGAGCCATGTGTCACACAGTAGATGTGAGATTATTTATGTTGACACATCATGGGTTTTATACTAATGTGCCTTGCCTATTGTACCAGGGACCTAGGGCAAAACTGGGTGGAATCTTCAAACCACTTGCTGTGAAAGGACCACATATGGATGTGGACAGTTATCAATCATCTATTGCTGGTGGTTATAGTGTGTGTATTTTCTTTGCAACAAGCCACTACTCCTCAGTGTTCCAAGTCAAAGGAAAGTAGGTGATGGATCACTGTCCTCAGCCATGTGTCTGTGTAAATGTGTATGTTGGCATCTGCCACCCAGACGCTTGTTTCCTTCAGTGTATGAGGGGTGCTGGTACCTCACTGCAATCTGTCATGTGAAGGTGTCTAACATATATGTGACAGGGCTTACCTTTTTCTTTGGATGCAGGTATAGATCACTACGTTTCCATGGTAAGTGGGGAATGTTCATTGATATAAATTATGTGCCATCATTGTTTCCAACTTTCCTTGTGCCTTCATATCAGGTTGTGTCCTTTTCTCTTTGGAAAACATTTGTAAGCTGCAGTTTCATGCATGATCTGCCTAGGTAGATGGGATGATGTATGTGTTCCCTCACATATATGTGCCTGGCATACTGTTTGTGGAATAGTACATTTACAATGGGGTTACATTTCCTGGTTGTGCCACATACATGAGTCTGTCACTATTGTGTATTGGCTGACACATTCACTCATTAGTCATAGTTTGTCATTTGATATGTACAACTGCGGTAGCAATGAGGGACTTAACAGGTAGTCCTAGGGTTTTGAACCACAAAATTTATAACTATGACCTTAGTTTGGCATTAGATGGAAAACTAAGGTATGTGCCCTGACTTTTGGCATGCATCAGGGAGTGACTTGGAGGTATGTTTTTGACACATGTATTTGGGTACAGACATTCATCCACAGACAGACAACTGGGTTTTCATGACCAAGATGGGGACAGTGATAGCGTCCCATTGGGCAACTTGTTGAGGGCCTTTTACACATCCTTGCAACTTCTTTGTCTCTCCGACATGCAAAGGACTAATGGTTTCTACTGAAGTGCTCAGAGAAATTCATTGTGAGGGGTGCCAGACATTAGAGGTGGTAACCTGGAGCTTGCTGTTTCATTGTGTTGTGTATTTTAGGAACATGTCTCTCTGACATATTGGACATGATGTCTACAACGTTCATTCCCATGCCACATGTGTGACCTATCTAGGTAACATTAATACTCCCTCCATGACTCTAATGGGACAAATATCACTTGGTGAAGTGTACACAGTTGATATGTTTGCAGTGTGACATGGGTATGTCCATGTCACCTTCTGCAGGCTACTGTACTTTTTGTCATCAACATGGCATGATTTTGTAGCATCATTTCATATTGCTGGGTCACTATGTATTGAATAAATAGATGTGTGCATGACCTTGTGTGGGATCTGTGGAAATGCATTTGTCATTGGCCTACTATTGTATGCGAAAAGGTGACTGAGGTCTGCTCCATGGGGCAAAGCTTTAAAGGCGATAAAGTCTCCTACTTTTTGAATGGTTATTGTGATTGCACAAGTTCAGCCAGGCATTCGTAGTTGCATGAGATCCAGAATTTCCTGTTGGCAACTGTTGATAATTTAAAATGGCCTGCATACATATGGTATGGCACATGTATGGGCTGCTTAGGTAGAGTTTATTGCTAAGGCATACTTGACATCACGGCAAGGTTTGCTAATCAGCATTGTTGATCAAGTTAATTATCATGGACCTGTGATGATCCTATTCCTGAGATAGGGCAGAGCTGCGTGGAGAAGCATCTGGCCACGGGGCCTCTGGACAAGACACCACCAGAACAGAAGGACCCAGAGGCCTGGAGGGTGATGGGAGCGACACAGGAGTGACTGGACCTACATCCTCAACATCATAAGATTCTTCCTCCAGTGGCCACCCTCTAGTGGGGGTGGACCCATTGAGGCATCCCCCATACCATCCTTATCCGCTACCCCGGTTCTATCACCACCCTTCCTGTTGTGCCTCACCCAGTTGGCAATGCCCACTCACCCAAGAGGATTGGCGTCTCCTTTGGAGCAGGCACCTCCACCTCAGCCCCTGTTACCAATGGTGCCCTCAATGAGGAGGCTATTGACCTTCTGAGAAGTATCTCTCTGGGTCAGTCAGCCATTGTGAATGCCATCAAGGGATTGGCAACTCAACTACAACAAACCAATGCATTTTTAAAAGGCATTCCTGGTGCAATGTCTGGCCTACAAAGATCTTTTCAGGCTCTGGCCTCATCACTGATGGCATCCAGTCACCACCCCCCCACCTTCCATCCCCCCTCCACCTCCCTCTTCCCAATCCAAATGCCCCTTCCGCTACCTACCCAAAACACAGAGACAGATCCGCAGGCATCCATGTCAACATCCAAGAGAAGCACACACAAACACAAGCACCACAACACACACCAGCATGCACACAAAAAACAGCCACTGACAGACACAACAACAGTCACAACTTCCCTGGACACCCCCACCACCCCACCATAACACACACATTGGGCATACCCACAGGCAACACACCAACAGCCAATGACACTCCCGCCACACCGATCAAACCCACAGACACCACCCTTGAAGACCCCCAGTTATCCGCCACAAGCACAACACCAACAGACACCACAGAAACAGACACACAAACATCCACCATATCCAGTATACCTGCAGTCACCACCCGAAGAGATACACACACATCCACCACTCATTCCCCTGGCACCACCACCTCCTGTACCCCCAAGACACAAAAGCATTAACTCACCCATCCAACAGACACCCCCACAGACAAGCGTACCTCCCAGAAGCACACACCCACGACACCCACTCCAACACAGCCAACGACTATTCTCTCAACCTCCAAATCTTGATCCCCTTCTGATGACCATCCTCGTGTCCCTAAGAAAGATTATTTGTTTGACCTATGCCCAGTTGCCTCTACCCTGTCTAATCCAAAGAGGCACATACCCAGCTCCCAGCTCATCCCTTCCACCTCCAAGAACCTCTCCTGCCCCCTTGCAAGCACCTAGACCTCTCCCCGCAAGAAGAAGCCCCTCCTCCCCAAAAAGACCACCCCTACAAAGCCCAAGCCTAAATCCCCCTACCAAATCGACCTCTCCAGATAATCTTTGATGTGCCTATCTGCTCCCTGGATACTCCTTTCTGTGGAGGTTCCCTGGCAGTACTGGGAGTCAAGTGTGAGCACATGAATGTGCATGGATATTTCATTATGGACTGCCCAATGGCCTTGGAAATTTTCCGTCTGGTTTTGAAATAAACACATAGAGCTGTTTTGCTTTGGGTACACACTTGTTCTGCAATTCCTTTTGCACAATAATAATGTTCCTTAGTGATTTGTGTTGCATTCCTACAGTTGTGTGTGTTTCAGCCTGCTTGTTGATCCATTTGCTGTGGTTTGCAGTATCTGGCTTTGTGAGCAGTCCTAATACAAGGGTATATGTTGACTGTATTGATATGTGGGTGTAAATTCTATGGTGGTGTCATGGCATTGTTACTTTTTATTATGGTAAGTATTTCATCTTGTGTTGTCCAATGTGAGCATGTATGTTGTTAGAATTGCCCCCCTGATATGGCTTGTGTATCTATTTGATCATTTGATGTGTGTCAGCTTGAGCTTTGTCTGTGCAGAAATGGAGTGTGTTCAGTTGCACTACCCCTGTTTGCAATGACTGGGCATGTGTCCGTTTAGGTGTGTCTACCTTGCAGCTATTTTATGTAGAGATGTATCCCATGCAGTTGGAGTCGTATATGCTCGTTTGACTTGTACTTCCACATTTGGGTCTCGTACTATTTGTCCATGTGACAAATGAAGGGCCAGTTCCTGTGCATATGTTGTTTGAGGGGTCTGTGCAAAGTGATATGTGTCCCAATGCAGCCTCCTTCTCAGTTTGTTCCTGATGGCCCCATCCTTATTATTCAGATATTGTTAGTATAGTACTCTTTGTCTATTTGGCTCTCTGCCTATTGTGCATGCCATTGTCCTTCCTTTGTGCTGTGATGTGTATGTGTCTATTTAATGGTAGTGTTGTTTGTGTTCTATGACACATCGACACATATGTGTGTTGTATGTGACGAACGTCCCTGGCCTGTGTGCAATGTGAGTGTGTGAGTTGTATTTGTATATGTGATATTTGTGTGCTGTTGGTGATGTGTAAGACAATGTTGTGTGAGCTTCACTGCCCCTGTGCCTGAGATGTGTGACCATGTATTTTTGTGCAGTTTTGCAGTGCAGTGTGGGTGGGCTGCCCAAAGGGGGTGTATTGTGACTGTCTGTCATAATGTATGTTTCGAACTGTGTTTCGGATGTAACGTGTACTTGATGCCTGTGGCTTTCCCCCCATATGATATGGACGATGGTGCCCATCATGTGTTTTTAATGTTAATAATATAAGTAAGTGTGTGTACTTCTGGTCGGTAGCACCCATGGCAGCATAGATTTGGTGGTCCTTTAACTATCAGCAGCAGCTGCAGGATGTGCATGATGGGCTCCATCGCAGCTCTGGACGTGTAAGGTTGCCTGCAGGTGAATGTCTACTTTTATACTGTCCATTCCCGCCTTCTGAGATGTGATGTGTGGCCCGCCATGGTCACATTGGTGCTGTGCAACATTGTAATGTGTCCGGCAGAAACACTGTCTCTGCTGGCTTCTTTGTGCTGCCTTGTGACCATGGCGGTCTGCACTGCCTGCCGGTGCTGGTGTGATTGTGGGAGTCTTTGGCCCACATGACTCATAATAAGGCGGTCAGACCACCATCCCAACGGTGGTTGGATCGTCACAGCCACTATGGAAATGCAGGGACTGCCAAACTCATAATGAGGCCCATAGTTGTGCAAATAATACATTTTTCTTTCCCTATTTTGTTTTCTCATCTTTTGACAGAAAAAGGAGATTAACTGCAGGCAGACAGTAAAACTACTGGAGAAGATTAAGAGACGGACAACAGGAATATCAGTAGTAGGAATTTAGTTTATGACATTACATTGAATTATTTGTGGCTTGATCTAGACCTAAGCATATGTTGTAAAATATTAGGTTACTTATCGGAGTAATATATCTGTTTAATAGATATTAGTAGATATTATATTCTGTGTAGCATTATACCTACCACATGATAGGTGTAATTTAATAATGTTGTAGTATTGCCTATTGTCTCTCTTTATTTTCTTTTTTACTTTATTTCAGTCAATGGTACATGAATTTTGATTGGGATAAATGTAATTATGAACAATCAATGAGCTTTTAGAGATCCTACTACTAGCAATATGGTGGCTGTTCAAGACAGTGATTTAGTCAGTCATTGATGTTTATTATTTATAGGGGAAATGGCCTGCTTATAGTGGTGGACATAGATCAGAGGCATTAGGATGAAATTTTCCATGGACTGGTGGGAGGAGCAGGTGTCCACGCAGTTTCCTGCCTTTGAGGAATGCGTCATCCTTTGGCTACGATTTATTGATGACATTTTCATTATTTGGAAGTGGAGCACAATATCTGCTGAGAAATTCATGGTTGAGCTCAATGCTAACCCTTACAATTACAATTTGACTGAACAGATCACTGATACCTAAATTGTGTTCTTGGATATGGAAGTACAAGTAGATCAAGGGAAAGTGAATACAAGACTACACAGGAAGCCTACATCTGCAAACATTCTATTGTGTGCCTCGAGCTCCCATCCATCCAGTCTAATTTACAGCATCCTCTATGGTTAGCTACTGCATGGTAAACGTAATGGCAGTACAGATAGGGCATTTAATGAGGAGGTTCAAATGATGACCAGTAGATCCAGGGCTAGGGGATATGGTCCCAAGGTGATCAATCAGGCTATTAGGAAGGTGGAGGCACTGGAACGGGTTAAATTGCTATATTCAACTAAGAATGAGGCTAAGAAAACAATGGAGACTATTAGGTTTATTACAACCTTCTGTAGTTGTCTTTTTTGCAGGGAAATTCCAGGCACAAATTGTCCCATCCTCAAAACTGATACTATTCTTGAGAAATGTATCCCTGAAACTCTCCAAATAGCTTTCTGAACGGCAGCCAATGTCATAATCTGGTCACTACTGAAAGGAGGGTAGAGGACAGGTGTATGGGCTTCTTTTTTTATATACAATGTAAGTTTTGTGTCAGCAGCCTCAGCTGCAGTGAGACTAGAATCTCTGGCAGAAGGAGAGTTTTTAGAATCATGGAATGTTCAGCTGCAACACTACCTATTGCATATATAATCTGATATGCCCATGTGACAAGTAGTACATTGGGAGCATTATCCAGAAGGCGAAAAAGTGCATTTTTGAACACCAAGGGCTATATGAAACAATTACCAGTAATATCCAGTGACCAGACACTTTTTTCAGTCCCACTTTCAAAATGATAATCTTTTGTGATTCATGGTGCTTGATGCAAGTGCCTCGTCGGGGTGATAAAGAAAGCAAAATTGAGAGTACTTGAGTCACAATATATATATTTGATTTTAACAACCTGCATCCACAGGATTTGAATTTTAGCGAGGAACTAAGGCCCATATTTATACTTTTTTACGCAAATCTGCGCTAGCGCAGATTTGCGTAAAAAAGTTTAATGCTGGCTACCGCCATTCTAAAGCGCCAGCCGTCGGCCTATTTATGGAATGGCGGTAGCCGGCGCAGCGGCCTGGTTAGCATCAAAATTAATGACGGTAACTGGGCAGCGGAGGCGAAGGGAAGACTGGGGGTTGTGCGCCAAAGAGTAGTGCAAGTCAGGTTAGAGTCAAAAATATTGGCTCTAACCTGACTGGCACTATTTTTTGACGCACAACCCCCATGGAAATGACTCCTGTCTTAGCAAAGACAGGAGACATGCCCCCCTGCCCAATGGCCATGTCCAAGGGACTTCAGTCCCCTGGGCATGGCCATTGGGCACAGTGGCATGTAGGGGGGCCCAAGTTAGGCCCCCCCCATGCCACTTCTAAGTTAAAAAAAAAATTACTTACCTCTACTTACCATAGATGGGTCCCCCCATCCATGGGTGTCCTCCAGGGGTGGGAGAGGGTGGCACAGGGTGTCCCTGGGGGCAGGGAAGGGCACCTGTGGACTGCTTCCATGGTCGGAGACCATTGAAATGAGCCCACAGGTCCCTTAACGCCTGCCCTGACCCTGGCATTAAAAAATTGCGCTAAACTGGTTTAGAGTCATTTTTAAGGCCCTCCCCCTCCCATGCGTCATTTTTGCACGGGAGTATAAATAAGGCGCAAATGGCTTTGAGTTATTTTTTTGCCCGAGAACGCCGATCTTGCATGTCATTAATGACTCTCACTCCATTAATTCGCCACTAGACGGGTGTAGCGCCAAAGTATAAATATGGAGTTAAGTTTGTGCCGGATTTGCAGATTTTTTCTGTGGGGAAGATGTGTAGCTCTGTAGATTTTAACTGATGTATCATATGTTTTTGTTTTTATAAGTAATATGTGGTGAACAGCACTTCAGGACACACAGGGCACCGTACATGTTGCTGTAACTGCAAGTGAGACTGGGAGTGTTAAAATTCCCCTCTGGGTGTCACCTCCATCTATTGGAACAATATTGTAACTCAGGATTGGACAACCAGCCTATCCTAGCTGGAAATACCGGTCGGCCTCTGGCTGTTGCATGCATAGAACCAATCTCATGTTGAATGCAGTAGTAAGCCAACAGCTCACTCGGGCATATATTTGGGCATGTATTGCTCACATGTATTTTGACATGACTGGCACGTGCAGGATTAATTTGTGTACATGAGATGATTGTTAACCCACTGGGGCATGATTGTTTAGCATTGTGTGCGTGGAATGTCTGAAAGTCCCGGAGCACTTTTACGTGCAGATTCGGCTTCTTATTTGCCAGGTGTCAAACTGAATGTTTTTTTGGGACCCTTGAGATGTGGGAATTCATGATTGATTTCCACATTTGCGATTAAGTTAACGTTTCCACTTCTTGCACTGCACCGTACTATTTGGGTCCCATATTAATAGAGGGTAATGTTCAGGGACATATCTATGTTAAACAGGCAATCTAAATAATCATTGTGCATATTTTGTAAAATATGTCCCAGTGATATTGTTTGATGATAACCAGCACCACAAGAGTGTGTATTATTTTAAACTCCAGATTCAATTATATTATATATTGATATACTTATTGATGTTTGATTTCTGGGGTATGAATATTTTGGTAACTTTTTTTGACTTCATTTTGGTGAGTCAAAAACACTCCAAGATGGCAACTGTATTGATGCTCACGTCCTGTTACACAATGAGTGGTGTCCTTTGTTTATGTCTATTTACCTCTGGTAATTTGTTTCAATACAATGGATTCTGTATTCCCCTCTACCGTGAACAAGACTATGGCGAAACACATTGGGCAAGTGCCGGCTGGTTTGATTAATCAGCATTTTGCAAACAGCCATGTGAGTCTGAGAAGTTCTTTGGAAGTGTGGAGGACCGGAGCCCAACTTGGACCACCATGCTGATGTGCATCCGTAACTCCAGGTTTAAGGATACACATATATATATATTCAAAGTAGAACCAAAGAGGCAAACCATAACTTGCACATCTACTGCAATGTTAAACAAACCCTCAAATTATAGGTGTTGTGAGAGAAACCCTCTCCCAACATGTACTTTGCAGGATAATTCTCTAGTTAAAATATATTTTGATGTTAATGCACCTCTGGCTGATAGGAATGACATTCAAAAACTTATATGAAACAAAGTTATACATTTTAAAATACTATGCAAACCTTTAACCTGAGGCATTTCTGAAAACTAAAAATTCAATGGAGTCCAGGGTGATGTACTTGTGTGTGTGTCTCTCTCTCTCTCTCTCTCTCTCTCTCTCTGTCTCTCTCTGTTTTGTTTTTATCCACACGCCCTCACAAACTTCAAACTTTGGCTAAATACAAATATTTTCCTCAATTTTCTGTGAGAGAACACTTTGGAATCTGGGAGGACCTACAAATGTCCAACTTTCCACCTTTCCCACAAAACTCTTAACAAAAACAATACTGTTATTTCAAATAACATGAACAGGAAGCCAGGGTGTGGAATTAGGTTTATTTGATTCATTGTACCGTCTAGCACATAGTGAACCTGGTGACTGCTCCAGCTTCCACATAAACTGCCAGATCTGGAACTCCTATCAAGGAACCATGGGCAACATTCTACAATGCGCTCTGAAATGGAGCATAACACATATTCCATATTCTACAGTGAAACCTAACACATATCTTTCCCCCTTAAAACAAAACAAGGAAACTCAAACATTTCTCCTAAAGAAAATCAAAAAAGGATTAAAAAATAAACCAAATGCCTCAAAATAAAAACAACTTACCAGTATGTTGTCCGCCAAGGATGTTGATCAAAGTGTCAAGAATTAACCTAATAATTGACCTCAGTTAAGAACATAGTCCTGCAAATGTTTTGGACATTGTGTAGCCCACCTACCCGACCTGCTGTGAACAGACACATGAGCAGCATGAGCCTCCACTGTCCTTTCCTAGGAAATGAGTGTGTCCCCATTCCCTGCAGGATTATCTCTTCTCTCCAGACTAGGTATACCCAGTTTCATACTTTTCCTTCATTCAGACTGTCACTACTACACTCATTCTCCAACCACCAACCCATAGAGTGTATTGCATTACTCTCTGTTTCCTTAGCAGAAGAACCATGCGTGTCTTGCAACCCATCCGAGTTCCTAACCACAGCAGGTCAACCATTTCCCACTTTCCACCAAAATCAAATGATTTGATACTTTTACCACCCCCGTGGTTGGGAAGAACTTAAAACCATTTGTCGTCCAGCCATATGGTCTCTGAATCTTCACCAGAACTGTCAGTTAAAACTGCACAGGTCTGGCATCGTTCAAGGCATCATACCTTTCCTTGCTCTTCCTCTGAACGTCTTCCACCTCGAAACACACATTCTTACTTGAGGCACTTGGTTAGCAGCAGCTGTTTTTTCCAGGACCCAATTAGGTGACAATTTACCTCAAGAATGTCTACCTCCCAGCAACATGAATGGAGACACACATGCAAATGAGTGTGGCAAGTTGCAATAGCTCCACAATCTGTCCTGGACAGAAATGAAAACATCTCCTGTAGACAAATCAATTTGTATGCTTTACTTTACCATTATGTTCACCCTGACCACTATTTTGTTCCCTTGTGGACTGTACAATGCCACCATAAAATGCTTGCTCTCAAATTAATTTAGAAATATCTGCATGGTACAGAACTTCAATTGGACCCCATTGTCAGTGATTAACTCCTGAGGAACACCCTCCCTCCTGAATAGATTAGATATACATTCAATAACCAAATGCATGGCAGATTCCCTCATGAATTTATTCTCTACCCACCTCAAAAAATAACCTACGACCACTACAAGCAAGCCTTGTGTTGGTATGCATATCATACATTTGCCAGAGAAAGTCAAACCCTATCTTTACTCAAGTCCCTTTAAGAAGTTCAACAGGGGACAGCAGAGTCTTATACACATGTAAGGACTTATCAGCCTCATTACATCCAGTGCAATTGCCCAAGATGACCTGAGCCTCATCATCCATGCCCAGCCACCAGTAGTAACTTCACACCCACTTCTTGGTGCCAGACATCCCTACATGTCTTTGATGGCTTAACTTAACCCAGCGCACCTTCAGATCGGCTGGAGGGCTCAACAAATTTCCTCACAAAACCAAATCCCCTTGCACAGAGAACTCATCTTTAACTTTGAAGTATGACCTAAACTCTACACCCAAATTTCTTTCCTGATGCTAACCCTTGACAATGAACTTCCTTAAAACAATGTGTCAAGCATCACCTGTAGAGCAAGTCTTCAACTCCCAAAATGTTATCTTGCCACTAGAAACAAAAAAACACAATCAATCCTTCTAACAACACACTCTAGTTGATCTTGTTGATCATTGGTGCCATCATCCACTGGACATCTAGAAAAGAAATCAGCCCTGGAATTCCTTGTCCCGGGAGTATGTTTCACATCCAAATTGAATTTGTACATTCTTGCCCACAAACTGAACCAACCTCAGATTAGGCCAGCTCAAATTCTTCTCAGATAGTAGGAACACCAAATGTTTATGGTCATTAAGGAGACAGAACTTTCTTCCCCAAAGGTAGGTAGAGAAATGCTTGGTCACCCACTCACATACCAAAGCTTCCCTCTCAATAGTGCTATAGTTCTACTTTTCTGGGTACAAACATCTAGAGGCAAATGTTGCTGTGTTTTCCTTTTCATCTACTAACTGGGTGAAAAGAACCTCACACCACTAGCATCTACTGTCACAATTGATGGAACATCATATCTGAATTCACTAAGAACTGAAGCGTGTGCTATCAATATCTGTAGCTTCTCAAACCCTTCTCATTCATCAGTACCCCACACATACTTCTCACCCTTATGTAACAGCTATATGAGAGGTTTAGTTTGGAGGTCAAAACTATCTATAAATCAGGAGTAATATTTGTACATCCCCAGGCTCGGATTGTCCGTCCCTGAGAGTACATGACCTAAGTACTCCACTTCTGACATTAGGAAGAGACACTTCTCCTTCTTAACGGTAAACCCATGGTCTTGCAGGGTACTGAACATCTCACCCAACACATTCAAATTATCCCCCACATTATCAATGAGCACCAGGATATAATACTGAAATGCCATTGCGTTCTTGTTTTCCCCAAACAAATGAAACATCTGTTTTTGAAAAACTGATACTGCCAAAGCTAGGCCAAACGGCAACCACAAAAATGAAATGCCCCAAATGGAGTGTTGAATGTGGTCACAAATCTAGACTCTGCACACAACTCTGGTAACATGTTGCTTTGAGACCTAATATGGAAAATGCCTTGGCACCCTGCCATCTGGGCCAGCATTTCCTGAATTTTTGGAAAAGGAAAAAAGTCAACCAAGATGTTCTTGCTCTTGTTTAATTACCTGAGGTTGACTCATGGCCTCATATCCCCATTCTTCTTCATTGCTACAACAATGGGTGAGACCCATTGAGAGTAGTTAATTAGTTTTATGACCCTTTCAAAGCACAAATTTTCTAGGTGTTCTTTGAGTTGACTCCTAATTCTCAAAGGAACATTCCTGACCTTGTGTGCCATGGGAGATTGCCCCGTCAACACTATTCCCTGCTTTGACTCCACCATCAGCCTTGTTTGATCTGCAAACAAAGGTTCATGCCTGCCCAATAAGTTATCCAATGGCTGGGGCATCAAGGAAAGGGAAGGAGCGGCCATTAACGAGATGGGACACTCTGTACCTGGTCCCAAAATCATACCAAATTCTCCTTGGTCCCTCCACCCCAGAATATTGTATTGTTTTTGAGCCATGTAAACTTTGGTCAAATCGATCTATCTTGAAAAGAAACTGTTTCAGGAAAATAACGCATCTTATTGATGTTATGACCCCTAAATACAACGTGCCTTGAGGGTACAATTGAACTGCATCTTATTCTTTCCAATACAATTTGTCCGTGATGATGGTGATGGGCGGACTTGAATCTACAGTAACTTCTAGATCACCCACACTCACCTTACAAATTGGGTCTCCTACTTTAGCATCATAGTGAAGGGTTTTTAGCATTTTGATATATACAACTATTCTACTGTCAAATTGTTCATTGCCACCATCATGTCTTCTTGAGCTATTTTCGGATTGATAAATACAACCCTCTAGGCATTCTTACCTACTCTGGCAAAATGGCAGAATCTCTTACACATCAGACATGCATTCCTGGTGACTGGGCATCCTTTGGCATTAGGCAAATCTGAACTAGAGCCACATCTGAAACAAAAGGCTCTAAAGTTTTTCACTGACTTCCCCATTTTTTTATTAACCTTCGAGATGCTAGACTTGAAATTGGTTCTTGAAAATACTACATTAAATGGTTCCACCTCAGTAGGGTTTCTGGACTTATTTAATTCCTTTGAGGCCATCACCGATCTTTCAGTCCTTCTGGCAATTTCCAAAATCTTGTGTAGATTGGGATTACCACAGCATAACAATTTCTCCTGAATGCTTTTTTCATGGCAATTGACTACTATGTAATCTTTAAATTAGTTGTCCAGATTACCAACGCATTGGCAAGTAGAAGCCAAAGCTTGTAATTCTGCAACAAAGTTATCAATTGAGTCAAGTGACTTTAATAGGTTAAATTGTTTTAATGAGTTCATGTTAAATTTAAACCTTAAGGTGAATTATGGGAAATCATTCATTATAACCTACTGCTCTAAGAAAACGGATCTAAATACTTTCTTTTTGGAAAGACCCTGATTGAAAAAGTCACCATTTTTTAGCTACTTGGGTATTTTGTTTGACACAATTGGGATATGGGATAGTGTTCTGCTTTCCTGCTCTTATCTCATAACCGAGCTTACAGAACCTCTCTGGAATGCACTTCTGAGTTTAAAGAAGACATTTATTGTTATTATTACTTCACCACGAGGTTCCTGAGAGACGAAAATAGTAGATTGGCAGCACACGTTCAAAAGTAGTCTCAGCAATGAAAGCAAAATATATCAAAGTACTTCTCAGTTGCAATGTACACAGCAAATACATGTGATTATATTATAGCATAACTTCAAAGCAAAGCATAAAAGTCAAAATTACATCACCGTAGGGCAAGGCTGTAGGGCCTATGACTCAGCTTCATCTTTCTGGGACCTGCAAGTTGATGACTCCGGTTCAACTGCGAGAAAGAGATTTTCTACCCAAACGGGAGACAGGCAACTGATGCCTCCGTTCCTGTCTGAAGTCAAAGTAGATTCAATCTAACCCTGCTGTAGTCCAGAGTCATCTTTAAAAGCAAACTCAGTGTGAGAACCAAAGAAACTTGGAGAGTGGCCAATTCTCCTGAGCCTCACTCGTTCTCAGACTGGATTGAGAGGTAAACACAAAATCTACGTGCTCTTATCAGCTAAGGTCTGGTGTGAAAAACACAGCTTGGTCTACCATGTGGAAAAACACAGCTTGGAAAAACACAGCTCATCTGCAATGTCTCAACTGCAATGTCTAACCCCACGTTAAAGCCAATAGGCAGCTAACCTAAATATGAACTGTAATGTCTAATGCCATGTCAAAGCCAAAAGGCAGCTAAACTGAATACAGAATGTAATGTCTAATGCCATGTTAAAGCCAATAGGCAGCTAGACTGAAAACAACACGTAATGTGCTACTGGTGAACATTGAGCAACTAATATGCTCAATGGTGAAACACAAAGTCATTGGTCAAACACAATTAATAGCATTGCATTCCACCCTATGTCCAATGAATTTTTGTTTACATACCTCTTATTTCAAACAAGAGCAAAAAACAAAAAACATTAACACAAAAAAAATTATAAGCAAATCAGATTTGAATGATAAAAGCAATCACTGTAAAGCAATGGAAGTGGATTAACATACTGAAACTTATATACTCTGAATGAGATAACAGTGTCTCTAAAATAGCAATGTGATGTAGCATTAGTTCTGCTCCTGTAAAGGTACATGGTCCACCTGAAAGGTTTGCTGGAATGTAAGCGAAAGTCAGAGTTCCATACGAAAAAACACAGACAGTTAACTGTTAGGGTTTCTTAGTTCCAGTGGAAGAATGTAATCAAATAAGTTGAACTTGAAAGGAAGGCGCCAGTTGCGCAAAATGGATCCATGGTGCTTGTACTTTAATCAATCAGGTTCAGGTTGGGGTTTCGGTCCCTCCCCCGACCCCACACGCACACATCTGAAGGGAGACCACACAGCACACTCATGGTCAGTGGCGACACGTGGTCGGATCTGCAAAGAAAAAAGTATGACTTTTCTTGCAGATAACATTTGTCATCTGAAATGTGCCTTTCTTCTTCCTTTCCCTGTTTTATAATCTTGGGGCCCTTTGTTATGCTTTCTGCAGGTTGTGGAGGGTCACCTGGGGCTTCAACCCACACCTTAGCACTGAGGTGTTTATCTGCTGCACCACAGCTTCCCTTTCCTTGCACTGTCAGAAGGGCTGGGGCAGACTCCTTCTTTACCACACCTCCATTCACTGCACTTTTGACAAGTTGGGCAATTCTGTCTCCAGTCTGTGTGAATAAATCAGATTATTTTCCAGTTATCAGCATAATTTTGATTTCTCCTTGGTAATCTGCAGCAATCACTCCCCCTAAAACCTGATCAATTTGCCATATCTTTCCTGGCAACTTTCCTCTCTCCAACTGATCTTTGACTGTTTGTGGGACAGATTGCTCTTGTGCGTGCTGCACAGTTTTTATCAAATCTAGGGGAATGCGCATCCCTCTCATCTCTGCCCACCTTTAAGTGGCTTTTTCTCCCAGCTGTCCACATTTCTGGTGCACCCACTTAGCCATCCCGACTAAGTCAGAATTCTGGGTGGACACTTTTCTCTCTGAATTTTTCTTTTTAACATCTGCAAGGGAATTGAACCAGTTAGGTACAAGCCATGTGGAAAACCAAACGGCTAAACCATTGGCAATGAACCAAGAATCAGTGTAAAAATGACACATCTCAAGCAGCTCTTGCTTTAAAGTCTGACACACGTTGTACAAATCTGAATCAATAGTCAAACAAACATGCTTTTTATCCTCAGGGGACACGAATTCAAATGGTGCACTCAATTTCACTGATGACTCTTTTACCTGGGGTACTCCCTGCACCCTCTCCTCATTCTGAAAAGGGGCTTGGGACACCTGTTCATGTAGGGCTGCAGTGACTCTAGCCCTGTCTTGCATGTACCAGATCCAGTGTATGATACTAGCCTCCTGCGCCTGTCCTAAACTGTGAGAATTAGGTGAACTCATCATCCACTGATAACAAGTCAAAAGCTTACTCCAAAGTTCCAGGGGCACTCTTGTCCTCCCCTGTTCCTGATTTACATGTAAATCAGTGTTTCCCCCTTGCACTGCGCAGAAACCTAAAGTCTGAATTATTTCATTAGCCAAATAAAAAAGAGCGGAGCTGCTCATGTTTTTTCCTAGTTACTTTGTACCAAAGTGTTAAGATTTCACTGAGATGAGGGCCATACTGTTTCCAAAAATCAAACAAGCTCATAAAACTTGGGGTCTCTTGCTTAGTGTCAATAGTAAGAAACTCTAAAATCTTTTGTTTTACTTGTGAAAACATCTGTCTATTTTCTGGGTTCCACTGAATTTCCAGTAACTGCACATTTTGCGACAGTACTTCTGCCTTGTCCGAATTAATTTTACTTTGCCTGTAAATAACATTCTGAGCTCTGTTCTCAGTGTTATCTGTTAAGGAATGCACTTCAACTGCCAAAAACTGTGGGGTGTTTTGCGCTATGCTCTGCTTACACTGAGGCTCAGAGTGGCACACAGCTATTTTAACCCCCTCATTACTGGAATGGGAAAAGCCGGATTATTCTAAAACAGCAGTTTTATAGATTTCAGCACTATCTTGCATTAATGTGTTCTGGCTAATTTGCTCACGTAAATTCTTATTTTCATGCTCTAACCGCCTACATCTCTCCTGCATTTTTCTGTAAGCAGATAAAAGTATCCAAACCGTTCTGTCAAAAACAAAAGGAACATTATTTATTTCAAAAGGCACATTTTCTAACTATGCTTTATTACAGCACTCATCCCAAGACTCACACAGTCCTGATAAACAAGAAAACATGTTTCTCACAGCACCATAAGGCAGTTTAACTTCACATGCATTTTCAAACATGGTCTGCCGTGCTTCTTTAATTCTCTAAACAACAAAAAACAATTACACTTTTAAATCGTGCACTTCCAAATTCCAATTCGACTCCCAAAACTGACAACTTCACCAAAATGTTCTGCTTTCCTCCTCTTATCTCATAACCGAGCTTACAGAACCTCTCTGGAATGCACTTCTGAGTTTAAAGAAGACATTTATTGTTATTATTACTTCACCACGAGGTTCCTGAGAGACAAAATTAGTAGATTGGCAGCACACGTTCAAAAGTAGTCGCAGCAATGAAAGCAAAATATATCAAAGTACTTCTCAGTTGCAATGTAGACAGCAAATACATGTGATTTTATTACAGTATAACTTGAAAGCAAAGCATAAAAGTCAAAATTACATCACCGTTGCGCAAGGCTGTAGGGCCAATAACTCAGCTTCATCTTTCTGGGACCTGCACGTTGATGACTCCGGTTGAACTGCGAGAAAGATATTTTCTACCCAAACGGGAGACAGGCAACTGATGTCTCCGTTCCTGTCTGAAGTCAAAGCAGATTCAATCTAACCCTGCTGTAGTCCAGAGTCATCCTTAAAAGCAAACTCAGTGTGAGAATTGAAGAATCTTGGAGAGTGGCCAATTCTCCTGAGCCTCACTCGTTCTTAGACTGGATTGAGAGGTAAACACAAAATCTACGTGCTCTTATCAGCTAAGGTCTGGTGTGAAAAACACAGCTTGGTCTACTATGTGGAAAAACACAGCTTGGAAAAACACAGCTCATCTGCAATGTCTCAACTGCAATGTCTAACCCCACGTTAAAGCCAATAGGCAGCTAACCTAAATATCAAATGTAATGCCATGTCAAAGCCAATAGGCAGCTAAACTGAACACAGAATGTAATGTCTAATGCCATGTCAAAGCCAATAGGCAGCTAACGTGAATACCAAATGTAATGTCTAATTTCTTGTTAAAGCCAATAGGCAGCTAAACTGAATACAACATGTAATGTGCTACTAGTGAACATTGAGCAACTAATATGCGCAATGGTGAAACACAAAGTCATTGGTCAAACACAATTAATAGCATCACAGATAGTCAAATCACACATAGAGCACAAAAGACGGGGGGAAACTTCTGAAATTATTTTTAGATCTGCCAAAAGGCTAGGCCATAAGCCAATTGAAGAGTTGACCCAGCTCTAAAAGAACAAGTGCCTCTTTGTTGGCATATACGGAGCATAAGTCTGAAGAAATGCTGCCCTGGGAAACTACAAGCAGACAAAAATAAAAGTTTGTGGAACCTCTTAGCCATCTCCAAAACTACTTTGAGCCTCCTTTCACACTTAGAGTTGGGCATGGTTTTCCTGGAGAACCAGGTTGGTATGGCTCCCTTATAACTATGTCGAAAAATATGGAGCACCCCCAAGATTGATTTTTCAAAGAGGTGATGATGAACTGTTTAAAGTTAGGTAAAAGGGATGCTATATCATGGTTGGCATGCGTCAGAAACACCTTATATATCTTGGGAATGAGTACTTTTCATATTCTCCTGAATGTTCTAGCCCCTAAACAAAAGGAATTGTTAAGAAAAGATTTGTTTCACAAAGGGATGAGGCCACAATTGAGAAATCTATTGCCAAGGTTTCAGTCCTTGGTTACATGTCAATTTCTGCCACCCCGGCATGAAAACATATTTAACCCGGATTACAAATCCCAAACATAGATTCGACTTGACCAGACTTAGATTAAATACACTCCAATTTTTAGTCACCTTCCCCTTGGTAGGGACTTGGTTTTCCATCCTTCCATGTTGTCCATGTAAAGTTGCTTCCCCCAAAATGCTGTGCAATTTATGCTTTTTTTAATTGCAATAATCAGATCGTACATTGGAGAGCATCAACCTTAAAAACTGGAAGTTGGCATAAAATGGTCAGCACTTGGGCACATGGCCAATTTTCAGATGATCCAACACAACATCAAACCTATGAAAAAAAGATATTGATAAATATGTGTTAAAAAATAGCTTGCCAAAACTCACCATGGACAGAGACCCACATTGTGAAGTGAGAGGTCACCCTTGTAGACATCATTGGAGGAGGTCTGAAATCCTTCTTTTGAATGCCTCCAAAAGACAGGGTTATGCTGACACTGGTATGCGATTGTGTTACAAACATGAGAGCACTTTCTTATACCATGACATAGTTGCTGCAGTTGGTCCACCTTGGAGAAAGATTAGGGAAGGCTACCAGTTCCTCATATTGCCTCAAAATTGTAGTTGAATTTGTCAGTTTTTGATAAGCCAATTTGCTGCAGTGTACCCTTAAACCTTTAGTACTTCCTGAGTCAAGCTATGCAGTCGAAGGAGATATTTAACATTCTCATCATATTTGTAGTACTCTTTCTTGGCATTAGAAGATCAAGTTCAACTAAATTTGTCTTATGTTTACTGTGGCAAGGGGGGTCTCTATATTAGTAAAACTCGGTCTGCACCTCAGCAAATATAAACACTACAGCCTATCTCTGTGCATCTTCTCCTTTGCCCCTTAAAGAACAGAAACGGTTTTAAACTACTCTGCGTGATTCACAAACCATACTATTGTGATCCCCTCTCACAACTATACTCACAATATGCACTGATCTTAATATACTGTAAATGAAAACAGAAAAGATAATGTAACACATCTGACAGACAGGGCACGCTGCTCCAAATGCAGAGCTCTAATGTCTGGAGCTCCATCAGCCTGGAGCTAAGAACCCACAAAGAATTCTCAAAGTTAGGGGAGCTCTGAAAAAGTCCTCTTAAAAAAGTATTTGCTCATCCGTTGTGGATGGAATGTCTAGCAGAATGTCCGAGCTCTATATAAATGTACATAGCAGATCCCTAATTCACTGAGGGGCATAGCTATACCCTATATGCCCCAGATTTGCATAATCTTTTTAATGCGAATTAGGCACAAACCTAACTCCAAATGTATACTTTGGCGCTAGAGTTTAAGCCGTTTTTTGCCTGCATGAAACTACCTTCTGTCAATGAAATGCAAGGTAGGCGTTCCTGGGCAAAAAAATTACAATATGGCCTTGGCGCCATACCTATCCCCTGTGCTAAAATCAAGCACGGGGAAGGGAGCCTTAAATAATGGTGCTAAGCTTGCGTAGAGCCCTTATTTAACACCTTGGTCAGGTCAGATACCATGGAATGTGCCCACAGGTGCCCTTCCTTAGCCCCAGGAACACCCCCACCCGCACCAGAGGGATCCAGGGGATGGGGGGGACCTCATCCTCTGGCGAGTAAGCTAAGTACAGGTAAGTATATTAATTATTTTTAAGACGCACCCTGGGTGGCCTAACTTGGTTCCCCCTACATAGCACTGGGCCCAATGGCCATGCCCAGGGCACATATGTTCCCTGGGCATGGCCATTGGGGTAGTGGGCATGACTCCTGTCTTTACCAAGACAGGAGTCATATCCATGGGTGTTGTGCATCAAGTCTGGTTAGAGGCATTATGTATGCCTCTGCCCATACTAGCGTCATCCTTTGGCACACAACCTCTTGCTCCCCCTATGCCTCCCCCACCTGGCTAGCGTCCTTTTTTATGGCGCTAGCAGAGCCTTACCGCCGGCTATTGTCATACCATAAATATGACACCCGACCAGCGTCTTGGGATGGCATTTGCCAGGGGTATACTTTTTCACGCAAAACTGCATTAGTGCAGTTTTGCTTCAAAAAGTAGAAATCAGGGCCTATGTCTTTCAAAGATGAAGAATACATTGAGGTTCCTGCAATATGCCTTGGATGCTCACCATAGGTTCAGCAGGGTCGGATCCATGTTAGATATTTGGCCATCAATTTACATATATTTGGCTCTAAAAGGAACGCAATTATATACAGAGTAAATGGAACACGATTCTAAACAGAGAAAATTATAAATTAACATACAATAGAATCTAAATATACTTTTAAAAATGGTATACTTTTAAAAATGACAAATTTGCAGATATAAGGGGAACATCTTTACATGCATCTCTTGCATACATTAGATCCCTAGCTTAAACATACAAAATGTGGGTTAGACAAAAGTGTCACAAATCAACACATTTGTATTCATTGTTTGTGTTAAAAAAGAATTGTCCTAATCTCAGAATGGTTAAAGTTTGTGAATGCTGAAAATCCAAAGTGCATAGTACAGTCTTTAGCTACTTCCAGTTACTCACACTCTTTGTTTGCATTTGTACTTTCAAATTCACATATGTGTTTTTTAAGAAAACCGATTTTTCACAGCCAAATCCAATTGCTTTCCGTGCACAGTAAAATGCGAACAGAGAACCTCTGTAGTTCAGTATTTTCTCATTGTTAAAATTTCAATTGATCTTGAACTGATGCTGTTACACACCTTTGACAGGGTAAGGCATTCAATGATTCATTTAATTGAATTGTATAGCAGTTGAGGGAACACTGCATAAAAAACAGCACTTTGAATAAACTGGAGCTTCATTTCCACCTGGAAACATGACAAATTGCAGCATTGAGTTAGCAAGAAATCAGAAGAGGGTTATTATGATTTAGCTGTAGGAGCGGAAGGAGAGGCAATATTTTTCTCAGACTGAGGTGCGTTCATGTGTTCCTCTAGGGAGCATACCTGGCCTACATGCCTGTAGTGATTTGGTGAAGTCGTTATCTTGGCTCGCAGCTTGTGTTTTTGTTTTGTCTTCTCGCCTTGTAAATCGCTGTAATTAGTTGAGGCGGCAAGCAATGGCAACATATTAACTTATTTTACTACAAGTGGTTATATTCTACACTTGTACCGTAAGCAATAATATCGAAAATAACCCTTGGTTCTTTATCAAGTTATCTGTTTGTTTCACTTATTTCAATATTTTGCTTACATCTAGGTTATCGACTTCGAGCCAGTGGCGTATCGCAAAATGATGGTGCTCCAGAAGATGGTGATCCCCCGGCCCCGAGACTCCTATATCTTACTACTATCCATAGACCTTAGTCGGATTGTCTCCCCCACCCACCGCACCGCAAATTCAAATTCACATGCACCTCCTTCCTTACAAACCAGTCACATACATTAGTGGTTATTCAAGTTCCATAGAGGGTTCCCAGGCTATGACTGATGAATTTAACTACGAGGTCAGGGATTTTGAATCATTTTTACTGTGTGATGATGTACCAGGAACAGAGTTACAAATGCAGGCTGGGTGCGGTAATAACCTCTAAGGACTGATGAGCATGATTATACACATTTCAACAGTCTTCAAGTAATGGTGGTCACTTTCAACTTACAACAACTAATAGGCCAGCAGACTACTTGTGAGATCTGTGTTGAATGAACAGTATGTCGGATATCTGGTAGACCTTCACTGTTAATAATTTACAGACTAAATTGAGAATCTTGTTTCAGAGGGCCTTTCATGCCAAACATCCATAAGATTTAAACCTTAGGGGTGTGTGCTCTGAAATAAGCCATGCAGCTCCCCTCTTGGAAAGCAGAGTATGGAATGTGACCTACACACCTGGAGTTGACATCACTCTAGGTAAAAGAAAACAATTATTAAAAAATAGATATGACATAATATTCTGTCTACATTTAAGTTAACCTGTTGCAACACATGCACTTTACCAGCACCTTGGAGCTAAATGTGGGCAGGTGGGATGTGTGGGAGAGAGGCAGGAGAAAAGCCTTGGAGTACTTCATACATTTTCCTTCACAAATTTGCCCTTTACTGACTGGCCTGGCTGCCTGGACTGACTACAAAGGAATCAGATAACACAGGAGATTGATCCAATTGTATTAACATGCTGAGACCTGAGCACTTATGCACTTTACTGGCATGGTGCAGCAACCAGAGAGGCGGGAATCGCTGGCAAACAAGGGGGCAATGCTATGAAGCTGGTTGATACATTCTTTAAAGACTTTGACTTATTGACTGTCTCTAAGTCCCAGAAGGCTTAGAAGAGTTGTTGGAGATTTCAGGAGACTGATGCCTTATTGTTAGCCTGCTGCAACTAAAACACTTTACTATAGCAGCAGAAAGGGGCACAGCAGCAGAGGCCTTGAAGCTAAGGCTGCATTTGTTTTCAAGAACTTTCACTTTAATGACCACCTCTTAAGGAGGGACTGCTTACAAATGGCATCGCGGAATACAGTAGTTTGATACTGCAGTGCTATCTCCTGCCTATCAGTCACTTTAATTCGGTTTAAAATGTGGCCCATACACCAGGAGGTGACTCCATTCAAGAGAAAGAGGATTAATGATAAAGCAGTAAACATGACAAAACATTCCTTCTCAGTTTAGGGTAACCGGATGCTATGCAAGTTCTATATCAGTACACTGGAGTCAGTTGAGTGGAGGTGTATCACCAATGCCAGGGGTGGGGTGGGAAGCAAGAAAGCTGTGGAGCCAGTTGATGCATTTTTTAATGTAAAACAAACCTTTAGTGATGTGTGGAAAAAGTATGGGTCATTAGGCTGGAGGATGCCTTGGTGTCAGTCCATACATTTGCTTTCAATAATTTTCAGTTTAGTTATTGCCTCCTAAAGTTAAAAAAGGCATTGGGAAATGCTGGCACAGAGCATCCAGTAGATCATTGACAGCCCAAAGCATCTATTTCACAGCAAGTGAAAAACACCTCTACTTGGCTGTTTGGCTGAGAGGTCAGGGGGCGGGTATCCCTCGCCACTTTCTTCCATCGCAAGATTAGCGACCTCCACGACAGCTTCGGACACCAGACCCAACCATACACCACCGAATCGGCATCCACGGCCATCACCCTCAACAACTGGTCCCACATCAACACGGAAGAAACCAAATCCATCATGAACTCTATCCACTCCGGCGCCCCTTCGGACCCCTGCCCGCACTTCATCTTTAACAAAGCCGATGACATCATCGCCCCGCACCTCCAGACCGTCATCAACTCTTCTTTTTCTTCTGCTACCTTCCCCGAATGCTGGAAACACGCCGAAGTCAACGCCCTACTAAAGAAACCTACGGCTGACCCGAGCGACCTAAAAAACTTCCGCCCCATCTCTCTTCTGCCTTTCCCAGCCAAAGTAATAGAGAAGACCGTCAACAAACAGCTGACCACCTTCCTGGAAGACAACAACCTGCTCGACCCCTCACAAACCGGATTCCGAACCAACCACAGCACTGAAACCGCCCTCATCTCAGTCACTGACGACATCAGAACCCTGATGGACAACGGTGAAACAGTCGCCCTCATTCTGCTCGACCTCTCGGCTGCCTTTGACACCGTCTGTCACCGCACCCTAATCACCCGCCTCCGCTCCACTGGGATCCAAGGCCAGGCCCTGGACTGGATCGCCTCCTTCCTCTCAAACCGTTCCCAAAGAGTTTACCTCCCTCCGTTTCACTCAGAACCCACCGAGATCATCTGCGGCGTACCCCAAGGCTCATCACTCAGCCCGACACTCTTCAATGTCTACATGAGCCCCCTCGCCAACATCGTACGCAAGCACGACATCATCATCACCTCCTACGCCGACGACACCCAACTTATACTCTCCCTCACCAAGGACCCCGCCAGCGCCAAGACCAACCTACAAGAGGGTATGAAGGACGTCGCAGATTGGATGAGGCTCAGCCGCCTAAAGCTGAACTCTGAAAAAACTGAAGTCCTCATCCTCGGCAACACCCCGTCCGCCTGGGACGACTCCTGGTGGCCCACGGCCCTCGGCACTGCACCGACCCCCACAGACCACGCCCGCAACCTCGGCTTCATCTTGGACCCTCTTCTCACCATGACCAAGCAAGTCAACGCCGTGTCCTCCGCCTGCTTCCTCACCCTCCGCATGCTCCGCAAGATCTTCCGCTGGATCCCCGCTGACACCAGAAAAACCGTGACCCACGCCCTCGTCACGAGCCGCCTGGACTACGGCAACACCCTCTACGCCGGGACCACAGCCAAACTCCAAAATCGCCTGCAATGCATTCAAAACGCCTCGGCCCGCCTCATCCTCGACATACCCCGCAGCAGCCACATCTCCGCACACCTGAGACACCTGCATTGGCTCCCTGTCAGCAAAAGGATCACCTTCCGACTTCTCACCCACGCACACAAAGCCCTCTACGACAAGGGACCGGAATACCTCAACAGACGCCTCAGCTTCTACGTCCCCACCCGCCTCCTCCGCTCCTCTGGCCTCGCACTCGCTGCTGTCCCTCGCATCCGCCGCTCCACAGCGGGTGGGAGATCTTTCTCCTTCCTGGCGGCCAAGACCTGGAACTCCCTCCCCACCAGCCTCAGGACAACCCAGGACCACTCCGCTTTACGGAGACTCCTAAAGACCTGGCTGTTCGAACAGCGATAACCCCCCCCTTTTTCCCCTAGCGCCTTGAGACCCGCATGGGTAAGTAGCGCGCTTTATAAATGTTAATGATTTGATTTGATAGTAATGGTAATTTAAAAACATGTTTTCAGTACTTTACAATAATCCTCTCTGATGTTCTAAGCATCTGAACACCCTTAAGGAGAGAAGTTGCTTACGACTCATAGATGTGTAGATTTGACACAGATAGGCAGTAAATAATGTCTTATAATTTTGGTACTAGGGATCCTGCTGTTGAAACGTAGAGTAATAAGAATAATATATGATCAGTCTTTGAAACAAGTGAGAGAGGGACGGGTTCAAACAAAGTTGAAATAAGGCTGTTAGGTGGCCATTCATTCAGCCTAATTTAGTAACGGATCTGATATACATTTTGAAAGAGTGAATCAGATGTCTAAACAAAGTTTAGTTTTGTTATCTGTTTAGACAGCAAAACAGATTCTGTTCAGACATTTTTTGTATAAAGTTGATACTACTATAGACAAAGAAAATAGGGGATAATGCATTGACGTATCTGAAGGCCAACCGACTATTTTGGAAGATCAAAACTATTAAAGGGAACTTAATATATCCTTATATAAATGCTAATAGAGAGGAAACTGATCAAAATAAGAGATTTTTGCTACCTCTGGTGCACTATAGAAAGTGGTGGATGATAATATTCTGTCTCCAAGGAAATTGCCTATCAACCTAATTCAGTTTTCATCTCTCACAATAAGGATTTTACAAAATGAACTGGTTCTCCACTCTAGTGCTACATGAATGTTGTCAGAGGTAGACAAAGCACCACTGGTTGAGAGCAATAAATATTTGATTTGTACAACAACATCAATTATGTTTCACAAGATTTTGATGGGAAATAGTTTTTGGAGTGGCTTAATAAAGTGACACAACATAAGAAATATTGTGCATACAATCAATATACAATTAACCTTTCATCTAGACATATAAATGAAAGGACACAAGTTGGTCAATTAGGACAAATATGCAGTAGGTTGACGTAACCTAAACCTTAGTGTGTTGATACACAGACAGGTAATATTGGTTCAGTAAACAAATGGATATGACCTGATTTAGAGTTTGTTGGATGGGATATCACATTCTCTGTATTATAAGCACCATAGGCTATAATGCACTTGTAATCTGTCACATTTCAGCTGAAATATACCATTCACCAAACTCTAAATCAGGGCCTCAATGAGCAATAGCATTATCAATTTAGCAAGTGTGAGTCAGCCCATTTTACAAATTCCTGCTTCCCCTACAAAAAATACCGTAGTTAGAAATCTATTTGCATCTGTGGCTGGCTCTCTATGAATTCTAAAGGTGTTTGATATAAAGCTACTAAACGTTTTAGAGTGGACAATATTATTGGTTAAAACAATAATATCAGATCTGCAGACTGACTCTGTAGATGACCGTGCAGGTCGTACTAAAGAGAGAACTGATATGTACAAAAGTCAAATAAGACTGGCAATAGAAACGTGTACAAAATTATTGTGTTGCAAACTTACATAAGTAAAACTAGTGTGAATTGTGAATCTAAGAATTAGATAGCTGATCAAACTGACATAGTAGTAACACTAGATTTGAAGCTAAAGAACTCAAAAAAGGGTCTTAGAATAGTGGGCTTCAGCCAGTAATGATGAATTGTATTCCAAAAGTAGTAAGAATGAGCAAAGACGAGTAACCTTTCAAGATGCACTAATCTTGCAATCTGTATACAAAGTGAGCAATGTGTATTTGTGCACTTCTCCAAACCCACTGCCAATGATACTTTGACAATATGTTGGGTAGAAGAAGAATTGTGGTAGGGGAATAGACTGAGAGAAAAATTGAGACACTGGATAGCCTCACACTGCCTGATGCACACCTGGGATTCGTCTGTGCTGCAGAAGTGTTGCTATGTGAAGACAAGGAGACTTATAGTATTCCTATTGGACTCACTCAAGCACCTTACATCTGAAACAGTATATGATATATGTTTTTACAAACTCTGTAGATCCAACTCTTTTCTTGAATGGAGCTTTATGTCTTCCTAGAGCTGCAGCACAATTAGAATCAAAGGGCCTCATTACGAGTTTGGTGGTCAGACTGCCAGACTGCCATATTGGTCTAAAAAGACCGCCATGTTGTTGTTTTTTCAGACCTTCGTATTAAAAGTCAAACAGGCAGGACCTCTGACCGCCAACCAAAAAAGGCAGACTGGCAGTGGCGCAGAGGCCCTGAAATAGGTGGTCCAGTCTCGAGCACGACAGCACAGCGACCAAATACTGACCATGTTACAAGGCCAAAGTTGCAGTGGCGGGCACCCATGATGGTCCGAACTACGGCAGTTCCTGGTCACCAAAGGAATACACAACAGCACATTGGATGGATTTGAAAACAACACAGCAGACACACATTGCCACATTGGACACACCTGCAAAGGACATTACAAAACACACCCCTTCACATCCCACAGTCCTTTGCAACACACACAAACCAGAGACAATAATTTAACACAGCAGCACAGACACTAGGCACCATTTTGTTTCTCTTTTCACTCCCAGCACACACTTTTGTCCAGTCACACCCTTTTCCACGTCCCCTCCTTAGTGAGTAACTGTCACTTTTTGTTTTTCTTTCAAATTCCACCATGTCACATTCTAAGAATCCACTTTTTTCTGATGATGAGTTGAAAGTCATGATTGATTAAATCATAAGAGTAGAGCCACAATTGTTTGGACCACAAGTCCAGTATACTCCTCTCAGTAGGAAAATGGAACTAGAGTCAATGCTGTAGACACCACCCTGCACACAAGGAAGACATTATGAAGCTCTGGAATGACCTCAGGGACAAGGTCCATTCCCTAGTCTCAAGACACTAGCCTCATGCCAAAAAGACTGACAGTTGTCCTCCTAGTGCCCCATTACATCTCTTTTCCTGTGAGTTGAAGGTTGTGACCATTCTGCATTCTGAGCAGATCATAATCCCTTGGGAGGATGGCCTGTTAATGCCAGCGAGCCACCAGTGCGGGCAAAACAGTCACTAGGCAAGATATGGATTTGGCTATTTTGAGGCTTATATGATTGTTATGCAGGCAGACACAGGACTTTGTTGTATATGGAAGTGGAGTCATCATGTAGGCAGCGAATTGTGAATGTGTCTGCTGCCAATACCATTCTGGTTATGCATCTTGAGGCCTTTGGGATCATGGTTTCGCACACTGGGTAAGGTGTCCTTCCTGTCCACAATAGTTTAATATTGGGTTAATAGCTCACGATGGAGTTAGGTAGCCAGACTCATCTCAGAGATGAGCATGATCTGTGTCTTAGTCCCTCCCTGGTAAGTAAACTTCAATTGAGAGTTGGAAGGCATGGGTACTTGGACAAGTGGCCACTGTTCTGGTGTTTGGAGTAACTGAAATAGTGCTGCCTGAGAGCCACATTAAATGGAATTGGCATGCTTCACAAATGTCAGGTCAATACAACCAATAGCATGGGTTCCCATCACAACAGGATAACCTGCACATCAACTATGTACAGGGGCTTTGAGAAATGTCACTGTAAAAGTTTGGCAGTAGATGTCACAATACAAGCAGTAGATGTGTATGTTTCACATCAACAGGTCGAGCTGCCACTGGCCACACAGAGTATACTGCCATTACCCCCATCGATGAAGCCCTCAGTGACGATGATGCTCCTGGATGTGGAGGATGGTTCTGGCCTGTCTGGACAACCTGGTCAGACCCTAGCAATGAGTGTCACTGTGGACACTACATCAATTCCCAGCCTGGTTCCCTCCACATCTCAGGTAGCAATTCACCCCCAACCTGTGTCCCTAGGACAGCAGCAACCATCTTGTGCCACCCAGTCCAGGATCCTGTGTCACAGCACAACACCTCTGACAATGATGGTCCTGGAACCAGGGGATGGGCCACCCTGTGGCAAGGGCACAGGGCTGTGGGGGTAGGATGCATGGGAGGGATGCTATGGGCCAGCAGGGTGAGGCCACTGGGATACTCCCTCACAGGACACCATCAGTCACATTTTGGAGGTCTATCAGGAGTCCCAAGGCGTGATGAGCCAGGTACTTGCTGTAGTCTGGGAAATGAAGTGGCTGCAGAGGGACTTCCATCAGGAAATGCGTGAACATTGGGAGGCTCACAAAACCCTCATGGTATCCCTAACAGAGGTGCTGAGGGCCATTAACACCACCTTAAGCAGGGATCGTGTTAACACACTACCCTTTCCTTTGGGGCGTATACACCAGGCCCTTCATAGGTGCTAGCCACTGGAAGAGAGGCCCTGATAGGGGGATAACCTGCCCCAGACATTCCTGCCTCTGTAGCAGCAGATCACCCTTCCACCATGCAAGTGGGGAGTCCAACAAAGACTCCAGGAGGTGCGGATGGCAAGACAGCCACCACTGCTAGCAAGTGACCTCTTCCAAAATTACCTCCTGAATGGCAAGACACTTACCACTGCCTGCAAGTGAACTCTTCCAAAATGACCTCCTTTGTGTTCCACCACATATTCACTCTATTGACTGTTCTTCAAAGATCTTCCATTTACGATGGGAGGATTACACTGGGCTTTGGACCTCCAATGGTGTGGTATCTACTTCAATGATTTCATCCACCATGGCTGAACCGTTCACTTTTCTTATCCATTATACCCCAATTTTGTTTAATGGACACATTTTCAATAAGTCCACTTATCACAAAGTAATTGTCTGCTTGCTTCTGTTCCACGTTTTGCTCAGTAGAAATGTAAGATCATGGGAAGCAAATGAGGAAGACACAAGATACTAATGCAAGGAGGGATATGTTACAGGTACAGTGTCCTGCTAAGGATTACTACTAACACACACAAACACATTGCTACAGGTCTCTAGTCACACCAAACATTGTATTCCAGTGTACAGCAAATAGGTTGTTGAAATGTCTGGACTGTCATAGCCAAGAATGACTGATTCATATTGTGTCAAGGCATACATACCCAAGTACATTACCCTAGACCATGGAAGGGAGGGCCTTGTCAGACTTTGTCCTGTAGAATAGACGAAAAGAAAAGTGGATGGTGTCACCAGCTTGAACCTTATTACATACCACACCAAATAAATCCAGCATAACATAAACCAAAGTACAGACAGAGGGCAGTACAACAGTCCCTGATCGCAGGCCAATCATAATCCAATGACTATGCATCTGGTTGTATGACACAAACATGTCAGTGTTGTAACACAGGCACTGTGGCCTGCAATGATGAAACTCATCTGGAGCACATACAGGTCATACAAGAATAGTGATTAGCCTATGTGAAGGGTGAATGCCTTGCTTGCAGTTGATGACAACATATTTCATGCCCACATGAGCAAACACTTGATGCAGTCGGCCTAACACAGCACACTAAACAAGTGCAATGTGTACTTCTGTTCTTCCACCCAGACACTGTTCAAGCTGCCTTGGCACGGGTCTCATACACCCAAAATCTGTGACCTACATTACCTGGAACAATCCATGTCCCTTTCACATGTCAGAACTACATCAGATACCTGCCAGTGTCACAACTCTGAAATGACCACCTGAGGATGTCATGGTGAAGATACCTGTACAAAGACAAAACAAGGAGAATAGGCTTGAAAACATACCTATTACAGAAATCACATAGCAAGTATTTAGAAAGGAATTTACATTGCAATGAGACTAACACAAACAAAGTAGCTCCATTAAGGTGGGGATTTGTCAAGGGCTAACTCTTCAAGCATGCTTTGGCTGAATATTGCAAGGTATCTGCTCTCTAGTTGTTTCCAAAACACTAAGCTACATTCTCACAACTACAGTTCTTCGTACAGTCACAGTCACAGTCATCACATCACATGACATACTTATACTCATGAAAAGCAGCTATTGATCAGATCTTGCCTCAAGTCAGCTCCTCCCTCTTCAGCACTGTCAACCTCACTTGACAGTTCAAGAGTCTCACCCGAATGCACTGCAGGCTCCCCCTTCTCTGGGATGTACGGGATATTCCTCCGCAGGGTGATGTTGTGGAGCATGCAGCATACCTCAGTGATCTGACACTTTCCTGGGTGAGTAGAGGAGGGATCTAACCTGTCTGGTCTCGACACCTAAATATGGCCTTCAGGAGCACAAAAGCCCGCTCCACAGCCTGCCTTGTTCATCCATCTGCCTCATTGAAGCAGACTTTCCCTGGCCTAGTTGGATTCCTAATTGGCATCAACAACCAAGGACGGTTTGGATATGCGGAGTCTGCTGTTAAGGAATGGGACATATGTGCAACAGTGAGTCTCTCCCTTCATGATTGTAGCAACTGACATTGCACACACACAAACAGGACAGATGTGACTTACCAATAAACCAGGCCCTCTCTGGGCACAGTTGTGACATCAGCTGGGGTGCTATTCTGCATTGTGAAGGAACTCATGGGATGAACCCGGATAACAGGAACAGACCTGGGAAATGTATAGATCCGCCAAACAGACAAGAATGAAAGTTCTTTCTGTTGCTGTATACTTGTTCATTGGCATGCATTAGGACCAAGCTAACATGTGGACCATCAATGTCCCCCACCACATGTGGGAGGCATGCAAAACCTAAAAGTCAGCCTTCACATGGGCCAAATCTTGATGTCAGGGAAACTGGATGTAGCTCCAACTGATGACATAAGTCCACTATAGTTTGCTGATTCAGATGGTAAAGAAGGATTATGCGGCACAGCAACATACATGATGCATGTCAATGATATAATGTGACAAGGCATTTCAGAAGACATAGACTTTGAACCAGTACACAACACAGCTGCAAATAACATAAGGATCACATGTGACCCCCATGGTTTTCAACATGTGTACACAATATGTATCTGGACCAAACTCAAAGATGTCAACACAATTTCCCCTCAAAATGTGACTGGATAACCCGGCCACCAAAATGACAGTCGGTGAGGGAGGGCTGTGCTCTGCTGTCAGGAGCAGCATTAGCGCTGGCGGCACCCTGGCGACAATGATTGTTGATGCCCCCAATGACCACCTATGCCACGGATTCCATGACTACCACGCTTTAACAGTGCCCCTAAAGTCTCCATAGCTACTTTCTTCAAGAAGCACTTAATTAGTTTTGTAGCGCCACTCATTTCAGTGTAGGGTGTCAGAGCACTTTACATCACACACACATTACACAGAGACCATCAGTCATAAATTTGTAAATCAATGTATGAGAAATGTTACATAAGACACAGCACTAAACAATGTAGGCGTCACATGTCATCCATAATAGTAGGCTGTATAATTTAGGAGTGCTTAGTCTGGAGAATCTCAAACTCAGAATTTTAAACGTAACACCATGGTTAGGGGTTCTCTTTGATAATAAGAATTCATTTATACTCAAATGAACTCTTTCTGCAACATTAGAATAATGAATGACTCGGGAAAAATAATAATGCTCTAATTCATACTTTGAGGAATGCATGCAGTTCTTTGATGACTGTTAACAGCTTACCGTTCTATATTAGAATTTTAACTTATAAACTATTAGTAATAAACGGACCTCTCTGACAAAAGCAGAAACCCACAGACCGATTTGTGTCATATGCACTTTGTGATCTACATGGAACATGTTCTTTGCAGAAGGCATATTAGCCCACTGTGCTACCTTTAAACTTCCACTAGAGAAAACTCTGAACTCTCTCCAAGAAGAACATTAACTTCCAGAGTTATCTTGACACTTTTGCCTTCAAATTCTGGGTAGCAAAGAATGCTGCAGAAGGGTCTTTTAAAACTATAACATAGTTTCAAACATGGTTCTCCCTGCCCAAGTTAGCACCCGGTTTGGTCGTACCTGTCGCACCACCATAGAGCCTGTGCTGACCACTGTTAAATTCTATCTGTGTCCTGCAACATCCTACAATGGTATTTGAATAGTATGATCTACATGACTAGACATGAAAAGCATGTTTGTGAGCCTAAAACAATATTTTCAGAGGTGTGATGCAGTTTGTGAAGCCCAATACAGCATCTCAAGCCTCCAAAATGGTGGCTGCCTGACCTACTCCACTGAACATTAGGAACCCCCTGCGACTGTTGGTGGAAGTCCCCATGGCGGTAGGTGGTTGCAACCGCAGCAGACACAGCCATAGGCTTACATTGCTACCAGTGGCGTACACGGGCCAATGGCTGTGTCTCCACCAGTGGTGACAATTACGTACATGGTGGACTAGACCATCATGTTCTGCAGATTCATTCACTTGACTCCAGACACTGCTGCCAACAAAACTTCCACTACATGAGATGCTGTGTACCTCCCCTCAGAGCAATCATGCCACATCCAGAAGGTGATAGGGCCCCTGCCTTCTTTACAGTGGAGCTGGAGAGGCTAGTGGGTGATGTCCTAACCCTGTATGAACAGCTCTATGGTGCAGCAGAGGAGTAGGTAAGTACCTCATGTGCACAGTTTCCTCTGCATTTCACCATCCTTTCCCTCCTCACAGACTAGAGTGTGGCCACGTGTGCCAGTTTGACTACTCATTTGCTTGCTGTTGCAGTCTGTGGGGTATTAATGGGGGGACAATGTGTAGGTATTTGTGGCCAGTGCCTTATGTTCAGTTCGGTCGCATTGTGTTGTGTGGGTTTTTTGGGTTCCTAGATCCTCATGTTGGATGCACATAACTAGGTGAGGAGACATTACTGCCATACACTGACATCTGTTTCCTCACGGTTGTTGTAAATGCCAGACAACATGAATGTGCATGACAGCATGAGCTGAGTATGCATGTTGTATGAGTCAGTTGAGAGTGATGTGAGCAATGTGTATGGTGTCTCAGAGATTTCTTACCACATCTGCCCTTGCTAAACTGTTGTTTGGAAGGCTTATCATGAGACACTCTGCCCTTCAGGTTGCCATACACCACATGCCAAATTGCTGTTGGCTATATGATGTACTGTTATTCACGGAAGTGATGGAAATGGAGTGTCATGTAGGTTCTGTATGCTCAGCCTGAAAAGATCAGGGACGGTCAAATGTATCTCCCAGTATGGGTCCTAGTCCTGGCTGGGGTAGAGTCAAAGTGGCAATGCAAATGTGGCACTGTGCCCACTCCCTGTGCCTCAGCAGATTCTGTCATATGGCCAATATGAGGCACTGATGGGAAATCCTGCCCAGAATGCTTTATCCCTATGATTGGATTAGGAATTGGTACAGAGGTAAGTTATTAATCTAAGTCATATGTGCACTTCACAACATTGCCAATGTGTGTCATTAACTCATGACAGGTCGTTTACTCCCACAGCCCTGTCGTCACTTTCACATAGGTCATATTTGTCTTCTGCAGGCATATTGTATAAATGACTGTTCCACAGTGCTGACAGTGCGTTTATTCCTGGGAGGAATGATATGTGACTCAGTAGCTTGTTTACATAGAAGAAATTGTAAACGTATGCCTTTGTTGGATGCCATCTCTGTAGGATTTTCAAAGGAGTGTTCTGTAATACAGGTACATACCACAGAACTCCACACCCTCACGTGTCATGAGTCTGCATTTGTTATGGCACTTGTCCACACATGAACGGGGGGACACTTTCTGTAGCCACCATGCCAGTTCCTTCACTGTTATCTATGTGTAATGTTTGAGTTTGTACTCTGGCAGTTGCCTCTAGGGACTGTGTGCAGAGAATCATTTTCACAGAGTGTGATTGTGTTGTGCTATTCATGCCTAATGAGTTTACCATTCAGAAGCCTCATAGGTGTGATGTTTTTCATTGTGGCTCACATCACAGTCAGGTTCTTAGAGCATGGGCTACATTATGGTAGGACAGAGTCCATCCCATCAACATAGATAGACCATGCATGAAACAGCAGCTTGCAAATGTTTTTTAAAAGAGAAAGGGACACATGTTGACATGTAGGCACAAGGAATTTTGGCAACTGTGATGACACATAAATCATATCAATGGACATTCCCCACTTACAGAGGGAAAGTATTGACCAATAGCTGCATCCAAAGAACAATGTAAGCTCTGTCACATGCATGTTGCCCATCTTCACGTTACAGACTGCAGTGAGGCAGCAGTATGCATCATGTGCTGGAGACAACTTACCTTGGAGTGGCAGATGCCAACATACACATTCACCCAGGAGCATGGCTGAGGACAGGGATCCATCACCTACTTACCTTTGGCTTGTAACATTTAGGAGTAGTGGCTCCCCTTTCCCTACCTAGCCAAAGTCCAAAGACAGATCCGCATGTATCAACACCAACACACAAGAGCAGCACATACAAACACAAACACCACAAAACACACTGGCATGCAAGAAAACATCAGCCACCCAGAGACACAACAACAGTCACCACCTCCCCAGACACTGGCACAACCCCCAGCATTACACACACAACATCCAACATACCCACAGGCACCCCATCAACAGTCAGTGACACACCCACCACACCCACCATATCCACAGACACCATTCTAACAGACCCCTAGACATCCACCACAAGCACCATACCCGCAGACACAGGCAACACCAGACAAACAATCATCCACAACATTCAGCATACCAGCATTCACCACCCTAACAGACACACACACATCCACCACTCCACTACTCCATAACCCAGCACCTACACCTACAAGACCACCAAGACACACAAACTCACTCACTCACTCACTCACTCACTCACCCAACAGGCACCTACGGAACACAAGTGTACCTCCCAGAAGCATGCACCCACAGCATTCACACCAACCCAGCAGACAACCGCTCCCTCAACCTCCAAACACTGACCCCCTTCTGATGACCGTCACTGTGTCACTAAGAAATTGTTTAGGGTTGACCTTCCCTTTTCCCCCTGTTCCCTCCACCCTCTTCCAAACCCAAGAGGCCCCCCCCACCTCCCAGCCCCTCCCTTCAACCTCCATAGCCTCCCCTGCTCCCCTGAAAGCACCCATACCTCTCCCCCAAGAAGAAGCCCATCCTGCCCAAAAAGCAGACCACCCCTCCCAAACCCAAGACCAAACTCCCTCCGAAATCAAACCCGTTTCAAGGATGATACCTGAGGTACTTGCCTGTCCACTTAAAGCCCCTTCCTGTGGAGGTTCCATGGTAGTTAGGAGTCAAGTACTATCATAGACAATTACATGGACTGGCCAATGGCAGTGGACTATTTGAATTTGGATGTGTGAATAAACCCAGTTTTCTATTTTTGGGTGCACATTTGTCGTTCAATTGCTTTTCTACCGTAATGTTGTTTCTTATTAACTTGTGTTTATCTGCCTACTTTTGAATATGTGTTTCACCCTGCTTGCTGTTCCTTTTGCTGTTGTTTGCAGTATCTGACTTTGTGGGCAGTGCTGGTTTCCCCCCAAGACAAGGGTATATGTGTATGTAAATGCAATTGTAGTTTCATGGCATTGTGTACTGTTTGGTATGGCGAGTATTTCATCTTGTGGTTGTCCAATGGGAGCATGTATGGTGTTAGACATTTACCCCTGATATGGATCATGCATTCATCTGATGTGTGTCAGCTTGAGTTTTGTTTGTGCAGACATGGAGTGTGTTCATTTGTGCTACCTCTGTTTGCAATTGACTGTGCATTTATCCATTTAGCTGTGTGTACCTTCCAGCTAGTGCCTGTAGAGGTATATCCCGTGCAGTTGGAGTTGTATGTGCTTTGTTGATGTGCACTTCCACATTGTGCCGATAGGCATGTCATTTGGGTTTAGTATTGTTGTCTCTGAGATACATGTAGGGCTATTTCCTGTGCAAATGTTTTTTTATGGGCATGTGCAAAGTGATGTGTATCCTGGTGCAGCCTCCTTCCCTGAATGCTCCTGATGGCCCCATCCCAATTGTGTAGGTACTACTTATATAGAGAGGTTTTCTATTTGTCTTTCTGTCTATTGTGCATGCCACTGTCCTTCCATTGTGCTGTAATGTGTGTGATGTGTGTGTCCATTGCAGGGCTATTTACTGGGAGTGTTGTTTGTGTTCCATGCTGCATCCATACATATGTGTGTTGAACGTGATGATAGTCCATGGCCTGTGAGGAATGTGAGTGTGTGATTTGTATTTGTATAGGTAATGTTGGTGTGTTGTTGGTGTTGTATAAGACAATGTTGTGTACCCTTCACTGTCCCTGTTCCTGAGATGGTCAGACATGTTTTTTTTTGTGGTGTTGCAGTGCATTGTGAGTGACCTGCCCAAAAGGGGGTGTATTGTAACTGTGAATGTTTCCATCTTAATATATGATTCTGACTGTGTACACAATGAGGCATGTACCTGGTGCCCGTAACATGACCCCCATATCATGTGGATGACTGCGCAATAATCTGTTGTAACGGTTGATGGCACAAGGAGGTCTGTGTACTTACCACTGGTTGTGCCCATGGCGGTGTGTATTTTGTGCACCTTCAATGAGCAGCAGCAGGACATGTGTGATGGGCTCCATGGCAGCACTGAACGTGTAAGGCTGCCTGCAGGTAAGTGTTTCCCAACTAATGTCCATTTCCGCCTGCTGGGATGTGGTGGTTGGACCTCCACAGTCACATTGGCGGTGCGCAACCACATAATGTGTATGGCAGCAACACAGGCTCTGCAGGCCTGTTTGTGCTGCCTCGTGACTTTGGGTCTGTTCTGACTGGCAGTGCTGGCTGGATAGCATCAGTGTTTGCTCCATAGGCCTGTACGACTCGTAATCTGGTGGTCCGAATGCCAATCCAACAATCGAACTGCCACCATGGAGGTTGACAGACCACCAAACACGTAATGAGGCCATATGTGGTATGCACAGATGATACTAAATTATTATGCACTGGTTACTAAAGACAACTATCTTCAGAAGTATTAAATAACGTTTTGTGGTCCAAATCACTTTTAATTCATTGTGTCCCATTCATACACTGTAGCATAATAAATATACATTAATATCAAGTACTTCTTCTGACTAGCAATCATTTTCCATGTAAAGCAATACCTTAATCCCATAGTTACCTCTATGAGAAGTTATCAATGTTTGTGCAAGATAAGGATCACTGTTCCTCCTCTCACACTAATAAATGCAAATACGTTCACAGAATCCTTAACAGATAACTCCTGTGTCTAGTGTCAAATTGATATTTTCAAACACAAGTGAGTTATTAGAACACATGTCTGAATACAGTTGTCTCTTTCATCAACTTCGAAGGAACAACCATATATGAGGTTTTCAAAACTGTGACTACAAAATACCAGCTAGAGCAACAATGTATCCAATTGCCTAGTAAGAGCTCTGTGGACCTCTATGAACTTATACTTTTAGCATTCAAGAAGGGCACTGCCCTTTGAAAGTGCCATGAGGGTCGTCTTATGAGAGGGCTGTTGTTCCATAGGACATTATAGCTCTTGTTGTCTGCACCTAAGCATTTAGCATAATGGGTCCACTAGAGATGCAAATATTCTTTCCATGCAACACCGACACTCTATGTACAAAAGGCAGATGCTTTAACAATCGGTGATTTTGAGGCTGAATGTAATCTTCCATACACCTAGGAGCATCATAATCAATGGGGAACCTTATTGTTCGAAAAGCTGCACTCGTCATTATTGGAAGGTTTACACTGTAGATCTAAAATGACAAACCAGCAAGAAGTGCATAATTTTTAATTGGGAACATATTAACATCATCAACAGTACATTTATAGTTTGTATACACTTCTCTCTTGTGTCAGCTGCCGGGAAGCAGTGATCACCATTTAAAATATTATCAAAATACAGCCACTGAATTGTATACAAACTTTTAAACTATGTTATTTTCTGAAATATGCAACAGCAAAGTTATAATTGTGCCTGCTGATGTAGGTGAAATTATACTACCTTAGACTGTTAACATTGCAACACACATCTCAATACATCACGTAAATGGCAATGATAACGTTTTTAAGCATGTAGGAGTACATCATCAGATGACTATAATAGTACACAAACCAAGCTGTTAAACACAAGGGTTTATGCAGCACCACTTTTCTTGTGCCCCTTAGTGCCCCCCTAATGCCACCATGTGTGTGCTGAAATTAACATACGGTGCACCATGACAGTAGTTTGGGAACTTGTATCAACATTTTTTATGCTAGTTTGGCACTTTGCAGGATTAGCGCCAAAAATGTTGACGGTAATCCTGCAAAGCACATTGAGGCACGATGAAAACAATGGTGTGCTTCCTTTTAATACCTGCTCTGTGCAGGTGCTAAACATGCTGCTAAAAGTAGCGCAATTAAATATTTTTGATTTAATTGCACCAATTTTGCGGGCCCCCAAACAGGGGAATGCCCCCCCTTGCAAACTTTATTCCTGGTGCAGGCGTAATGTGGTGCAAGGGGTTACCAAGTTGCGCAATGCATGCATTGTGCCACTTTGTAAAATATGGCGCAGCATTTTTACCATAATAAAGCCACATTAGCATTAAAAAAAATGACCCTAATGTGGCGATCTATGGCGGTAGGCCCTTCCTAAATTCTGGCCATGGATCTTTTATGTACTAGTAGGAATCATCTGTTAAACTGGTTTAACATACAGAAAAAGCAAGAAGCAGATAAGACTATAATTCAAAAGCCAAATAATCAGGTGTATCAGCAAAGATACAATAAGATAAGGCTTGTGTTTCAGAAAACTATTTGTTCGGCAAAAAAATACTTATATGCAGTTTGAACGGGAGAAAATGATAACTTCGATCCATGCGAGGAATAGTAGGGAATTTTGGAGGTTAATTGTACAAGATTGTGAAAGGGTAATGGAAGCACCTGACTGACCAACTTCAGAAGCGATGTTGCAATAACATATTTCAGACTGATATGCTTGAAGACGTGCTATTATGCAGCCATCAGTCCCTGGATGTAATATCTATTTAAATTCCTAAGTTGGTTGAGGTAATTACAAAACGCAAAAATCCCTTGGGTCAAAAATCACCCGTCAAATTATTATATTTAAATCTGGAATCGGGGCGAAATTGTAATATACACATTTTATTAAGGTTACTAAGAGTAAATAAGTCCAGCTTATGGAAAGCAGTTGTCTGCTGACTATTCTTAAACAGGATAACAGACCAGCAACCATAAATTATAGAATGACCACTCTTTTAGATTGTGAAGGAAAATTATATTCAAATATTATTTAACAAAACCCTTTGGGGTTAGTTTGTGGAGGAAGATCTGCTTCTATTTGGTTCTTGATTCTTTGATGCCGAAAGCTCTGAGAAGCAGAGCAGCATATTTACTTGCACAGTTGAATAGTCCTTGAATGTAATAAGTAAATATAACAAACTCAGGCAAAAAATGCAAAAACCATAGTGGTTTCATCAGAAATAATATGTGCCCTGAATGTGGAATCCTTGGTCAGTGTCTTTTGTTTGGTAAATGCTTTTCACTTACAAATGAATTTCAGTGTAAAGGGGTAAAACAGAGTTGTGTGCTCTCAGCAACACTGCTTATCCCCTATTTAGTGGTCCTGCTGTACACACTTGCAAACTTTAGACAATTTCAGATCAGATTGTTTTGTATTGCAATTTATGATGTATGCCATGGTCTTTCACTACCTGACAAAACTTCAACTGGTGTACGATACTGTAAGATTTAATTAATGAGAGGGAATAGTAACACAGACATTAATGACGTTTGGTCGGATTGAATATTGAAATTATAGCTGTGTAACGTGTGTATGCTCCATCTGATGGTTTAAGATACTAATATAAACAGGCATATTTAACATATGAATTGTTAGCTGTATATATGAAGCTATGAAAGTGTATGGTGAGAGAACAACAAAGGCAATCCGTTTTCTTTTCGCTCAGTGTGTGGAACTGACGTTGAAATCTCTTGAGAGAAGTATTTATGGTATTTAATGGGTAATATCACTGTATTAATCTTCTTGTCTTCCTGTACAATGTTCCTCTGCAACGGTGCTTGCAGGTGATTAAAAAAAATATTGGTTTCTGTAGAGATGCCCAGCACTAGAGATAGGTTTATGTGTCAATAATGTGTTAGTTCTTACACTGTGAAGAGCCATTTCTCTTCTAATTGTCATGTGCATTATTTTTTGTAATGTTTTATGCAGGTGACCAATAAAATGTTAGTCCCTTTAGAAAGACCATGTATTGGTGGCATGGCGATATATATATATATATATATATATATATATATATATATGTGTGTTTTTTTTTTTTTTAGACATAGGCCCTCATTCTGACCCTGGCGGATTGAATCCGCCAGGGCCGAGGGCAGCGAATGCACCGCCAACAGGCTGGCGGTGCATTCATGGGCATTCTGACCGCCCCGGTCAGAAACGGGAAACCAGCGGTCTCCCGCCGGTTTCCCGCTGCCCATGGGAATCCTCCATGGCGGCGCAGCAAGCTGCACCGCCATGGGGATTCCGACCCCCTTCCCGCCAGCCTGGTTCTGGCGGTTTACACCGCCAGAACCTGGCTGGCGGGAACGGGTGTCGTGGGGCCCCCTAACAGGGCCCCACATTGCTTTTCAGTGTCTGCTTAGCAGACACTGAAAAGCGCGACGGGTGCCACAGCACCCGTCGCACACCTTCCACTCCGCCGGCTCCATTCGGAGCCGGCATCCTCGTGGAAGGCGCTTTCCCGCTGGGCCGGCGGGCGATCTTTTGCAGATCGCCCGCCGGCCCAGCGGGAAAGTTGAAATGCCCCCTGCGGTCAGAAGACCGCGGGGCGGTGTTTGGGCGGTTTCCGCCCGGCGGGCGGCGTCCGCCGCCCGTCCGGGTCGGAATGAGGCCCATAGTGCCTAACTTTCCTTACTCTGTCAAGCAACTGCGCCATTTATTTTCCTCTTGTCTTGTTTTTTGATCATTACCACCACCGCAGCAGAGAGCCACCTAGAGATAAAGCCCTATAGCAAAACTCCCTTAAACTAAATTTAAAAGGATCAACTCTACATAAAATTGCTTGCAAATGTAAACCACCGCTGTTGAATATGTTCATTTTTACCCACTCAACCCATCACAAGCGCCTACCATTTAAAATAGGCAAAAATATTGCTCTGTAATTAATTGGTTGGCCATGTTTAATCCTTAGGTAATTTTTACCCTGGAGACTCATTTGAAAGAGAGCTCACCAAAACTTTCTATATCTGAGGCCTATTCCCACGCCTGTTTTACATCTGCAGGTTTGAGGGGTACGAGGCACAACATTCTTTTTAGACAGACAGATAGATGGGGAAGTAAGTGAAGTCATTAGAGATAAAGAAGGATACTCTTGAAAGTTCAGGTCCAGGGTGTTTTTCTTACTCTCCTCAATTACTATGGCCCAATCAAGGGTAATGACGCTCCCCAGAAGGCAATTTTTTCTTTGGTGGTGGGTGTGACAGACCCGTTAATTTGGCGGGGTGATTTTAATTTCATACAGGATAAAGTTAAAAAACAGTTGCAACCGAAAACAGCCAAAGCCAAAGTGATGACAGCAATAAAAAGTAGTTTAAATTTAATAGATCCATGGCGACTCAACCATAGTGGGCAAGCACCATTTACATGTTTTTCAAACCAGTATAACACAGCTTCCAGGCTGGACTATTTTTTAATGTCTAGGTCAATAAAGAAGGGATCAGGGCCTGGGCTAATCCATTTTTTAGACCAATTGGTGGTTGGGGTTAGCATAGCAGTTGAGGACATCAGAACTTCAAGAGCATGTTGGCGGTTCGATAAGGCGCGCCTTGTCAATCAAGAATGTCTTAGTAACACATTCAAATATATTCAGGAGTTCTTTGAGATTAACAAGGGCACGGTTTCTCCATTCTCAGTATTGGAGTCATTCAAAGCTGTATTCTGAGTTCGGGTTATTGCTTATAAGTCAGCTCAGAGACGGGTTAGGGCAACACATTTCAAGGAATTACAAGATGCCCTGGATCAAGCACATAAAGCTCTAATTAAAGAGGTGGATTGGTGTAGAATTGATCGTAAGCATAATTTTGACAAGGCCAGACAGAGGCTCTGCGACTTTTATGTGTGCGGAGAAATTACCAGCTCAACAAACTTTCTCCAGCAACAGTATGAAGAGATTCAGTTGGTGGGCAAATTATTCGGTTGGTCTCTGTGAGGGAAACAAGAAGCAGTGCACATTAGGCAAATTGAAGATCCTGGGTCTAGTTTAAAACAAAAAGATGACAACGAAATTGCCCATTTGTTTGCACCATTATTGCACTATTCATGGGCACAATAAGGCTCAGTCTGGGAGAGTTTTATAGTCAACTTAAGCTTCTGAGTCTGGCAAGGGTACAGGTCGAGTATATTATAGTGGATATTCCACTGGAGGTGATGGCCAGTGCTCTTCAGAAGATGCCCAATGCAAAAGCAACTGGTATAGATGGTATTCCAGCTGAAGTTTATAAGATATCTCAGAAAGAGTTATTGCCTCAGTTTGTACTTTTATTTTATCAAATAAGTGACAGTATTGATATTCCAGTGACTTTTAACGAATTAGTACTCATAAGCTTTTTAAGAAAAGGAAAAGATCATCTCAGTGTTAATTCTTTTTCCCTGATTAGCTTAGTCAATGCTGATTATAAATTACTAGCTAAAATTTTGGCATCTCATATAATTGAGGTTGAATAGCCTTTGGTCCATAAAGCTCTGTGTTGGTTTCTGCCAAAGCATATTTTAGCTGTCAATACATAATATTTGGTTCAGGCTACCAACTGCTTCTCCCGTGCCAAGGATGGCGCAGCATTTGTACTGGTCGATGCTGAGAAGGGTTTTTATCTGGTGAACTTGGATGCCCTCTTTTTTGCACTAGAGGAATTCGGATTTCCAGATCGAATGATCTCAATGCTTAAAAGATTATATCAAGGGACAGAAGCACCTGTCATCATCAATAAATGGACATTTGGTAAGGTGGAAGTAGAACGTGGCATGCGGCAGGGGTGTTCAGTGTCACCTATACTTTTCACATTGTTCATTGAGCCTTTGGCAGAACGCATACACAGCACTGGCAGTATTATCACTCCTTTGTAAGGGATGCTCAAATTGAAGCTACTAGCAGATGATCTAGTACTTTATTTGAAGACGGGCAGCAAAATATTGGCTATTTAAGACTATACAAATCTGGAGGATTACAAGGTCAATCAGGATAAAACAGAGACATTGCTTTTCAGTACCTGTCCGTCAGTGTTGCCCCGAGAGGTAATCCAGAGATTTAGTAACAATTGCCCCATAAGGTAAATTGGGATTATGGTGACGCATAATTACATGGGTCTATTCAAACTTAATTATGAAAAAAATGCTGCTTAAAGTGAAACGTCTACTTGGAAAATAAGCCTTCCTCCCACTCACGTTAATGTGCAAACTTTCACTAATTAAAATGTCAGTGTTACCATTGTTTTTATTTCTCATTGAAAAACTGCCAATAAAGGTTAACCACAGTTTTGCTAAATAACTAGACTCCCTTATTATTAAAATGTTATGGAAAGGAACTAAATCCCAGAGTGAAGTATTCCATCTTGCAGTTAAGTAAAGTGAAGGGAGTTCTGGCTCGACCGGATCTTTTTCTATATTATCAGTCTGGATACAAAGGTGAAAATGGGTTTGGTGGATAGGGGCTCAGCTAGGGATTTTGATATTATTAGGAAAATAGTTCAGGAGAGTGGAGGTAATCTGCCCGTAGTTCTTTAAATGGCAAAACTGCTAAAAAGCAAGGTGTAAGGTGCTAGGTGATATATGTTGATCTATACAAATGTTTTTTAAATCAAGGCAAATCCCGCCCTGTCATTGATTGGAAAGGTTATTGGACTGTCAGGGGTCCAACTTGGTAATCTCAGAAACTATTTGTAGGATTTATAATTCTAAACGGTACTGGGCATTGGATGAGTTTTTTCTGGGCACAAGTTTGGCTAATTGGGCATAGATCATATTCTGAGTTGGGGCTGAGGCATCCAAACTTTGGTACTGTTTCACCCAACTTAAAAGTCAGATGAATAGCAGTCTTCAAGAGCTAAATTTTTTCAGAAGCTATAATCAAAATATGGCACAAACGTCAGTTAGTCAGAATAGGAAATTGGTATAGGTCTTTACGGAAATACACTGATTCATCATTGATTGAAAGGCACCTAACCAAGATAGAGCAGGAGACAGGGGGTAGTCTGACAAACAGGGATTGGGAATGTATTTCGATTTAAGGCTTTAAATCACTCCAGGCAGCCAATTTCAAAAGAATGTGTTTTCTATCACATTGGTTTGCATACTACACCCCCAGAACTATCCATAAAATATATTCATCTGTTACTGATGCATGTTTCAGGTTTTTCCAACAGGAAAAAGGGGACTGGGTACTTATTGTTTTGCTTGTCCCAAACTAGTGCAATTCTGGGATGGTGTATTTTGCCAATTGAGCCAAGGAATTCAGGCAACTCTCTATGTGGAATTGAAATTGGTACTGTTTGGTGCATCAAATCAAACATCTAGCTTGATCAAGTACATATTGCTGCATCTTTAGCTGTTGCAAGGTCATTGATTCTACATTGTTGGTGTCCTAGTACATTGTCCACTCCTCAGGACTGGTTGGCAAAGATAAAGCTGGTAGGGCTATTTGAAGAAGCCTATGCTAAGCAAATGGGCTGCCGGAAGAAATGTCAGAGCATCTGGGTTCCATTAGACGCGATAAGTGTTAGGCACCAATACAGCAATATATTGGTCTGTGAGGTCTAAAATGCCCAGGGGTTAGGGCTTTCTATAAATTGTTCGGGCAGGGCATCACTGCAAGCCATTTTCATCCAGCGCAGAGTACTGAAGCACACCGCGCTTTAGGTATCAAATTTCTATAACTTTCTTCTCTACTCCATCATGTGTACATAGCGCATTATCCTAAATTATATATATGGGGAATTAAAGATTGCAGAAGGACAATAGTGTAAAGCATATAATCACCTCATTGTATCAATGTACCCTAAAGCTCGCTAGATGTTTTGACCATTCACATTATTAATATTGTACATCAAGTTAATATTGGTTCTAAATTTCAAGTACTGTTAGGCATGACCACTTTAGACATTTATGCACTTTACTGAAGTAAGAAATGAAGGCAATTGTGTGAAAAAGAATTGAAGCACACAGCACTTGAAGTACTACATAGTGCATCATTTTAAATAAGGGGTTTGGGGGGCAAACAATTGGTCCTGATTTAATAGGTTAATATTGTGAAGTATTTAAGTCCTCTTCAGTATGTACTCATTTCTACTTTGCCACTGTGATAAATGGGTTTGGGCTCATTAAAACAAGTTTGAGGACAGAATATGGTGTACACAATGGCTCGAGAATGTTAAGTACTGCAAGACACAAGCATTTCATGCATTGCTGCACTCTATAATGTCACTTACTGTAGTGAGCAAGGAGGTTTATTGTGTAAAAAGTACTGTGGCACAAAGCACTTTCAGTACCAAACTTTTTAACTCTCTCCTGTACATAATCATCTTTCACCTGCGTTCTCTTGATTCGTCTATATGAATTTACTTCTGTTGTCCTATTATGGATTGTGATATATATGCTAAATAAAAAAGAAGTATGACTTCTTCAGGCTCAAAAGGACATTTACCCCCACTCATGCCTTGACCCTGAGCTGCTGGTTCAAGGTGCCTGGTACATTACACAAACTGTTCTTCAAGAACCATGTGCTGCTGTGACTCGAGGAATGTTTTCTTGTGTTCCATTTAACCAGGAAGTGATGGTGATCATCTATTTACTAAGGTTGAAACATTATAAACTTACATGCAGCCATTTCCAATGAATTTTATAATTTATTGGTTTGTTGTACTTTTCTGCTGTGATACACAATTTGATCACTTATATTGCAAGTAACTATTGCACTTCAAAGAGCACCGAGCAAGTACATCACTTGCACCCACTCTGTTGTTCATTACATTTTGCCTTTTTCTTTTTTCATTTTATTTGTTCATGAAATTACCATTTGGCGTTTATTATAGTTCACTTCATTTGGGACCATTGTTCACACACTAACCTAATATACCCCTGAACCCTAGGGACTCTAGGGTTTCTCTTGTATGTTTGTAACAAGCACATTACAGGGCAAGGCCTCCATGCACCACAAAGATAGTCATACCTGAAAATCTAAGGTGGCCATCGTCTCACTCAAGGTGAGAGAGCTCATGGCCTACTGAGAGACTCAGGTCTCTGTTGGTGCTCTGCCACACAGTGTTTTCTCCTTTCACATGTAGGGTGAATCCAGTCACCGCCAGCTCTCTTTAATAATCTCCAGCCTTTCCTTTAATGAAGAACTCTCAGCATGGATGGCTTCAAGGTTATGTTTCCTCACACTCAGAGTAGACTTTAAAAAGTGCCTCACTTCCTGAAACAACCACCATGCTTTATATCCCCCTCCTAAAGCCCAATTGAAAGAACAGAGTAGAGGTATTCAGTATTTGTCACACCCCATAATATTCGAAGACTCAGGGATCTGAATTTACACAGCGCAATAAATAGATCTTCACGTATTAAAGGATAATAACATCAAGATTTTGATGCTTACCATGTGAAAATCTGCATATCAAGTTGATTATTAGACCTTTTTACTTGTGAAATTTCAATATGTTTGAATGGTCAACATTTTAAGGGGGTGGGGTGACTTTATTGGTTGAGAATGTAAGTACAACTCATCATTCAGACCCCTGTGCAAATAGTGGGTAACACAGACATGGGAATTTTCTAGCCCAGTTGTAATGAAAGAAATATGCCATGGCTTTTAGCTCCTCTATCCACCATCCATAGAATTTATGACCTATTATTCTCAGACTTCTTTAATCCCACGAAAATGCATCTTTACTTGGATTGCAGTACACATCTACTAATCTGACTTCCCTGAACTACACCTCTTATTACTTTGTAAATAATATTTTTCGAAAAATATTAGTCTGTTAAATCTAGAATTAAATCACTTATGATACTCTGTTCATTGCCCAGACAACCAACTGCGTGAAGTTTGAACTATTTAAGATAATTATTAAATAAAAAGTTTAAGAAACTCACCAGCACTGCATGCAAGCCCTGATTCTAATGATTATTATCTTAACTTGTACATATCTGAACTGTGACACATAGCCTTACCTCTCACACACATTCACGCTCTCTCCCCTCTCACCTCTGGATTTCACATATGAACCACTATCCATTAATCACTTTTGCCCTCATAAACATAATAGAATAGAACCACACGGAACATGCAACAGTGAGGTTCAAGTGTCTTCAAGTCGTTCTTTTGTCTGCATTCATATTTTTCCTTTGGATCATTCAAATAGCAAAAGAATTGATTTGCATACATTTAAAATATGCTTCCATAGACCAAAAAATATTGTCAGTACTGGGGTTTTGACGGTTACTTACCATAAGTTAGTTTGTTCTTCACAGAATGATAGAGTGGGTTGTTCTCTGTTGAATGAATGGCCATTATCAGAAAAGAATCCAAGAACTGCAGAACATAGCGGGCAACCTTTCTCTTTAGCCAATAGGTGTAATACTAATAAATAAAGCAGGCTGACTAAATTAAAAGATGTTATTCACCAATTTGGAATTTGCACCACAATATAAACATGGCATTTATTTTGCCAAAATACATATTTCGGTCAAGTGTGCTTGTACTACTTTCATAGTATGCCTTACTAATGAGGTGGCATTTAAGCGATATTGGGTGCTATAAAGAAACCCATAAAATAAACTAAATCCATTAAAATAAAGTAGAAAAACAAAAAAAAATGTTTTTCTTTTAAAAATGTGGAAGGAGAATTGTATGCACTCTACTTTTGGTAAAACTATGAATTATCAATAACAATATCCAGGACAATTAATTCTATAATGACTGTTACTGTTTGTTTATATAGGTGAATTCCTTGATAATGGCAAGAAGACTGCAATGATCAATTAAAAAACTAATTGCCATTAGGGTGTGTTTTTTCAAAATTCTTGCACATATCTTGCTTCAGGGTCTAAAGCTGTTGTGCTTTGCGGCTGATTCCAGCAGTGGATGGTGTTTTTAACTGATGACTATAATTGGAGAAATGAACACGCGCAATATCCCCACACCGGCAACGTTTAATGATTGGCAGTTGTTCCTGAATGTCACTGAGCAAGAACTAGAGGCAAAGGTTCAGGCTGGTACCTATAACTCTTCATTTTCCAGTCCCAGTGGGTGGTTGATTTGGCTAATACACACCAATGGATGTCAGGCATGTTTTTTTAATTCCTCAGCGGGTTTAAAAAATAGCTGGCCAGACCCTCGCTTCGTCTCTGGTCAACACACTGGTATAGTTACAACATACAGTGTGGGTAAACTGTGTCACCAATGGGTACAGTCTAACATGTTAGACGCCATCAAAGAACATCTTAACACTCTTTCTGAAGACGCAGACTTACAGGACTTTTTGTTAGGTCCTAGGAAGCCACGCTCTAAAAGATTCATCTATGCTATTTATAGTGAGATCTGGAAACTTTCTCAGATAGAAGCTGCTCTGTGTTTAAGGCAAATAGACAAGGAAAACTTAGAAAAGGCTTTAGCTGTTGTCGATAATGGCATGAACACTGTCCACCTGGATATGTTCCCTAATAAACATAGGCCCATATTTATACTTTTTGATGCAAACCAGTGCCAGCACAGGTTTGCGTCAAAAAGTTTACTGCCGGCTAACGCCATTCCAACGCACCAGCCGGGCGCCTTATTAATGGAATGATGTTAGATGGCGCTGCGTCCTGGTTAGCGTCAAAATAAATTACTCTAACAGGGCAGCGCAGGCGTAGGGAAGAATGGGGGTTGTGCGTCAAAGAAAGATTCAAGTCAGGTTAGGGTCAAATATTTTGGCTCTAACCGGACTTGCGCCATTTTTTTACACACAACCCCCATTGAAATGACTCCTGTCTTAGCAAAGACAGGAGGCATACCCCCCTGCCCAATGGCCATGACCAGGGGACTTCTGTCCCCTGGGCATGGCCATTTGGCACAGTGGCATGTAGGGGGGCCCAAGATAGGCCCCCCTATGCCAATAAAAAATATATATATATACTGACCTCTACTTACCTGTACTTTCCTGGGATGGATCCCCCCATCCATGGGTGTCCTCCAGGGGTGGGCGAGGCTGGCAGGGGGTGTCCCTGGGGGCAGGGAAGGGCACCTGTGGACTGCTTCAATGGTTGGAGACCATGGAAATGAACCCACAGGTCCCTTAACACCTGCCCTGACCAAGGCATTTAAAACCGGCACACATCAGGCTGGGTGCCATTTTTTAATGCCTGCCCCCTCCTGTGCGTCAAAATGACGCAGGAGGATAAATAAGACGCAGATGCCTTAAAGTCAGTTTTTGCACGGGAAAGCCTACCTTGCATATCATTAGCGCAAGGTAGTTTTTCACGTCAAAAAAATGACACAAACTCCATAACTTTGGTGCTGGACGGGGAACAAAGGCAAAGTATAAATATGGAGTTAAGTTTGCGTCAAATTTGCGTAAGAAAAATGACGCAAATCCAGCGCAAATAGAGTATAAATATGCCCCTTAGTGTTGTCTGTGATTGATATTATTCAGACAGACATGTCCCTTTCATATCATGGACAAAGTCAGCTGCGTTCCATCATGCAGTTAGGTTGGACATTACAGACTTTGAAAAATGGCTGAATTCCATGGAAGTACATTAATGGTAGTGAATTGTTCACCACTTTTAATTTATCCAGGAAACAAAGGAAAGGGGCTAAAAGGGAAGCAAGTTTCACCATGCTTCACATAGAAAAGTTAGAGAAGTTGCCTTTCACAGTTGCAGAAAGTCCTTAAACAGTATGGCTTCTATATGGCATCATTAATCTGCCCATTTCCACCTTTCATTTCTCGAAATGCCTGAAACATCTTGCTGTGGGCAGGTACGAGCAACTAGGCGATAGCCATATTAAAGAAGAGTGGGAGTTGCCCTCTGAATACAAATGTCTGAATGGCAAAAGAGAGGTCTTTCTCACCGGAAGCGAATGCGAGACTACTGTTAGTCATTCAATGATCTGCAAGCAGGTGTCCCTTCACGGCCTTTCCAATGCTGGGGCCGCAAATTTGGCCTGTTTTTTGAAGGGTACTCCCGTACCTTTGATTCGACCAGCATTTCATTTACTTTCGAATGGAAGTTATGTGGTGCCGAGCGACCAAAGCTGTTGCGGTATGCAACCAGGAATTGCCTACGCAATTTCATTCTCTTAACTCATTATGTGTTGTGGACAAGTTTTATTCCTCCCACACGAGAGATAAAAGTATCAGAAATGTGGCCTCACATTGATACTGTTGATGTAACTTATGTCAAACAGAGCAGACTAAAGGCGCTACTGTTTAAAAAACAAGTGGCGTTAACATCAGCTAGAGAGATGTATGCTCTCCAGATTGCGAGATCATCAGCCGACATAAAGTCCCTATTAAATACCAACTTCCCCAAGCACTTTGGAGAGCTGGTATCCAGAATATTCAACGCCTCAAGAACTACTGGGATTGTCCACTTCTTTAAGGCTGTTGCGTCTGGATTTGTGTCCATCTTCCAGACTTGTCTTCGGAGTCATTCCATTGGCCATCCATTCACTCTTTTCAAGTGTGTTTGGCAGCTTTCCTATAATTTTGGCATTGATTGGCAGAATACTACTGCCATTTCTTCTGATTCGCAGTGGTTGTGTCTTCCCAGCTACGCAAAGCAATGGAGCTGCTGCCACTAGCTCAACTGTGCCATGAACGCATGGTTCAGGTCTTCCATGCTTCCTTGCTGGAGCAATTGGAACGTGATTGGCCATTGTCATTCCGACCACTCCTATGGTGCGTGCAACCAGTCTTTCACTGTGTATGGTGCCTCTTTGAATACTTGCCTACAGTATGTCTTGCTGTTACGCCAGTGCCTCCTGTAGACCAAGCCCTGGTGATGTCCCCAGTGAGCGTTCAATCAAGGTTGTGCCCCTTGAAACTGAGGCTGATTCGCAAGGTCACTTATCAGCCACCCTTGTAGAACTATTTGGCTCTTTTTGACACTATGGAGGATACCACTCCTGCAGGTGGACCTGCACAAGAGAATACTACGCACTACTGCTCCGTGGATCTGTCTGCCTATCCTGTGATCGATTTAACATCTGACGATGTGGCCTCTTTCCTGCGGTCCTTTCCATTTGATGGCTTCGACGAAGCTCTTCAAGATCATCAATGTTAGAAAATTTGATGAATGGCTTATAATACTGTTGGACCTGGCTTTTTGACAGGGTCATCCCCAAACTTTTTGCCTCCTTCCTCCTATTTTTTTCTGACCTGTTGTTGTTGGCTTTTGACCTCTGGGCATTTTACCACTGCTAACCAGTGCTGAAGTGCATATGCTCTCTGTGTAAATTGTAATATCGATTGGTTTATCCATGATTGGCTATTTAATTTACTTATAAGTCCCTAGTAGAGTGCACTATATGTGCCTAGGGCCTGTAGATTAAATGCTACTAGTGGGCCTGCAGCACTGGTTGTGCCACCCATTTCAGTAGCCCCTTAATCTTGTCTCAGGCCTGCCATTGCAAGGCCTGTGTGTGCAGTTTGACTGCCACTTCGACTTGGCATTTAAAAGTACTTGCCAAGCCTAGAACTCCCCTTTTTCTACATATAAGTCACCCCTAATGTGCGCCCTAGGTAACCCTTAGAGCAGGGTGCTGTGTGGCTAAAAGGCAGGACATGTACCTGTGTAGTTATATGTCCTGGTACTCCTAAATTCGTTTTTACACTACTGTGAGGCCTGCTCCCTTCATAGGCTAACATTGGGGCTGCCCTCATACATTGTTGAAGTGGCAGCTGCTGATCTGAAAGGAGCAGGGAGGTCATATTTAGTATGGCTAGAATGATAATACAAAATCCTGGTGAAGTCGGATTTAATGTTACTATTCTAGAAAAGCCACTTTTAGAAAATGAGCATTTCTTTGCACTTAGATCTTTCTGTGCCCTTCAATCCATGTCTGGCTGGGTTTAGTTGACAGATCCTTGTGCATTCACTCAGACACACCCCAAACACAGGGTACTCAGCCTCACTTGCATACATCTGCATTTTGAATGGGTCTTCCTGGGCTGGGAGGGTGGAGAGCCTGCCCTCACACAAAGGACTGCCACACCCTCTACTGGGATCCTGGCAGACAGGATTGAACTGAAAGGAGGCCTGGTGCATTTCTTAGACACTCTTTGAAGTCAACCCCACTTCAAAGGCACAACTTAGTATAAAACAGGGCCTCTGCCCTACCTCATCAGACACTTGCTGGAGAAGAAACCTGAACCAGAAACTACATCCTGCCAAGAAGAACTGCCTGGCTGCTCAAAGGACTCACCTGTCTGCTTTTCTACAAAGGACTGCTGCCTTGCTGTTGGCCTGCTGCCTTGCTGTTGGCCTGCTGCCTTGCTGAACTCTTGCCTGGCGGCTCAAAGGACTCACCTGTCTGCTTTTCTACAAAGGACTGCTGACTTGCTGTTGGCCTGCTGCCTGGCTGAACTCTTGCCTGGCTGTAAAAGTGCTCTCCAAGGCTTGGCTAGAGCTTGCCTCCTGTTCCCTGAAGTCTCAGGACCAAAAAGACTTCTCTTTTTCACTTGGACGCCTCGTGCGCCGAAATTTTCGATGCACAGCTTGTTCCGCGGTGAGAAAAACGCTGCACACCGACGCTGATCGACGCGACGCCTTCAGGACGACCGGAACTTCGACACACGGTCTCACAAGGACAACGCCGCCCGACTTCCAGAGGAGAAATCGATGCCTGCCGTGAGAGTGAAACTTCGACGCGCAGCCCCGCGGAACGACACACAGCCAGAAAACAAGCAGGAGTATCCACGCACAGACCTGGGACATCTGGTAATCCCCGCGAATAGAAAGAGATTGTCCGCGTGCCGGAAAACGACGCACGACTTCCCCGTGTGAAAAATAACGACGCAAGTCCGTGTGTGCTGGGGAGAAATCGACACACACACTATTTTTCCACGTATCTCTTCTTCTGCGGCCCTTTGCAGAGATTTTCCACTCCAAACCAGGTATTTTGTGCTTGAAAGAGATCTTGTTTGCTTTTTAAAGACTTAAGACACTTTATATCACTTTTCAGTGATATCTTTACAAATTTATATGCATCTTTGATCGTTTTGACCTGCAAATACCCAGATAAATATTATATATTTTTCTAAACACTGTGTGTATTTTTGTGATGTTATATTATGGTATTGTATGATTTATTGCACAAATGCTTTACACATTGCCTTCTAAGTTAAGCCTGACTGCTCGTGCCAAGCTACCAGAGGGTGGGCACAGGCTAATTTTGGATTGTGTGTGACTTACCCTGACTAGAGTGATGGTTCTTGCTTGGACAGAGGGTAACCTGACTGTCAACCAAAAACCCCATTTCTAACAAATACCAAATTCAATATTTGCATTCCTTGCCCTTACATTGGCCTGCTGTGCTTGTTGTGATTAACATTATATCGCTTTGTATGTTTTTTAGCTACTGATTTTTATCATGTTTTTAAATGTGATTTTTTTTAATCTAGTTTTTATGCTTTTAGTTTTTAGTCCAGAGCATTTTTAGCATTTGGATTCAGTCACCTTCGGTGGCATCAAGTTATGGCGTCATTCTTTTTATGGCAATACAGAGGGTGTAGTGAATTCTAGTTTGTTTTAATGGCAAACAGGAGTTAGCTTAGCCTTTGGCTTGCAGACTCGTGCCCTCGTCACCTAGAGACTTTTACCCTACTTAGCTTGCTCCGTTTTAGTGCATCTATTTAATTAAATCTTTTAAAATGGCTGCCTTGTTTTTAGTTAGGCCCATGTTTTAGTTTGCGTTATCAATGCCACCCCACTAAGGCGTAAGTATCAAGCGACAAAGATAAACAAACTGTAGGTGTTCACATTAGGTACTTTCCCTCTTCACGCTTTCGAGGGAATTGTTTACATAAATTACCGTCTCAAGCATGTCTTGTTATCTATTGTTTGGGAACAGACCTACGTCATGGGTCCAAGCAGATCTGTATAAATACTCCTCACTTAAACAGATAGTCAGAGGGATTCCGACCAGATGACATCTCTGCTAACGATGCTGCATGTCCACTTAATGCTGACCCAGTCTTCGTGGCCCTACCGACTCTGAGCTAGAGACCTCATTGCAAGGTACCGAGTGTTGAGGGGCTCGTCTCATGGATATGGCATTGGCAGATTAGATTTAACATACCTAGCTCTCTTTCAGGTTAGAGGTTAGGCTCATTATGCTAGGGTATTAGGACATACTCATACTTTATGCCATTACATGTTATTGCGAGATGGTGGGGGTCTTTGTATTAATGACTCTTGTTTTTACCATTCTGTGTCTTGCACTGTTCGTTAGCCTAAAGATTGCAGCCCATGTAACTTATCGTAGATTGCAGCTTTGCTAAATAAAACCTATTAAAACTTTACTGCATCTTCTTCATTGCTTGTGTTTGATTGAGACATGTTGTTCATGTGAGAAAGGGGTAATCTTCGTTTAAACATGACACTCCCTGAGATGTCAAACACTTAAGTCCATGCATAAAGGCTGCCACAAATTACCCTTTACTGTTTGGGTTTTTGGTGAGGTTCTGCTTGTGAGCTGGTAGGGTTGGGAAGTCAGTTGCGATTTGTTTAGGACTGGCATAGTCGCCTACAAACATAAATACTGTCATCCTTAAACCAGAAGTCTTGCCTAGCGCAAGAGTCCAACTATGACAAGCTCATGGCCTACTGAAAGACGCAGGTCTCTGTTGGAGCTCTGCCATGCAGTGTTTTCCCCATTCACATGTAGGGTAAATCCAGTCACCGCCAGCACTCTGTAATGATCTCCAGCCTTTCCTTTAATGAAGAACACTCAGGCGGTCATTCTGACCGCGGCGGGCGGCAGACGCCGCCCGCCATGCGGTCACCGCCAAATGGCCGCTCTGCGGTCAGAAGACCGCGGATGCCATTCTGGCTTTCCCGCTGGGCCGGCGGGTGACCGCCAAAAGAGCGCCCGCCGGCCCAGCAGGAAAGGCCCTGCAACAATGAAACTGGCTCCGAATGGAGCCGGCGGAGTTGCAGGGGTGCGACGGGTGCAGTTGCACCCGTCGCGTTTTTTACTGTCTGCTAAGCAGACAGTGAAAATCTTTATGGGGCCCTGTTAGGGGGCTCCTGCACTGCCAGTGGCATGGGCAGTGCAGGGGCCCCCAGGGGCCCCACGACACCCGTTCCCGCCATCCTGTTCCTGGCGGTAAAAACCACCAGAAACAGGATGGCGGGAAGGGGGTCGGAATCTCCATGGCGGCGCTGCTTGCAGCGCCGCCATGGAGATTCAGCCCATGCAGGGGAAATCCGTCGGGAAACCGCCGGATCCCCTTTTCTGACCGCGGCTTTACCGCCGCGGTCAGAATGGGCTGGGAAGCACCGCCAGCCTGTTGGCGGTGCTTCCGTGGTCCCCGGCGGGTCGGAATGACCCCCTCAGTGTGGATGGCTTCAATGTTATGTTTCATCACACTCAGACCATACTTTAAAAAGTGCCTCACTTTCTGAAACTCCCACTATGTTTTGTATCCCCTCCTAAGGCCCAATTTGAAGCTCAGAGGAGAGATATTCAGTATTTGACACAACCCATAATATTTGACGACTCAGGGATCTGAATTTATACAGTGTAATAAATATATCTTCACCTATTAAAGGAGAATAACATCCAAATTTTGATGCTTACCATGGGGAAATCTGCATGTCAAGTTGATTATCAGACCTTTTTCTCTGTCAAATTTCAATATGTTTGAACAGTCGACATTTTAAGGGGGTGGGGTGACTTTATTGGTTGAGAATGTCAGTACAATTCATCATTCAGACCCCATGCAAATAGTGGGTTACACGAACATGGGAATTTTCCAGCCCAGTTGTAAGGAGAGAAAGAAGCAATAGCTTTTAGCTCCTCTATTCACCATCCAAAGAATTCATGTCCTATTCTTCTCAGACTTCTCTACTCCGACAAAAATGCATCTTTACTTGGATTGCAGTATACATCGACTAATCTGACTTCCCTGAACTACATCTCTTATTACTTTGTTATATTTTTCAAATAATATTAGTCTGCTCAATCTAGAATTAAATCACTTATACTCTGTACATTGCCCTGACATCCGACTGTGTGAAGTCTGAACTATTTAAGATAATTATTAAATAAAACATTGAAGAAAGTCACCAGCACTACATGCAAGCCCTGATTCTAATGATTCTTCTCTTATCTTGTAAATATCTGAACTGCGATACATAGGCTCTCATTATGGCATTGGCGGTAAATCCCACTTACCACCATGCCGACTGCTGCCAACATAACACACACATACCAAGCCATCCCTATACAGCCACACACACAAGTCTGCCAGCCAAAAGGTCAGTGATAAACTGGTGGTAGCAAAACCCAAACCGTTACCCCAACAGAACAATGCCCAACACAATATGACCCACGAATCACCACGGCGGACATTCAATGGTGGTAAACTATTGGTGGTACATATCACCGCGCTCAAAATACACACACATACAAAATCACACCACATTGGTCAATTCAAACTACACACACCTGACACCCATACACACACCACACCCACACCACTATAACACAGACACCCACAGTACCCAAAACCCTTTATGACTACAACGCATTGCCACTAGAGAGAGATACAGCAAGAGCACCTACACAACCATAGCCACATAACACCATCACCTATACACCACCCACGCACCTTACATCACACAACCCAATACATCACCACACACCCTCACCCACACCACTCACACTACAGCCATGGCACCACAAAAACAACACGCCAGGTTCTCAGAGGAGGAGCTAGGGGTCATGGTGGAGGAAATCATCTGGGTAGAGCCACAGCTATTTGGATCACAGGTGCAGCAGACATTCATTGCTAGGAAGATGGAGCTATGATAAAGAATCGTGGACAGGGTCAACGGCGTGGGACAGCACCCCAGAACAAGGGATGACATCAAGAACAGGTGGAACGATCTACGGGGCAAGGTGCGTTCCATGGTGGCAAGACACCAGCTTGCAGTACAGAGGACTAGCGGTGGACCCCCACCTCCCTCCCACAACTTACAACATGGGATGAGCAAGTCTTGGCAATCATGCATCCTGAGGGCCTGGCAGGAGGAGGATTGGACTCTGGTAAGTCAAATCTCAATTACTATCACTCCCCTTACCTGCATGCCATCACAAACCCACACCCTTTCCCTCACTCCACCACCTCCCACATACCCCACCATCACAACCCACTCATCCCAATACCAAGCCCTGCATGCAACACCAATGCATGGACACCCTTCACAGACCTGCATGGACACCTATCACCACTACATGCACACTGGAGAGAATCACCTAGCCCACCAAATAACAACTCACACATGGAAACTCTGCCAGGGCAATAACAACCATAGCAGGCAACCCACCCATGCACAATATGTCACACGCAGAAACAATACCACTGCAATTACATCCCCACAGGTGTCCCAGCCAATGTTACCGGAGAAGAGGTGCCAGCAACATCCAGTCCCCCCACAGAACAGGCACACAGTGATGACAGCAGCTCTGCTCGCCTGGATCTGGATGACCAACCTGGCCCATCAGGGATCTCCAGACAGTCGGTTACCCAGGCACAGACGCACACCACCACAGAGCCTCTGCCTTCAGGAAACACCACCACAGCACCCACCGAGGGGGTCCATACCTCTGTCCCCAGGACACGTCAATCAGCAGTGTGTCCACTACTACAAGGACCCCAGGCCACCCCACAAACACAGGACGATCGGGGAACTGGGGTCAGTGGCAGTGGGCACATGGTTCAGGGGACAGAGGCACAGGACAACGGGGAAGCTGGGAGAACTGCTATGCGACAGGGAGAGGACCAACAGGCCACCAGCACCCCACCCCTTCAGAAGGAGAACCACCCCACAAACGTTCCCTGCGATTCAGGCAGCAGCCAGAGACTATTGCCAAGACCACCGCCAATAATTAAGACTCTCCTGATTGTCACTGTTGTGTCCCACTCTGTCACCCTGTCCACCTTGAACTGCATTTGCTCCCCTTCATATGCCCCCTTGGACAATTCACCTGTGATACAAATAGACTGTACTCTATCCTGGAGTTTCCTCCATCATTACCCCAGCCCATTGCACTTCCCCCTCTACTTCTTATCAATTAAACAAACACCCTTTGAAAAAATACAAGTATGGAGTATGTCAAATGATTTAAGTATGAATTCATTTATCAAGGTTTAAACATTGGAATTCAACTGTACAGTAATGTATACACAGTAAAGACCGGTAGTTGGCTGCAGTTAACACACCAGGAGCGATAGTAGGGCACCAATAACTACAAATAGAGAGGGTACAGTGAGTGGCCATAGAAGTGGGAAAAACAGCCTGCCAGTAACAATCTCAAACACAAAACTGTCAATTAAATGTGAAGTTACACTGTCTTACCTGTGTGTCATTGGAAGTATTGACAAATAAGGGATCCACCTGTTAGATGGAGGCAATGAAACCTGGCCTTCAGAAGGCCAAAGGACCTCTCTATAATTCTTCTTGTTCGCCCATGTGCCTCATTGTAACATTCTTCTGCCCTTGTCCTGGCATTCCTCACAGGGGTCAGCAGCCAAGAGAGGTTGGGGTAAGCAGAGTCACCTGCAAATATCGAGGGACAACTGTTAGCCACACACTGACCCATAGGGCCCACACCATACCCATACACCAACATATACTGGGTTGGAACCAGGGCTCACCTATTAGCCACACCCGGTGCCTCTGGAGTTGAGCCATCACTTATGGGATGCTGCTATTCCTCAGGATAAAGGCATCATGCACAGACCCAGGATAATTTGCATTGACGTGGGAGATGTACTGGTTTGCCAGGCACACCATCTGCACATTCATGGAGTGAAAGCTCTTTCGATTTCTGAACACCTGTTCATTTTGCCAGGGGGGACACAAATGCAATATGTGTTCCATCAATAGCCCCAATAATGTTGGGGATATGTCCCATTGCATAGAAATCAGCTTTCACTGTGGGCAAATCCTCCACCTAGGGGAAAACGATGTAGCTGCACATGTGTTTAATCAGGGCAGACAACACTCTGGTCAGCACTATTGAGAACATTGGCTGAGACATTCCTGCTGCCAAGCCCACTATCACTTGGAAGGAGCCAGTTGCCAGGAAATGGAGCACTGATAGCACTTGCACAAGAGGGGGTATCCCGGTGGGGTGACGGATAGCAGAGATTGGGTCAGGCTCCAATTGGGCACACTGCTCCGTGATTGGGGCCCTGTCAAGTCTATAGGTGAGAATAATGTGCCTGTCCACCATTGTTGCCAAGTCCACCAGGGGTCTGTACACGGGGGGATGTTTCCATCTCCTATTCATCCGCAGCGGTTGCAAACTATGGGGTAAACTAGTGAGCAGCTGGTCATTATCTCTTAATTCCAACCACTACGGTTCAATGCATGTTGTGATTGTTACAGTATTTTGTTGGAGATGTCCAAATGGTGCATTTTTGTACTGTGATGCAGTAAGGATCCATGGCCTGCCCCCCCCCCTGAAATGGCATCTAGCTGTAAATGAGGTAATTCCGCTGACGTTGTGTGCTGTTGTGGGAGGCGGTTGAGAACCGCTGTGCAACTCCTCACTGGTTAACATTGGGCCCTATGGGGTACAGTGGCCAATGGTGATGTACGCCAACGGTGACGGTATGCACTGCTGCGGACGTCACTGCCATTTTCTATCTAATTCCTTACTTGCTACCTGACCTTCAACAGGAGAGGACCTACACTGCATGTGCTGCTGTGACCTGTGCCTGGAACTGACCATGGCTCGTGTGACTGGGGAAAGGACCCCTACCTTCACCTCGGCGGAGTTGGAGCGAATGGTGGATGGGGTCCCACCCTAGCACCGAATGCTGTATGGGCCTCCAGACCAACAGGTGAGTACACCGTGAGTACGATGCATAGGGCGTGAATGCATGGAGTGCTGTGTGTGAAGGCCTCATGTAGGGGGTGGGTGGTAGATGGACCGTGGGCAGCATGCAGCATGTATGGTCGGCCATGTCTGTGCTAATGGGGATGGGAAGGGGCATGGTGGGCCATGAGTGTAACAGGCAGGATGGTTGGAGTAATATATTTTCCTGTTTCTATTTTCCTGCAGGTCTTCGCCCATTAAAAGAAGGGTATATGGTGAGCCATCATCAAGGACGTGCGGACACTGGGTGCCTACGGCAGGTGGAGCACCCACTGTTGGAAACGGTGGGAGGACCTGAGACGCTGGGCAGGGAAGATGGCGGAGGCCCAGCTGGGGTTGTCCTCCCAACGAAGAAGGGGTGTTTGTTGAACCCTGGCCCTGCTGATGGCCCGCATACTGGCGGTGAGCTATCCAGAGCTAAATGGGCACTTGGGGGCACCACATCTGCCACAAGGGTGTGAGTACAGTGCCCCAGTATACAACTTCCACCTGGTGGGGTGGAATCCGGATAGGGGGTGTGGGCCCTGTGGGTGCCTCAAGGCCAGGCCTGGCATTGCAGGGTAGGTCCCTCGTTGGGCAGGATCCTGATGTGAAAGTACTCCAACCAATCTAGCAGGCATCCACTACTGGGCAGGGGTCAGTGGGCCTCAGCTATGCTGCAATTGGCGTTAGGTGTTCCTATCCTTGGCCTGGTGACTAGCATTGTGACTGGTAGTGCATTGCCTAGTGCGTAGAGCTGTTCCCTGTGTGTGAGTGTGTCATGTAGGCCAATGGTGGTGGTTTTGGCGCCATTGAATAAGTGTATCCTTTGTGTCTTCCCCCGATTTTGTTTTGTCAGCCTGTCCTTATGTGCATTATCGTCATCTGACGGAGGAGCAGAGGCACCGGCAATGGAGGAAGCTGCATCCCACACGACCCAGGAGGCCGAATCCACCAACGCTGAGGGCACCAGTGGGTCGGAGGGCAAGGGGAGCACCACGATGGAGACAGGAGGGGACAGTTCGGACACAGATACCTCCTCTGATGAGAGGTCCCTGGTGGTGGCGGACACTTCTGTGCCCACCCCAGCTACAGGTACAGTCTCCATCCCCCATACCAGCACCGACCTCCCAGCAGCCCCTCAGCGTGTTTCCAGTGCCCGCTCACCCAGTAGGGTGGGCATCTCCTTTGCCCCAGGCACCTCAGGCCCTGCCCCAGTTAGCCCTTCTGCCCTGAGTGAGGAGGCTATTGACCTCCTGCAGTACATCTCTGTTGGGCAGCCAACCATTGTGAATGCCATCCAGGGGCTGGCAGCCCAAATGAAACAGACAAATGCATTCCTGGAGGAAATTCACACTGGCTTGGCGGCCCAACATACAGTAGATCAATCCAGGCTCTGGCCTCCTCTCTGATGGCAGCCATTGTCCCTGGTTCCAGCATCCCCCCTCCAACTTCCTCTTCCCAATCCCATTCCCCTCAACCCCAACCTATCCCAAGCACAGCCAGACCAGCATGAACCCAGGACAACACACAAGAGTGGACATGGCAAACACAAGCACCACACTTCATCCCTCTGGCACTCACACAAACACCATCCAGAAGCAGACATACCAATATCCACTGCCTCCACTGTGGCCCCCTCCACCTCCTTGTCCACCTCCCTCCCAGTTTCGTCTCCACTCACACGTGCATGCACTACATCCTCGTCCACTACCCCCATCACCAGCACACCTAACAGGACACGCCCCTCACTGGCAGTCACCACCACCACTTCCATGCAGATGTCCCCTGTGTCCTCTCCCACTGTGTCTGTGCCCCCTCCTCCCAAAATACAAACGCAAGCACTCGGACAGCCAACAGCCATCCACCTCACAACAGCATCCAGGCCATGCACCCATACCCAAACACAGCAGATAGATACCTCCTACCACCACTCCCTCTTCCTCCACTCCCACACCATCTCCCTCTCCCTGCCCCATTGTCCCTAGGAAGCTTTTCCTCTCTACCATTGACCTCTTCCCTACCCCTCCCCCCTCGTCCCTCACATCAGGCCAGGGCAGTCAAAACCCAGGCAAGCACCTCAGCCACCCAGTCCACAGGCACAATAGAGTACCCAACTACACCAGGTGGGAATGGATCCTGGCCACCAGCCAGGCAGACGGACAGGGTGCCAGCCCCAAATGCATTGAGGAAGGGCAAGGAGTCAGCCCCAGCTGCAGAATGGAAGGGCAATGAGGCAGCACCAGCTATAGGACGGACCAGCTGCAGGATGGAAGGGCAAGGAGGCAGCACCAGCTGCAGGACGGTGGGGCAAGGGGCTTGCAACAGCAGGCAGTAGAGACAAGGGGCCTGGTGCAGGGACTCAGTCGGAGCCCCCACCTCCAATCATGGTGGTGCAGCTGTCCGAGGCTGCAGGGGAAGAGCTGGAGCCTCCCCCCACCACTGCCAACACCGCCACCTGCACCACCACCAGCACCACTGAAAGCAGCAGCAGCCCCAGTGGGCAGCCATCCGAGGCTGCAGGGGAAGGGCTAGATGCCTCCCCCCACCACTGCCAGCAACACCCCCTGCACTGCCACCAGCACCTCCACTAGCACCACTGCCAGCAGCTGCAGCCACGGTGGCCAGCCGTCCGAGGCTGCAGGCGATGGGCTGGAGCCTCCTCCCACCACTGCCAGCTCCACCAGCAGTACCACCACTACCACCACTGAGCAGCCATCACTGCCAGCGGACAGTGTGTAGTCCTGCCTCCATGGGCTGTTGTGCGGCCTGGCCCCAGCAAATCCTGTGAGTCTGACACCCAGCTGAGAAACTGACACCTTGCACTCCCCAAGATCTGCATCACATGACACAATGCCCCCTCCAGAACCAGTGGAGAAGCCATCCACTCACCCCATCCTCCCCAGGATCAAGCTCACTGGGCACAATATCCCATCCGGAGCCAGTGGAAGAAGCCATCCACTCACCCCATCCTCCACAGGATGAAACTCACTGGGCACAATGCCCCCTCCAGAACCAGTGGAGAAGCCATCCACTCACCCCATACTCCACAGGATGAAGCTCACTGGGCACATTGCCCCCTCCAGAACCAGTGGGCAAGTCACCCACTTGAGAGACTGTGGCCCATCACTCCCCAGGACCAAGCACAGGGCATGTTGGCCCCTCCAGGACCAGTGGTGTTGTACCATCTTCCGGCTGAGGTGCCTGGCTATTTTCGACCTGATGCCCCTGCAGTGTTCTTTCCGTGTTGTTGCAGGAGTGAGGTGGGGCCTTGGACTATGTGTTGTGGCACTGTGGCACACGGACATTGAGGCCGGGGCAGTGTCCCTACATTTATAAATATGTATATACTTGTTGATTTGGATGCAAGTATTTATAGTATTTTATCTTATTACAATCACTTTAATCAATTCATTTCGTCTTTGCCTTATTCCTAAGGGCTATGGAATGAATATGTAATTTTAGTGCATCTGTTTGTGTGTATGGTGTTCGGGGTGGGGTTGTTGCGTGTTGCATGTGTGTGTCACTCTCTTTTTCCTCCCCCTCCCCTGTATGCTAGGAGGCAGAACTCACTGTGGTCGTCTTCACCGGCGTTGGTGTTCGTAGAGGAGTAGAAGGTAGAAGAGCATGGGGAAGGCATGCAACTCAGGCTCCATGGCGGCGTGGTTCTTCCTTGAGTCTCCAGAGGTGTTGTTTCTCTTCTGTGCAGTGTTTTTGCCAGGCTTTTGATGTCGTTGGTTCTGCCCCGGAAAAGGTGGCGGATTAGTGTGTCATAATACAGTGGGCGGAACATTGTCTTCCACCTGGCTGTAGGCGGTTACCGCCGTGGTGCCTGTTGATTTCACCCTGGCGGTCGGTGTGTTAAAATGGCTGGCTGTCTGAGCAGTTTCCGCTGCGGTCATAATTTCATATTTATTACTGCTGGCCTGTTGGCACTATTACTGCTGCTTTATCACCAACCGCCAGGGTTGTAATGAGGGCCATAGTCTTACCTCTCACACACATTCACGCTCTCTCCTCTCACCTCGGGGTTTCACATACGAACCACTATCCATTAATCACCTTTGCCCTCATAAATACAATAGAATAGAACCGCAGGGACCATGCAACAGCGAGGTTCAAGTTTCTTCAAGTCAGTTTTTTGTCTGCATTCATACCTTTCCTATGGATCATTCATATAGCAAAATAATTGATTTGCATACATTTAAAATATGCTTCCATAGACCAAAAAATATTGTCAATACTGGGGTTTTGACGGGTATTTACTATGTGTTTGTCCTTCACAGAATGATATAGTGGGTTGTTCTCTGTTGAACGAATAGACGTTACCTGAAAAGAACTGCAGAACATAGCGAGACACTTTTCTCTTTAGCCAATAATTGTAATAATAATAAATAAAGCAGACTGACAAAATTAAAAGATGTTTTTCACCCATTTGGAATTTGCACAATATAAACATGCCACTTATTTTGCCAGAATGCATATTTTGGTCATGTATGCTTGTACTACTTTCATAGTATGCCTTCCTAATGAGGTGGCATATTTGCGATATTGGGTGCTTTAAAAAAAAACGTAAAATAAACCATATCCATTAAAATAAAGTGGAAAAACAAAAAAAATCCTTTCTTTTAAAAATGTGGAATGAGAATTGTATACACTCTACTTTTGGTAAAACTACGAATTATTATCAATAACAATATCCATGGGAATTATTCTATAATGACCGTTACTGTTTCTTTATATAGGTGAATGCCTTGATAATGGCAAGAAGACTGAAATTATCAATTAAAAAACAATTTGCCATTAGGGTGTGTTTTTTTCAAAAGTCTTGCACATATATTGCTTCAGTGTCTAAAGCTGTTGTGCTTTGCAGCTGATTCCACCAGGGTGGTGGTGTTTGAGCTGCTGACTATGACTGGAACATTCACTTTGTTTTTGTTTTCCAAAAGTGCAATGTTTACTAGAATGTTGCTGTTGGAAAATGGGTTATTGGTAGGGCAGGTAGGTACCTACACCTAGCAACAAGCCACTAACCTCCACCTAGGTACAGTTAAGTCTCAGTAAATTAATCCCAGCTCAACCCTTGGTAGCTTGGCAACGAGCGTCAAGGCTCAATTTAGGAGACAAAGTGTAAAGCATTCAAATATCACAAAACAGTAATTAAATAAAACACAGGAAACAGTTTAAAAATCCAAAACCAATTTATAAAAATAGTTTATATTTTTATCTTTAAAATGACACAAAAACGATTAAAATCGGTTCAGGGGAACCGGAGATGTGAATTTTTAAAAATTATTACTTTTCTAGCGCTTAGAAACAAAAAGCGCCAATCGGGTCATCTGGTTGCACCTCGACCGGGGCAAAGTCAAACTTTCAGGCCGACCGCGATGGAGCCCTGCTCGGCTACAGGTCGCGGGAGGCCTCGGTTAAAAAGTTACCTTCTGACTTAGTCTTTATTTTGAAGATTTTCTTCAGCGGGACGAACCTGCCAGTCGAATCCGACCTCCTGGAGCCCTTGTCCGGATACGCAATGCTGGATTCCTCGGTGGAGATTTTTACCTTCTGACTTAGTCGTTTTTTCGAGGTGAAAATCCTTCGACCGGGGTAAACCTGGATCTTGATCCGACGTCCATGGAGCCCTTCTCGGATACGATGGCTGGGAGGTCCCGGTCAACTTTTTACCTTCGGACTTAGTCTCTTTTTCAGATGTTTTTCTTTACCGGGACGAACCACGAAGTCAGGCCGGGTCGCGGTTGAGGCAAGCCGGCTAGAATTTCCGCGGCGGGTCGGTCCCTCTCTGGAGCTTTTTTACAAAATTTGTCAAATCTTCTCCAAACTTCTGGGGCTTCACCCAGATGTTCTTTTAAGGTTCTTTTGGGGTCCACAGCTCACCCCAAGGGTCCAGAAGTTCTGTGATGGTCCTTGGGGGGTGCGGACTTCAACTCCCAGAATGCACCTGGCGCAAACTCCTTTTTGGCCACTGGACAGTGGTCAGCTGGTCGCTTTCTTCAGGAGTTGGTGCAGGGGACTCTGGTTAGCAATTTTTCACCTGTAGCAAACAGGGAGTCCCTCCTTGAACCAGTTGAAGCCAGGCAAAGTCCTTCTTGTGGTGAAGCCCAAGTGTGCAGCTGGTGCAGTCCTTCTGAGTGCAGGTTCCAGGTGCAGGCCAGGGGTCCAGCAGGGCAGTCCTTCTTCTCCTTAAGTTCTTTCTTCTTGAAATTTGGTGGGGATCTGAGGTGTGGGGGCAGGTCTGCCAGTTTTATTCTTGCTCCTGGGTGAAAAGCAGGGGGGCCCTGGTTCTCCAATCAGGTACAGGGTCGTCCCCCTGTGATGACCACTTCCTGGGAAGTGTGGCAAAAATCCATCCCAAAAGGCAACAGTCTCTAAAAATCCAACATGGCTGAATCTGATTTTTGGAGGTTACATCTGGCTGGGCCCACCCACTGGTGTGGCTAAAAATCATAAACACACCCCTCTCCTTCCCTCTCCTAATCTAATCAAGGGGGCACCTAGCTGTCTGGGGTTGCAGGATGTGGGGGTGTTGTTGGGTGCTCCAGATGTCCTTCTCTGCCTTTGAAGACCAGTTTGGCAGCCCTCCCCCTTCCTGCCTCACCATCTGCTGAGGGGAGATTCTCTCCCCCAAGCACATTCCTTTGTGTGAAGCCAGGCCACTTCACACCTCATCAAGGCAGCCTGGCAGAAGCTGCTGCAGGCTGGCCAATCAGAGCACAGCAGCAAAAACAATGCAGAGCTGAAATTGGCAACTTTTTAGGTAAAGTCTAAACTTTTTACCTGAACAAGTTATATTAAATCCAACAACTGGAAGTTGTGGGATTTATTACAACAATTAATTTGATACCAAATTCTTGCTATGTAACATTTAAGGAGACTTTAAAATTTTAAATAAAGTCTGCCCATTCTAGCCTATGAAGGCCATTTCCTTCAATGAGGGAAAAACAAATGTGGCTGTTTTTACCTCACCAGGGCTTATAAATCTATTTTTATAAAGTCCCTGCTTATAGTTACATGGCACCCAGCCCTAGGGGCACATAGGGCACACCTTAGGGGTGACTTATATGTAAAAATAAGGTAGTTTAAGACTTTGGAAGTACCTTTAATTCTAAAGTCGAATTTGCATATAACTTTAATTTAAAAGCAGCCAGCAAGGCAGGCTTGCTTTTAAAATGACACTGGGCACCTCAGCAGTGCACCTAGGTGTGCACCACCTATGCTGTGGTCCTTAAACCTACATGCCCTACCATATACTAGGGACTTATAGGTAGGTTAACTTAGCCAATTATAATTAGCCTAATTTGCATATCCATTTTACACAGAGCACAGGCCCTGGGACTGGTTAGCAGTACCTAGGGCACAGCCAAGAGTCAGTAACCACCAGTACCTATCCAAAAAGAGTGGGGGTGATCAGGCAAAAAAGGAGGACTTTCCTACAGTTGCTACGTGGCGTATTTGCAAATATGACAAACTCTTTCGTTGGAACTATTCCAAGAAGTCCGGTGGATTTTCCATTCTCCAATATGGTGGACAATTTGCAGCATTTATTATTTGCAGCATTTATTCAACAAGTAGCCACATATCCAATTTTGGGGATAGATACTATGACAATGCTTCTAATCAGAACCATGAAGGAAAACAAGGACTTCCACTAGTTAGGGAACTCAATTGTCTGACAGCTGATCTGGCTAATTAAAATGCAAGTTCCAAAGCCAAATTCTAAATAAATTGTTCAAGTTTATCTTTTGGATTTTGCATAAATAGGGAAGGAGGCCAAATGCTGAGTTTCTATGCGAGAGTTTAGTGGGCACATTTATTCCTTGCAAAGATTCGCAGGCTCTAAAGCAGTTGCCTTTACTTTTGATGTTGTAAATGTGTTCCCTGCCTTGTCAAATGAACCATAATATGAGTTTTTTTTTTCCTGTGGAACAGTATTCTGCACTACCTGTTAGCTAAGAAAATAACTGTTTGACAGAGTAGTTAGTGGCCCTAAAAAGCTGATTCCGCACCTTATTGTCCTTATATTTGTCTACTAGACCTACTCCGGAACAATGATTCACCATATGGATGTTTTTGATATATCCCTCCCTTTTCACTCCTTCCGAGATTCAAATACAATGATAAAGAATAATTCACAACACCAGCTGTGGGTAGATTGAAAATGTACTACCCTCTCAGTCCTTAGTATTTTCAGTGCTGCCCCAAACTGGGCCCAGCAGTTGGGAATACTGCTGTCAGTGCAGAAGATGCAGATGATTTTAAACCGAGGGGCTCTCAAATCATCCTCGTGGAATGTAACCACATTAGTCCTCAGTTAATTTCACAAAACGTGTTTACTCATTATTTCATTGTTAAAAGAAAAAAAAAAAACGTGTTTAGTTCCTTGAAGGAACGTCTTCAGGGCAAACTTAGTGATGCATATCAATTGGGTGGAATAAACTAGTGAGTCCTCACTGTGAAGAAGTAAACTCCATTATTTGGCTGAACAAATAAACTACTCAATAATAGAGTCAAAGACGATATATATCAATAGTTCAATAGTTTAATATCAGAAAGTCACATGTGAAAAACTATCCAATTAAGACTACCTTCGTACGGGTAAAGTGCTGTGATTTTATGATATTGCAACATGGACACATATACTCTTTGAGTCACTTCAATCCTTCAATTGTGCAATTACTTGTACTTATTCACGCTAATGATTCACTGGTTTGATCAACCAAATTGAGCTGATTCGCTCCGTTTGCCATTATGATCCAAAAGAAGGCCAGATGATACATCCTGTCTAATATGAACCGTGTGTTTTTCTGAAGACTCTCACTCAGAGGAATTCGCATGTTTCTTGTAGAAAAATATGTCAGCATCATATCTAGGGGTAGTTTACTGTTGTCAGTTAGTTTTATGTCCAATCCGGTGAACCGTGTTCTTTCCTCCCCTTCCCTCCATTTCATTCTGTATCTGTGCCCCTGCCACCTCATGCACTATTCATGGAATGTTGAGGTTAAAACGCTGGGAGTTGAGCGGGTGACAGGTAATATTTATCAGTCATTTTCCTTCAGGAGTCTTTCAGGTTTACCGATTTGAATGTTCATGTTGCTTCAGTCTTTCCATGGGCACTTCTGGTGATGAGGACAGGATTCTAGACCACGCCCTGTCAACTGCTACTTTGTTCCTGTCCTTTAACCGTTGACTTTATGCTTTTGTTCCCTTGTTGCCGTTCGCTTCCCTCTATCTCAGCGCTCACCACATTGCATTAGCGGCATATTCCTTGTCTCTGCGGGACCGGCCCCCTGGCTCCCTGGGCGATGAACAGAACAGCCCCACCTGCTCTTCTCTCTCCTTCATCTCGCTCCTTCGAGTACTTTGCCATGGACCCCAACTCTATAGCAATCGCTCAATCTGCATCCTGGGTGTCCTGAGCAACATGCCTCAATCACCAATGAGCCCTTCTTCTGTTCCTCATCACGTTTCCTATCTGAAAAATAACAAAAAAGAAATTAGATCATGAAAAGGGAAAATCTAAAGGGCCTTCACAGCAAGAGTTCATCTTATGTACCTATCAGTTTGTTGTTCTACACTTGTCTCCTCAAACCCATTGTCAGTGATGGCGTGGACTAGCCTTGATGTCTAATTTATTGTTTCTATTTAACTCAGAGCTTGTTTTTCAGAGAACTGCAGCAAATTCACATTACTGAAACCAGCACTGCATCATGGATGAATATGGCAGGTGTCATGAGCATGCACAATCACCATGCACTAATCATGAAGTTTCTCGGACACTGGTTGAGCATTGGAACCAATGGATCAAAAGCTGTGAGATGCACCTTGTTGCTAATGAGGAAAGTGAGTACAGTGCTAGGAGGTAACAAGCACTACTGTACAATTGCTTAGAGGCTGAACGCAGATGTTTAATTGACAACAATGCACCATAGAAAAGCCAGAAGGTGAAGTGAAATAGGATGTTTACACTGAGGCAAAAAAGCATGGAGATGTATTTTAAAACCACGCTATATACAATAGTGGAGCAACATAACTCTTATTAGAGATATCAGGCACCAGGAGAATATTTAGAAGTTTATGCAGTGGCCTTCTGTATGCTGACTTCAGCATGTGCATTTAGGAAAATCGATGAGATGATTTGAGCCCAAATAGTGATGAGAACTATGTGCATAAAGGAACAGGAGCTATTGCTTTCCCACAAAAACCCCTAATTTGGAAAAGGCAACAAGCACCATCAGAATAAAGGAGATGAAAAGGCTGACAAAATCGCCATCCACTGAAATAATCCTGGTGTAAAGATGAAGACCTCTGCAAGAATGTATGTTATTGGTGTGTTTAGGTTAATTTTCCATATTACATAGGAACTGCCCAGCACTCAACAAAGAATTCCGCAAATGTGGCAAGAATGTTCACTTCGCAAGAATATGCAAGATACTATACTGAACCTAAAGAGGATTCACAGTTGAATAGTAAGAAGAAAACACCATTAGTCTGGAGGAGGACATGGAACTCCTCATTCTATTGGTGGATGTTAGACCTGACATCCTTGGTGTAGTCTTCCTACAAACTATTTGCCTTCACCCCCTCCTGTTTCCTGAATTTGTTTTTGTTGGCTTTAGGACTTTGTGCACTTTGCCACTGCTAACCAGTTCTAAAGTGTGTGTTGCCTCTCCTTAAAACATGGTGAGCTTGGCTTGCACCGAATTGGCATATTTAATTTACATGTAACTCCCTAGTAAGGTGGTACTACATGTACCCAGGGCATGAAAATTAAATGCTATTGCTGGGCCTTCAGCGCCCATTGTGCCACCCAATAAAGTAGCACTTTACAATATGTCTCTGGCTTGCCACTGGGGCCAACAGTGCAGTCTTAAACTGTCAATTCAAACTAGGAAAATAAACATTTTGCCAGGCTTAAACCTTCTTTTTTAATACATATAAGTCACCACTATAGAGCCCACAGGGAGGGTTGCATTGTATTTATAAAATAAGGCACACGTTTTTAGGTTTTACATATCCTAGTAGTTAAAAATGTATTCCTTTTTCACTACTGTAAGACACACCTCTCCCAAAAGATAACATTGGGTTAACATAGTGCAATGAATAAGTGCTAACTTTTGATTGTGAACAGTTAGAAATGCTAGGTTTGGATTCAAAAGAATTGTAATGTATAGTCTTCTTTAATGTTAAAGCCAAAGTTAAGTCACAATACCGAAAATGCCACTTTTTGAGAGTTGGCTTTTTCTTCTCCTAACCATTTGGTGCCTGCTGCCAGTGTCCCGGGTCGCTCAATGCTACTGTTAGACTTTGTGTATTCCTCCCAGACAGTGAGAGAGCACGGCGTAGGTGTGGGTGGTGTGGGCTACTCTGACAGGATGGGTGGAGGTGGAGTTGTTCCCTGCTCCACTTGCACTTCACTTGCACTTGCCTCCACAACATGCAAAGAAACTTAATTGTGTGTATTTGGATGTAATATATAATATGGATGTTGGGCCTTATTGTGCAATACATTATCAAAAAGTGTCATGGGTCCAGTCAGGCTCATTTGTATCACCTTTAGGTCAACCCTAGGTAGTTGTGGTTTCGAGTAGCAAGGCTTAATAAAGGAAATTAGTAAAGTATTTAAAAGTACCAAATAAAAAAAGAACATCACACAACAGGAATAAACCAGGACAGCAATTTATAAAAATACAGTATATTTTTATGAATTTGTAGAGAAAGTGATTAGCAAAATTCTCCATAGTGTTCCGGAGATACAGATTTTAGAAAATATGAATACTTTTAGATGTAACTGCAAATAACCATTGGTCAACAAAAACTTTGCAAACGTTCTATAAAGTTTGAAAGAATTAGTTTGGCTACCAGCATGGAGGTCTGGGTAAATATGAGTCCACTTTGGACAGTTACATGGCCACCAGAGCATTTTTAATTCAAGTTCTAGTTTGTACAGAACAACCGCCTTAGACTTTAATGAAGTGGTCCTGATGCTGAGGATACTGAATGAAAAGATGTTCAAGGATGCTTCAGTTGAGATGCAGTAGACGGGGGTGCCTTTGTGGTGAGTCCTCTTTTTACAGGTGACTTTGGCCATAGAGGTCGGTCCCATGAAATCCTCTTTGGTGTGGTAGCTGGCCAGCCAATGCAGGCTAGCCTTGCAGCGTGGTTGGGACAAAGCCTTTGGTGGGGGGCTAGTGTCCCTCCTGGGTGATGAAGGAAGACTCTGGGTGCACTCCCGGGTCTAGCAGAGACAGTTCAGCTTTTGGCAGTCAAGGATTGTTCATTTTGGACTCCTGGCAATAGGTAGTGGCAAAATGTCTTTGGTGGCTACCAAGTTGCTGGTTTGAGCTTCTTCATCTCTCGTGTCTCTTAAGCTGGTTCGAGGGGATCAAACAACTGATTCTTGGAGTCACTGCTTTTATCTGGGGCCGGAAATCAACTTTTCTCTGAGTTAGGAGCCACAAGCACAGTTCACACTTCACTAGCTGAAAGTGTAGCAGGTGCCGCCCTTCGTACGGTTCAGCCACTCTTCATAGATTTTCAAGGGCAGATGGTCCTTTCTTCAAATCCAATATGACTTGAAGGGCAGGGTGCTGAGGTGCCACATTTATCTCAGGAAAATGCCCTGAGGGGACGAAGCAGATACTAGCCAATGGGCTACTGGGTCCTCTCCATTCTGGTAACATGTTTCCTGCAATGTATAACATCTGGCTATCCAAGGGTGTTATATTCTAGCCGTTCTCAAGGTTTCGGGACCCCTCTTCAGTCGCCAGGAGCTTGGTAGCCCACCCTAGAGGTGTGGCGTCCTGAGGTCTACACGCCCATGGGAAATCCGGTTTGGGCACTGGGTTCCCCTCTCTGTCCATGTCTCCAACTTGTCTACATGAACAAAAGTCAGCCTTCTTTGGAGTGTTATCACCATTTGTCCCTCAAAGGAGGCTTCCCCTTTGTAACTCACCTTTTGGGCTAACACCCAAGTGACCATCCTGGAAGAGGAGGTCACACCTCGTTCAGCTGCAGATGCCTTTTTTTCCTAAGCCTCGGAGTCCTTCACACATCTTCCCAGGTGAGCAGAAAGCTGTCTGTAGGCCAGGGTCATTGTGAGGCCACTGGAGTATCTGAAGCACAGATTAACAACTTTCTGTAACTATGACATTAAATTTGACATGGGCATCAGATCGGGTTTAATGCCACAATTACTTTGATAACTTACATTGCCAAGTTTGGTGGTTCTATTCAGGGGTTAGATAGGCTGGGTTGCTAGTCGATAACCCTGAATTAGCCAATGGGGTTACTAACTTTTCCCCAGCAAAATGACAGTTTTGAAGTGTTGTTGTTAAGACATATGAAAAAGATATGTCTTACTTAGCAATACATAGCTCCCTGCCATACGACCCCAAAGGCCTCCCTTAGGGGAGGCTTACATATAGTATTATGGGGAGATGGTGGCTTTGACATTAGGTTAAATGGCAAAGTTGAACTAGTAGTGTAAACACTACTCTTCGGTTCTGCAGTGGCAGTCTGGGAGCACACTCAGCGTGGCACAAACAGTGCTGCAACCCTGTGTGAATACTCTGGGCCTGATTTAGATCTTGATGGTGTTAATGCCATGCCGCGTTGGTGGCGGGCTCAAAAAGACCATCAAGTTTACGGTGGCCGCCCACTATATTTAGATGTATTGTGGCTGAGCCGAAGTTCACTCTGTTGCATAAGCTGCATCCTGCAGCTGATAAAGTGGACTCCAATGCTGATGAGTAGGACCTCCATTGCTGTCTTGACAATGGGATCCTGCAGAGCCTTTTTAGGTCACACAGTCATGCTTGTGGTGTATCAGTGGCCGGCCCATGATGGCGGAGTCCATCACGGCACCAGTTCAGTATAGTATAATATAGTATGGCTATGACCATTGGTTTGATGCAAGTAGTCTACGCTTGTTGTATATTGGACAATTGTGAACACCCCCAAAACATACCATAAAACGCACTCCATTTCAGACCATGACCCTTTGCCATCACACTGCAGAAGACCAGACTGCCAGGTGAATTCTCAAAACAGAACACAGTTTTTTTTTCTGTGGTCCTCTCCCTCTTTTTTTTATGTTAATTTTGCTTTCTTTCTATAGCCTTCATTTTATGGGTACTAGATCTGTTTAGAAAAAAATCACAATGGCAGGAAGGAGAAATACCCATTTCACAGAGGGAAAGGTGTCTGTTCTGGTGGATAAAATAATTAGAGTAGAGTCACAATTGTTTGGAGCACAAGTACAAAATACAGCCATATCTAAGAAAAGGCATATGTGGTACAGAATAGTTGACAGAGTGAATGGTGTATCTAACAATCTGCACACACAGGAGTAGATTAGGAAGCGGTGGAATGACCTGCGGAAAAGAGTGTGTTCCTTGGCCCCAAGCATCACCTGAATGCCTACAGGACTGGTAGTTGTTCTCCCAGCGACAGTTACTACTACTGAAATACACTGTTCCTAGGTCATAAGGGAAGACAGGACGAGTACTCTGGAGTCCTATTTACTAGGAGCAAGAGTCCTCACACACCCAAATGGGTGTCATGCTTCATCATCGGACAAGCTCCTCGTCAGACCGGCGCTGCAATGTCTGACGGGCACCACCCTTCCGGGGGGCTCTTTGCCGGAGATCTTTTCTCGATGATGCCACTCTATCCCGCAAATGAGTAGGGAGGAAGAAAATGGGGAGAGTTCAAAGAAAATAAAAATGGCTCAGGACCCTGATGAGTACTTAACTTTATTCTATCTATGTAGGGTGAAGGCCAAGATTAAAATATAGATCAGGAGAGTGAGATAGAGATAATGCTCTGTCACTCTCTAACTGTATATCTAATAGCGGTGGGTCAGATAATTATGGGACCTACCTCAAAATCGGGTCGACATGTTTCGCGTCTTCGTGGTCCATGTGGATCCAATGACGCTTCTTCAGGACCTAATATAAAAGACTTCTCCAACTACAAGCTAAATTGGCTATCATATATCAGTGCTGACAGTCAAACAATTTTTTTTTTATCGTCAGTCACTTACTTAAGTCTATTGTGACCCTTAGTGTAATTCCTATTCGTCACCCTAGAAAAGATTAAAGCATGAATTGTATCTCAAAAATAATCTTGATTCAATTGTAGCAGAATGTACGATAAATTGTGTGGCACACAGTGATTGTGCTGATGGTGACACACTCATGCCAAATAAACAGAAATATGCTTACCCTCCCACATTGAGTTAGGGCTTTATGGGTTCACGCGGGCCATTAGTCAGGTTCAGTTAACACACTGCTAGCGGTAAGGAGAAAATAGATAAATGAGTGAGTCAGGAAGCATATGTAAATTAGCACAGAAATGTCAGGAATTATATCCTTACAAACAAGGTAACAAACTTCACTTTTATGTATAGTAGGGGCAGTCCATCGATGCTTCTCAGGCGTTTAAAGAAATTGTTAAAAGCCTAGTATCTGGCCCATCAGGTAGTCAATGCAGGATATGTGGGGTTTCTATGGCAAAAAAACCTCTACTATGCACCTGCTTATGATATCTCTAGTTAGAAAATGATCCACGCAGTAACCAAGTCAACAGAAAGTGAGTGTATCATGACTTAACTTAGTATTACAATAGAAAAAAGCCGAAATCACTTAGTTTATCAAACAGGGACGGAGGTAAAAAGTCTCCAGAACAGCTACGTGGCGTTTTTAGGTAGTTAAAATGTCACCAGTTCGAACGATAAGCGATCGTACCCCAGTGCCGTGAGGGTGTTCAAACAAGTCAACGCGACGGAACACTTACTGTAAAGAGCCTGGCAGTGGGCGGCTACACCTGCCCCTGGACGCGCTCCCGGAAGTAAAAGGGAAGCGCGAACCCGGGGGTAGAAATCCCATCGAGCCCGGAAATCGATGGGGGCGTCTGGCGCGTCCGTTGCTAAGCGACGGCAGTGCGTCACGCGCCTGAAAATGATGGAAATAAATGACGGGCTTACGACGAGGTTCATTCGTACATGCAAAGACGGCGGCCATCTTAAAGTTAAGAAATTTGCAAAAAAAGGCAACTATGGCATCTATCTCCATGCACTGTGATGGAAATGGAGGGAGGGATCAAAGCCTGACTCGTCAAATTGTGGCATTTGTCTGCTATATTAAATAAGATGTTATCGGAGGTCATATTTTGTATAAAGCAAACAATCAGTTAGTCTATAAACAACTCATATGTCTGGAGGGGCACCATGGCTATTCTGGGTCCTGATCCCCCGATCAGGGGGAGAGACTAGTCCAAGGGATATCATCATTCAGTCCCTTGCGGTGGGTTCCAAGTTTAAAAACCCATCGTTGTTCTAATTCAAAGAGAGATCCTGTCCCCTGCTGGGTACTTGTCTGTAATACAACCCACCACATGTCATCAGGGCTATGTTGCAATTCAATGTAGTGCATGCTAAGTTTTGTCGAAATTCGACCGCAACGGATGTTGCTGCGGTGTTCATTGATTCTTAGTTTAACTGCTCTCGTGGTCATCCCTACATATTGTAGGCCACAGGGGCAAGTGATCAGATATACACAGTTTCTAGTATTGCAGTTGGTATGTTTGAGTAGCCGCCAGTTTCCAATGGGTGCTAAATCTAGTGTGTCTATTTGTTTAGTAAATTGGCATACGTTGCAATTTCCACAGGGGTAGTGGCCCCTAACTGGTGGTAACTCCCAGAGGGTCCCTTGTTTACTAAGCGTAGCCTTGGGTTTAGGTCGCGTGTGGATCAGAATATCCTTTAAATTAGTGGTCCTTTTGAAGGCAAATAACGGTTTTGAGATATTCTCGCCACCACTACAGAGGATATCCCATCTTTTGTTAATGATTTTCTTGATGGTATTGGACAATGGTGTAAAGGTGGTAACACACGTAAGTTTATTTGCTGTGTCTCTGGTGGTCGTATGCAGTAGTGAATCTCTATCACTGTATTTAGCTCGCTTATAGGCAGTATTGACCACTTTAGTTGGGTAATGACGGTCACATAATTTATGCTTCAATTCTTGAGCTTGTGTGTCAAACGAGCAGATGTTGCTGCAATTGCGGCGTAACCGCAGGAACTGTCCAAAAGGTAAATTGTCTCTGAGTGTTTTAGGGTGGTAGCTATCGTATAGTAATAAGCTATTACGGTCTGTAGTTTTCTGATAATTGCAAGTCTTCAGTTTGCCTCTATCAATGCTGATCTCCAGATCCAGGAAAGGGATCATAGTGGTTGAGACCGAGGAAGTGAAATGCAAAAAAGGGTCCAGACTGTTGACCCAAGTCGTAAAGGCTGTTACCTTGTCGATGGGGCCCTGCCAGATGACCAGAATGTCGTCTATATAACGACGCCACATTCTGATGTTGTCAGAGAAGGGGTTCGAGTCCGGTAGTATGAATCGTTTTTCGAAATCATACATGTAGAGACATGCTAGGCTGGGGGCAAAAGTGCTGCCCATCGAAGTACCTCGAATCTGATGAAATATTAGGTCTTCGAACTGAAAAAAAAATTCTGTCATGGCTAGATTAGCACAGTGCATGATAAAATGCACAGGAGTGGCCGTGTCGAGTGTTGCAGAGAGGAGGGCTGTTTCAACTACTGTCAAGGTGGCTTGTTGTGGAATGTTGGTGTATAATGCCTCGACATCTAGGGTGATCATAGCTTGGACATTGTCTGTGGCATTGATAGATTCTATAAGGTTTAGGACATCTTTAGTGTCTCGTAAATATGTAGAAGATTGCTGCACGAGAGGTTGCAAAAAATGGGCTAATCTAGCCATGACAGAATTTTTTTTTCAGTTCGAAGACCTAATATTTCATCAGATTCGAGGTACTTCGATGGGCAGCACTTTTGCCCCCAGCCTAGCATGTCTCTACATGTATGATTTCGAAAAACGATTCATACTACCGGACTCGAACCCCTGACAACATCAGAATGTGGCGTCGTTATATAGACGACATTCTGGTCATCTGGCAGGGCCCCATCGACAAGGTAACAGCCTTTACGACTTGGGTCAACAGTCTGGACCCTTTTTTGCATTTCACTTCCTCGGTCTCAACCACTATGATCCCTTTCCTGGATCTGGAGATCAGCATTGATAGAGGCAAACTGAAGACTTGCAATTATCAGAAAACTACAGACCGTAATAGCTTATTACTATACGATAGCTACCACCCTAAAACACTCAGAGACAATTTACCTTTTGGACAGTTCCTGCGGTTACGCCGCAATTGCAGCAACATCTGCTCGTTTGACACACAAGCTCAAGAATTGAAGCATAAATTATGTGACCGTCATTACCCAACTAAAGTGGTCAATACTGCCTATAAGCGAGCTAAATACAGTGATAGAGATTCACTACTGCATACGACCACCAGAGACACAGCAAATAAACTTACGTGTGTTACCACCTTTACACCATTGTCCAATACCATCAAGAAAATCATTAACAAAAGATGGGATATCCTCTGTAGTGGTGGCGAGAATATCTCAAAACCGTTATTTGCCTTCAAAAGGACCACTAATTTAAAGGATATTCTGATCCACACGCGACCTAAACCCAAGGCTACGCTTAGTAAACAAGGGACCCTCTGGGAGTTACCACCAGTTAGGGGCCACTACCCCTGTGGATATTGCAACGTATGCCAATTTACTAATCAAATAGACACACTAGATTTAGCACCCATTGGAAACTGGCGGCTACTCAAACATACCAACTGCAATCCTAGAAACTGTGTATATCTGATCACTTGCCCCTGTGGCCTACAATATGTAGGGATGACCACGAGAGCAGTTAAACTAAGAATCAATGAACACCGCAGCAACATCCGTTGCGGTCGAATTTCGACAAAACTTAGCATGCACTACATTGAATTGCAACATAGCCCTGATGACATGTGGTGGGTTGTATTACAGACAAGTACCCAGCAGGGGACAGGATCTCTCTTTGAATTAGAACAACGATGGGTTTTTAAACTTGGAACCCACCGCAAGGGACTGAATGATGATATCCCTTGGACTAGTCTCTCCCCCTGATCGGGGGATCAGGACCCAGAATAGCCATGGTGCCCCTCCAGACATATGAGTTGTTTATAGACTAACTGATTGTTTGCTTTATACAAAATATGACCTCCGATAACATCTTATTTAATATAGCAGACAAATGCCACAATTTGACGAGTCAGGCTTTGATCCCTCCCTCCATTTCCATCACAGTGCATGGAGATAGATGCCATAGTTGCCTTTTTTTGCAAATTTCTTAACTTTAAGATGGCCGCCGTCTTTGCATGTACGAATGAACCTCGTCGTAAGCCCGTCATTTATTTCCATCATTTTCAGGCGCGTGACGCACTGCCGTCGCTTAGCAACGGACGCGCCAGACGCCCCCATCGATTTCCGGGCTCGATGGGATTTCTACCCCCGGGTTCGCGCTTCCCTTTTACTTCCGGGAGCGCGTCCAGGGGCAGGTGTAGCCGCCCACTGCCAGGCTCTTTACAGTAAGTGTTCCGTCGCATTGACTTGTTTGAACACTCTCACGGCACTGGGGTACGATCGCTTATCGTTCGAACTGGTGACATTTTAACTACCTAAAAACGCCACGTAGCTGTTCTGGAGACTTTTTACCTCCGTCCCTGTTTGATAAACTAAGTGATTTCGGCTTTTTTCTATTGTAATACTAAGTTAAGTCATGATACACTCACTTTCTGTTGACTTGGTTACTGCGTGGATCATTTTCTAACTAGAGATATCATAAGCAGGTGCATAGTAGAGGTTTTTTTGCCATAGAAACCCCACATATCCTGCATTGACTACCTGATGGGCCAGATACTAGGCTTTTAACAATTTCTTTAAACGCCTGAGAAGCATCGATGGACTGCCCCTACTATACATAAAAGTGAAGTTTGTTACCTTGTTTGTAAGGATATAATTCCTGACATTTCTGTGCTAATTTACATATGCTTCCTGACTCACTCATTTATCTATTTTCTCCTTACCGCTAGCAGTGTGTTAACTGAACCTGACTAATGGCCCGCGTGAACCCATAAAGCCCTAACTCAATGTGGGAGGGTAAGCATATTTCTGTTTATTTGGCATGAGTGTGTCACCATCAGCACAATCACCGTGTGCCACACAATTTATCGTACATTCTGCTACAATTGAATCAAGATTATTTTTGAGATACAATTCATGCTTTAATCTTTTCTAGGGTGACGAATAGGAATTACACTAAGGGTCACAATAGACTTAAGTAAGTGACTGACGATAAAAAAAAAAATTTGTTTGACTGTCAGCGCTGATATATGATAGCCAATTTAGCTTGTAGTTGGAGAAGTCTTTTATATTAGGTCCTGAAGAAGCGTCATTGGATCCACATGGACCACGAAGACGCGAAACATGTCGACCCGATTTTGAGGTAGGTCCCATAATTATCTGACCCACCGCTATTAGATATACAGTTAGAGAGTGACAGAGCATTATCTCTATCTCACTCTCCTGATCTATATTTTAATCTTGGCCTTCACCCTACATAGATAGAATAAAGTTAAGTACTCATCAGGGTCCTGAGCCATTTTTATTTTCTTTGAACTCTCCCCATTTTCTTCCTCCCTACTCATTTGCGGGATAGAGTGGCATCATCGAGAAAAGATCTCCGGCAAAGAGCCCCCCGGAAGGGTGGTGCCCGTCAGACATTGCAGCGCCGGTCTGACGAGGAGCTTGTCCGATGATGAAGCATGACACCCATTTGGGTGTGTGAGGACTCTTGCTCCTAGTAAATAGGACTCCAGAGTACTCGTCCTGTCTTCCCTTATGACCTAGGAACAGTGTATTTCAGTAGTAGTAACTGTCATTGGAGGGTATACACTGGACCTTTAATCCTCCATATCCCCTTTATTTTTGATGTGGTTCTCCCAGCCCCCGTTACAACTATTTCCACGGGAGGAGAAGGTTTTGCAGATCCTGGGGCATATTTATACTCCGTTTGCGCCAGAATTGCGTCGTTTTTTTTTACGCAATTTCGACGCAAAACGAATTCCATATTTATACTTTGGCGTTAGACGCGTCTAGCACCAAAGTCCATGGAGTTTGCGTAATTTTTTAGCGTGGACACCTACTTTGCGTTAATGAGATGCAAGGTAGGCGTTCACGACTCCGAGGCATGTGCGTCGGATTTATACTCCTGGGCAAAATTCAAGCCCGGGAGTGGGCGGGTCAAAAAAAATGACGTACGGCCGCTTTTGCGCTGTTTTTTAGCGTCTGCAAAAGGCAGGCGTTAAGGGACCTGTGGGCTCTGAAGGAGCCCAGAGGTGCCCTCCCATGCCCCCAGGGACCCCCCCTGTCACCCTTTCCCACCCCAGGAGGACACCCAAGGCTGGAGGGACCCATCCCAGGGACATTAAGGTAAGTACAGGTAAGTGTTTTTTTTTTTTTTTTGTGGCATAGGGGGGCCTGATTTGTGCCCCCCTACATGCCACTATGCCCAATGACCATGCCCAGGGGACAGAAGTCCCCTGGGCATGGCCATTGGGCAAGGGGGCATGACTCCTGTCTTTGTTAAGACAGGAGTAATTTCTAAGGGGGTTGGGAGTGAAAAAAAATTGCGCAAATCGGGTTGAGGTGAAAATTTGCCTCAACCTGACTTGCCCCATTTCTTGACGCCCAAGCCCCATATCCCCCTACGCCAGCGCTGCCTGGTCTACGTCATTTTTTTCCACGCACACCAGGCAGCGCCGGCGGCTAACGCCGGCTAACGTCATTGATTAAATACGGCGCCCGCATGGTGCTTCAGAATGGCGTTAGCCGGCGCTAATTATTTTGACGCAAAACTGCGTTAGCGCAGTTTTGCGTCAAAAAGTATAAATATGGGCCCCTATGTCCTGAAGACTTCACTGGAATCCCTGGTGGAGTGGAGTCTGATAGGTTGCACTTAGCAATGTCTCAGCAATCACAAATGGAGTCCTGCCTTTACGTTTGACATATTAAGAATGGTTCAACACCCTTAGCAAAACAGATTGCTTTTACAAATGTGCAATATGATGAGTACAAGTGTGTGCTGTTATCCATGGATCATCAATTGCATTTGCTCAGTCCCTTACTTTCTATCAATGTATGTAGCTGTTGTCCCAAAAACAGGTCCAAACCACCATCCATTTGCTCATGAAGAGATAGTGTTTGTAAGTGGTATTTTGACTTAGTCACACCATACCCATATGTGTGTACGTGTTATTGATGTGCGTTCATCTTCAGTATAGTCATTGAAAAAGGTATGTGTAACTCCCTTTTTAAATAAGTATTGTCTATGGTGTCAACAGATGACTACAACTAACATGATGCCCTGTTTTTGGATCTGCAAAACAATAGTGCAACGTCATGTTGTCCCACCTTCCTTTACTTCTATAGGTGCACACATCTGAAAAACTTGTGCCTTTGACAGTCACCATGTCATGCTATGGATTAAAATGTCACTTGTTGTGTATCTCAAGCATGATGATACCTTCTCATAGCTACATTGAAGTGATTTTAATGATCATAGAATTCATAGCCTTTGCAATCCAAGTTTTCCTACAATGTGATGTGGCATGCTGAATAGAAGTGGTAGCCACACACAGAATTTACTTTGCACTGTCCATATGATGACCAATGACAGTTTCGAAATTGAGCTGAACCACAGTTTTCCTAGGCCTTTTAAATGTGCAGTACACCAATCTACTCAACACTATGTTGGATAGAATGTCTACTACATGTAATGTACAGTTCAGAAATAACATTCAGGACATCTCTACAACACCAACACTGGAGTTAGCATCTGTGCAAATCACCCTGCATGTGTAAAACAATGAAAATCACACAAATGCCTAATCAGTCAATCCGCCTGTTTTTTTCTTTTTTAGTTTGCCCCATTTGTGGATGAAGACTTATATAATGCACAAACTAAATGTTCATTACATATTCCCTGCATTCTTCTGAGGTCCAACCCCCCCGGGCCAGTGGACCACAGTCTGCCAGCCAAGACACTTCCATTCCAGACCAAGAGCATAGGGAGCCATCTGTTCCATATGGTCTCTCTGGTCAGACAGCTCCAGTGAGTCACACTAAATCCCCCCCCCCCACAGTTCTGGCTGCTGTTGAGACAGCATCAACACTGCCTCCAGTTATCCCAGGACCCAGTGGGATGGGGCACACTGCTTCAAGGGCACATGGTATTGGGGGTAGGGGTTGTGGGAGGGAATCTGTGGGGCACTCGCATGAGCCCAATGGGGTCTTTGTCAGCCAGATCACAATTCACCAAGTCTTGGGAGCAGTACAACAGTCCCATGATGTGACGGGTCAGGTTGTAACTGAGCTCCAGGAGATCAAGGAGGATCAGAGGGACCTCATGTTGGAAATACACAACCACAATGAACATATGAGCTACCTGAGTGGGGTGCTTTACAACATCTACCACCATGTGAGCAGGGATTTTCCCATTCCATCTGCCCCTGTCTGTGTTCCCTCTACATCTTGCCCAAGTACCGCTACTGCCAGCCACAGACAGGGAGGCACTGCCACATGAGGAGCCTGCTATCCCACCCCACCCCAGTCCCTGCACCTGTGCCCCTCCTTCTCTCTTGAGGTGACGGTCAGCCTGACTGCCAGCAGAGGATGGCAGACCCATCACCACCTTGAACAGACACAGATCCTAATTTCCTCCACTGTGTTTCCATCATTCACTCTGTGGACTATTTCAGGGACACGCTTACCCTTTCAGAGGAAAGTTGTATATTGTACATTGGACTCCAAACTGTTTTGGCTCTACTGCCATACTTTCATCCGCCATGGTAGACTTCTTTCTGCTCATTTTCATGTTTCTTGACTTATCTTTCTGTTTTTTTGTGTAATGCAAACAAATGATATGGACACAAACTGCAAGACTCTTGTTGGATTTATCGTGACAGTTCATTTGTCATGTCTGTCTTCCACCATTGTTTGAACATTTATTTGCAAAGGAAAATTAGAATTGACAAAGAGGTAATGTGTTACCCATTTCATTCAAACAAAGCAAATTCACAATGTGTTGGTACTATACATATGTAGGTAACAAGTCCTTGAAGAAATCAGAGATGAGTTTCACAAATCATGCAAGACCCCAATAGTCTGTGCCATTTAGAGATGGTCACACCACAACCTTGACACCATGGAAGAAAGGCAATATTGCATGGGATCAAATTAAAAAGGCAAACTATTATTGATGTATGACCTCAGCTGGAGCCATACATCCTGCCCTCACAATAGGAATACTACAGCAATAACACAAATAGTCTACATCATGACAGTTTTACAATGTGAATAACCAGGACAGTGTGCAGTATCTGGTGTAATCTTGACCACCATTCAGTGGTGTGCTAAAAAAAGTTCCATCAAGTATAAGGAGATACATCAAAAACTACCTCCACTTAACACAAAAATGAAGATTTAGCCAATATGAAGGAAGAACAGTATGCAATGGCTTGACATACACATGTGGTTTGAGCAGGTTAAGTGGCACATGTTGCCTTGATGGCAACAATATACAGAAAACAGGTCTGATCCAAACACCAGAACTTCCATTTAATCACAGTACAAGTTGTCTCTGTACAATATCTGTCCAGCCCAAGTAGGTGTCTGACCAAGGACTAGCACATGTTCATTTTGTACTTTCCAGCAGCAACATTTCATTGCAAATGTCACAACTTTTAAATGTCCAAATAAAGATTATATGGCAAAGGACCATGAAACAGAATAACAAAGGACAATTAATGATTCTACATATACATTTGACTCAAATAACAAGTTAGGAGCACATACATTCTAAGCACAAGCAAAGTTATTCTATGGTTACAAAAACAGTAGTCAATGTGGGGAAACTCTGATCTACTAGCATCCTTACCTTGTACTTTCCTGAACTGTACATTCCTACCAAATTAACATTGCAGACTAATATATTCCCTATGTCACAAGTTGTAATGACATTGGAGATTACATTATCTAAAGGTACACTTTCACTCAGGTGAAGTGGTCAGTGACATCTTCATGTAGGCCAATTCTTTCTTCTTCACTACTGTCTCTTTCATTAGACATTTCAACATCCTCACCCGGTGGCTCTTCACAGTCTCGCTCCTCTACACTTATTGGAATGTTCTGTTGCAGGGAGAAGTTGTAGAGCATGCAGTGGTCAACAGTGATTTGGCACACCTTATTGGGTGAGTAGAGGAACGCTCCAATGTTCTTGTCCAGCCACCTAAACCTGGCCTTGATGAGCTCAAAAGCCTGCTCTACTGGCCTCTGTGTTCTTCCATGTGCGTCATTGAAGTTGACTTGCCCTGACATTATTGGATTCCTCAGCAGTGCCAACAACCATTGTCAATTAGGATACACTATGGGGGTTATTCTAACTTTGGAGGAGTGTTAATCCGTCCCAAAAGTGACGGTAAAGTGACGGATATACCACCAGCCGTATTACGAGTTCCATAGGATATAATGGACTCGTAATACTGCTGGTGGTAAATCAGTCACTTTTCCGTCACTTTTGGGACGGATTAACACCTCCTCCAAAGTTAGAATAACCCCCTATGTCTCCTACATGGAAGTGTTGATCAAATGTGAATTTGCCTTAAAAAACAAAAGCAGGAGGTGTTTGGCCAAATAGGAATGGATTGTTTAATTAAACATTACAGCCAGGAGAAAAGTTAAGAACAAGGGTCTGAAAACTGTCTCAAGATACATCCTGCGTGGGGTTTTATACGTTCCTTTGGGTATAATAAAACATTTATGCATTTTTTGGGGGAGAAGGATGTAAATACTTGTCATGGAGTCATAAATAAGGTCCTAATTAATGCAGGTGGGACTCGACCTTGCGTGGACACCATGTGGGCAAGTTGGTAACATGTCCAGAAGTCCTGTCTGAGAGGCACGTTATTGTTGTTTGTTACTGTGCTTGCTGTGTTCTTATTGGCTGTGTGCTCCTAACTTCATGTGGCATCTGAGCTTATTGTGTTTGAGAATATGTGCACACGTGTGTTTTATGGGGATCAATCTCCTGGTATCATTGTGGTGTCGCTGCCTATCTGTGATCTGAGTTTCCTGTTTGCACGTTTGTCTGCTGTCTATTTGCTGCCCCACCTGTGATCAGTCAGTAATCTCAGGCCGAGGTCTCATATCCTGCCTGACCAAGTATCCCGGAGTTGGGGTTGATGGAGAGTTCATGTCTGTGGATTCGCTCATAGTGATTAAATGTCACTGGTATATGTGATCGTGTCATGGTGCACACTGACACTGACTTTCCCAATATTAACAGAAGCAAAATATCAACAGATTACTATCATAGCAAGCCAATGTTGCTTCCTAAACTAGGATTCAGGCAAAAGATCTTCAAGTCATATTGTTCTTACCATCAAGCCAGGCCCTCTCACATCCAAGTTGTGACATTTGCACAGATATGGTGCTAGTCTATAGTACAAAGAAATCATGTGTTGACCCAGGAAAGTGGGCACACACACTTGAGATGTACAAATCGGGTAAGCAGACAACTTGCACGTTGATGGAATGGAAGTTCTTCCGATTGCGGTAGGACTGTTCCCTTGCATGTGGTGCCACCAAGGCAATATGCCTGCCATTGCTCCAACCACATGTAGTAGTCCACCCAAAGCATAAACTTCTCATCCTGTTGCCATGGGAACTGGATATAGCTGTTTATAATTCTCCGCAGTGAAGAAGGGACTTTCTGGAAGCACACCACTGAAAGTTGGTTGGGACATGTGACTGGATACGGCAACAGTGCATTGAAAAGAGCACGTGGCCACAAAATGAAGTTCTGCCATAAGTTTCACTATTGGTGTTATTGCTGTTATGTTCATATTGTGAGGAAGGAGATCAGGCTGTGGCTGGTGACATAAATCCAGGATAGTTTGCCCATTTAGCCAAAACATTTTATCACAGCCCTCTCCTCCATGGAGGCAAGGTTTGGAAATGGCCTGAATACCTAAGACATTTCCTACCCATGCCTTGGTTCAAATGTCTGCATGTATGGAAAATAAATTATCAGCTTAACTGGTCACACTATACCTTGATAACCAACACACATCTGATATCTTTGCAATAATATGAAACTCATTGGGACATATATGTACATACAATGCTACAAATAGTTTATAAAGTCCCCAAAAACGTTTTCCCTGTTTAATTCTTGTATATTGTTTGCAAATATTACATTTGAAATGTATTGTTTGCACATACATTTAAAAAACAATGGCCCTCATTACAACCCTGGCGGTCGGTGTTAAAGCGGCGTTAAGACCGCAAACAGGCCGGCGGTAAAAAAAATGGAATTATGACCGCGGCGGTACCCGCCAACAAAGACAGCCACTTTAACACTCCAGCCGCCACGGCGATAGAAACAAACAGCATGGTGGTCACCGCCAATAGACAGGCGGAAGACAATGTACCGCCCACACCATTACGAGAGGCCAATCTGCCACCTTTTCCGGGGCGGATTCAACACAAACAAAAACATGGCGGTAACAATTCCCACTGCTTTATCCTGGTGAGTGCAAAGCCACAGTCTCACAAGTCTCTCCAGTGGGTGGTTTGCCCACTGCTTTATCCTGGGGAGTGCAAAGCCACAGTCTCACAAGTCTCTCCAGTGGGTGGTTTGCCCACTGCTGCATCCTGGGGAGTGCAAAGCCACAGTCTCTCAAGTCTCTCCAGTGGGTGGTTTGCCCACTGCTTTATCCTGGGGAGTGCAAAGCCACAGTCTCACAAGTCTGTCCAGTGGGTGGTTTTCCCACTGCTTTATCCTGGGGAGTGCAAAGCCACAGTCTCTCAAGTGTCTCCAGTGAGTGGTTTGCCCACTGCTTTATCCTGGGAAGTGCAAAACCACAGTCTCTCAAGTGGATAACAGTCTCCACTGGTTCTGGAGAGGGCTTTGTGCCCAGAGTGCTTCATCCTGCCAAGGACTGAGGAAGTGGATGCCTTTCTCCACTAGTTCTGGAGGGGGCTTTGTGCCTGGAGTGCTTCATCCCGCCAAGGACTCAGGTAGTGGATCTGACACTCCACTGACGGTGGGGCAACATGGAAGTTGTCCAGGCCCCTGGAACTGACCACCAGCCGCGTACGAATGACCACTGAGGATGGCAGCCATGTCTGCGGTGGTACCACTGGCACAGGATGTGGTGTGGCCGCTGGCGGTGCCGGCGGCGGGCTCAGTAGCGGTGGTGCTTGCGGCGCTCATTGGGCAGTGGTGCTGGTGGGTGGCTCACTGAGCGTGCTGCTGGTGGCGGTGTCCTGAGCGGCGGTGCTGGTGGCGGCCTCACTGAGCTTGCTGCTGGTGGTGGTGTCCTGAGCGGCGGTGCTGGTGGGTGGCTCACTGAGCGTGCTGGTGGCGGCGGTGCTGGTGGCAGCCTCACTGAGCTTGCTGCTGGCGGCTGTGTCCTGAGCGGCGGTGCTGGTGGTGGCCTCACTGAGCTTGCTGCTGGTGGCGGTGTCCTGAGTGGTGGTGCTGGTGGCGGCCTCATTGAGCTTGCTCCTGCTGAAGGGCACAGTGTCTGCAGTGCAGGTGAAGGGCACAGTATCCTGGGTGCTGGCGGCGGTGCCCGTGGCGGCGGTGCATTTGGAGGTGCTGGTGGCGGTCTTGTCCGCCGTGCAGGTTGGCGGCCACTTCCCTTTCTTTCTCTGGCCCTTCCCCACCTTGGATGGTGGCGCAGCTGTCTTTCCACTCCCAACTGAGCCTTTGGTGGCAGGTGTTTTGGCCAACTTCTTTTGTTTTGGAGGTGGGGGAATGTCCTTGGCCTCGCTCCTTGGGACACTGGCAGCCCTGCTGCTTGGTACACTCCAGAAGCCGGTTACTGCTGGCCCCACTGTTCCCGGTGATGTGGTGGCTGAGGTGCTGGGTTTGGGACCTGGAAAGGCGGGCCCTAGGGGACGGGAGGGGTGGGGGAGGTGAAGGGAAGGGGTCAAGGTTTGACAGGAAAAGTTTTTTAGATACACTGGGATGGGTAGATGAAAGGGGTTTGGGAGTGGAGGAAGAGGTAGTGGTTGTAGGAGGTGTTCGTTTGCTGATTTTGGGTGAAGGTGCATGGGCTGGAGGATGTTGTGAGGTGGATGGCTGTTGGGTGGGTGTGTGACTGCGTTTGTGTGGTTTGGGAGGAGGGCTCACAGACACACTGGGAGAGGACACAGGGGATGTGTGAATGGTAGTGGGGGTGGTGAGTGCACATGAGTGGTGTGTGGTGATGGGCGTGCTGGTGATGGAGATAGTGGCTGAAGATGTAGTGCATGCAGGTGTGAGTGGAGACTTGACAGGGAGGGAGGAGGGAGACGTGGAGGAGGGGGACACAGTGGAGGCAGTGGATGTTGGCATCTGTGCATGTGTATGATGCTTGTGTGATTGCCACTGGGATGTGTGGGTCTTATGTTTGCCAGAGCTACCCTTGTGTGTTGAGGTGTGCGCATGCTGGTCTGATGGTGTGCTTGGGATAGGCTGAGGTACTGGGGATTGGGTCTGGGTGGAGGAAGTTGGCGGGGGGAGGTTGGACACAGGGACAATGGCTGCCATCAGTGCCGAGGCCAGAGTCTGAAATGCTCGCTGTTGGGCTGCCTGGCCAGAATGGATGCCCTCCAGGTATGCATTTGTCTGTTGCAACTGCCTCTCTACACTCTGGATGGCATTCAGAATGGTAGGCTGCCCAACAGTGAGGGATCTGAGGAGGTCAATGGCCTCCTCACTGAGGGCAGCAGGGCTGACTGTGGCAGGCCCTGAGGTGCCTGGGGCGAAGGAGATGCCCACCCTCCTGGGTGAGCGGCCACGGGGCACACGCTGAGGGGCTGCTGGGAGGGTGGTGCTGGCAGGGGGGGTGGCGACTGTACCTGTAGATGGGGTGGGCACAGAGGGGCCCGCCACTGCAAGGGAGCTCTATTCAGAGGAGGAGTCGGTGTTGCTGGTCTCAGCTCCTGTCCCAGCCGTGGAGCTCCCCTCACCCTCTGTCCCACTGGTGAATTCTGAGTCGGTAGTCTCTCCCTTCAGGGCCATGTGGGATGCAGCTCCCTCCTGCTCCGGTGGCACAGCTCCTCCGCCTGATGATGCTAATGCACACAAGAATAGGGAGAAAACAAAGAGGGGGGGAAAGAAAGTAGAAAGACATGTCCAGTGCATGCAATACCGCTACCATTGGCGGACACAACAGACACAGCAGCCCTCTGCACCACGCCATGCACTTTGAGTTCCCTAATTGATCACAGGGACATGGGGTACAAGGCCTATGCCCGATTGCTGCACACATGCAAGTCACAGGAGCCTGACTAGGTGTAGATGGCTCTTACCACTGGTGGGGATGGGGTGCCACTGAGCCTGCGTCACAAATGGTCCTTGTCTACAAGGCTCACCCTAGCCTAGGGGAACCCACAGCCCACCTCCCCCCAACCAGACACCTCCAATGCGCGCTGAATCAGATGGATGTGAGTGTACTCACTCCCTCCCTTGTGGCGTCTGTGATGTCCTCAAGTGCCCATCCAACTCCGGATATGCCACCGCCAGGATCCGGAACATCAGGGGGGTCATGGTGCGACAGGCACCCCTCCCACGCTCGGAGGCCATCCCCAGCTGGGCCTCTGCCATCTTCTTGCTCCAGCGGCGAATGTCCTCCCATCTTTTCCGGCAGTGGATGCTCCGTCTGTGGTGGACCCCAGGGCCCAGACGTTCTTGGCGATGGCACACCAAATATCCTTCTTCTGGTGGGCGCTGACCGACAGGAATAGTACAGGGGAAAAGGAAAAACTATAACCGTCCGGACCGTCACAGTCATTGGACCATGTTCCCACCCTTGCCCTGACGCACATATACTCACCGTCCGCTCAAGCACATCTCATTCCCACCCCCCTATCTCCCATCTACACCACTCCAAACAGGTATTGCCCATACAGCATGCTCACAGTGTACTCACCTGTTTGTCTGGAGGACCGTAGAGTAGCGTGTACAGGGGGAGGACCCCATCCACTGGTTTGTCCAACTCCTCCGATGTGAAGGCAGGGGCCCTTTCCCCAGACACTTGAGCCATTGTCGCTTCCAGACTGAGGTCACAGCAGCACTTGCAGTGTAGGTTCTCTCCTGTCGAAGATCAGGTATCAGGTGAGTGAACAGACAGAAAATGGCGGTCACGTCCGTGGCGGTGCGTACCGTCACCGCCGGGGTACATCGTCATTGGCTCCTGAGACCCATAGGGTCCAATGTTAACAAATGAAGGATTGTGCCGCGGTCTTCGACCGCCTACCGCGACAGTGTACAACGCCAGTGCAGTTACCTCATATCCCCTTGTCCTACATTACAGGTCAGGCAGCCGCCATTTCAGGGGGCCTCATAGCATTAATTTTAAATGTGTCACACATATCTAGGCCTTGCATACACACTAACACAGGGACATAGCAGATTGACAAATGTGGGCAATAGAGTTGTTTATTTCGTACCTCAGTGTTGGATGACCCTCTGATCGCTGTTCTCATCCATAAAGCATATCACTGACCTTTGGTATGGTGGACTTGTGTGGATGTCTAGATTTTAGCGGATTCTGAGCTGTGGGTCGTAATAGCTGTGGTGGAATTCCACGGCCGCGGCGGTGTGTTGGCGGCCCTCTGCACGGCGGGAAGTGGGATTTACCACCATTGTTGTAATGTGTTCAAAATAACGTCAAAGGATATATTACTTCCTCTGCAGTACTATTGATGTCAAAGTCACAGATCACTTTTAATGTATCATATCTTACCCAAAACAGTGTTGTTCACATCTAACATTTGTAAATACACTAGCCTCAACTTTGAAAGCTGGTGATGCACTAACAATTAAAACATGCACAGCTTCACACCTTAAAATGGTGGTTTCCTGACTTTGCTGTAAGGACATTGGCTACCCAACAGCGGTCGGTAGCAGCTGCCCACGTAGTAGTTGGTACCCTCCACAATAGCTCCTCCCATAGGCTACGATGTATGGTGGCGATGCACAAAAGCCAATGGCGGTGTTCTTCTCCGTCATGGATCACGTCCACCATGTACTTGTATGCAGCATATTGAAAAAAAGTTCACTTGCCTCCTAACACTGCAGCCAACAACAGCTCCTCATTTTGTGCTACTATATCCAACCTCTGGAAGCCAGGTTGCCAGGCAAAGCATGTGACAGGACCTCTGCCTTCATCACAGAGGAGCTGGAGCTCCTTGCCAGGGAGATCGTGGCCCTGTGCAGCCAGCTCTATGGGACCTCAGAGGAACAGATACATATCTGATTGGGAAAATTTGACTAACTAACTGGTTCCTATTTTGCCCACGGCCTAATTTGTTCCTTTTTGTTCATGTGTGAAGTGTTGTGATTGGAGTGTAGTGAACTGAGTGATTTTGCTGAGGGCCGAATGTTGTTTGCCACTGTTAGAAATGGCAGTTCATGGAAATTTAAAGTCACCTGAAAGGTGAAGCTATAAAATCAGTCCGTGTAACTCACAATTCCAGATTCATCAGACAAACTGCAAGCTCCTTACTACTAGTGATCAATTGACAGCGTACAAGTACTATGAATAACAACATACAGCCAGTATCAAAATGATAGTGATGTTAAGCAGAAGAACATGTTTTACATTTTTAGAGTTGTCTGATGCTGTCCTGTCAAGTGGGATTACAGCCCATGTTGTGGAATAGGATGCTCTGTATGGTGTTATACATGTCATGGTGCCACATATATGGAAAGTTATTTCCTGTGCTGCAAGTACAAGTGCCACAGGCTCTCATTTATCCACACAACTCAATCATCCACACACGTATGTCCTATTCCTATGCACACTTGTTCATACATCCCCAAAAATCATGCACTTGCAGACACATAGTTACCCTACCATACTGCCCTTAGTCACTGTACATGGTGCAAACCACAGGTAGGTTTAGGCATATAGCCAATATAGCAGTACGTGGGGTTATATGCAGAGAATGTACAGGTTTTTTAGCCTTGAGTAACAATTATTATGAGTAATCAGGAGTAGGTCTCACAAAAGGAAATGTTTCATAGTTCTGGCCTAGATGATACATTGGGCTCAAATTGGTAACATCAGGAGATAGAAAGTATTGAGGATGCTCAAATGATCACTGTAAATCAGTATTTCTTAGGCAACTCTAAATGTTTTAGGAAAAGATGGCGGTACTGTTTGGTGAATGCATGTGAACGATGCAACACAATTGTATAACAGCACTACAGACAAATCAAATCACTTAAAATGTCCCTTCTTGTTCTTTCCTGTCATCCGTGTAGGTCAACATCTATCAAAATTAGGAAATATGGAAGGCCATCGCTAAAGAGGGGCAGACCCAGGGTCAATAGACAGTGCAGTATGCATTGTCAGAAGAGGTAGAAGGACATGTGATGCTCGACACGACAGTCTGCAGAAGACCAGCTCGGGCAATCCTCCCAATTATCCAAGTGGGTGCGCTGCTCCTGAACCCCTTAATGGCCCAAATCCTTGCAGTGACATACCCAGAGCTAGTTGGGCAGTTGAGGGCCCAACAGCAAGGGGTTATTTATTGTCTGTAGCTTAAATTGTTGTTTAACCTTTTTAATTCCCAGCAGTGGCACTCATCTAATGCACTTGAGGATTTCTGGAGGTGTAAGTTAATCAGAGAGTGTCTGATGCTGTGTCTGGTGTATTACTTTGTGCTAAAGGTTGCCACCAGATTCCTCTCCACAAGCCAAATACTGGTTTGAGAAGACACATGGCTGCATGCAAATAAAGGGGTGCCTGCATTTTCTCTATGTCATGAGGGACAGTTGAACTAAACATGCCCAATTTAATGATTGGGTCAGGTTGCGTCAGGCGGGATGCTCCATCACAAATTTGGATAGGTAATGTAGGCCTTATCACTGGTGACATGGCAAACTGCACAATTCTGATGCAGTTAACGTATCAGACTTGACATTGGTAAGTTAGTGCTATGACACTATGATAATGAAGATCTGCTCCAAAAGGGCTGGAAACATGTGTACAGTGGTGTCATTCCTTATCTGGAACAGGTTTGAAACCTTTTTATACAGCACATTTCTAATAGGTTCATGTAGACAGTAGCAGGTTGGCATGACACCTTAGTCCTTCACAAAGGTGGATGTATGCCAGTGAGTGTGAAACAATGTGCTATTTTATGCAGAACTTTTATTGATTGCAACAGACAGGAAAGTGTCTGCATTGGTGAGAGAGTTACACGTACCCCAAACAACATTTTGGTGTCCTTAATTCTGTCCAGATGAAAGATCAATGCTGGTGAGCAATGTGATTCTTAAAGGGACATTTGCAGATGGAAGGTTACATCACATAGATGTTGTGATATCCCATTTTGTGAAGTCAATTTCCTGTCAAACACATGGCTCATTTGGAAATGTGAATATATTTTAGCTCTATACTGTAGTGGGTTAGAAATGTATCAAGATGTATGTGTTTAATCATGCTATGAAAGCATCATCTGGGCAAGGCAAAGGTGACAGCTGCCACATCAGGTGGGAGGAAGCTGGCCACTGTGGCTCTGGGGTGGGTACCATGGACACTGAGGGAGCCAGTGTTACGGAGGGTAAGGAGACTGACATGGTGGCCAAACGTGACTCTACCTCTTCTTTGGAGGCTTACAATAAAGACCAGTCCCTAGTAGTGGCTGAGCCTGAAGTGACTGTTACACCTTTGTCGTCGTCCACCACCCAAGTTTCTATCTCCACCCTTCCTTTTCTTTTTCTCCCCCTAAGTTGGCCATAGATGTCCCTCTAAAAGGGGGGGCACCACCTTTGCTGCAGGTACTTCTACCCCTGCCCCAGTGTCCCAGGCTGCGCTCAATCAGAAAGCTATTGATCATTTTACGGACTATCGCTGTTGGCAGTACCACATTAATGAATGCCATCCAGGGCATGGCCGAACAGAATACTCAAATGCTGACTTACCTGGATGGCATGCACTTGCCCTGGCTGGCCTACAGTGGTTGTTCCAGGGTCTAACCTCCTCTTTGAGTGCAGAATCCCACCCCCCACAACCTCATGCCCAGACTCCACACCCACCATGACACAGACATCCACACTTGCCATCAGCACACCCAAAAACACCACACCCACAAAGATATAGACATGCACACTCACCACCCGCACACCCACAAACACCACACCCTCCATAACCCCACACCCACACACAACACCAGCAGATCCCCACACCCACACACAACACCATCAGATCCACAGTCAGCTCACCCACTACTACACCAACACCCACATATACCACCAGCACACCCACTGACACCACAACAACACATACTACCCCATAACAGACACATCCACACAAACACATACTGAACACACACATGCCCACACTCACCCACCCAACAGACACCCAGCAAGAAATACAAATCAAAACACACATCACATACACCAGACCATCAGGCATCCACGCCTTCAGCAGACACATGCACATCAGACACTTCCACTCCCTCTACCTCCCAACGTGAACTCCCTGCCAACCACCCTACCCATTTTTCCAAGGAAGACCCTTTTTTCCAGACCCTGACCCCTTTCACATCCCAAACTTCCCCTCCCAAATGTATTTCCACCCCTTCCACATCCCAACCCACCCTTCTCACATCCCAAACCAAGCCTTCTAAACATAACTCTACCTTCCCCAGAAGCCTTTCCACTCCTTTCCAAATCCCAACCCAACCCTGCTAAACACAAACCCACTCCTCCCAAACCCAAGGACCCCCACCGCCTTCCAGTGACATCATTGAGGTGCCTGCTCTCTGCTCCATAGATGCCTCTTCTGAAGTAAGTTTATTTTGGCAGTGACATTATGAGGCAAGTTGTGGGCATGCAACCATGCTATGGACTGATGGTCGGCACTAGACTTGTTTGATTCTTTGTTGTATTCCATATTTGCATTATGAGTGGGTTATCTCATTGCATACATCATTTTTATTTCGAGAATACCTTTGTCCCAGCCTTATTTAATGATTTGTACTAATTGTTTGCTGATAATGTTATTTCTGCTAATGTATGTGCCATGCACTTAATCTCATTTGTGACAGTGACCAGCACAGATTGGGGATTCTAGTTATTGTTTTAATGCATACTTTAGTGTTGTATATTTATGATAGACATGTTTATTTTGGTGCAAGCATTCATCTTGTTACTAGACACTAACACCAGAATTAAATGTGTTTCTGTTATTGTGACTGGAGAATACATGTGAGTTTATCTTGACATGATGTATCAATGGAATACACATATGTATTGCACAGGGAACCTGACACTTTCCAGTTAAGTGACATCTAATGTTTGTGATATATTGCACCCACCAAGGAGACATCTGACCTTCATACATCTTTGCCATGTTTGCAGTTTACAGGTAGGAATGGTAGTACATTCTGTGTACACCCACTTGTAGCATGTTGTCATGGAATGCTATATTATCATGGGATTGAGTAGTTCCTATTGGGTTTACTGTTCCGGCTCATGATTTCAATTTTGTTTTGGGAATTATTGCACGCACCTCTGTGGACAAATTCCTATTTGTGATTGCTGAGACTTTTCGTGTAGGTATCCATTGCCATGAAGGCAGTTTGTACCTGATTGGTTGGTGCTACTAATATCTCAAGTACAACATTACACACATAAGCATTGCACATCATTATGCCGTTGTTTGGCAAATCATTTTAACCCATGCACAAGTCCAGTGCTACAGTACAGCAACATTTCCGAGGATAACATGTATGACCATGACTTACCTTCTGTTCCAGCAATGGTGGGGTTGACTTCCATCTTGGTCCAGGAGCAGCAGCAATGGCAGAACTGGTATGACTGGATTCATGATGACAGGAAATGTGAAAAGTATTTTAAAAAAAGGTGAGTTTTATCCTTTTACTCTTCCCTATCTGCCAATTAAGGTGTGGAGGTTTAGCCACCACAGTTGGTTCACGGGAATACACATCATGATTGGCTTCACAGTAAAAGGGGCTGGTGTCCCAATGCCAGCCACTTTAGCCTATGGTGCTGTTGATTGGAAGAGATTCTTGGCAGTGACAGCGGACCATTGTCGGTTTGTCGCCCATGCTCCTGCTAACATCTAAATAGGGCTGACAGACCATCATGGTGGCAAGTCATAAAAGTGATGATGGGACATTACCACCAAAATCTAAATTAGGTCCTCTGTCTTTTATAAACTGGGTACCATAGGGGCCTTATACTATGGACCAATAAATAAGTAAGTCAGCACTTGCCAATTGGGTATAGCCAATTCCACATATATTTTGTAAGGGGTTAAAACACTGGCATTGATGTCTGGTTGGCAAGCCTCAGTTCAATTTCAGAGTAAAAAAATCAACAGCCTTAAATCCATAAATGTGGGGGTGAACATGAAAAAAGAGGCATTCCCTTTCTCTACCAGTATTCTTTTGCTACCCAAGACTTTTTAATGCCTTGGCAGGGAAAGTAAGGAACTTTCCAGAACCAGATGTGGGGGTAGCCTAGATAATTCCCCCACTGCAAAGGCTGCCACATCCTGGACCTGTGGAATACTTCACTAGTATTTCCTTGAACTGTCAGAAAACTGCCTTGCTGCTTGGCCCTTGCCTTGTTGCTTGAACCTAGAACTTCTAGTCTCCAAGGCTAGTTGTTTTGCCTCCTGTGTGGGCCACTGTGGCAGAACAAGCTCCCGAGGCCTTAAACCCTTAACCTAGCCTCTGCTGGAGTGAGTTCTAGCCGCCTAGTGTGTCCCTCCAGTCCTGGGCCCTTGGAATTGGTCTAGTTTCCAGCAGTTGCATTTGGGTGTCTTAGAAGTCCACCAAAGACAACTGCCAGCAACTAGAAAGGAAGTGGTGTGCTAGCGAAAAGACAGAAGATCATACAATCTTCAAAACAGCACTTAATTAGTACCACTGCCTCCTGAGAGAAACAAAGACCAAAGCTCTAGCAGACCGCATAGAAGCCAGTGCAAAACACAGCAAAGAGCTCTTCATCATCATGAAGGTGTTCTCCAATCCTGCAGCCACTGGGAATGGCATCACCTCCTCCCAAGAACTGTGTGACACCTTGGCGGACTTCTTCCATGACAGAATCTCTGCCATTTAAAGGAACGTCAAACCCCAACTCGCCACTGCAGACAGCATCCTCCCACGCACACCTACAAACACAAATCCCGAACACCTGCTCACCCATTGGGATACTTTCACAACTCAAGCCACAATCAACATCATGAACTCCGTATACTCAGGAGCACTCATGGACCCAGGTCCCCACCACACATCCTCATCTTCAGTAGCAAGATGATTGGCGATTAGCTCAAGAAAATCCTGAACACCTCCATCACCAGGTCCTCCTTCCTTAGAGATGAAAACAGGCTGACGTGAGGCCCTCCCTCAAAAACCACCCTGCAGATGTGAAGAACTACCAGCCTATCTCCCTGCTCCACTTTCTGGTGAAGGTTCTTGAAAAGGCAATGAACGAGCCCCTCACTAAACACTTGAAACACTACAATCTCCTGGACCCCTCTCAATCTAGATTCTGAGCCAACCGCAGCATTGAGAAAGCCCTGATTGCAGCCACTTCGACATGAGGCCACTCACAGCTAAACAGCAGCCCTTATCCTCCTAGACATGACAGTGGCCTTCAACACTGTCTCCCATCACATCTTGAAACACAGACTCCACTGAATCGGAATCCATGTAGATTATCTCAAATGGATTGCCTTCTACCTCATTGGAAGAACCCAGAGGATATGTCTCCCACCATTCACCTCGGAACCCAAGGAGACTATCTGTGGTGTCCCACAAGGATCATCACTCATTTGCACCCCCTTTGACACATACATAACCCCCCTGGCCAACACCATCAGATCACATGAACTCATCACTATTTCCTATACTAACGACAACCAGCTCGTCCTCCCACTGTCAGAAGACGCCTCCACCACCATAACTAGTTCCCACTGCTGTACAGTGAGCGTTGCTGACTGGATGAAGGACAACTGTCTCAAGGTCAACGCAGACAAGACAGAAGTCCTCATCTTTGGGAACAACACCTCATCATGGAATAACATTTGGTGGTCTGCTGAACTCAGCCCATCACCTGCCCCACCACACCCGCAACCTTGACATCATCTTGGACAGCAAATTATCTATGCAGAAACAGGTAAGCAGCCACGTCCGCTTGCTTCCACATCCTACACATGCTCCGTAAGGTCTTTAGGTGTCTCCCAATCAACACCTGAAAGACTCAAGAGCTCATCACCAACAGGCTGGACTATGATAATGCTATTTATGTAGGAATCACTGCACACCTCCTGACAATAATAAACTCAAAAGTCATCCTTGACCTCCCTAGACGAACTCACATTATCCCTCATCTCAATCCCGAAGAAATGCCAATTCAAGATGCTGACCCATGCATACAAAACCCTGCACAACACTAGCGTACATCAACAAACTAATGACCATACACCAAACTACCAGACACCTGTGATCTGCCTTACTATTCCTTGCAGATGCCCCTCAGATCCACTGATCCAACAGTGGAGGACGCTTCTTCTCTCACCTGCAACCAAAGCCCACAACGACCTTCCCCTGCACCTCAGAAATGCCTCATCGCTCTAGGAATTCAGAAGAGGACTCAAGACATTTCTGTTTGAATGAGCAGATGACTGCAAATCAGCTAGCAAATCCAGTGCCTTGAGACCCTCATAGGTGATTTGCTGTGCTTTATAAATCCTAATTGATTGATTGACTGCTTCTTCTTAATCCTAAATGTTGAGACAAATTGACAGAAGAGCGGGAATTACCTGCCTATGCAATCCAGCACAGATGAAAGCTAAACAAGTTGAATGGCACAGACAAATAGAACAAACACTGGTTCAAGAATCAAAATCATCTTCTCATAAACATACAGAAACATCCCTAACAAGGAAAAGCTGCATTGCAGCCTCATTGTGCTAGGTGCACAAAATCAAACTGGAGGGTGTGTTGAAGGCAAATTTAAGATTTGAAGGGTGGTACACCATAACCAAGGTATACATTGTTGACCGCGACATAAACATTTTGGGCTGGGCAGAGCTCCAAAATCTATGTTTATAAACCTGTGCACGGTGCTATGTGTGTTCAGTGTGATGGTGAACATTTTAAAAGCTATTTTGATGGATCATGAAAGTGCCTTTCAGGAAGGATCTTGGACCTCTGAAAGGGTTCAAGCACCAGATAACTCTGAAACTGAAACTAAGGAAGGAGAAATGTAAGTTCATGAGACATGCCATAAAGTACTTGGGGAATGTCATCAGCACAGAAGGAGTAGCACCCAAACCATTATTACTGTCTGAAATCACAGAAGCCTCTAAACTGAGCAACAAGGAAGAGGTTGCACTGTTATTTACGTTGTGCAAGTTCTATGCTAGATTCATAAAGAACTGCATTGAATCAGTAGAGCAGACAAATAAACCAATAAAAAAGGATGCTGTTTTTGTATGGAGTTAAAACTGTGAAAGAAGCAAGAGGGATCTTAAACAATACCTGAGGAGAGCCACCTACCAAATTACTCATTGAGACGTTAGAGTCTAAAGTAACAGTTGTAACAGTTAATGCAAGTCAGATTGTACTTGGTGCAATTTCTCGGCCAAGTGGGGAGAGATGAAGAATGTCTGAATGCCTTTTCCTCACACATGCTGAGAAATCTGAAAACTAGATATGCAGTGATTGATGTGAGATTTCATCATTTGTTTGGGCTGTGACAAAGTTAAAGACTTCATAATGAGGAAGGCAGGGATTTACTCATCTACACTATGTGAATCTATAGGAGAAAGGAGGACATCTACAGTGAAATTAGCAGGTATGTTACATAAGTATATCTCCACTGTAAAATGAATTACTGGGGTAACCAATATCACTGTTGATTTCCTGCCATGCATGCCCTATTATACCTATGGTGACAGTGAAAGGGATACACAAGATGAGAGTGTGTCAGTTGCCTATTTACTGGATGAACCGATTGCAGAGAACATTGGTAGCTGCAGGCAGTGGATAAAGGTGATTCAGTGTAAGTCTGAGTATATCAAGATGTTAGAGTACACAGTGAAGGGTTGGCTGAAGGAAACATGTCTAAAGAGTAATCTACAGTCTTACTAGAATGTTGAAACCAAACTCTCAATCATTGTTCCTGGGAGTGTGGAGCTTAAATGAGACAGTTAGCAGCATCAAAATTGAGATATTGTGGCACACTTTTGCTTTTTTGCTCCATTTGTGTGACACAATATTTTATAAACTGTCATTACTTTTTAATATATAATTTGAAGGTTACATTTAGTAGTAGTAAAGAAGGTAAGAGTCCCACAGTATTCATTTCTGGACCAGGCCACAAAAAGGCTATAAACACAATAGGATGCCGGCCAAAGAGCTAATTTCTGTATTGAGCATGTTCATTTACATACATGTCACAGCTGAGCCCCATACACACTACTTAGAGATGTGAAAATGTTGCAACACGGAAGGGGTGGATCAGAGTGTACTGAAATCCAGCAACTCTGCTATGTATACTAATACATTTTTTAAGGAATAATTTCTTCTATGACTAAGGATAAGCATGAAAAACACTGCTCATCACTCAAGACCCTTTTCAAATCGGCCTGGGGAACACAGAGTATTTGTGTAATATTAGTGAATTAAATTAAACAAAAACAGAAAGGGATTTTTAAAAATGGAAAAAAATGATTTTATGTAAAGTTCTATTTACATATCATTCCCGGGCATTTGCTGAAACTCAAAAGATGAATACATGGCCTGTATATTTCTGTGAAAAAGAAAGGAACCCTTCTGACAGTTTTCTCCCTTCTCTGTCAGAGGAATAGTTCACAGCTGGGGGACTAGACACTACCCTTGACTGAAGAAGAAAAAAAAGTTAATATTTTCCCCATATCCCTGTAGCATTTTATTCTTCACTCATGTCTTTAAATTATTTTACTTGAAAATGTATAGAGTCAAAAGACAAGCAGCATTTTCACGAAAGAAGAAAGGGAAACAAACACCAGGGAGAGACAGTTTTTTTCATCTCTGCGGTTTAAGTGAACACTGCAAGCATCGCAGAGCGTTGGCAATTTGCACCTAGTTAGCAATTAGTGAAACCGATTAAAGCTGGGGGGTCTGCCCACTTACAAAATGATCCTGTGGTCAGGCAACATGTTTTCATAATGCTAGGTGAACTGAGATCCTGCCTCATTGCTGCTGCACATGAAGGACACCCAGAAATGCCAAGTACAGGGAAAATTATAAGAATGGATAATTAGTAGCTAGTCATGATTAAGATGTGGACATCAGTGCACATGTACCAGCCTTGTAAGAAATTTGACAAAATACATGAGACCAGCGCTAACCCACGTATGCCCCTAGACATATCTGAAAGGTAGAGTGTGGTTTTAATTGGACCCATTAATAAGTTACCAGCTTCCATGCAGTATGTATGCCCCAGTCATGATAGATTACTATAGCAAATGGAGTGAGTCAACGTTACTGGAACACCTAACTTCTGGGGTAGGTCTTGGAAATTTTAAAGAAGGTTCTTCCCTGGAGAAAAATTCCCCAAGTACGCTTTCAGCATCAATGGTACCCAGTTCATTTTCATTGAAGTTGCCACATTTTTAGCTGCCAATAGAATCACCCGTATGAAGGCATCCTTATGCTACCCACAGTGTAACAGGCAAGTTGAGTGGGCCAACCGTTTAATCAAATAGACCAAACAATTAGCACTCAAAGGTAGTGTATTAGTTGTTCATGCATTGAGAATTTGTCTGTGGATTACCGAACCACACCCCATACTGTGACCAGTAAAGCACAACTTTAACTATTACGGTTATGGGTAGTGGTCAATAAATACTATCCCCATTGGTTTAAGTGAAAAGAGAAAGAGAGAGATTGCATATTGTTCATGAATCAGGTGAAGTAGTGCATAACAGTGTTGAGTATGAACAGAACATTTCATTACAACAAAGGGAAGACTGTGGCTAACATTAAGGTTAATGTGGGAGATTTTGTAGTGATGAACTTGCCATCAACAAAGCTCTGGGGTGATAAATTCATCAAGTGCCTCAATTCATGTGGATGATTAGATCAATGGTGTTGTTTTAGGATGGCAGGTGATGGAATGGCTCTCTGGCCATGCTCACATAATCCCAGGTTGTTCAAAACTCCAATTAGCTTGAATGTGGATGTGGGTAGAATGCAGTTGGTTCTATTTGTGACTAGTTAGCTTGATGAAGTGTGTCATGACTCCATAAGCAATAATACAGAGTATTATAAGCACTGGCTCTTTAGAAACTTTAAAAGAGATGCATTTGGATGTGCATGGTGAGGTTGCTGAGCGTATTCAAGAACTGTATATGGATCATCATTTCCAAAAGAAAAGAGATGTAATAGTGTAGATGTACCTTTTAAGTTTCCAATTCATTTTATATGACAGCTATTGTATCCATGTGGACTTTCCTCCTCTTCCTTTCATTGTCCTTGTTTGTCTGTGTGTATGCCTACTCACATGCTGCTCATGCATATTGCAGGTAGAATGGCTGGTGGGCAGCAGTCTTTAGACATATAATTGCTTCAGTAATCTGTCAGGATGCTGAGGCCTGTAGCATAGTTAAGCCCACTGTTCAATTTTTTATGTTTGCAACTGACCATTTAATTAAATTTACTTCCTTTAGAGATTTTAACAAATAAAACTGGTGCACACAGGGTTCCTCCTGGAAAACAATTCAACTTAATGTAATCAGCACTTGCATGTGTAGTAACCATCTTAATGAGAAATCATTTAGCAAATGTCCATATTAAAAAGCCCAAATTTAATAGGTGTCTATCTTTGTATGTATGTATATATCTGACTTATGAGGAGAACATTTAGCAGCAGGGCAGTGAAAGGGCGAATCCCAAAGACCAAGCAGTAAGAGCCCCATAAGACCACACTAGAGATAATAGTAATTCAGTCAACAAAAGTTGCACTTTGCCTCATAAGGTCCTACTGCTAGTAAACCCTCATTTTTGTATAACAATTTCAACGAGTGAAGGGAACGCTGCGAATTATCAACCAAAAAGGTGATAATCTATTGTGACCAGTTTGCAAGTAATAGCAAACAGTCCCATGGGATATAGGATCTGTGAGTGGGTCTATAAATATGCAGGAGCCATAATGTTGAATCCAATGGATCTTTATTCTTCACATGTCATTCAGCCCACCCAATGTATTTCATCTCTTTGCAAGGAATTAATCAGGCCTGTATTTAAACATACAATATGTTTCTTGAAACCATATAAAGCACCACTAAAAACATCAACATTTATTAGGGCTCTCCAACCCAACATATATCATATCACATTAGACAATATATACATAGGACTCAATCAACATAGCACCAAGAGTCCATCATCCCAGTATATAAGAATGATCTATTCATTCTCCTTACCAATAGGCCTTATTTCATGAACCAAATAATAATGCCATGAACACACCATAACACAATCTATCATATACATGTACTAGTAACATAACTGTATGCATCCAAATTCCTAATTAGATGAGGTTAAATTCCCATTATTGCTTTTATTTTCATCACAATTTCTCACAAAATACTCATACACCTGTTTAAACCTTCCTCCTTAAAAGTGCATGTTAACCCACATATTCTGAGGACCAGTCAAAAATCCTTGTGAGCCCTATGAAGAAAATATGTTTCAATTCTTAATCATCCTATTTTTTTCCTAAACATCTAGTCACAGTTTACTATCTTTTATTCCTTAATGCGTACCACCAGGTATCACACTCACCAAGCATATGACTGAACAATCAATATATCCTCTCATTCTTTTTGCAGTGATAAAAGAGAACTGTCTGAACCCTCATCTTGTTCACACACAATCTTAAGCCTATCACTAACCAAATCTCCACAGGTTATTATTCACCAAACACACAACTTTCTCCCAACAAAAACTTAAAAATCAATCAAGCAATATTTATCACCCATATAAAGCTTAATTAAAATATACCAAAAACAATTGCCGCACAATCGTACAGTCATACCAACCACACATTGTCCAGCATACTCAACCCTGAACCTTTTGAACAACAATGTGCCATGTTGTTTCCCTAAGAATCAAAAACAGTATAACCAACACAGACACAAGATTTAAGTGTTATTACCACCAATCATATTCCTTCACATCCTTCTAACACCAATGATGCATGCCCATTTATATCTGTTTCCAAAAATACTACCCAAGCACTGATATCCAGATTTGATCCATACTGAAACATTAGGAAGCTTGTGACCAGCTCCAATAGATTCAGTGCCTCTCCCAACTCAAAAATTACTCTTCACACATCTAGGTAGGTCACCTTGATTCATCAACTCGCAATCAATCACCCACAATCATTCAACATGCATTACGAATCCCAATGGAGGAAAAGGTGTCCAATGAAGGCTCGCTTGAGCTTCCATATACCTATCAGTAACTAACTGCACCTTGTTGCTATACCAAACCCTTTTGTATTTTCACCACTGTGTTATTCAGCAGCTTCTCCAGTTCTTTCAATCAAACATCCACCTTTGCAAACTCCCACCATTATCAAGCATAAATCAAAACCCTCTAACTGACCATTGAATCATAAGGACATATAAAAACTCCCAACATGACAAGCATTCATATGCCCTTCAAAACACTAATCCTCCAGTTCTCAACACTGCAATGTACCATGTTGATTCCAAAATAACTGAAAAAGGCATGTCAAAGAACAGGGATTTAAAATAATATTACCACCAATCATATTCCTTCATCTACTTGATACACCAGTCAAACAAGTTTACCTATCACAACTTCCCAAATGCACAGGCCAATCACCAAAATCCACACAACAATGCATCAAGCTATAGTATTGGATGATCCTCAATCAATTCATATGGTACACACAGCTCTATACCCCATTCTGTGTTTACGCAGCTGTGTTGTTAGGCAGCCTCCCCAATTCATTGGATCTCATATCAATCCCTAAATGTTCACCGTTTATTTTTGTCATACCTCTATGTGCAGTTTCAGTTCCAATGGGAAAAAGGTACAATAGAAAACAAACTGAAAGAGAAACAATATTGCCACCAATAAAATACCTTCACATACTGAATACACCAGACATTTTCTTATACCCTCTTACCACACATACCAACCAATCACCTGCATCAAAACAAATATGAATCAAGCTATTGTATTGTATATTTAACAACCAATACGTTCAATACAAACAACTTTATACACTCCTCTGTGTCTATACTGCTGCATTGTACAGCCATCTCTCCAATACAATTTGATCCCACATCAATCCTAAGACACTCGCCTTTCAGTTTTCCATATCACAATGCGCCATGTAATTTCTAAGGAAATTAAAAAAGGCACAATTAAAAAAAGATCTGTGATTTAAGTGATGTTCCCACCAATCACATTACTTTGTCTACTAAATGCACCAATCATTCATACTTCTCTGTATTAGTATTACAAAGCATTCAAATACATCACTGCCATCCAAAAAATATGTTTCAACAATTATCATAAATAATTCTCAGCCAAAGCAAACATACATACAAATACATACATTACTGTCATACCCCCTTTAAAAAAACTCCACTTGCGACATCCAGTTTGGCTATCACAGTTCCCACAACCAATCACAATCAATCCAACAATCATATTGTGACAGAGTTGTACAGTAATAACCACCCACACCACAAAACACTAATCATCAAACAAGTCACCACATGTTCTTATCATATCTATCACATATGAATGTCTAAAACATTCAAAGGAACCAACCAGAAAAATAAGAACCTAATATACAAAATCAAACCAAAATCTAAGATCACAAATTTCCACCAACTCATACGATATAGCCCCTTCCGATACCTTAAGTCACTCTTTAGTTCCCTGTGTACTACAAAGCAGTCTATCTGATTCATCCTATTAACTCTCATATCTTACGCTCCCAATCATACAACAGGCATGACTAGAGCAATGGCATCCAGCCCCCTTGTATATATTCTAAATACTATTCCAACAACTTGAAGTATCATACAGACACACCCACATAAACATACCAATCATCCAGCATTCAGATCATTCGTATTAAAATTTACTCTATTTCTCCAGATACCACACAAATCATCCCCAATCACATTGTTACTCAAATCATGAAATCTAATGGAACTTGTTCTAAATATTCGGCCCATCCTCTACTTTTTTCAATCTACAGATCATCCTTGCCTCTATCTGTCGAAGCTCCAGTTCCATATCTCCACCTTGTGAGTCTTTTTCAGTCCTTTGCACCCCATGAAACCTCAGCTCAGCCCTATCAGGATGATGGTTTTTAATATGTTGAGCCAAAGGAGCACACTTATCCTGGTTTCTAATAGCCCTGCAGTGTTCCTGTATCTTGAGCTTCAGAGTTCTCTTAGTACTGCCTACATATGTCACTGAACAATCACAGATAATGTTATATACAAAATATACACTATTGCCCGTAATATATTGCTGTATATGGTATATTTTATTCATATTGAAATTTAAGATCTTGAATTTATCGAAACCATACTTGCAAATATCACAGTATGCTTCTATGTGAAATCTCTTGGGTGGACTGGGTAGCCAATTGTCATCTTTTTTAATAGGTGCATAACGTCAAATCAAAATCAAATCATAACATTTGTGGAGCACACAGCTACTTTAAGTGTGCCTCAGCACTATGTGGCTTGCTGCTTATCTCTATCTACACATACCTACTCAAAATCTTTTTCAAAAACCAAGGTCTTGAGGGGGTATTTAAAGGTCTATTCATCCAACACCTCCCAGAGGTGCAGAGGGAGGGAATTTCAGTCAGAGGTAGTGAGAACCAAAAAAGAAGAAGCACCCCTTTACTTCCTTCTGAATCTCGGAAGTACAGTCAACAATGCATCAGAGGAGCATGGAAATCCAATCGGGATACATGGTCTGATACTTTTCCTCAGATAGCATGTCCCTTTTTGGTAGAAGGCCCTGTGTGTTAGCATACACCCTTTAAAACTGACTCGCTCCTTAATGTGGAGCCAATGAAGCTCTTTCAAGTGCTGCTGGATGTGACTCCTTTTTGTTTCTTTCAATCAAAGCCAAGCTGAGGCCTTCTGCACTAACTGCTGTCTACTCAGTTGAAAAGCTGGCAGGCCCTAAAGTTGAGCCTTTGAGTAATCCAGACAGAATGTGATCAGGGTATGAACCACCATTTTCTGATGCTGCTTGGGTGGCAAATACAGACATTTCTTTAAAGACTTTAAACAGCCATAGCAAACACCCACCACACTATCAACCTTAGCCGCAAACACAGGCAAGTTATCAAATTTCACCCCCAAATTTATCACGATGGAGGAGGGGGCTGGAAGTGAATGGGACCTGACTGGGTCAATACTGACCATCCCACAGCTGGTGTGGAGAACCAAATAACAGAGTCTCAGTTTTGCTGGAATTACACTGAAGATTACCCAGGCGCATCAAGCAGAACATAGCTGAAAAACAGCTCTCAAAATAACAGCTGGGCATTTGGCATGTCGTTGTTCAGTGTGAGGGTAATTTGTGTGTCATCAGCATAGGACACCTCTTGCACTACATTAGCACCCGGGGAGGGGTCATACAACCATTAAACAGTAAGAGGCTCAACACCGAGCCCTGGGATACTCCATGTACAAGGGACTTTGGATCTGAGGCTTGGGGTGCCATCCAGACAGCTTGACTACGGTCCTATAAGAATTATTGGATCCAGAGCAGAGTGAAACCACCAACCCCAATATTTCCCAAACATTGTAATAAAGGTGGGGTGGGACACAGTATAAAAAAGCCTGCAGATAGGATGAGAAGCAGCCAAGCAACCTGCTTCCCCTGATCCACTGCCTGCTTAATAATGCCTGAGACCTTCAGGAGTGTCGGTTTTGTGCTGAAACCAAGTCTGAAACCCGATTGCAAGGATGTAATAACTGTTTTTGTTCCAAGAATTCAGACAAAAGTCGAATGAACCACTTCTCCAGAATTTTACAAAAATCTGGCAATAGCCAGATGGGTCTGAAGTTGGCCAAGACAGACCTGTCAGCAGATGGCTTTTATAGCAATGGAATTAGATTGGCTTGTTTCTAGCATCTTGGCACTGTAACTGACCTTAAGGAACTGTTTAGCAACAAGTTAAGAGAGGGGTTAATAGTCAGAGAGTTAACCACCAGAATCTTAGGAGGACAAGGGTCATCCCCAATTTACCGGCACTTAAAACTTGTTCTGAGTCTTGCAGCGTAATCAGCCTAAACTCAAGATGGGAGCTGATCCCAACCTGGACAGGAGTTGCTGGAAAATCTTCAGAGTCATCAGGCTCCAAAGACCATCTGTTTCCTTAAAGGCATTCACAATTTCTCAGATTTTATTATCAAAGTAGTCTGATAAGTGGGCACAGAGCTTAGTAACCTTGTCCCACTCTAGTAACCTTGTCCCACACACTCAATCCTGTCCTATAGATGACTAACGGTTTTTCCAAAATCACATTACCAAGTCCTTGTACACTTGAAAAAAGAAAGGAGTAAGCAAATCTTTTGTAATATCTTGTAAATAGCATTGTGTTCCAAACTATAAGTAGTCACCAACTTCAATGTTAATCTATTATCCTATTTCTTCTTAGGCATTGGTACAAGAGTAGAACTTCTATGCACAGTACAAATCCTCTTTTCACCTTGATCCAAAAGATTATGCCCCTGTACATTCATCCTATTCTATAGATCTACAATCATCAAAATGTAGATCTTCACTGCACGTCCTCCATAACCTGACCATCTCGCCATAAGGGATCCCCCATAATCAGTCAATTAGGATGGGATCTATATGTTCATAGAATATTATTTTCAGCAGTGGATTTTCTATACAGCTTGGTCTGAATTGAGTCGCAGTTCACATACATTTCTAATCCAGTAAATCGATTTTACTGATGACCCAACACATGGTGAACAATACATTATACACATTGTCACTCAGATAGTCCAGGTATTCATCCAATTTATACTTAGTGCCAATCCAAAAAATAAGGACATCATCTATGAATAGCCCCCAAAAGAAAATATATCCCATCCATTATCCAGCCGAGGGGGTCAAAGCAGCATCCTCTCAATCCAACCCAAAAAAGGCTGGCATAAGAGAGCACAAAACTAGACCCCATCGCTGTTCCTTGTATGCAATAGTGCTATTCACCAATGAACAGTAAAAAAATGATTAGACGAGATCAGATTTGCCATTTCAACTAACACCTCAAATGTTCAACCTGACTCACATTTCTGTTAGACAGAAAATAACTCTTGAGCACAAATTCCTTGTGGATACATGTATAGATACCAACCACATCCAATGAAACAAACATCATATTGGAGTCCCAGATAATATTGTTCAATTTTGTCAGGTTATTCACAGTGTTCCTTTTATACGAAGGCAGGTTGACCATCTAAGGTTTAAAAAAAAAGATCAAAGCATTCCGAAAGATGTCCAGAAACGCTATCAAGACCAGATATAATAGTGTGCCCCAGTGAAGAATCTCTAGACTTATGTATCTTCTGTGAAATGTATATAAACTGATAATAGGGATTCTTAGCTCTATATACCTGTATTCTGTTTCTTTTCAAGCATAACATTTCTCAAAGATCCATTGTTTTATGTTTAATAAAGGGTTACCTCAAACCTTCACAGAATATTTGCCATCACTCAGTTGTCTCATAATTTGTCATAATCAGATCTTCATATGATAACAATATTCTCACCTTTGTTATGTGTGATAAGTGTCTAATTTTCCTTTATATAGACAATATGCTCAATAATAACAGGGATTCTGATCTCTATTTACCTGTATTCTGTTTCATTGATAAGCCCTGCCCTGTTTTCTTTCAAGTATAACATTTCTCAAAGATCAATAGTTTTTACATTTAATAAAGGGTTACCACAGACCTTTACATAACATTTGTCATCACTCAGTTGTCTCGTCATTTACTGGTATAATCATATCGTCACGTAATTGCGATATTCCCACCATTGTTTTGTGTGATGAGTGTCTAATTTTCCCTTATATAGCCAACATGGTCAATGTGAGAGAATAGGACTGCAGAGACCAAGTTTGAGCCAGACCGACACAGATAGGACCAACTGGGAGTGTTTCTCTCCAACAAGAGATGAACCAAATCGGCCATCAAACTGTAGCTTGTTTTCGTCTCATTTAATAGCCTGTAGCCCATGCAATCTTCACTATACACAAGTTTGTAACTTGTATGTTTTTTTAATACTTAAAATATAACAGTCCCTTAAACCTATAGACATTTTTAGACCTATACCAATTTTTTCTTTAAATGTGTGTGTTTTGAGTTACGCACTTTATAAAAGACAAAAATTGTCTCTTTGATCATCCACAATGGAGCCTTTGCAATACTGAAAACAGTATATCCCCACTTTGTAAATGTATCAGCATGCCCCACAAACTAGGGCCTTTTCATACAGGCCGAACACAACAAAATTCCTTAACCTCATGACTTTAGGGCTTCTGTATGCTACTCACTCAACCTCGAATGAATGAGTGACAGACATCTTTGAATATCTCCTGTAATGACTGCATACACAGGGTCTAAACAGCATGATTTTTTTTTTATAGTTCAACATTATGAAATTTCTTCCAACAACGCAAATTAGTTTTATTATCAAACCTTTTTTGGAATATAGACCACAGTACAGAATCTAGATTAAAACAGAGACATCAATGGAACCTGGAAATAACAAGTTTAATTAGGAGACACAAGGTATTTGAACCATACAAAATTAATTTTCCCACTACTTTATGATAAGTGTATATTCAATCAGGTATGGAAGTCACCTTATCATAAGGTCTATTATAAATTCACTCCTCCCCTCTATACTATATGTATTTTTTGGATGTTTCCTTAATGTTGTATTTCACACGTGATGGTTTCATGGGAAACCATTGTGTCACATTGTGGGATGCTTTTAATACACAAGCACATTTCCTTGTACTTTTTCAAAGCACGCTAAAACATTTTAAAATGACACAGCAAGTCACACTAAGAGGTGACTGGCATGTGAATTATAAAACAGTGAAAATATTAATTCATTTATTTTCTTCTGGCCTTGAAAAAGTCCTGGCCTCACAGGTATCAGAGGTGGAGAAATATGTTTTGGCTAAAATTATTCAATTTGATGTGTCCAAGATCCATCAATTTTATGCATCATGTCTACAAGTACTTTACATGCAGATGAATAATGGAAATTAAGTCAAAATAAACCAAAACTACTAACACTTTATATCATGTGACACATTTCCAAGTGCCCATGTTTGGATGGATTATGAATAATAAAACAAGTTCTCTACCCTTGGAACATCATTGATGTTTTTTCTTAGTATGTATAAGGAAATTGAATGTTCAAAATTAAAGCAACACTGGTGTTATGACTACATACAGGGAAATTAGACACTCATCACACATAACATGTACCTTAATAGTATGAGTTGGCCCTACTATTAAGGAGTGTCATATAGTTTTCCGTACGGAAAGGACCACATAATCTAAAATTGGGCGTTACAGGCAGGAAGAGGAGCAGGTTGGGTCTCAATCTACAATTCATAATATTCCCACCCGTATCAGCCTCCTGTATTACAATAGAACCATCAGTCCCCAAACCTCTCAAAGCATTTTATTATTCAGTTGACAACTTATCAAAACTGTCTAAGCACCTGGTGTTTCTCTTCTTCAAAGAAGTATCTTTCAATTTTTGCAGATCCTCCACTGTTTTCTTAAGAAACAAATCTTTAGTGGATAATTGACTCCCCTGAGGAACCAATTTTGATAAAGGACCCAGACCACTTTTGCAATCATAGTCCATTTCAACATCCAATAATGCATACACATCATCAATATCAAGTTTTCATGGATATATTATCTAATGTGATATGGTGTATGTTAGGTGTGGGAGCCATAACACATATTGATGTTTTTTGTGTCCTATATGATTCAATCCTATGTTTGTGTTGCCCACTATGATATTATATATGTTGGGTGTTGGAGCCATAACACATGTTGTTTTTAGTGTTGTTATATGTGGTTTTAGAAGACAGTCTGTATATTTAATTACAGCCTAGATGAAGTCCTTGACAGGGATGAAACGCTATGGCAACAAAGAGCTGTACAAGTCTGGGTCACAAAAGTGCTGGAAACCTGGCACAAAGTTTTGATATTGAGGTTTATATTTAGTACAAAACATCTTTTGCACAGGAAAGCGGTACCAAAGTAATGCAAAGTAGTGCTTTGTGTTACTTTGTGACACTTTGCATCAAGAGGGCATACCATATGTGGTTTTATGAGCCTTCAGATGCAACAACATAGGTTTTATGCAAATCGTTATCTACTAGCATTGGTAGACTGATTAACCCTAAAAATATGTACCTTTTCGAGGCAGGTGAAACTTTAGAGAATAGTTTCTTTTTCTCACAGCATTTCTAACTTTGCATGTGTGCAGTACGGTCCACCTCACATATAAAGTTATAAATGTAGTTTCAACAGTTCCAAGAGTGTGCACTACAAATAATCTTGCTGCAGCTATTACTATCCATCTGTCTAGCCTGAAGCATTTCAGAATGCAACATTTACATCTCCCTCTCCTTAAGACTACTAATGTCCCTTCATCAAAGTTTCACTGGAAGATAAAATTGTGATGCTATTTTTAATTTTTAATAATAAAGTTAGCATTATCAAATAGAAAACCAAGATAAGTTTTTCTAAGTTGAATGGAATCGCTGAATACATGCTGGAGGAAGGTTTTGAGCCAATAGAGATGCTGTAATCCAAAGAATAAGTTATAAATGTATTAAACTATGTTAAAGCATAGTATTTCATAGTGGGAGGATTCCCTCTTACAGATATGGTGCTGTTCTGCTCCCTTCCTTTCACAAAACACTGTGCAGCATCTTTGGTAACTGCTATGCATTGTAAGAAAGATCAGCAAATTTGGCCCTGGGAGTTACGCAATGGATAATGCAGAAACATGTGGTGCTTTGTGATGGGTAGAACAGATGTTAAACCAGCAGACAAAAGACCACAGAAGTAACAGGAGGAGGCTGGACATGATTTGAATGGGGTTCGGGCAGTAAGGAGAGTGGCAGAGCCATTCATGGTATAGGTCGTATTAGGAATAGAAATGAAGGGAGATGATCCCATAGGTAATCCAGTATGTGGGTGTTTATATTGTAACACTGTCTTGCTTGAAACAACCTTATTTCAGCACAATGTGTGATTAAAGAAGGGACAGAGGGTGGCAGGTCTGGACTTTCTATCTGTATTTGAAACACAGCAAAATTCTCTCTAATTTCATTTTGGCATTTCCTGATTTCTATTCTGGCAAGTGATTGCTTCTGTGGAGATCCTAATCTTGGTTGCAATTTCTGACTGGTACAGTTGCCAGCCTTGTGGCTGGAACAGCTTGTCTTGAACGAGATGCAGGTGAGAGCTAGTCAGGCTATCAAAGAGTTATCCTGTTATACTTGCAAAGAGCCATGATGAGGTAGGCATGTACATAGAAGATGCTCTTCCGGGGAATCAGGTGTATCTCAGTGAAGCCAGCCCGCAATGGTTTGCCTCTTTTGAGATGGGAGAGAACTGAATCCTTAATAGGAGATCAGAAGTCTATTTCTGGGAGGAAGAGCATCAAAAACTGTTGTTGTTTCCAGTCACTGATGATGGAAACAAACTATGCTCCAGTATGGTTCCTTTTGTGGTAAAATTTAGATTTTTAAGATTGAAAGGTAACAATGTAGTACTTTAGGCAATCAATTTTTTGAGCAGGTGATATTTCAAGATAGAGCTGCATGTGATACACATGGTGAGTATGCTAAAGCCCTTGTCTGCCCTCTTAACTCCCCATGCCTCCATATACATGTTGAAGACCACTTGCAAAAGAAGGGAACTGTTGATAAACTCACAGGAGATGTCGCCTGGCTTGATTCTTTAGGCCAGCTGGATCAGCTGGGATCTTTTCTGCAAATATAACATGTACCTCTTCAGGATTATACCACTGGATTCTTTTCTAGATCTGAGGGTGTCAAATAGGATACACTAACGATGATAAGCTTTGGAGACATTGAGCTTCATTATGTATCAAAGTAGCCAAAATAGACTAAGGAGTATGATTTTTTTAAATTTACTTTATATGCTTATAAATGAATAGAGGTGCTCTCGTAATCCTACACTGCATTTCCTCACTCTTGCAAATTCATACATTTGTTTTATTTTCTTTCGGGTAAATCTGATCTTTGATTTTGGAGGATTAGCCAAATCTAAAATGATATAAGTCCACAGTGTGGAAGTAATTGAGTGCCTGGGTTAGTATTATCAATTACATTCCCCCAGTTATAAGAAGTGGGAGCTTTATCCAGTATTTATTGAATATTAGGAAACTCCCCACCTTTTATACATGACTAAAGGAGACTCTTTTGGAGAACACTACCATATGCCTCAGCATGTAACCCCTCCTTTACACTCTATCTATATAATGTACTTTGCATTTTCAGCAGAATTCTTTTTTCAAATAAATCTTTGGAAAGTGTACAACTCATCGCTCTAACTGATTATTCACTTGAATTGGCATTATGTAAATCTTTTGGCCACTGAGCCTGCATTCCATTTTTTCCTGTTGGACTTGGCCCTTTTTGCTGAGTTATCCCCAAGCTTTTGCCTTCTTCCTCCTATTTTCTCTGATCTTTTTATGTTGGACTTTCAGCACTTTACCACTGCTCACCAGTGCTAGACCAATGCTAAAGTGCATCTGCTCTCTGTCTAAAATGTATTAGTGATTGGTTTCTCCATTACTGGCATATTTCATTTACTAGTAAGTCCTTAGTATAGTGCACCAGGTGTGCCCAGGACCTGTGAATCAAATGCTACTAGTGGGCCTGCAGCACTGATTGTGCCACCCACATAAGTAGTCCTGCAAACATGTCAGAGGCCTGCCATTGCATTGTGTGTGTGTGCAGTTATAAACTGCCACTTCAACCTGGCAAATGAACCTACTTGCCAGGCCCAAACCTTCCATTTTACTACATGCAGGTCATCCAAAAATAGGTGTAAGGCATCCCTATGGGCAGCGTGCAGGATATTTAAAAGGTAGGACATGTACTGGTGTGTTTTACAAGTCCTGATAGTGAAATACTGCTTAATTCGGTTTGCACTTTTGTAAAGGCATATCTCTCCCATAGGGTATCATGGAGACTGCCTTGAAATATCTTTTAGGTGTAATTTCCCAGGGAAAGTAGATAGATTTTGTTTTTTTAATTCTAAGCTTGAAAATGCCACTTTTAAAAAGTGGACTTTTTTTGTTTAACCATTCTGTGCCTCTGGTTGTCTGCTCAATACACATATGGGTCAGGATGACATTTGGGCTGTTTTGGCACTTACTCTAGGCAGTCACACAAAGGGAGGTGAGGTGTGCCCTGTGTATCCTGATGGCCCATCACCAGACTGATGGTTCTTGCTGAGCTAGAGTGGTAGGAGGAGCTGATACTTGCTTCTGAATAGGGCTGTTCCCGTCTTTACACAAATCAGTCTCCAGCTCCATGGAGTGTGTCTGGGGCCAGGGGAGAGAAAGGCAGGCTCTTGTGCACTAGAAAAACATTTCTTTGAAGTTTGCCTACTTCAAATGCCGAAATGTCCCCGCAAAGTTAGAATCCTTCTGGACTGAGAACACTCTACCAGGAAGACGAGCTGGATGCTGTAAGAGGGACTCCCACTCTGCCTGCTGCTTTTCTAGGTGGCCTGTTGCTTGCTGCTTCTGTCCTGGGAGTGAAAAGACTGGACTTTGTTTTAAACATCCCGTTTCCAAAGGTTCTCCAAGGGCTTGGGCTGAGCTTGACTCCTGTTAAGAAGTCTCAGGGACTTCAAAGACTTTATCTGCCAGCACCAGGGCCCTCATGCTGAGAGTCTTGATTTGCCAAGTGGTGCCAAATCCAGTTCCTGGGCCCTTGGGAGTGAGTTCTGGTGTAATCAAGAAGAAACCAAGCACATCAACTCCATAGCAACATTGGAACCAGCACTGCTGTCCGACTCTGTGCCGCTGCCTGCACCAGAGCTGTGGTCCCCGCTGAGTGGAACGACCGTGACCAATGCCGCAGGCCCAATGCTTCCACAGCGCCTCTGAAGTCCCACCACAGTGTGAGTCCAGAGTGCTGGGTCACCAATGTCAGTGGCACCTGGCTCCAAACCAGCTCAGCATCTGTGGCCCCATGGTGAGATTGCGACAACACAAAGTTGACACCTCGCATCTTGACCTGGTGTATTCATCAATCCTGCTGGATTATAAGGAACTGATGCCTCACTATCGACACCGCTTTACCTTCCCTGCAATCGTAAGGAACCAGTGCCTCACCACCCCTGCCTAGCAGTAAAGAACTGATGCTTCACCTCACTGGTAGCAGTAAGGAACCGATGCCGCACCAGCTTTAGTAACGCCTCACCTCCCTGACTCCGTACAATGTCTTTGTTTCCTCATTTACCAAGGTTCTGTGCCTGGCGTCTGTGCAACACCGTGACTGGCTCACACTCCCTTGCAAATAGTGGCGGACTGTTGGGAAAGACTCCGTCAAGATGTCATGGTAGCCCCAGTTGGAGCTATTGTGTTCTAAGTTTTACTGAGATTTGGTGTTTGAAAATTTGTATTTTTGCTTGTGTATGTTGGATTGTTATAGTTTTGGTCTTGTTATACTTAGACAAATATTGTTTCTCTTTCTAATCTGGTATGGAGTAGTTTTGTGTTTTTTCACTGGGTTACTGTGTGTGTGTGTGTGTGTGTGGGTATAAATACTTTAATCATTGCCTCTGAGATAAGCATGACTGCTCGCCCCAAGCTAGAAAGGGGTGAGCAGGAGTTATCTCAGATGTGTGACTTCCTTAACCTCTTTGGACCGGGTGCAAACCACTGTCAACTAGAGACGCCATATCTAATATCACCATATTGAGTTTCTAGAATTCTTACACTCCTTTCTATTTTGACAAATGTAAGTGGTGCACTTTTTGCTTTTTGTTTTAGGTTAATATTTGAAGATGATGGACATCACCTTAATAAGGTACTCAAGAACAAGAACGATGTACCAAAAGCCTGCTGAAAAGAAGTGCAACATTGTCCTAACAAATATGCTTTGTGCAAAAGGAAGGTAGTGAAGGTATTCCTGCAATTTATGTTTAGTGGCAGTCTAACTAATGAGAACTTTATCCAAAAATCGCTCCCAAAATAAAAAATATTGAAGCATGTTGCATTCAGTCCACTCAAGTTGCTTTAATTACTCTGTTTGAGTCCAAACTAACTCTTTAATGAGGTTTGAACAGGAAGCCTGAGATCTTGCAGGCACACAACTGATGACCCTTCATTAAGCAGACTGATGTCTCTGAGAATGAGAATATGTCAATCCTCTCCCCACTTATTGAAAGGCTGAAGAACAATGGTAAGCGTTAGCAAAGGAATAAAACTAAGAGGTAATCAAGATAGAATGCTTTGTAATTATATGGGAATTGGAGTGGTTCCATCCCTACACGTTTGGAACTTCATTTCTTCTTTACAGTAATTACAAGCCCTAAAATGATTCATGATCATGAATGGTGACAAACCCAAGTTGCTCCAGGAGGGTGCTCCTTCTCATTATATCTGCTTTCACTGGTGAACACAGGGCCGGGACTTACTGTTGGACACAACAATCCACAAGATTTGTCTTTATTCTTAGATGTTTCAGGTTGTTTTTCTTCTTAGTAGAGTTTATTAGTCTGTTGATTCCAGGTACCTCTCATATTGCAGATCTGATGCTTCTCAAGGACATCTTAAGTGTGATCTGAAATTGGGTGCACCATCCACACATCTTGCAGAAACCTAGTACTATTTAAGGAGCAACCTCTCTTCCCCTACTCATCAAAAACCCTGGCTGATGGAAGTACTGTATTATTTTGGGGTGAAGAAGCTGCTTACAGGGTAACACCTACTAAATTCATTTCTATATAAACTGTAATGTCGTGGGTCAAATGGGATCCCCTCGTGTTTGGTATTTTTGAGTGGTAGAAATGCACTGAATATAATGTGCACTGGTTCTGCTTATGCAAACATGGCCATGTCTATCAGACCATGTGCTCACGAACGATAGTACATGATCATTTTCAGTGGATGTGATTGTACACTTACTTAAAGCTGATTGCACACATCTCTCCATTTGTCCCAAAGGTATTTGCATGATGACTGAAGTGTACTACCTACATAGAATAACAGGAATTGCACATCACTTGCATCTTTTTTCACTCATGACTCCTTGGTCTTTAGGATCTTTCTATGAAAAATGCACATGGTACAACTAGAGCAGGCCCCTTGATGATATTCAGGGCTGGCTGCATACAGGGTCTAGATCCAACAGTTTATTCTTGGAAGACGGCAAGGGATGCCCCTCCAGAATCTGCTCTGAGGATCAAAATAATGCCCAACCAGGTTGGTTAGACGTTCCAACTGAGAAGATACCTTGAATTATGTTTCAGCTCAAAGAAGATGTCACCAACTGCCACTCTTTCCTGCTGTCTCAGGAAAAGAATAAATTCCTTGCTAAAGCTATATTGGTGTGCCCTGCTGCTCCTTATAATCTTGGCCCCAGTCAGCTCAACAAGTCCAGATATATCAACACTGCACTTTAAGTCCTTTCCATCCTCACTAAAAGCAAGAGGAGGGCTGCTGACAAAAAAACAACATTGACAACTGGAAGTTAGCTGAGTCATGACTTTTCTTGGTGTAAGCACACTTCATCACTGCACAACCTTTTATAACATAAGATTCACTTCATCCCCGTCTAGTAACTAGAAGTACTACATCCATTTGGGATGATTGATAGCCGGATCAACAAGGGTCTCAGGGTTCCGAACGTGGTCTCCTTGTGGCTTGTAGCATTTCACACTGTGCCCTCATGAGCATTGTCTTCCCCTCTTTATCATCTGAGCAGCTAGGTCCAGAGAGATCAGATGAATGAGAATTGGCCACCACTGAGTCTAAACAGGGAAATAAGCTAACCATTCTGGTGACCTTTTTCTCTCTGAACTCTGACACAGTTTACAAATTCTAGCAGAGGCATTTGATCGCTTGTTTATCAGTTGCTACTGTGTTTCTTTGTTTTATCCATTTGCCATGTCACCTCTCACTAGAATCATGAGCAGTAGAAATTTGCAAACTTAAGATAAAATATCTAGATTTTGGTGGGGTGAGTAGGGATCATGAATGTTGCACACTTGTGAACATTGTATGAACTACCCGCCCTCTGAAGTTGGTTTTGTGTGTTGTTTTTCTTCAGAATTGTTCCATTGTTTGCAATCATGTAGTAATCACGAACATTATATACTGTATTTTTCAGGGACCATTCATCCTGTTAGAGCATTACGAGTTGATTTTATATTTTTATTGGGCCCTTTTTTGCTGTTAGATTTTCATCTTACTCTACATACATGTAATTATTTTGAGATGTTATGAAATTAGTGTGTTTTTGCAAAAACTCACAAGTCTGGTTAGAGTTCAAATATTTAATGAAACTTTAATAATTTACCCTGAAGATTACCCACACGACTTTCTTTGACCTAATAGCATCAATAACTCGTCCACAGCTCTCTAGAAAATAAAAGAGACCTTGGATGCGCATATTGTCACAAACCAACTATCTAGATTGTAGGAAAAGGGAGCCCTAGTACTCTCACGTTTGATAGTGCTTGGTTGACCCTCTGATGGTAATGATTGTTGAAGAAGTTAGAAAGTAGCCAAATTAAGTTGCATAGTTGGACTCTCACTCCCTAGTGAGACTGCTGGTTTAGAGGTGACAGCACTTTTGTCTGTAGGTGGCTGAGTCACTCCTACAACAAGTCGCAACTGTCGGCCCAACCCTCCCGGCTCATAAGCAGTACCTCACCAAAACTCAGACAGTAAAGGTGATTTCTGGCAGCCTTACGCATGGTCTCTAGATTGCAACTTCTCAGGGGAGTCGTGGGGAAGGGAAGTCGCCCTTTTCTCTCATCAACAATCAGTCTTCTACACACATTTGAAATGAAGGAAATGCAGGAAAGGTTTCAAAGGCTGCAATCTACAATAAAATGCATGTGCTGCAATGATTAGGACAAATAATAATAATAAAAGCAAAATTATGAAGATGAAATTTGTGACTATGAAAACCCCCACTATCTTGCAAAACATAAGATATGCAATTTCTAGCCAAGAAAGCCAAATCTGTAACCTGACGAGAGTTGAGTGTGTAAACCTAATCTGCCAGTACCATGCCCATGAGAAGTGCCCCCCAGACCTTGTTCCCTTTGAATGAATTCTCTAGGTCATACTCCATGGTGACACAAAGGCTGGGCTCTGCAGCAAGGTGATGTACAACATAGATGGAATCTGGAAGGAACCACCCTAATGACTTTTTCCGTGTGGTGTATTTATACAAATCACGTAGGATCCCTGACCCAGGTATGTACCTAAACCACTGATAATGTGGCAGATCTGTGTCACCAATTGCATAAACAATCCCTAACAAGTGCTCATTATGTTCCTGTCACACATATGTGAAAAAGGGACATGATGACAATGCCTACGTACATCACTGATTACGCTGATAATTACGTCTTCTCAGAATGGCACTTATAAAGAAAATCAAAACATTTATTATAAAACGTAAGCAATGAAATAAACTCAAAGAAAAAATAAAATAAATGGAATAAAACAGACCATGTTAAATGGGTAAATGATCACTAGGTGTCTGGGGCAACAGGCCTGCAACCCGAAGACTAAGCTGACTCCTGTGCCCAGTGAGAAACTAAAATGGATTCACCACAACGTAGCTAGGGAGCTGTTGAACTTGATTGTGACCTGTGGGTGTGCTGCTAAGGGGAATTGCCTTGGTAATGTTGAATGTGGCTGTGTTGTTCATATGCAAGATAAAAGAAAACAATGCATAGGTCTACCCCAGGAATTTCGAACAAGTAGCTTGGGAGCTATTGGTAGCTCCTCTATGGCTAGACCATCCTAGTAAATGAAAAGTGTTTTCTTTTTTGTTGAATTAGGTACATGTACTAAATTGACAAGAATATGCTAAAAGTAAAATGTACATTTTGAGAACTGGTAAGTTGATGTTTTTTGAAGGCTGAAAATTAAATATTTATTCATGCTGTGTTTTAATACTAATGTTTTTTTCATTGATGCCAATCTGCGATAGGTTGCAAGGGCTGCAATGATTATGATAATGAGCAATGCAAGGAATAGAATTGTAAAGACAAGAGTCATTAACACAAAGACCCCCACCATCTTGCAATATCACTCGATATCATGAAGTGTGTGATATGTCCTAATAACCTAGTTTGTAGGCCTAACCTCTAACCCAGAAGAGAGCCAGGTATGTTAAACCTCAATCTGCCAATATCATGTCCGCCGGAAGACGAAGACTGGGTCAGTGTCAAGGCGACGTGCCACAGCGATAGCAGCAATGGCATCTGGTCAGAATCCTTATGCCTATCTGATAAAGTGAGGAGTATATATACAGATCTGCCTGGACCCCTGATGAGGGTTGGTTCCCAAACAATAGATTACAAGGCTTGCTTGGGACGGTAATTACTATAAACAAATCCCTCAAAAGCGTGAAGAGGGATAGTACCTAACGCGGACACCTTCAGTTTGTTTGTATTTGTGACCTGATCTTGAAGCCTTAGCGCCGTGGCACTGTAGGAGGCTGGCCTGGCTTATAGTGGGTACCTGATGGCACTTGCACCTTGTACTAGATCCAGTTATCCCTTATTAGTAGATTAGTAGTGTTCTAGCAGCTTAGGCTGATAAAGGTAGCTATAGCAGAGCAGCTTAGGCTGAACTAGGAGACATGCAAAGCTCCTACTATACCATTTATATCACAATACTCAGTTACTAAAAATAAAGGTACTTTATTTTAGTGACAATGTGCCAAAAATATCTCAGAGGATATACTTCCTCAGGAGGTAAGTAAAATACACAAAATATACACACAAACTAAAATCAGGTAAGTAAACAGTTAGAAAAGTAGTGCAAACACTGTAGAATACAATAGGATGCAATAGGCCTAGAGGCAACACAAACCATACTAAGAAAGTGGAATGTGAACCACAAATGGACCCCTAGGCTAGTGTAGTGTGTAGAGGGTCGCTGGGAGTATAAGAAAACACTAAGGGTGTCTGAGATACCGCACCCCAAGACCCTGAAAAGTAGGAGTAAAGTGATACAACTTCCCCAGAAACACACTAAACTTGTGATAAGAGATTCTGAAAAGACCACAACAGACTGCAAAGCACTGAAGATGGATTCCTGTACCTGAGGACCTGCAAACGGAGGGGGACAAAGTCCAAGAGTCACAAAAGTGTCCAGGGGAGCAGGAGCCCATTAAACCCCGGATGAAGGTGCAAAATGGCTGCCTACGGATGGAAGAAGCTGAAGATTCTGCAACAACAAAAGGTGCTAGGAACTTCTCCTTTGTGCAGAAGATGTCTCACAGAGTGCTGGAGGATGCAGCGTTGCTTCCTTGGAGAAAGACTACAAACAAGCCTTGCTAGCTGCAAAGGTCACGGTTAAAGAAAAAGGGTGCTGCCCGGCCCCAGGAAGGACCAGGAGATCACCACTTGGAAGAGGAGACAGAGGGGCCCTCATCAATACAGAGAGCCCATGCACAAGAAGGCAGCACACGCAGAAGTACTTGAACACGGGTTCAAGAAAACTGAGCATGGTGGTCATCTCAACACTACCAAAGAGGGTACGACTAAGCCGGTGGTCAACTCAGCGAGTTGAGCAATGCAGGGCAGAGTGCTGGGGACCTGGGCTAGGCTGTGCATGAAGGATTTCTTGCAAAAGTGCATAGAAGCCCTAACAGCTGCAGTTCACGCAGTACACAGGAGAGAGAAGGCAATGACTTACCTCCTCCAAATTTGGACAGTTGGACCACTGGACAGTCTGGGTCACTTGGGTCTACAACCTGTGCTCCAGGGGCCACTCATGTCAGGATGAGAGGGGTCCCACAGTACTGGTGATGCTGAAGTTTGGTGCCTGCTGGAGCAGGGAGAAGATTCCGTTGACCCACTGGAGATTTCTTAGTGGCTTCCAGTGGAGGGTGAAGGCAGACAGCCCCCAGAGCATGTACCAGGAGGGAACAGTTGAGAAAGCCGGCAGGATTAGGCGCTACAATGTCGCTGGTAGTCTTCTTGCTACTTTGTTGCAGTTTTGCAGGCGTCCTGGAGCAGTCAGCGGTCGATCCTTGACAGAAGGTGAAGAGGGAGATGCAGAGGAACTCTGGTGAATTCTTGCAAGTCGGTATCTGAGGAAAAGCCCACATGAGAGACCCTGAATAGCCCTCAGAGGAAGATTGGCCACCTAGTCAGGTAAGCACCTATCAGGAGGGGTCTCTGACATTACCTGCTGGCACTGGCCACTCAGAGGCCTCCATTGTGCCCTCACACCTCTTGATTCAAGATGGCAGAGGTCTGGGACACACTGGAGGAGCTCTGGGTCACTACCCTTTCCTTTGTCCAGTTTCACGCCAGAGCAGGGACTGGGGGTTCCCTGAACCAGTGTAGACTGGCTTATGCAAGGAGGGCACCATCTGCGCACTTCAAAGCATTTCCAGGGCCTGGGGGAAGCCACTCCTCCCCAGCCCTTAACACCTATTTCCAAAGGGAGAGGGTGTAACACCCTCTCTCAGAGGAAATTCTTTGTTCTGCCTTCCTGGGACTGGGCTGCACAGACCCAAGTAGGGCAGAAGCCTGTCTGTGGGTTGGCAGCAGCAGTAGCTGCAGAGAGAACCCCTGAGAGCTGGTTTGGCGGTACCCGGGTCCATAGTGGAGCCCCACGGATGCATGGGATTGGCACCCCAATACCAGATTTGGCATGGGGGGACAATTCCATGATCTTAGACATGTTACATGGCCATATTTGGAGTTACCATTGTGAAGCTACATAAATGTATTGACCTATATGTACTGCATGCATGTAATGGTGTCCCCACACTCACAAAGTCCAGGGAAATTGCCCTAAACTATGTGGGGGCACCTTGGCTAGTGCCAGGGTGCCCTCCCACTTAGTAACTTTGCACCTAACCTTCACCAAGTGAAGGTTAGACATATAGGTGACTTATAAGTTACTTAAGTGAAGTGTAAAATGGCTGTGAAGTAACCTAGATGTTGTTTCACTCAGGCTGCAGTGGCAGTCCTGTGTAAGATTTGTCTGAGCTCCCTATGGGTGGCAAAAGAAATGCTGTAGCCCATAGGGATCTCCTGGAACCCCAATACCCTGGGTACCTAGGTACCATATACTAGGGAATTATAAGGTGTTCCAGTGTGCCAATTAGGATTGGTAAAAATGGTCACTAGCCTATAGTGACAATTGTAAAGGCAGAGAGAGCATAAGCACTGAGGTTCTGATTAGCAGAGCCTCAGTGACACTGTTAGTCACTACACAGGGACACACATTCAGGCCACAACTATGAGCACTGGGGTCCTGGCTAGCAGGATCCCAGTGAGACAGGCAAAACCAAACTGATATACATGTAAAAAATGGGGATTACATGCCAGGCAAGATGGTACTTTCCTACAGGCACTGATAAGGAAAATTAAAACATGGGCCTAAGTTAAAACAAGGCAGCCATCTTAAAAGAAATAATTAAATACATGTGCTAAAACATAGCAGGCTAAGTAGGGTAAAAGTCACTAGGTGACGGGGGCATTAGTCTGCAAGCCAATGACTAAGCTAACACCTGTATCCCTATTAAAACAAACTAGGATTCACCACGGTTGCATTTCATGCCAGTGTCGTAGTTTGGACTCTTGCTCTGAGCAAGACTGCTGGTTTAAGGATGACAGTACTTTTGTTTGTAGGTGACTACATCTTTCCTACAACAAGTCGCAACTGTTGTCCCAACCTTACCGGCACACTAGCAGCACCTCACCAGAAACACAATAGTAAAAGGTGATTTATGGCAGCCGTTACGCATGGACTCGCGAATAAGATATCTCAGGGAGTGTCGTGGTTAAACGGAGATTACCCTTTTCTCACAGATATATTATGTCTCATACAAACACAGGCAATGACACAGATGCAGTAGAGTTAGAATAGTTTTTATTTAACAGAACTGCAATTTGCGGTAAGTTGCATGGGCTGCAATGATAAGGATAATGAATAAAGCAAGAAACAGAATTGTGAAGACAAGAGTAACATAGGCTTTAATGCCTGGTTGTTGCCTGAGTCTAGTGATAATGGTGACTAAAATGGGGGCTGCAGGCAGGCCTGGTATGTGGGGGTGGATTAGCTACTGCCCTAAGGGGGTTTACACACACTCTGAATGTCTATATTCACTAGTTTTGGGGATTGTAGATTGCACTGTCAGGGGCAGGCTCCTGCTGCTTAGCCTTGTAACTGAGTGTTATAGGAAGGAGTTTACGACGTTCAAACTTGTAACTCTTGTTATGAGGTTTTAAATCAATGTGAGATACTCACACTGCCTTTACTGTAATTCGGCCTCTTTTCATTCCTGATGAGCAATTGATGCTTTGATGTACGACTATGGATTAAACTTAATGATGAATTTTAACAACTGAGTTTTTGTCTACACGTGTGATGTAACTGCCACTTTTTGGAAATAAAAAATAAAAAACATAAGTTTCATCAAAGAGCTACATGCAAACTGTAGGGCTTAGTGTTAGAACCTAATTGCTTATTTTTTCAATCTTTCATTATTTTAAAGTTGCTAAAAATGGTTCCTTAGAGATGCAATACATCTTTATTATTATAGACAACTCCAACAACTCTGTTCTATTTTAAATACTGAATGCGTTTCCTGAGCACTCTTAACATATAGGCCCTCATTGTGACATTGGCGGTAATAACCGCCTACTTCCGCAGCGACAGCCGCCAAAAGATGGCCGCTGCAGCTACCTGCCATCAGCCGGATTATGACCATAGCAGGAGTTCTGCCAGAACTATGGCTGAAATCAGGGTTTGGTCAAACTGGCAGGCGGCAGTAAGGCCAAACCGCCAATGTCATAATATGGGGAAAAGTACCTCCAGCCTGTTGGCGATATGTTTCTCCATTTTATCGCCGTCCACCGGGGTCATAATGAGCCCTATAATGCCTAAAAGTATAGATGATATGCCTAAAAGTATAGGTGATATGTGACTACCACTCCTTGTAGCCTCATGGACCTATGTAACATTTCCTATGCATTGATTTACAAACATGTATGATTCATTGTCCCTTGCTCATTTTGCAAGGAGTGGGCTATGGAGCTGTTTGACTGGATCATGGGACAAGGATTCAACCATTATCACATGCATAATCAGATGGCTACGACAATGTAATTTATTTTATATTGAATGTATTTTTTATGCATACCATCCTAAAAACCATTAAACATTTTTTTTAAACTACTAAAAAAATAGAACTGACTTGGTATAGAAATCACTGGAGTTAGATTTCTCACTTTTCAAGAGATTCACACAAAGTCTAGGTCAAGATCTTGCAAATGCCTCTCCCATCCCATCCCTTGTGGGTGGTGTCTACTATGTTAAGATTGAGGGCTTTCACATTGGTTAGAAATAGGCATCTTTGCTGGCTATGTGGTTTATATGAGATGATAAAAATAGGTTTAAGACTGCCAATTTGAATTAGGTCATACACTGGGGAGGCATTTTATTGCTTAAGAGGAAAGGAGACCATTGGTTTGCAAAAATAATGCTAATGTTACATCCAGATGACTTTGGCTTTTGAAAAGCAAAACAATAGAAACAGGGTTCTAGGAAGAGATGCAATGAACACTATTTTACAGTAAGCGAAAAAAGCTCTCACTATAGATGTTCCATAAAAATTTGATAAGGTCATGGTTGGCACATGTGAGCGAGTCAAATTAATATGGATAAATGTATTGGTTGACATCATGAAAATGATCTGTAATGCTTCAGAGATAGAAATGAATACTTATGACAGGAAGAGGAAGGGAATGCAAAGGTTTCATATGGAGAATGTTGGAAAGAAAACTTCTATGATGGTTGAATTAATATATGAATAGCAAAATTGAAAAGTGTGCATTTAAAATGAAAATGTGTTTAACTTCAGAAATCATAATCAGATGTTTGGAGAAAATCAACTGAATTTCAAGAATATATTTAAACTGATATTTGAGTGATAAAAATCAAACAGTGTTTGGGAGACTAATACAAGTATTAACTCTGTGCTAGTGGCACTGTCGCAATGGATGCTATATATTATCCATGTAGAGGCATTCCCCTTTGACAAGGCATTTTTACATTCATTACTGCTGGCAACTGTGCCTGATGCACTGAAGTGATCACTGCTGGTGTTCTTTCATATGGTGGTCATTAAAGCAATCTTGTCCGTTGTGGTTACTACTACATCTCTAATAATAGCTCAGGTGTATTTTAATTGAACACAAGTACCTTACATAACAGGAAAGTTTGGAAACCTGTGATCTAGACTATGCTGTACCGAGCAGAACAACCTAATAATTTCAAAGACCTGCAGGTGCAGGATCACTGATGTGTTGATTTTCAAGTCATTTATTTCACCTGTAAAACATTACTCTCACTAATTCAAGCAAAATGTCACACAAATTTGTGTTGAAAACAGAGAGCTGTTCAATATAGCATTTCCGATTTTTCTCACAATGCCAACCCCAGGTCAATAGAAAGGCTTAAAAGAAAACGATACACAAGCCTTTCTACCTTTCACCAGTAATGCATGTCCTTTACTCAAAATGAGGTCACAGGTTATTGATGCGTACAGGATCCATTTTAAAGTGTTTTTTTATATTTTTCTTGCAATGTCCTTTGCTAATGCTCTATTATTTTTTTCAAACACAGGAGGATAGAACAAGACCATTGCCTTCCAAGTTTACTGTGTTGATACAAGAACTTTGCATAAAAAAGGGAAGGTCAATCAAATATGATTCTACAACAAAATAATGTGATTCTCTGTTAGTTATGCATTTGTGTATGCACATAAAATCAGGATCTCCCCTCGATCCTGCTCCTCCCACTATTCTGGCACTGGCCTCCACTACTATTGCCCCGCCCTTGACAAATATCCTCAATCACCTTTTAATCTCTGGATCTTTGCCTCAATCCCTCAAACATGCCGTGGTCAAACCCCTTTTGAAAAAAACTAAACTTGATCCTGCTTTGCTCGGTAATGATAGGCCTATTGCGCTTCTTCCGATCCTGGCCAAGATTATGGAAAAGCATGTCAACAATCAGCTGACATGTTTCCTTGAGGATCATGAACTTTTAGAGTCTACTCAAATGGGATTCAGACCCCAACACAGCACAGAATCAGCCCTATTAGCAGTCACCGAAACCAATCGCCAATTGTTAGATAATGGAGGGCATGCAGCTATCATTCTACTAGATCTCAGTGCCACTTTTGACACTGTAGATCACAATATCCTCCTTCAAAGACTTTCCAACATAGGAATAGAAGGCACAGCATTGGCCTGGTTTTCATCATTTCTGAAAGGCAGAACCTTCCAAGTCCTTGACTGCTCATTTCTGTCTAAAATACTCCCACTTACTTGTGGTGTCCCTCAGGGCTCTTCATTGAGTCCCACTCTCTTTAATATCTATCCTTCCTCTCTAGCCAACATTGTAAAACCATTTGGCATCTCTGTGGCTACATATGCTGATGAAACACAATTAGTAGTTTATCTCTCTAATGCCAAGGACCCTTCTCTAATGAATCTTTCCCTCTGCTTGGCTAAGGTTGCCAAATGGATGACCAAGTCCAAACTTAAACTTAATGATGGAAAATCAGAAGTAATGATTGTGGGCAATAGTGCCCCTTCCAACCTCCTGGCACTACATTCAGAGGTCTTCAATATTCTTCTGCCCCCCCAAGGATCATATAAAGAGCTTAGGCGTCTGGCTAGACCATCGCCTCACTATGGAGCAGCAATCTAAAAAGATTTCCTTATCTTGCTTCTGCCTCCTAAGAACCCTAAGGAAAATGTTTAACCTCCTACCACTGTTTGCCAGATGAATTCTTATTCAGGCCATGATACTCTCATGTCTGGACTATGGTAACTCCCTTTTTCTCAGCTCTCCTGATTATGTAGTGAGGAGACTGAAGGTTGTACAAAATGCAGCGGCAAGATTACTTATGAATATACCCAGACATCAATCGGCCAAATCAGCTTTAATCTCCCTTCATTGGCTACCTATAAAACAGCGGATTCACTTCAAGGCCCTATGCATGATACACAAAGCTCTTCATAATAAAGGCCCTAAATTTCTCAGACAAAGCATCTCACCCTATGTGCCTATAAGAACCTTGAGATCTTCCACCACCCAGCTAGTTTATATACCATGATTTAGGAGATCATCATAGGGTGATAATTCATTCTCAGTCAAGGCAGCCTGCCTCTGGAACTCCCTACTTCTAGAGCTTCGGCAAGAATCCTTGGAACTACCAAATTAAAGACCTTCTCATTCTCAACATAGTTCCTTTTGAGTTTCCTGCTTCTGGGTTGTTACTATCCTTCTAGCACCTGGAGGCATCCGGGTAGCCATGTGCTTTACAAATCTTTTAAACTAAACTCAACTAAACTAAATTTGTGTGAATCTATTGAAATTTAGCACACATCAATTTTGAGTACAAGTCTCTCTCTCCTGACACATGCCAGCAAGGGCCTCACTTTTATATGCTCCAGTAATCGACTGCTTAATTGGTAAAAATAAGTGCCCACGCCCTCGTCACGAGGTCACTGCAAATTGCACCACCAATTGTCCCTGGCAGTTACTGCCAATGGCAGTGCCAACACAGCTACTAACTCTCACACTCCTTAAAGTGTGGCAATTAAAACTATCCTAGGGCCCCAGAGTTATACAAATGGCTTCGGCAGCATGTATGTCATTTTTAATATGTATTGACTTTATAAACAGCTATTGTTTTGGTCATTTCTAAATTAGAAAAGCACCGCCACCATGTGAGAGATGGTCATATGTACTGGTGTACAATTAAGTCCAGGCGCTGAGCACCAGTAACTACTGGCTCAAATGAAGCAGTGCAGTAGTCTCTGATAAAAACAGAACTGGGAAAATAGTACACAGTCCATGAGTTGCTCTTCAGAATGAAAGGAAACATGCAGGATTAGTGTGTTATTCCCCATTCTATACTGTGGAACGTACGGTATATCATACAGTAGAAGTGCTAAACACAAAACCCAGCATTATTAGTTTGGACCAGGTGTGGTATGACCATTCCTAGCAGTGAGGCACTCATAATGAAAAACTATGTGGAGGGTTTAGAATCCTACAGAATTTATTTGTATTTCAAATCCCACCCTATAATTCTCAAACATACTGGACTTCAAATTGTTCACCCCTCAATATCTTATTTAGTATTTTCCTGTTTAGAGGTAGCTAATGTTTGCTGACAAGGGGGAATCGCTTTCATCAGAAATTAATGCCAAAGGAGTTAGTCGATTTCAGCACATTGAGATATGCCTGGAAGGATGAATACTTGCTCAGTCAGTCAGAACTGTCAGGTGCCGGGCAATATAACCATAATATTATAACATTAAATTAAGTAGAGTGCCCGGGTCTTGACATTGAATAGAAGCATGTTCCCCAGTAGGTATATCTGTACGGCGTCTGCATGAATAAGTGCCAGGCCACAGGTGAGCACACAGGCTTCCCTGCTGGGGAAGTTGCTTTCAAGATCAATGTCAGCAGTTCAGCAACATAATTACCATAATACAATTAAAAGTAAGGTCATTATATTGGACAATGCACAGTGCTCCTACAAGTAACTGTATTGGGCTTTCTGTGTAGTTTTTTTTTTTTCACAAAGAAATTCTAGTTCTGTATCACAGGTGATAAAAGGGCACATTTCACCTGTTTAGAAATTTTCCTGGAAAAATTACCAGCTTCTTACCTTTAGTAATTTTCTAAAACTGCAGGGGGTAGCAGTTTAAGGGTGGTCTGGCTAAGAAGAGTAAAACTATTCCATGCATAAAATGAGAAGGCCTGACCTCTTCAGAGTGTCTTCTTAATTATTGCAACACAAACTCAATCGTTCAGCTCAGTTAAAGGGTTGCATTAAAGGGCCCCTCACAAATGCCATCCTCATGTCTTGGTCCAATGGGCATGGATTTAATTTATGATATATACCAGAATTGAGAGCCAATGTAATATTGTCAGTTGTGGGCTGACTTGAGTAATTTTAAGTTAACATTTCCAAAGCCAAACCACATTTCACCTGGAATTGAGCAGGGCCACTCCTGGGTAAAGCTGAAATGGATGGTCATCTATTAGGTTGGTTGCTTGCCAGTGGGTGTCACAAGTATGCCATACCTGCAATGGCTTAAACGAGGCTTGCAATATTACTTTTGAATTGTGTAGCGTTCAGTACATCTTCACTTGAGAACTTAAATGATACTTAATCACGTTTTCTTGTGGGCTGTTAAAGACACCTAACAGTGCTTGTTTCGCTCAAAAAAGCATACTATTTGGCTGCTTTCAGTATTTGATGACTAAAACCATCAGTCATGCACCCAAGCAGGCCCACTGAGGGTACTGACATAGAGGATGCCCAATCTCTTTCCGCTGCATGTAGGAGACTGGCCTGGTTTGTAGTGGGTACCTTGGGTACTTACACCTTATACCAGGTCCAGTTATCCCTGATTAGTGAAGTAGTAGTGTTCTAGAAGCATAGGCTGATAGAGGTAGCTATAGCAGAGCAGCTTAGGTTGAACTAGGAGCCATGCAAAGCTCATGCAATACCACTTATAGTTACACAGTACTTATACACAAGTAAAAACAATACTCAGTGTTACCAAAAATAAAGGTATTTATTTGGATGACACAGTACCAAAAATATCTTAGAGACAATACTCCTTCTGGAGGTAAGTATTATACACAAAATATACACTAGACACCAAACTTAGACAAGTAATTAGTCATTGGATAGTGCAAACAATAGGAAATGTTATAGAATGCAATGGGAGAAAATAGGTCTAGGGGCAACACAAACCATATACTTAGAAAGTGGAATGTGAATCACGAATTCCCCCCTAGACAAGTGTAGTGTGTGCAGAATCGCTGAGAGAGTAAGAATACAGTAAAGTAAGTAAATTACCCTACCCCAGAGCCCAGAAAAGCAGGAGTAAAGTGCTGCAAGTTTTCTTAGGACACACTACACCTTGTGATAAGGATTATTGCAGTAACCAACCAAGTCTGCAAATAACAACTGCTGGATTCCTGGACCTGAAGACTTGCAAAACAAGGGACCAAATCCAGAAGTCGAAAGAAGTTCCAGGAAGGAAAGGAGCCCCTGCCAACCCAGAAGAAGATGCAAAAGAAGTGTGCCCAGTTGCACGAAGACTGCAGAAATGCACCCTAGGAACATGCCAGTATATTCATGCATGATGCAAAAGGTGACCCACAATGTGAAGATGGATACAGATGTGATTTCATGTTGGAAGTCACCAACAAGGGTCAAGACTGATTTGCATATGGCTGGGTCCAAACTGGGGTGGCATGGTGAGCAAAAGAACGATGGATTAAACCCAGATCTGTGACTGGGTGTGAGTGGTTGCATTGTCAGCACTCCGTCCATCATCCTTTTGTGTTGCTAAAGTTGCCCTAAGTGGGAAGGGTATGCCCAGACGTGGGTCCCTTGCTCACTGTGCCACTGGAATCAAGCTAGCCTGGCTGATGAGGGGTGAAACCCCGAAACCGGTCCCAGGATGCTTGTTTCCGGTCCAGGGAGGACCTGGCCTGGCAGTTCGGGCTGGACTGTTCCCATGAGGAACAGGGTCATGACTGATTTGCATATGGCTGGGTCCAAACTGGGGTGGCATGGTGATCAAAAGAACGATGGATTAAACCCAGATCTGTGACTGGGTGTGAGTGGTTGCATTGTCACCACTCCGTCCATCATCCTTTTGTGTTGCTGAAGTCACCAACAAGCCTTGGTTACGACAAATATGCCTTTTGTGTCAAAATGACGCTGGCTGGACCCAGGAGGGACCTGGGGGCCTCAGCTCTGTATGAGGTGGAAGAGGGGGGTCTCAGCACTTTAGAGAGCCCTCAGGATACCAGGCAGCACCCACAGGAGTCCGAGGACACGGGGACAAAGGAGGTGCAAAATGCGGTTGGCTCAGCACAACAAAGGAAAGGTCCCATGCCACTGGAGAACAACTCAGCAAGTTGAGCATTACAGGATGGAGTGCTGGGGACCTGGGCCAGGATGTGCACGCAGGAAGTTTGCAAATAGTGCACAGAAGCCTCAGGGGGTGAAGAAGAAGCAGTACATAGGGGTACCGTCACTCTCAGGGAAGGCAAGGTCTTTCCTCCTCCAAATTGCATCAGCAGGACCTCAGCACAGTCTATGTCAATGAGGTCCACACTCTGTGTCCTTAGGAGCATGCTTGTTGCTGTGAGAGGAGTCCAAGGGTACCAGTTGTCGTCTTGGAAGGTGCCTGCATGAGCAGGGGAGTGACTCCGTCACCCCACGGGAGATTTCTTCGGTCCTTCTGGTGCAGTATGAAGACAGTGAGTCCTCAGAGTGTGCACACCATGGAAACTGTTACAGTTGCTGGCTGGAGCTGAAGTTGCAGAGGAAAAGTATCCCCTGTGGATACTTTGTTGCTGTTACAGTGGTTTTTAGAGCAGGCTGCGGTTGACCCAAGGTCAGAGGATGAAGTTGTAGTTGCAGAGGAATCCTGAAGGAAACTTGAGAGCAGAATCTGAAGCAAACCCACAGGAGAGACCCTAAATAGCCCTGAGAGGGGGACTGGCTACCTTATCAGGAATGGAACTATCAGGAGGGGTCTCTGGCGTCACCTGCTGGCCACTCAGAACCCTCCAGAGTGCCCCCCACCTTGCAAAGCACGATGGCTGAAGTCTGGGACATACTGGAGGAGCTCTGGGCACCACCCTTATGGTGGTGATGGACAGGGGAGTGGTCACTCCCCTTTCCTTTGTTCAGTTTTGCACCAAATTAGGGGACAAGGGGTCCCTGAACCAGTCTCTGGAAATGCTTTGAAGGGCAGTGTAGACTGGCTTATGCAAGGAGGGCACGATCTGTGCCCTTCAAAGCATTTCCAGAGGCTGGGGGAGGCTACCCCTCCCCAGCCTGTAACACCTATTTCCAAAGGAGAGGGTGTAACACCCTGCTCTCAGAGGAAATGCTTTGTTCTGCCTTCCTGGGACTGAGCTGCTCAGACCCCTGGAGAGCAGAACCCTGTCTGTGATGTGGCAGCAGCAGTAGCTGCAGTGCAAGCCTCAGAGAGCTGGATTGGCAGTACTGGGGATCCATCATGGAGCCCCCAAGATGCATGGAATTGGCTCACCAATACCAGTTTTGGAATGGCGGACCATTCCATGATCTTAGACATGTTACATGGACATATTCGTAGTTACCATTGTGAAGCTCCATATAGGTATTGACCTACATGTAGTGCACGTGTGTAATGGCGTCCCAGCACTCACAAAGTTCTGGGAAATAGCCCTGAACTATGTGGGGGCACCTTTGCTAATGCAAGGGTGCCCTCACACTTAGTAACTTTACCCCTAACCTTCAGCAAGTGAAGGTTAGACATATAGGTGACTTATAAGTTACTTAAGTGCAGTGCAAACGGCTGTGAAATAGTGTGTGCACTATTTCAAGCAGGCTGTAATGGGAGGGCTGTGGAACGGTTTGTCTGAGGTCCTTATGGGTGGCAAAAGAAATGCTTCACCCCATAAGGATCTCCTGAAACCCCAATGCCCTGGATACCTAGGTACCATATACTAGGGACTTAAAAGGGGGGTCCAGTGTGCCAATTGAAATTGGTAAATGAAGTCACTAGCCTACAGTGACAAATTTAAAGGCAGAGAGAGCATAAGCACTGATGTTCTGGTTAGCAGAGCCTCAGTCACACGGTCAAACACTACTGACAACATGTACATTAGGCCACAAACTATGAGCACTGGGGTCCTGGGTAGTAGGATCCCAGTGAGACAAGCAAAACACACTGATCTATAGGTTTTTATCTATGAGCACTGGGGTCCTGGCTAGCAGGATCCCTGTGACACAGTAAAAACACACTGACACACACTCACAAACAGGCCAAAAGTGGGGGTAACCATGCTAGAAAGAGGTGACTCTCTCATACTGCGTAACTGCCATCTTGCCTTACTTTTGGCAAATTACTGCTTTTGTCAGAACTGAATTCTGAGTGGGAAGGCATGACATGGTCACCCATTCGGCATTCGTTTTTGACTTTCATAATGTATGGTTTGTTCTGAAAAGGAAAACAGACAAGTCCCTGATGCACAGGGAGTTTCCCCTCCAAGCATAATAGCTGTTGTTCATTTTAGCAGTCAAGCTCCACCAAGCCTTGCAAGATGAACCCCAACCGGGAAAATGTGCTTCGTGAAGACTGCCAAAACATGATGCACTATAGGCTGTGGTCCTGTGGCAAAGAGGCCACAGCCTATAATTATACACCATTGGACGCACCAACAATGCTGAGTCAGAGGTTTGCCCTCCTCTAAGTAGGAGCCCCGCTGATTTGCACTGTGGCTTTAGACCCCAAATGTGGCCTTTTGTAATATGCATATTTGTTTTAGTCATTTTGAACTTCAGGAGTAATTTGCAAGGTGTCATCATGACAGCTTTTGATTTAATTTGTAGTTGTTGCAAAGTGATCCCATGTTGGTTGTGACATCATCAGCCAGTCCTGGCTTTTCATCCAATGGCATGCTTAGATTTCTAAACATATTCTTATGATGGTTAATGCAAAACTCTAAGTCATAATATGAAAAATGTAGTTAGGTAAAAAGAACTGACAGAAGTGTTATACATTGCATGGTCCAACACAGGACATTAAAATTTTAGTCCAGCTTCAAATTTCTACTAAATTGCAGTGGACTGACACTTCAACCTGGAGTTCTGCTTCAGGGGTCCATGTGCATTCTCCAGATCTAGATCCCAATACTATTAAGATGGTGCAGTGGGTTAAGTCACTACTTTTTAAACACCACTGAGTAGATCACAACTTGCTGGCTGCAATCCCAGCAAGATAGCACAGTGGATTGATGACCTGTTGCAAAGGTATGTACTTCTGTGTGTTATCACCAGACAAATTGCAACTATTGTGCTTAGAAAATTGCTTTTAAAATGATGGTCACCAGAGAGCAATCTTATAGCAAAAGATAAGTTTGTCATAGAATATCTCTGAATTTTGGATGCAAAGGGAAGTCCACACTAGCCTCAATGTACTGTTGTCTACAACTTTTATGTGGATAGATTAATCAATGTATTTAGCCAAAATCTATGTGGGAAGACTCCCAAATAAACTCGACTCATATTTCTGGTTTACTGTGAGAATACACTATTGTGCATTAATTTATCCCTCTCTTCTTTCGTCATGAATGGCTAAAACACATCAGCTGTAAAGTGGTATTCAAATCCTATGAGGTTAGACATCTGTTGAGACTTTAGTATAAAATTCAATTTTGTCAATATATTTCCTCAATGGTTTTTGAGGGGAACCCCTAAACACTCCTAAAACGTTTGTGTGCTATCTGTTATACAGTAGATATTCAGCTTCTAAGAAGTGTACGTAGCAGGTGCCAATATCACACAATTAAACAGTACTATTTTTGATACCTCAAAAGGATGAAGGGGTGAGTTGGCCCTCAAGTAGTAGCTTTGAAGTCATATTTTGGGTTAGAACCTTTTTCTTTTACTGTTTTGAAAAATTTAGAAAAGTCAGTCCTGGCAGCTAGGATATTAATGACAATGAAAAAGTGTGAATACATTAGATTTTAATTTCTTATATTGCTAAATGACTTGAGAAAGTGTCACATTTGCTGCCTAAAAGTGCCTTGCCTTTGTCTATAATTCTGCATGCTGTGTCGCCCAGTAAATTACAGCTTTTCACGGTTCCTCTGTCAGAGTCACCAGATCCTCGGGGTCTGCGCACGTTCCCAACACGTCCACCACTGAAAAGCTCCAAGACTCTGATAGATAAATTACAGAGGCTAAGAGAGTTCAAGATGGGAAGAGGGGATTAGGAAGGGAACAGCTGGGAAGGAGACCTGTAGTAAGAAAAAGGTTAAAACACACAATATGAAAATTACATCTCATTAAATCAATACTAGACTTTGATTCTAAGCCTAGTCATTCTGAAAACATGAACAACCTAAGAATTAGGCTTAAAATGACTACGTTTCAAGATGGCCCGATACCTGTAAGGAAATCAAGATGGATTAAATGAAACTTTCAAATTCAAGTACTTTCCTTTACATGAGAATCAGGAAAACAATCTGAATAAGTTCTAAACCAGTCATATGAATCCTTTTTTGAGAATGCATACTAGGAGCATGCAATATTGCATCTAGAAACTCTGGCCTTCTGTGTTCTCTTGAAATGTTTCAACACGAATTGTGCACATTGCAGATTTTCATAAATATATAGTAAACACCATAAAAGGATTGTGCACCATGAATAACACAATATGGATTCAGGAAACAAACCACACTGTAGCGTGGTCATTTTAATGTATTCTTTGCGTGTTTGCTTCAGGTGTTAGGCCTTTGTGCACTTTGCCCTGGATGTATTTTATTCCTTTGTTTGCAGCATAGAGCCTCTGTGCACTTTGCTCTAAATGCATTTTATTCAGCTTCGTACTGTTATTTTTCAAATAGCCAGTTCTACGGTTCTGTTTTATTTTTTATATCACACTGTTTAGCCTACTTCAGCACTGGAGTTCAATAACACATTCTTGCTCACTCTGTGCTTCAGTCAAGGATACAGTCTGGTACATTGCGGATAGATGTGGTAGGAGTTTAGTCTTTGGATTGCTTGTGTAGGGACATTTTGTGATCACACTAACATGTTAGTTATAAAAACATTTCCTTGTCCTAATACAAGAAAGAGGGAGATTCCGACCAGGGAACCACAACTAGACGCTGACTGCCCTGTTGCAGATGCTGAACCAGATCACAGGCCTTTGCTCAGGTATGAGGGTTGATGTCTCCCCAAGGAATCTGAAAGGCAAGTTAATAGCTTAACATGCTGTGCTCGAAATATAACTTACTGAGAGAGAATAGAATCTATTAACACAATGATAGCGTTGTTTTTATGTTTCACTCTTATCGTGACTATTTCAATCCTATTGTGTTGTATGGTTCTGGTTATTGCGGCTCATGCCTTAATATCTAAAATGCAGTCGTTTTATTAAAAACAATTTATAAATCTTAAACTGCCTCTGTCATTTGTATATGAGATCATACTGTAAATGAGAGAGCTGGTTGGGACCTGAGCGACCACCACTTCCCTGAGAAGTTCTAAAGATGTCATGCGCTCGGCTGCCCAATCATCCCTCCCCCTTGGGAGAGATGAGGCACTGCTAGTTAGCCGGAGCAAAACCGGATTTAAGGTGACAGAGGTCCTTCGAAGTGGGTCAGACTCAGTCCCCCACAACCGGAACGACCCTGTTAACTAGAAATCCAGTAGTCTCATTTAGGATAATGAGAGCCCACGCGACATGGCACCGCCAACGATTGGTCTGGCTCTAATTTTCGAGTCCGGCTGACTCTCTCGGTCTTATATACATATTGACTCCTCAGTTCCGTTAACGGAGACGTCCGTGGCGCTGAGGATTTCCACCACCGCAATATAGGTAGTACCTATTATTTTGTGGTTGGTTGTTCAAGCTTGAAGTCTGAAAGGAAAACCCCGATATTGGTGCGCCTTCTCTGACCTAGCGCTGTTTTTCATGATGGCGAATCCCCAGATAATGAACATCGCAGTTAATATGCGACACCTGCTCACTGGACATCTGTAAGCACATCGTCTGACGAACCAGGGGGTCCAGTCACGTTTGTGGTGGACGCCCATGCAGCCTATAGAACGGAACTTTTTTATTCTTGGGTCGTATTTCCAGCAGTCGATGGGAATTCACATACATTTCACGATTACACTCTTGCAAATGTCCCTGGACAATACAGAGCATATGCATATTTAGAAATACCTTTATCTTTTCAAGAACATAATAATTGGCTTGATGGTGCCCTACCACATACCGTAGCATCAGTTAGGCTAGGTCCTCTTAGTAGTGATGCTCCTACCTGGCCTTTATTGGCTACATATACACCACATCCTGTGGTTGCTCAATTGGCGATGGCTGAAGTTCGTTGCTTATATACGGAATTAATGGCTACATATAGACGCTTAGTTCAATTTGTGATGCGGACACTAAACACAAACCCAGCGCGTGCTGCTCCGGCACAACAACATGCAGTTGTTCCGGGTATAAATCCGGCCCCTGTGCACTCAGTTATGGGCAAAGTACCGGCTAAACGGGAGGAGACTCCATTTTGGCTGGCACAAAAAATTAATACGCTGGAAGCAGTATTTCCCCATACGGGACCTCAGGACAAACATAGAATATTGACGATGTGTTTGCCGTTTGGTATGGTTCCTACAGTGGACCATTGTAATACATGGGGCACGGTGTTTGCGCGCTCTATACTACTGCACACGGTACACCGACATTGGCTAATTTACCGGAGGTGCTTAAACAAATTCAAGATGAATATGGGGCTGCCCCGGCCTTAGATTTAGGGATGGAACTGATGGGCAATTTTGCCACGGTTTCTTCCATCATATTGAGTAATCTAAAAGGGGAGGCAGTGGCACTAGCAGTGCGTATGCGTCTTCGAGACGTCCCGCTGCTCAATCAAGAGTGGGAACTGCCGAGAATAATAGCGGAAACATATTCAAGTATCGGTCGTGATAGCCTAGGGGCTAGACCGCAGAAACCAAAGTTTCAGGGTAAAGGTAGTAAGGATACTACTAAACAACAGCGCTGGGAGAAAAAACTGAAAACACCGAAAAAAGAAAGGGGAGAATCTCCGCGACCGGAGACCCTGCAGGCTAGGTATAATCTCAGAAATAGGGATAACTTGAAGACGCCTGAGAGATATCAATATACTGATACACGCCAATCTCGTTCCTTTCAGGACTCATCGGAAAAGAGAAATGAGAGAGGTGGGCGGTCAGAGCGGAGAACTGAGTACATGAAACCGAGACAGGAATCACAACGTTCATCAGAGGTTTCTGTCAAGAAAGAAGAGAAACCGATCCAACAAAAACAGCAGTTTAAAAAAAAAAAGTGGCGGCGGTCTCCGTTAGACATGCCACACAAGAAGAGAGTTCTCTTGAAGAACAAGACATGGGCACTAGCACTGTTAGACAGCGCTGCAGAGGTCACAATAGTTCGCCAGAATCTTCTAGAGCATCTGGAGGTGAAAGCAACTGATGACTTCATACAAGTCGAAACAGAAGATATGCGTGTCTCTGATCCCGATAGAGTTTATACAGTAACTTTACAATTAGAAGGGGACATTGAGCGCACAATAAACGCCATCTTTTGGGATCGTGTAGTCAAACTGTATGACGTTCTGCTAGCCGAACAGGATTGGCCCCCAGACTTTGTTCGCGACTGTCCAGTTGGGGAGGAGGTTATTACACCTTTGTTCTCACCACTTGTTCCGGGAGAACTCGCAGAGTCCTATAGCATCAAATGGGCTCTGGCACAAGCACCCGCCTTATATAGAAATCATGTGGGGTGGGATAGGGATTCACCTTATCATGTAATTCCAATTAAAGGCGAGCCTCAGCCACAACTGCAATATCCTATCAAATTTGAAGCGAGGGCATCGGTAAGGAACATACTTACACAACTGGAGTACCAGGGAATAATTGAACCCTGTGTCTCGCCGATGAATAACCCCTTATTTCCTGTAGCTAAACCGGACCATTCTTATAGGATAGTGGTGGATTACAGACATTTAAATGGACATGCACGCACATATGCAATACAAAATTCACACAGCGCAGCGCTCATGAATAATATTGTGCGTAAAAAATACAAAACGACTTTAGACATCTCGAATGGTTTCTTCTGCCAGAATATAGCGCCCGAAAGTAGGGAATTTACTAGCTTTAGTGCGTTTGGCTCTCAGAAAAAAAATTGTTGTTTGCCTCAGGGGTATAAGAATAGCCCAGGACTGTTTTTGGCTTCTGTGACTGAAATTGTGCACGAGTTGGACCGTGAAGCTTTGTCATATGTTGATGATATATATCTGACAGATGACGAGTTACTACAACATTTAAGGCGGGTAGCCCGCATTGTTGTGGGATTTGCCGAAATTGGCTACAAATTTAACGTCATATAAAAGTCAAAAATTGCCTTCCTCAGCTTCTTTTTCCTGGGATATGAGCTGTCGAACGAGGGTAAGAGCTTAGCAACTCACTTTTTGGAAAAATGTGCACAGTTGCAACCTCCTAATACGATTAAGAAACTCCAGTCGTTTAAAACCATTATACAAGTTGATTCGCCCAAATTTTTCGAGTGATTTTGGACGATTGAGCATTCACATGTTCTTTGAGATTTACAAATTGATCTCTTAGCTGCAAAACATTTACACACACGGGACAATAAGACACATCTGGTCATCAGGGTTATAGCTGGGGCCGTTGGGTTTACATATGTCACTTTAATGAGGGTGAGACAGTCCCGATAGGATACAAGTCTCACTTGTATTCTGCTACTGAACAACGTTTTGCACAAACTGAGAAAATTCTCACTGCTGTACAGATGGCTGTGATTAAAGAAAGACCTCTTGCCCAGGGCTAACGCATCATTGTTGTTTCCCCGATTCCAGCCTTAGAGGCTGTTACAAAGGCGAGTGTTCCTAATGCGAAAGCACTACACCCGCGATGGATACAATGTGCTACGTCTTTGACAGCCACTGATGTAGATTACATTTTTGACCCAAAACTGCAGACTCAGGAATTTCTTCAATATGAAATGGAATACCCAGTTCCCGATGGCACGTTGCCTATTGATCAATATCAAGTGGTCATGTACACCGATGGCTCTGCACAACCTGTGGTGGGAACTAAACAACAGTATTCTGCTGCATGTGCGGTGGTGAGCGGCTATATGGAGGGGAAGAAGTTCTGCCACCAACATACTTATACACAGACCTTGGGAGACTGTACGGTACAGTTGGCTGAGCTGAAAGCTCTGTTATTAGTGTTGGAACATGCGGATCCGGCACAGTTTACACTGCTTGTTTGTGATTCTTATTACTGTGTTCAGTCTTTCAATGAATATTTGCATTACTGGAGGTTGAATGGGTTCAGAGATTCCAAGGGCAACACCATAAAACACAGGTTACTGTGGGGGAAGGTTGCGGATCTGAAGGAAACGCTTCCTAAAGTCCATGTTGTACATACACTTGGACACCAGCGCGTGGGAATACACGTTGCTGGAAATACTTTGGCTGATGAAGCTGCAAAATCGGCAGTGGCAATTGCCACTGTGGCCACAGTAACTCGTTCGAGTTCCAAACCAGACACAGAGATTTTGGCTGCCATAAAGGCTACGGCTGATGGCACGCCATATCCTAAAGTATTCCCTTCTAAATATCATTATTCCATGGGTAGTATGCTAAACGCTGAAGTTAAGATCCCAGGCGTTGGTGTACGCGACATGCCCAATAACATTGTGCGACCACAATTGATTACTGCAGCTCATGAGGGGGCGGCATCTGCACATGCTGGAGTGGCAGCCACTATTTCAGTCTTACAGGCCCGTTACTGGTGGCCTGGTCTCTATAAAGAGACGAAGCAGTATGTCCTTTGCTGTGACATCTGTCAACAAATTAAAGTTTCCACGGCTAGGCGCCCGCTGCAGACGCCCCTTCTAATATCGAATAAACCACTACAATGTGTGTACTTGGATCATTGTGGTCCGCTGACACCAGATAGTGCATACAAATATATATTGGTAGCTGTAGATTCGTGCTCCAGATTTGTGTGGGTCTGGCCACAGCGCTTGGCTGACGCTCGAACTGTTATTAAAGATGTGCGCATCTTTGTTGATACAATTGCAGTTGCTGCTTTTCATTCAGACCAGGGCCCTGCCTTTGCCTCTACGGCATTCAGGGACACCATGGCTTTGTTGGGGGTCCAGCTCCAGTTCTCGTCTCCATTTCATCCCGAGGGAAATTCTGTTGTGGAGCGTTTAAATCACGATTTAAAGCAATCCTTAACGTCCAGAGTCATAAGTACGGGTCGTAGTTGGCTAGCCCACCTGTATGGAGTACAAAGAGCACTGAATAACTTGCCTAGAAGGTCCCTGGGGGGTCGTACTTCATATGAGTGCCTGTTTGGAACACAAATGTATGTTCCTGTTCTAGATGGTCCTGGTGTGGAGGTGGCAGATACGCCTTTTGACATAAATGACCGTGTCACTGTTTTGCAGGATTTACAACAATTCCGTGAAGATAACTCTTCTGCCAGTGCTGCCTCCACAGGAATTAAGGATGAACCAGTAACGCCTACTGGTTGGATTCCCAGAATTGGGGATCTTGTGCGTGAAAAAGTCGCAGTGAAAAAAGAATTTGGCCCTTCGTATCGGGCGCCAGTCCCTGTACTAGGGATCCACGGCAGAAGAACTGTGATTTTGCCGCCGTTGCAAGGGGCCAAAGGAACTCGCTTTGTATCAATCGACAAGGTCAAGTTACAACATGTGGTCGATTCTGCACAGCAGACCAAGAGGAACGCCGAGTAGTTCCCGAATCCCTCTCGCTACTGGGGACGATGTTCCGCTGCAGGTGATTTGCAACGATGCTGTTTCCTCTCCAAGCTTAGGGAGGGTGGAAGCTGATCTTGCGATTGTTCCACTATAGATGAATAATTTGGAATCTTTTGATCAAGTTGCTGTGACTACTGATGTTGCTGAAGGTGTTATCTACAGCGTACCACGGCGAGAGACACAATCTGCTCCTTTGTTTACGTTTGCACCTTTTGCGAGAACTGCCTCTGGCTGCTTTAGTAACAATGATGATGCCATGTCGGACTCTTCGTCCTCTTCAACACCAGCCCTGTGTCCCTGTAAGCTGCTGTATTGGCTCAAACACATGTATTTTGTTGTTCCTTGGAACTATCCGTGGCTTTTCATGACTGTGACGGCTTTTTTCCAATGGCTGGGGTTTGTTGTTACCTTTTTTCTGGTAATACATGGTCATTTTCTTCCTGAACGATCTGAGATTGAACAGGTGGAGAAAGTATTGAAACCGCATTTTTCATCGCATATGGTTCGAAGAGACTTGTCCTTTGTAAACATTTCGGCTGTACCAATTCACGATGGGATTGTGTGGGATAGAGTAATGTTTGATATATATTGTCCCACTGAAATAATTCTGATACCGTGTGTTCTAAAGTTATCAATGAATGATGTAGTAATACCAGACATTGTATCTGATGATTGGGATGTGAAGACGGTTGATTCTATGTTGACAGAATTGCAGTATTATACTGTCTATGAAAATGAAGATGCTTACCAGTTTAGAGATAATTATGGTGACATGTTTTGTTACAATTATTATGGACACCACTTTATTCATAAAGCCAGTAGCCCTAAATTGATATTTGAGTATATGCAATGGGAACATTGCCCGACTCCTCCACAGGGGAGTACTAAAACTTATTCTGACAAATTTGCATATTTTTCTGGGCATCATCAACAGAGTGCTAAGTCTTACTATTTTAAAGTGACTCCGTATGCTAGTAAGCAAATGTTGTTGACTGATACTAAATTACTGTATTCAAATTAGTTTGTTTCCCAACTATCTATTGAAGGGTATGAATACTGGTCCAAAACTGTTGATTTGAAAAGTGTTTGGAGAACTAAAAATTGGCAAATGCAGGATAGGGAAACATTGTTTAGGGCATGTATTATTCCTGTTTTCTTAAATGACACTGTACAACAGACTAGCTGTTTGGGCTTAGCAACAATTAGAGAATTTAATATGCCTGGCATACCTGTCCCTTCCAAAATGAAAAATTGGCAGCTTTATATTAATGCCACGTTTAGTGAGCTTACAGACTGGGTCCAGAATGGTACGCTTAACACCTCATTGACACATCCAGGCTGGTGGTTATTGTGGCCCGTAGACACTAATGGGTGTCATCAACGTTTTGTCACCTCTTCGGGGGGTTTCAGGACTAGTAGGACAGACCCTCGTTATAGATCACCAGAACATGCTGATATTGTTACTACATATAACGTGGGGAAACTTTGTCAAAAAATAGTTAAAATCATCCTCGCTAGATGCGGTTAAGACACATCTCACGTTACTGTCTAATTATACTGACTTGCAAGATTTTTTGTCAGGTCCAAAGGTGCCCCGGAAGAAACGTTTTTTGTATGAAGTGTACAATGAGATATGAAAACTTTCACAACAGGAGGCAGCGGCCCGGTTGAGGCAGATAGATCAGGAAAATTTGAAACAAGAATTGTCTGTTTTGGATAATGGAATGCATACTCTGTCCGACCGTGTACATACAATTGACAACATTTTTTCCTCTGCTATAGACATTATTACATCAGATATGTCTTTTTATATCATGGGCAGAGTCAAACGTGGTCCATTATGCAGTTGGGTTGGACTCTACAGACATTGAAGGCGGGTTGCGTTCCGTGGCAGCACATCAGAGCCAGGGAGATATTTTTTTCCTTTAATTTGACGCGTCAGCAGCAGCTGATGGCTAAAAAGGAGGCGACATATGTGATGTTGAATATTGAAAAGTTGGAGAAGTTGCCTTTTACTGTGGCTGAGATTCCATCAGCTGAATGGTTAATACATGGGGTTATAAATTTGCCTATTTCCACTCTGCAATTCACTTCTTGTTTGAAGCATATTCCTGTGGCCAGATATGAGAAATTGGGAGACAGTTACATACATGAGGTGTGGGAGCTTCCCTTTTTATACAGATGTCTTAATGGTATGAGGGAGGTTTTTCTTAGCGGTAGCGAATGTGAAACTTCTGTCAGCCATTCGATGGTTTGTAAGCAGCTGTCCTTGCATGGGGCGTGTAATGCTTTGGTTGCGAATTTAACTTGCTATCTAAAGGGAGTTCCAGTCCCCGTGATTAAAAACACATTCCAGGTGCTTTCAAACGGCAGCTACGTCCTTCTTAACAGTGAAGCATGTTGTGGCATGCGTGCCAGAATAGTTTACGTGGTTGTTGTCACCAAGGCCGTTACGTGCTGCGGAAATGTGTTGTTTACCCTACTCAATTTAGGGAGGTAGCAGACATCTGGCCTCACATTGCTACTTCCAAGGTGAATTTCGAAAAGTTGAGTCGGCTAAAGGCAATATTGTTTCAAAAGCATGTGGCACTTACATCTGCACGCGAGACCTACGCACTTCAGGTGGCATCAGCAGAAATACAGTCCCTTTTAAATACTAACTTTCCGAGCCACTTTAGTGAACTCGTGGGATGTATATTTAATGCGTCCAGCACTGCTGGAATTGCACATTTTTTTTAAGCAGTTGGTGTTGGGTTTGCTCATGCCTTCTCTTCCATATTCGGTTTGATACCTTCGGCTATTCATTCTATTTTCGGAAGTATCTTTGGAGGATTTCCGATAACTTTGGCTTTATTGGCTGGTGTTTTGCTGTTGCTGTTTTTCTTCCGCAATGGCTGTCCCGCGGCAACAAGAGCCAATATGGGCGCTCCCATCAGCGCAGCTGTGTCGTGAGCGCATGATGCAGCATTTTGGAGCAACACTCCTTGACATTTGGAGTGTGACTGGTCTTTGTCATTCCGGCCAGTTTTGGATTGTGTGCAACCCGTGTTTCGGTGCCTATGGTGCTCGTTTAAACATGCGATGGCTCTCTCTCTCTCACTGCAGAGCCCCCCAATTGGTTGATGCTAATCTGCTGATGTTCCCGATTAGGGCTCATTTCCAGACATGTGCACTGCGGTTGCGTTTGCTTAGTGAGGCAGTTTACGAGATTCCCTAACTGGAGGAAGATGGTATTGTCTCGTTCATAGGCCCTGCACAGGATGCCGCCTTGGATGGTTCTGGGGCTTTGGAACATACATGCTCCATGATAGTATTTGGCGTGGATTATCCAGTGTTGACATCGCCAAAGTGGAGGATATCCTGCTTTCCATGACTTCCATTTGAAATTGGTTTTATTTTTTTTTTTTTCCTAAATTGACATTATATTGATTCGGCTTTACCGTCACATGCTTAAAATCTTTAATTTGCTTCTCTGCTTTCATGTCCTCTGGACTTGTCGAAATGTGTTTTGTATAATTTGATATCTGGGGCATATTATTATTTGTTTGATTAGAACCACTTCCTACCGACAAGGGGAGGGTGTAGTGTAGTCATTTTTATGTATTCTTTGCACGTTTGTTTCAGGCGTTAGGCCTTTGTGCACTTTGCCCTGGATGTATTTTATTCCTTTGCTTGCAGCATAGAGCCTCTGTGCACTTTGCTCTAAATGCGTTTTATTCAGCTTCGTACTGTTATTTTTCAAATAGCCAGTTCTACGGTCTTGTTTTATTTTTTATATCACACTGTTTAACCTACTTCAGCACTGGAGTTCAATAACACATTCTTGCTCACTCTGTGCTTCAGCCAAGTATACAGTCTGGTACATTGCCGATAGACGTGGTAGGAGTTTAGTCTTTGGATTGCTTGCGTAGGGACATTTTGTGATCACACTGATATGTTAGTTATAAAAACACTTCCTTGTCCTAATACAAGAAAGAGGGAGATTCCGACCAGGGAACCACAACTAGACGCTGACTGCCCTGTTGCAGATGCTGAACCAGATCACAGGCCTTTGCTCAGGTATGAGGGTTGATGTCTCCCCGGCGAATCTGAATGGCAAGTTAATAGCTTAACATGCTGTGCTCGAAATATAATTTACTGAGAGAGAATAGAATCTATTAGCACAATGATAGCATTGTTTTTATGTTTCACTCTCATCGTGACTATTTCAATCCTACTGTGTTGTATGGTTCTGGTTATTGCGGCTCATGCCTTAATATCTAAAATGCAGTCATTGTTATTAAAAACAATTTATAAAACTTAAACTGCCTCTGTCATTTGTATATGAGACCATACTGTAAATGAGAGAGCTGGTTGGGACCTGAGCGACCACGACTTCCCTGAGAAGTTCTAAAGATGTCATGCGCTCGGCTGCCCGATCATCTCTCCCCCTTGGGAGAGCTGAGGCACTGCTAGTTATCCAGAGCAAAACTGGATTTAATTTAAGGTGACAGAGGTCCTTCGAAGTGGGTCAGACTCAGTCCCCCACAACCGGAATGACCCTGTTAACTAGAAATCCAGTAGTCTCATTTAGGATAATGAGAGCCCACGCGACAACACAACTTGTCATCTCAAATATTACCTAATAAATGTCTTAGAATAGTGGCATACGATGAACAACATGAATGAAGCTCGAGGAGAGAATCGTGCGTCTTGCCGATTCGAGTGCCACCATGTAAAATGTCAAGAAATGGCAGCACACAATGAATAACAAGATTAAAGCACCATGAAACAAATCGCGCCACTTGCGACGATTCTTAAGCTACCATATAAATGTCAAGAAATGGTAGCGCGCAATGAACAACAAAGTTAAATCATCATGAAAAGAATTGTGTGTCTTGGCGATTCGCAAGCCACCATACAAATGTCAAGAAATGGTAGCGCACAATGAATAACAAGATCAAATCAGCATGAAACGGATCGCGCGTGTTGCCGATTCGCAAGCCACCAAGCAAATGTCAAGAAATGGTAGAGCACATTGAATAACAAGATTAAATCAGCATGAAACGAATTGCGCGTCTTGCCGATTCATTAGCCACCATGTAATTGTCAAGAAATGGTAGCGCGCAAAGTAATCTGTGAATCATTAAAGAATTAGGCCAAGAATATGAAAGTTCTCGATATGGCGTCGAGAGGCCAGCCCAACCACATCTTACCTCCCAGAACAAGGATCACCGTGGGCCTGGAAGATCAAATAGGCCTCCGGGACAGGAGCTCAGGAAGTAGCTGCTGCTCTGCACCGGGACCTCTGAATAGTGAGCACTTGGAGCTGGGCTGGCTCCCTTTTATAGGGTCTTGGCCCAGCCCACAACCACACCCAGGCATGCTGCAGGGAAAGTCTCTGGAAGGCCCTGGAAAGGGACCACACCCTAACACACTCTGAAAGCCTGCAGCAATACATTGCAAATGAACAGTATTTTTAAACACATTAAAAATAAGTCTTCAGAATTAAACTCCGCAATGCAAAAGGTTAAACAACAACATATCAGCACAATGCATAAATTACGTTGTTTTGAGAGTGCTGGGTTTTTGCATTCTAGTCACCAATAGAGCGTACACTGCCCTGGTGTTGACATCCTCCGTATTTGGGGCTTGTGAACAAATGAAACTGAATAAAGCTCTCTTTGATACTAACTTCCTTCGAATATTCCTCTTAGATCAAGTCTGCTTGTCATGATATTTCTTGGCTTTGACTAAAAGGAGCATTGGAAATGTGATGGAGACATTGGAGTGACAGAGGTAACTTTAGATTGCTCTCACTTGCTCAATGATTCTCTTGAGGACACTTACTGAATAAGGTATAATGAGTTAATTATGTGTACAAAAGAATATTGGTCCACTGGTCCTAACCGTCAGAATAGGATATGTTTGCCAAACTGCAATGACCCCCTCACTCTTGGTGTGGATTTCTCTTATATAAATACTAAATAGTTCTGGATACCCTCTTGAAAATTAAATATCTATATGAATGGTGACAATAGAAATGGTGGGAGACATAACTGCAACTGACCTAAAAACATCCTAATGTTATGGTACATTAAGTGAAACAATTGTAGACTTACCTTGCCACTGTGTAATACTACCCCATTGGAATTATAAAATGACTGTGTACTTGTATTTGTATTATTTGGTACATAGTAAATAAAATACATTTGTATGGCAAACAAACACCCTGAAATATATGTATAAAATGTAATTTTCATGTGATGCCATTTCTTGCTAATGGTTATTTGCAACACTATTTCAAACTATTGGCACACTACCAAAATTGTGTGAGGATATAAATCACAGTTCTAGAATACTTTAACAGTTAAAAAGGTCTCGATGTTTGTACTTTGAGACCCTACACAACATTCTTGAACGTACGTGGGTGGTGTATGTTTAAGACCATCTTTTGACAATTAGTAGGCGTGTAACTTCTTAATTGAGAATGATTGAAACACTTTAGGTTTCACTCCTAGGAAGTTGAGGTCCAAACATTTCTTTGCAAACACAACATGATCATACCCTTTTCTCCAATAAGCAATACCCATGTAAGTGCATCTATAGCTGGTACATTTGCCTTGCTTGTACTGCTCAGAGTTTTTGACAGTGATGTTTGAGCCTAATATAGAACCATGAAAAGGCCCCTTCTATGCTCCTGGATCCCTGCTCAGCCACAGCTTTCAGCCATTTTCTGCTGAATGTTTTTGAGCTGCAGAAAGATTACTAAGTGCGAAGACAAAACGTTTGACAGACCTAAACCACAAATCCCTACCTGATCTTGTTCAATTGCCATGTAGCCTCAAAGAATGCGTACATCCCTGTGCTCCAACATCATTACCCAAGTGCAGCTTTCTGTCTGATCTCAGTCCTTTGTCAGTCATAGGGAGTCTAGGACTCGATCATTTGTACCCTATTCACATTGAATTTTATCCCTATTGTTTCTTATAGGCTGATTATTGACAATGCAATTATTCCTAACTCCTACATCATAGTTCAGACATTTTGGTGTCATTTTAATTACATCATTACATAGTACTTGACTCCGCTGAATTAGTCTATGAATTATTTTTCATTATTTATTTTTTAATTGGAATTGTCAGACTGGGGTTTACATAAAAAATAATGCCTCTTTGAGGCAGACACACATTTGGGAACTAGATTTACTTTTCCAATCAGTTCAAGCTCTGCATGTGGGCTCCACAGTACATCACACATCCAGTGTGTGAACTGTTTTAAAAAATGTGTAGTAGTTGAATTTGGTACTGGAAGGTTACACTCCCAGTATTAAACCAGTACTGTGCACCAAGATACAAAGGTGTGTGTATGGTTCCGAGCAGTCTGTTGGTGTACCAGCACAGGCAGGCAAAGACAGCAGCAACAGACTACATTTAATAAATATGGATCTAGGTTTCTCTCTCCCCCTTGTGCAACTGTAGTTTATATTTTAGTGAATCTGCCCCAAATTGTCTTTTTATTTTGCACAAAGAACTACCTGTGGTGAACCACACACCAGTCAGCAGGGCAGTTACTCTGCCCTCCAACGTGCCTATTTTGACCCAGTTTGTCTAATTTCCCCCAACATCCTATGTTCACTGGTCCAATATTGGTTGTACACTTTGCATGTTCACTTCTCCCTCTGTACGTGATCTTCTATGTGTACAATCTTTGTTCATCACTTCATGCATGCCTGGCTCTCCACTCCTGTCTCCATTTTTGCATGACAATTGTACTCATTACCCACCTAATTCACTTCCAACCTATTCCCCAGCCCTAGGTTTTAGCAGTGTGATGCCATACCATGCCTTCAATACTTTCATACGTCTGTGCTTTCTTCAGCTTCACTGTGGAAACATTAAACATCAAACAAGAGAAACTGGGAAAGTGCACAGAGTGCCAAAGTGCATTGACACACATAGTATGCCACAAAACAGAACCACCAGAGGTCTCGTTTCTAAGGTAACTCTTTTCAGATTGCATAATAAAACAAAATACTAGCCAATTTACACAGAGGTTACATTACATCAACCATCCCTATTGACATGTACTGTAGAAAAAGATGCATGTTCATAGTGGAGCACTGATAGAAGAACAGGCTCAAGCTATTTCCTCATTTAGCAAAGTTGTATGCAATACCCAGGAGGCTTCAGTAATAAAGCGTTCAAATGACTAAGACACACGTAATGTTAGAGCTCAGAAAGCAAGACATTGTTAATGGCTGTTCTGTTTAGATGCTTTAGTTCAGAACAATGACGTAAGTCACTTTAAAATACACTGAATATTTACATCTTTATATCATTAGAAACAAATGAAAGCAAGAAAATAATTCATACATTCTCTTCGTCTCAGCTCATTCATCGTAAATAAATCTTCACCATTTCAAAGATTTTTCCCTTCAACTGGAGAATATGAAAATCCAAAACGATGCCTACTACCGATAATGTTAATCACCCTTCTGCCTTTGACATTTATTTTGTTTCAAGACAACTTGTGAATACCACATTGTTTAGGTTGTATGGTAGTGTTTGCAATCCTGCAGTCAAGTCAAAGGGACCCATTTACTTTTTGGCGGATGGGGAATTCTCCACTGACATGATAAAGGAATGAGGGCCTCATTACAAGTATGGCCATTCGAGGACCGCCACACTCGTGTTGGCAGCCAGACTGCCCCACTCTGGGTGGCCCAACCGCTCAATTACAACCCTGGCAGGCAGACCCACTAAGGAACCGCTGTCCCTGCTCAGAATATTTCTCCAGACAGGCTGATGGCAGTCTTAGTTCTAGTCAGCCAGGGTGGTGCTGAACTCAGCATCGGCTGGCTGATAACTACCTTCTTCTCTGCCAGTTTTTTTCATGTCGGTTTCCCCACCGAGAAAATTCTGGTAGAGGACAAGTATAGGGGGCCACGGGGGGCCCTTGTACTGCCCATGCCAGCACTGTCTGAATGTGCACTGTCTGCTTTACAGGCTGTGTGCATTCAAAGGGTGCTGGACAGCCTCCTCTGAGCTACGATATAGGATTTGGCTCCCTTAAAGGAGCTGAGTCCTATATTGTAGCACAGTTCCTGCTGGACTGACCAGTGGGAATGCAAATTACAAAGTTCCTGCTAGTCAGCCTGGTGGAAACATTTTAATATGATCGGGGGTGCCACCGCCATTGCAGTAACGTCCCTCTGCAAGTTTGGCGGTCCCATGATGGGACCACCAATCTCATAATGAGGGGCTGAATGTCCATCAGACCAAGGCTACTCTGCCTTCCAAATTTAGAAATGTCTGTCAAGCTACGGTGATTTCAAAAGCTTTGGCAGGGACTGTTGTTACTCACAGCACACAAAGAAAGAGGAATATGTCTCTTTGGAATGTTTTTATGCAAGGAGGTGTCCCTTTCTATGGAAAAAAATCCTGACTGTCACCCAGGTACCCTTGTGCTATATGGGAAAGCTACCCTCTGAACCAGTTTTGAGTGACTACAAAGTCTGATGTTTACCCTGATCATTACCCTGGCTACACCTCTGCGTGGATTCACGGGCACTGCTCAAGGGGAGAAGGGTTTCCCCATCTTAGATTAGGTGGATGAGGGGCACCGTGAGATCTTTCAAAAGTTGTGCATGTAGAGTAAAAAGGAACTACTAAGACATTCGGTAGGATTGACATTGGGAACCTTTACCCCATTGGCTAAGGAATGAACATGAGTCTGTCCTACCCACCAGCTATTGAAATCTATAAAGATGGAACCTAACCCAGTCTTCCTCAGTGCACTGGTTGAAAAATGGAAGAGGACAGTGAGGAGCTCTAAAGGACTGGATCTGCTTCCCTTGTACCCAAAGGAAAGATGATAGCTCCAAGGGTCAGTTGCTGACTTCCTGTGCGGCTACAGGGGTTAAACAATCTCCAGCTGACCAGTGGCACCTTTACCTTCAACTGTGCTTTGTTGATAAGCTCTGCTTGGTGTCCTCAGGGTCTCTAGGTGCCCACTACTCCCTTTCCCCAAGATGCCAGGACATTGTGTGTGCACCAGGGAAAAGTCTGGAAACTTTTGAAAACATACGCTCCAGAATTTCAGAGCCAAGAGGCCTACTATGAAAATTACCAGACAAGCAGTTTCACAGCATCAAATTGAATTTTAGGTTTGTCTCCATGAAACTTTCCACCATCTCTGAAAGAACAATAAAGCCTCTTTCTGTTTTGGGGCTATGAAACTGCAAAGATCCTTAAATGCTCCAGAGCCTTAGTGTGACCAATCTGAGTCAGACATCCAACTGGCAGTTCCTTGTAAGCAGCCACAAATTCAGATTTTTCCTGCTGGGAGACATCTTTTTCTTTAAAAAAATGACAAAGTTCCTCTTTGTATTATGACTTTGAAACTTTTTAACTAGCAGATTTTTACCTGAAGCAATATACTTATGTTTGACCAGGGTTCCATTGCGGTCAAGTCACATGTAGGTCCTGGTCATTGATACTTTGGGTTTTTTTTTATGCCATTTTTACTTTAATCTTTACAAATTCATATCTCTGATTCCTACTATAAGCGTTTATTTTGGTCTTGTTACAATCATGCTGTTTTATCCTAAATTTGGTTGTGGAATTATATTGTGTTTTGTGTGTCTTTTTCTACTGTGCATACACTGGGTAAATGCTTCACATAGTGACTTTTATTTAAGCCTCACTCCTTGGTGTCACACTACCAGGGATTGAGCACATGTTTATTTAATTTAATTTGTGTGCCATTCAACAAGTTGTGGCCCTATCCTTTGATGTGGACACTTTCAAAATTGTTCATTTATTGAAATCGAGACAACTTGTTGATTGATGAAGGGCATATAATTGAAAATCAAATCATTATTCCAACTATAAAAGTTTCTCATTTAAAAGACAAGTATCAGTTTAGAAGGTTCTGAAAACGGACTGGTTGTGGAGTTTATCCCAAAAAGATACAAAATCAAATGTGTCTCTTTTTTTAACCCCTTCGCTGCCAGGCCTTTTCCCCCTCAGGTGTCAGGCCTTTTTTTGGCTATTTGGGGTAGTTCTCGCGTAGGTCCTCAAAACGTTTTGTCCACATAAGCTACCCATGCCAAATTTGCTTACTTTTTTTACAACATCCTAGGGATTCTAGAGGTACCTAGAGTTTGTGGGTTCCCCTGAAGGAGACCAGGAAATTAGCCAAAATACAGCAAATGTTTTTTGTTTTTTTTTAAACTGGGAAGAAGGCTTGTGGTTTTTTCCCTGAAAATGACATCAACAAAGGGTTTGCTGTGCTAAAATCGCCATCTTCCCACCTTTCAGGAACAGGCAGACCTGAATCAGAAAACCAAACTTTTCAACACTATTTTGGCATTTTACTGGGACACACCTCCTTTCTATCATTTTTCTGGGCTTTTAGCCTCCTACCAGTTAGTGACCGAAATGGGTGTGAAACCAATGCTGGATCCCAGACAGCTAAACATTTCTTAAAAGTAGACAAAATTCTGAATTCAGCAAGAGGTCATTTGTGCAGATCCTACAAGGTTTTTATACAGACAGCTGAAATGAAAAAATATTGAAAAAGAGCTGAAAAAACAGCCATTTTTCTCCAAGTTTTACTCTGTAATTTAATTTTTTCCTGCTATGTCAAATGTTTGAAAGCAATATAGCATTACGTCTGCAGGACTCGTCTGGTTGTGGGGATATATAGGGCTTGTAGGTTCATCAAGAACCCTAGGTGTCCTGAGCCAGTAAATGAGCTGCACCTTGCAGTGGGTTTTCATTGTCTACCGGGTACCAGCAATTCATTTGGTGAAATGTAAAGACAGAAAAATAGGTATCAAGGAAACCTTTATATTTCCAAAATGGGCAAAAGATAAGGTGTTGCTAAGCAATGGTTATTTGCACATCTCTGAATTGCGGGGTCCCCATACTAGCATGTGAATTACAGGACATTTCTCAAATAGACCTTTTTTACATACTGTCTTACATTTAGAAGGAAAAAATGTAGAGAAAGACAAGGAGCAATAACACTTGTTCTGCTATTCTGTGTTCCCTCAAGTCTCCTGATAAAAATGATACCTCACTTGCGTGGGTAAGACTAATGCCCACAACAGGAAACACAACATGGACACATCACATTTTTACATTGAAATATGACCTGTTTTTTTGCAAAGTGCCTAGCTGTGGATTTTGGCCTCTAGCTCAGCCGGCACCTAGGGAAACCTGCCAAACCTGTGCATTTTTTAAAAGTAGACACCTAGGGGAATCCATGATAGGGTGACTTGTGGGTCTCTTACCAGGTTCTGTTACCCAGAATCCTTTGCAAACCTCAAAATTTGACCAAAAAAACATTTTTTCCTCACATTTCGGTGACAGAAAGTTCTGAAATCTGAGAAGAGCCACAAATTTCCTTCCACCCAGCATTTCCCCAAGTCTCCCGATAAGAATGGTACCTCACTTGTGTGGGTAGGCCTAGTGCCTGCGACAGGAAATGTCCCAAAACACAACATGGACTCATCACATTTTCCCAAAGAAAACAGAGCTTTTTTTTTGCAAAGTGCCTAGCTGTGGATTTTGGCCTCTAGCTCAGCCGGCACCTAAGGAATCCTGCCAAACCTGTGCATTTTTTAAAACTAGACACCAAGGGGAATCCAAGATGGGGTGACTTGTGGGGCTCTCATTAGGTTCTATTACCCAGAATCCTTTGCAAACCTCGAAATCTGGCAGAAAAAAATGTTTTGCTCAAATTTCGGTGACAGAAAGTTCTGGAATCTGAGAGGAGCCACAAAATTCATTCCACCCAGCGTTCCCCCACGTCTTCCAAGAAGAATGGTACCTCACTTGTGTGGGTAGGCCTAATGCCCACAAAAGGAAATGACCCCAAACACTATGTGGGCACATCAAAACTATCAAATACAAAACTACCCGTTTTTGCGGGGGCACCTGCGTTTTTAGTCCTGGGCACAGCAGCCATATGGGGAAACCTACCAAACCCAAATATTTCTGAAAACTAGACACCCGAGGGAGTCCAGGGAGGTGTGGCTTGCGTTGCTCCTCCAGTGTTTGTTTACCCAGAATCCTCAGCAAACCTCAAATTTTTCTGAAAAAATCTAATTTTTGCCAACATTTTTGTGTGGGATCACTGCACCGGGACAAAGTTCCTACCACCCAATAGTCCCCTCCTTCTCACGATAACAATGATACCTCACTTGTGTAAGTGGGTCAAGTGCCTGTGACAGGGAAGAGCCAAAAACATGTTGAAATTGATGGGGAACCAAAGCGGGTCCAAAAGGGCAGTTTGAAAAAAACATTTTAGGCTGACAAGTGGGGCAGAATTTTTATTCGTATAGATTCGACAATGCTGGGTGGTAGGAATTCTGTGGATTCCTGCAGATTCTGGAAGGTTCTATCACAAAAATGTGGGAACAATGTGTGATTTGCAGCAAAGTTGGAGGTTTGCAGGGCATTGTGGGTGAGAAAATGGTGTAGGGTGCATGCACACAACCCTGGACTCACCTAGATGTTTAGTTTTCAGATATGTCTAGGACTTGTGGATTTTTCTACATGGCAGCATCCCAAAGTCCAAAAAGTGGAGCCCTCACCATTCCAAGTGGGACGATTTTGAGAATTAGACAAGCTCTCATGGCCCAAATGTGAAACCAAAACCCAAAATAATCAAATGTCCTCTTGCTTGCTGTGGGACAAGATGTTTTAGTGTGTGGGGAGAGCTGAAAGACTGTTATCCACTTCAGTTGGGGTGGGGGCATAACCATGCCCATACTGGTTGGTAGCCACCACCCCACTATTTGTTTTTCATTTCCCTGGCATCAAGTAGGCTTTCTGGCCACCTGGGGAATGGATCGGGGGTAATTGCCCTATCACCCACTGGTGGGAAGAACAACTGTGGCCCCATTTATTTAGGGGTATGGTTATACTCCCATCCTCTTTTTTGAAAAAAAACAATCTTCCCTGGTCTCTGGTGGGCTTTCTGCCCCCCTTGATATGGCCAACAGTAATGAACCCCCATGGGGAGTGACCCTTGCCCAAGGGGCTTCTCCCCCCAAACAAAACATACACATACACCAATCCCTGGTGCCTAAGTGGTTTCTGCACCCCCCCCCGGGTGCAGATCAGCCTAATAGAAATAGGCCAATCTGCCCAAAAGGGGTGCAGAAATGGCCTAAAATAAATCCCCCCCCCCCCCAGGGGAGCGACTCTTGCCTAAGGGGTCGCTCCACTTGCATGAAATTGACACAAAAAAAATATATCTCTGGTGCCTAGTGGTTTCTGCACCATTTGTGGCAGATAGGCCTGATAAAAATAGGCTGATCTGCCCCCAAGGGGGGCAGACATGGCCTAAAACGAATCCCCCCCCCAGGGGAGTGACCCTTGCCTATGGAGTCACTCCTCTTGCATGAAATTGACAAAAAAAAATCCCTGGTGTCTAGTGGTTGCAGCCCCCATTGGGGGCAGAGTGGCCTGATAAAAATAGGCCAATCAGTGGGGCAGAAATGGCCTTACATTAATTTGCCCCCCTGGGGAGCGATCCTTGCCCAAGGGGCCGCTTCCCTTATTTAATTACCTAAAAAAGAAAAATTCCCTTGTGTCTAGTGGGCATTTCTGCTACCCGCTCACATCGTGACCAGGCAGCAGAAATGCTAAGAGATACATGAAAGGATAGGAAAGGCCTCTCCCTTCATGCCTCCTCACTCCCTCCATGTGATTGGAGGAGAAATGCTTTTGCACTTCTCCTCCGATCCGTAGGCCTCTAATGACGTCGACGTCATCAGACGACATGGGCTGGTAAGGGGGGGAGGAGGTGAAAGCTCGTCCTGGGCACCCAGGGGGTTAAATGAAAAGTAAATGAAGACCAATGTAATCTAGCATTTTTTTTTACTTCCAGCAGCTTGCTTGTTTGGCGTGCTTTCATTTAATGTTAATTCATCAAATTCGACCTTGGCATACCCCAAAAAGTGTTAAATCTATCAAACAGCAGTACTATTTTGGCACATCTCCTACGGGAAGGATCATGGAGAGAATAGGTGTACGTAAGGGTGACTATTCTGCAATGGCAGAGGAGCGTCACCCGGCTGGCTGGGCCACCAGATGAAAAATAAAATGATAGTTGTACTATTGTTTTATTTTTTATCTGCTGGCTCAGCCAGCAGTACAGGGAGGGGCGGCAGGGTCATAGGAGGTGGGAGGGGGGCATGCACGTAAGTGAGAATGTGCATTTGGCCAACCATCTCATGCTGGCCAAACACACATGGGCACTTAGGTTTCTCCAGCCCGCCTTTGTTTAACAGTCAGGCTGGAGAAACTGCACAAACCCCAGGGCTGTGTCTGAGCGGCAGTCATTGCCACTCAGACCAATCCTGATGCTGCTTTCATGCTATGTTTAGCATGAAAGCAATGCCAGGATTGCTGGGGAACCTCTTCTGCTGTCCCAATGAATGATGGGACACCACAAAAGGAATGAGGCAGCTAGTAGTGGCGGGCGCTGGGCGGCGCAACGAAAACAGTACTTTTTTTGTTTTAAATGTTTCCCCAGTTGTTCCCCGTTGGCCTCCCCCTCCCCATTAACATTTGTGGCAGCTACTGCTGTGTGTATGATGTACCAGTAATTAGACAGGGGGTGCAGTAATTGGACGGGGGTGCAGGTATGTGAAGCAGGGAAGGAGGGACAGCGAGCTTGAGGGACAAGGCATGACAAGAAGTCTGTTTTAAAGGCCTGTATTGTACCATTTGCATGGCATCTACTACCATTCTGTGGGGCGTTGAAGGGCTTACACAGGTGGATAGCAAAAACCACCAGGAAGTGTGTGGTTAGAAGGATGTTATCTTTCTTTTGTGCCTGTATGGGAAGTGTTTTCATGACATGTGCGATGACCACAGAGGTGTGGTTATTGTGCTTTGAAATGCAGCATTTGGTGGTGTCATAAATGAGACAATGTAAGATAGGTACGCTTTTTCACAGTTTGGGGGTGATTCTAAGCTTGGCGGGCGGCGGGAGCCGCCCGCCAAGCGGGAACCGCCAGAAGACCGTACCGCGGTCAAAAGACCGCGGCGGTCATTCTGGGTTTCCCACTGGGCTGGCGGGCGACCGCCAAAAGGCCGCCCGCCAGCCCAGCGGGAAACACCCTTCCACGAGGAAGCCGGCTCCGAATGGAGCCGGCGGAGTGGAAGGGGTGCGACGGGTGCAGTAGCACCCGTCGCGAATTTCAGTGTCTGCTAAGCAGACACTGAAATTCTAAGTGGGGCCCTGTTAGGGGGCCCCACGACACCCGTTCCCGCCAGCCTGGTTCTGGCGGTCAAAACCGCCAGAACCAGGCTGGCGGGAAGGGGGTCAGAATCCCCATGGCGGCGCTGCCTGCAGCGCCGCCATGGAGGATTCTGCAGGCCAGGGGAAAACCGGCGGGAAACCGCCGGTTTCCCTTTTCTGACCGCGGCTTTACCGCCGTGGTCAGAATGGGCCTGGATGCACCGCCAGCCTGTTGGCGGTGCATCCGCGGTCCCCTACCCTGGCGGTCTCGGACCGCCAGGGTAGGAATGACCCCCTTTGTGGGGTGCTGGTTGTAGCAGTAAGACATTCATTCTGAGATCTTATGAGCCTGACAGAGATAACAGGTGTATAGAAGGAGTGAAGTGACGTAGAAATGTAGATGGACATGGATAGGCAATAAAATGGTGATGGTAAGGGACACCAGAATAAGGAAAGGCGCACCTGAAGTACAGCACGAACAAGAATGTGAATTGCCTCAGTGAAGGGGAATTGGGAAAAAAGAGCTAGGATGGAAGACTGGATTCAAGAATCACTTGATGTCAAATGAATAGGGATCGAAGGGATCGGGATTTTGATTTAGAGCAATCCTATAGATATCCATTGTACCTTTCTGGGTTATTAACAATGTCAAAAGGTTGTCTTAAACGCATTTCTTCGGAGTCACACTGCAACCAACACAGACCTCAGAAATCTATTTGAAGCCCCCAACTGAAACTGGCATGGAATTGAAGTAGTCTTCACGGATCTGTTATAACTATAACCAGGAATTTAAGGCACCACAGATCACTACCATCGTCGTGCCACTCATGGTTCAAACTGTAAACATTGAAACTGATGTAGTCAACCCCTTGCCTACACTTCATTTTTTTCTGAGTTTGGCTCTACTGCCAAAGTTAGGCTACGTATCTATTAAGAAAAAGTTTTTTAATATTATTAGTATCGGGGTTTATATACGTTTGCTGGTCTCATATAAAATTAATACAATTTTGTTGACAAAGAAGTGATGTCAGGTAACATTGAAATGGCGTTTTTGCTAATGGCACTTTCCATGGAAGTGTGATTGCATGTCAGATAACATGCAGCATCGGAAACACTGCGTAAGACCTACACCACCGGATTGACATCATGCAGAGCACAATACCTCATCGCATATGACTTTTTGCGATTTTGATCGTGCACAAACATCACATGCAGAGGTGCCCCATTGTCTGGATGTGGCACAAGCAGAAATTGTCAAAAATATCACAGGATCGTACTGGGCTATAGGGCAATCATTCAGTGCCAGATGGAATGGTCTAATAGGTCCGTGTGAGGTGCTTTTTACGGTCGAGCCTGCATTGCATGCGTTCACGCATGCATTTAGCAGGGAGACTCTTTTGTATTTAGAAAAGGGCTCGGAGCCCTGTCAACTTCAAGTCAGTGTTTTTTTATTGGTTGGTGGGCTTCCCTAATAAAATCTGCTTGCTTTCATTAGTCGAAGGCATGCATATGTCATGCCTTTTCCGGTGGCTAGCCCTCCTCGAGCAGCAGCGACCAAGTACAGAAAACATGCAAGGCTCGCTGTTTTCCATCAGGCTGGTGGACTTTTTTTTCTCTAATTTACGAGCCCGATCTCGCTTGGCAGAAGTCGAGCTCTTTACATAGTTAATTTCACTTTTTCGGGTTACGTACATAAATGCACTTTTGCCTGATAGGTGAAAAGTCGGGTTAGGAGTTTATAACGCGATCAACTCTAACATGAGCAAACGCGAGACCGGATGCATTGTAAATGCTTGTTTAGCAGTTGTGGGACGGTTTAATTCCAGAGGGGCTTTACTGTTGATTTCCCTGATATCACTACTTTTTAGCTATCTGCTTAGCTAATGGGGACCACTTTTATTTTGGTACCCAAACCTATTTTTGTTCGAGTTCGACCCCGATAAAGCAACATTATCGCCTTACAAAACCACACAGTCATTTTTTTCCATTGGGTCAAAAAACGAACAGTTAGCTCATGGCGATGAATGACGCTAAAGTTCTACTAACAGCAGGAAATGTGTTCTTTCAGTCAAATCATCTTCATCTTACTTAAGGGAGGCACTGACCGGGAGCAGCCCCTCCGTCTCCGGATCGCTGTACTGTACAGCGATGTCAAGAGCACTAATGAAAATGGGGCTGATTAACTGCTTCTGTAACTTTCATCCCTAAACTGCTTAAGGCCGGAGCAGATGTTTCTGAATTTTAGGTCAACACAGACTTAATTGGACATGATTTTTCATGAACCTTCTTAAATTTCCGCTCGTGGTGGTACTTGCGATTTTACTGTTTGTATCAGTAATGATGAAAACCACATTAGAGTGTCTTTTATGACAGATTTCAAATATTAACCCTTCCAATTGATGAACTGGCATTGCATTTTTAAGGAACTATTTTAAATGTTTTATGTAGTTGTATTACCCTGTATCAACCGGCATCAGTGATAAAAGAACAAATGATTCTGGTACTAACCGTTTAACAACTTTGAGGCAAAATGTTAATGTCAGGCTTCAGCAAGAAGCGCATACGGTGTAAAACGCTAAAACAGGAAGGTTTTAATGGTCGTGAAGTGACCACAAAATTGTAGTTATTCCCAGAATGTATTCCTCTAAAATACACAGCTGCTTACCTTACAATATAGAGGATGCAGTGAGGCCAAGTTGCAATGTTTACTGGTTTTGAAACGCATTCACTCTAGGTAATTGGTGTGAACCTACCCATCATTCCCATTGAATGTGCAGGGACTTAATTACAACATTAAACAATAGAAAAAACAGAGGCTTACTGAACCAATTTGCTGTGACAGTCAACTCACTGTGCTCTGCACTGATCTGTCTTTGACAAAAAGTGTTGCAAAGCAATACTGTGCCTAGAAAAGAGTGTTTTCCCGTGCAATACACCCTATTGCAAGACAGCAAAAAGCCTATGATGTTTGTGCTGATTTGTGTTGCTTGCACCTTATTAAATCTGGGACTCGAACACCAGCAACATGCCATTTTCAGCAACAGAAGAACACTTTGTCCGAAATCAAATTTCAGATTTTGGAAACGCTCAATGTCAGCAACCAGAGAAGAAATACCAATATAAAACTGCAGACAAGAAATATAGTGGATCACAATGTTGAAAATAACACACTGTAAAGGATTAAATGAGTAGGCAGAATATATATGTTTACAATAAAAATTATATGCCGAATCCTGTGTCTATAATTATTAAAACAGGAGCAAGACATTGTTTGTATACTAAATAGAAAGTGGCAGAACATAAACTCAAGGGATATCCAAAATTATACCGAGACAATAGAGGTTTCTCAGATTCCAAGGAGAAGTCAAGAGTCAGAAAGACAACCTGAAAACAATCAGGCGAAATTGTGGTATTGATCACTGACCAATGTGAAGTTTATGTTTGCAAGACAGTAGGGCTTTCAAGTAGAAGAAATACAATCTTTAGAGTTTTGAGTGAGGTGTACTAGAGGTATAGAAGCTTACCACCCACAAGAGCAATTGTAAAGATGCTTTGAGAAAAACAAAATGTATGAATCCATACTATTTGAGATGATTTATTGAGTGTATGAGTCAGAAGGAAAGAAAAATTAGATTAATTAGCTTACTATAAAAAATGTGACACAATTTAGTGGAACATATTACAGTGAAGATACTAAGAGTATTCCAAATATTCCCAGATCACACACCTTCATCCAACTGACTTATTAGCTGCACAAACAATGTACTGTGAGCTTTGCATTAAGCTAATTTAATTACAGTAGCAGAAACGTAATCTTGTGCCACAACATTGCCAACTGGTTAAGTAAATGAAGTATATTGCATTACAAGAGCACTACATAACATCACTGCACCACTAAACCAGCACTACATTGTCACACATGCATCAACAATTCATCTCACTGCTGTGCCACCACCTGCTCCCACCAAAATGTACTCCAACACCATAATGGTATTTAGAAAAAATATCACGTTTAAGATATTGGCACACAGAACTATCATTTCATCAACAAAAATATTGCTAGTACAAAAATTGTATTACAGTATACCATTGTGAAGAATATTTTTCTGGCTAAGAAATATAATTTACAAAAATGTAATAATTTGTTTAATTGTTTTCAATAGTATAAATGTGAAAAATATTGTTTCTTTATTAGTTAAGTAAAAAAAATCAATATATTAGTTTGTAGTAATAAGATTGTTAGTATAATTGGTTATTTATTTTTACAAATATTGGGCCTGATTATGAGTTTGACAGTCTATGGACTGCCATTGAACAAAGACCGCCGCTGTCCCGCCGGCCCCACCAGGCCCCGCCAGACAGTTCAGACCATGGCTATGGTGAGATAGACCAGTAAGGTCGTCGGAGCCAGCGTTTCCACCAGACAGATTATGATGTGGACTTCCGCCAACATGACTGTGGCAGTCCAACCACAACATCACTGTACCTCAACAACAGCCAATAGTTTAACCAAGTGACATGCCAATTTGCCAAAAGTGTAAGTGCAAGTTAAGAAAGCAAATGCAACAGCATGGGTCACACATGTAGATGAAGTAGCAGCAAGATACACACATGAAAATGGACACATGGTCAGTCAACTGTAATGTAAGGTAGCACAATTGAACACCCTCCATGTGTTGACAAAGAAAACTCTAGCTTGCACACATGAGTTGAATGTCCAATCTACATCAGGGGGATAAATTTAACTCGATACATGCTAACAATGGCCAAGCCAAGATGAAATATTTACCATTTCAAACATAAAACAATTCACGACATCCCAATTGGATTACAACCCACATATCCATCCAGTAAACATCTACCCTTGTCCTGGGTGACACCAGCACGGCCCACAAAGACAGATCTTGCCAATCACAGCAAATGGATCAGCAATCAGGTTGAATCACGCACAACTGTAGCCATACAACACAAATTACACAGGAACTGTAAAAAGTTAGAAAAGTAATAGCAGGACAAATGAGTACCCAAAAAACACAGCTGGGCTTTATTAACAGACAATAAAGTTCAAAGGCCATTGGCCAGTCCAAATGTACGTCTAAGCACAGTACTGCGCATCAGCTTGACTCAGATAACTTCTAGAGAACCTCCACAGGAAGGGGCATCAAGTGGGCATGCAGGCCCCTCAGGAATCATTCTTGGATGGTGTGGGGTTGGATGTGGAATGGGTGGGAATGGGTTTAGGAAGATGGGCTTTTTCTTAGGAGGGGTGGCCTTCTCTAGGGTGGGAGGGATGTGGCTGCTTGCATTGGGTCAGGAGTGACAGGGGAGGAGTTGGATGTGGAAGGGATGGGTTGGAATGTGGGTTGGGTTCTCTTGGTTTTGGGATGGGTGAGGATCACAGGTGTATGGGCAAGGTAAAAAAGGAAACATTCTTTGGGGAAATAGGTAGGGTCCTCAGAAGGGGTTGGGGGTAGGAGGTTGATAGATTGATGGAGTGTTTGTCTTGCCTGTGGTTGTTGATGATGCTGGTGTGTGCATATCTGAGGGATGCCTGGGTTTTATGTGGTGTCTGTTGCATGTGTGAGTGCGGGCATTCACATTTCTTGGGGGTCTGTGAGGTGGAGGTGCTGGGCAATGTGGGAGTGGTGGCTGTGTGTGTGGGTGATGGGTTGGTGTCTGGGGGTATGGTGGATGTGGTGGCTGTGTGTGTTGGTGATGTGGTCTGGTGGATGTGGTGGCTTTGTTGGTGGGTGTCAGGGTGGTGTCTGGGAGTATGGTGGATGTGGTGGAAGTGTCAGTGAGTGTTGAGGTGGTGTCAGTGGGTATGGTGGTTGTGGTATGTGGGTCAGTGCGAGTTGCTGTCTGTGGGAATGGTGGTCTTTGTGGAGTGTGTGAGTGACTGTTGAGTGCTTGCGTGCACTGTGGCTTGTGGTACTCGTGTTTATGTGTGCTGCTTGTGTGTTTTGAGGTGGGTGCATTGTAGATATGTATGTGTGCTTGCGACAGGTAGGGGGATAGGGAAATTGAATGGGGAAGAGGTAGGTGGTGGGGGAGGATTGTGGGGGGTTGAAGGCCCCATCAGTAAGGAGGCCAGAGTCTGATGAAATCTTTGTAGGCCAGACATTGCACTATGAATCCCTTCCAGGTACGCAACCATCTGCTGGAGCTGGCAGCCCTTTACCTGGCTGGCATTCTGTATGGAAGTCTGACCCACAGACATACTCTTCAGTAGGTCAATAACCTCCTCACTCAGGGTGGCAGGGCGTAATGGGGGCAGGGGGTGAGGTGTCTGGGGCAAAATAGATGCCCACCCTGTTGGCTGAGCGTACATGGGCCATTGGGTGGGTAGCAACAGGGAGGGTGGAGATGGAACTGGGGGTAGCAGACAAGGATGGAACAGGAGCGGGTCCTGATGGGTCCACCACTAGTAGGGAATGGCCACTGGAGGAAGAATCCGAAGATGACAACATGGATCCTGTGTCCTCCATGGCACACCCCTCAGGTACTGTAGCCCCATCACATATGTTTAATTCCAAACACATTTTGGCATGCACACATATGTGAGGGAATCAGATATCATCCCATGAAGACAGGTAGAACATGCATGAAACAGCAGTGAAAATGGTATGGCAAAAGTGAAAGATGCACATGTTAACACATAGCCAAAAGGAATGATGGCAACAGTGATGTTACCAAAATCATGCCACTGCACAGTCACTACTTACCAAGGGAAACTGTACCCAAAGAGAAATGTATGCTCTGTTACATGTATGATGGCAACCTTCACATGACAGACAGTAGTGAAGCACCAGCACTTGTCACACACTGAAGACAAGTAGCTTGTGGGGGGCAGATGTCAATAGACTCACTGAGCAGACACATGGATGAGTACAGTGATCTATTTCTCCATATTTGTTGGGCTGACACATTGAAGAGAATTGGATTATTGGGTACAAATGACAAGCACAACAAACAGCACAACCTGATTGAGCACTCTGCTCATCCATGTTTTGGCCCTGGAGAGGTAATTGGTTGCGGACCGTACTTGGTTGTGTCCTATGTCACTGGGCCAACAAGCAAGGCACATCGACATGCGCCAACTACCATACCTACACAAACAATCACTCATCTTGTGTGTCACATATGGCCCATCTCCAATCTCCAGGAGTAGATGGCATACTCTAACACATCAGCTTGGCAACGTAACAGACAGGAATATGCACAGTACTCACCCCCTTGCAGCTCATGTGCTCCCCTCAAACACCCATCAAGCTCGGGGTAGGCCACTGCCAGAAGGCGGGCTATTATTGGGATCAGGGTCCGACGTGTGCCCTGCCAATGTTAGTAGGACAGCCCCAGCAGGACCTCTGCGATCTTCCAGGCCCAAGGACTCAGGTCCTCCCCCCTCTTCTAACAGAGGGGGCTCTGCTGACTCTGGACCCCAGGGTCCGCACATTCCAGGCGATGGCTTTCCAAATCCCCTTCTGATGGGCATTGACCTTTATGGATGCAGGAGATAAATCAAAAGGTTGTATACCCATTTTTTGCTCAAATGGTTGTGTCATACATATTTCAGAAACACCAGCCACAAAACATTTGTAACTGTAAACACAGCACAAGTGTAAAGCACACATACTGATAAGTACAAGGTCATGACTACACACTTTTGGAATAATCTGCAGACTAACCCACTACCCTGACAAAGCTATCCTATTGACATTAGTTAGCCCAGGCTCAAGCAACATGCCCTGTGATGTGAGGCACAATGACACACAACACATCATTGTGGCCTTCTGAAGGGTAAAGTCATTGGGCCAGATTGGACAGACACGTGTACATCCAGCAACATTGATTCAATCCGTACAGACCCTCCAGGCAACTACCATAGTACAGGCCTCCCCTAACACTTTAACACTTAATTGACAATGAAAGGGCTGTCATGGGTGGCATGGAAAATCTCTTCCCCATGCATGTGTGGACATGTGGGCTACCCAAATTTAACTCACACCACTTCAGGATGGATTTGTGTGGTATGTACTTGCAGAATAGAACACACCTTTTACCATATGTAGCAATCCTACAGTGGTGCCATCCAACATACTTAGAGCAATTTGGTCTGATTGATTACATGTAAGCAAGTTAATGAGACACACGTCATGCACTCCGTGGATTCAACGAAATATCTGCACTGTTGTTTTGGCACTTGTGCAATATGCATGTTCTGGACAAATATAGCCATGTAAAGGTGACAAAGGAGCTGTGGGAGTAAGGTACCTGCCATAAGCCAATGACACACACTGACAATGAGGCAAAATGTATATATGTACTAGGTCATGGAGTAACCTCAGTACACATCCCTAGTGTATTCAATGGACAAATGCCTTCAGGCCAAGGCTTGCCACTGAATACTCATTGTGGCCATATGCCAGGATCCGCAGGTCTACAGGGAATGGGCCTAGTGACACAGTAGCATCACCACAGTTACTCTACCCCAACCTGGCCTATACATATGACAGGCCCTGATTTACACTACATTCACATTTCCATCACTTCCAAGCATGACAGTACATATTGGGCCCGATTAACAAAAGTAAACTTCGACATTTGGTCTAAGTTTATACCAAACATTTAAGTTTACGATTTTTGGAAATTCACAATGGGCATTCACGAGTAGCATCTTTACGTCCGTTCTCGGGCTGGATCTTTGCAGGACTTGACAAAATTGTAACGTGAAGGGGTCAGTCATGGTGAATGAAATCATTGGAGTAAATGCCACACCACTGGAAGTCCAAAGTCAAGAGCATTTCTCCCATTGGAAATGGCATGTGATTCAGGATCAGTCCACAAAGTGTATGTGTGACACATAAAGGAAGACATTAAGAAAGACTTTTACTGCTGGCAGTGGTGGGTGTCTTGCCATCCGCACCTCCTGGATTCTTTGCTGGACATCCCTGCTTGCAACGGGGGGAGATCAGCTGCTGCAGAGGCAGGGGTGTCTGTGGGTGGTTGTACCTCTGGCAGGGTCTCCGTTCCTCTGGCTGCAGCAGATGTGCTTGGGCATGATGTAGTTGCCACACAGGAAGGGGTAGATACTGAGATGAAAGCTCTGCTCAGGTGGTTGTTGATTTCCCTCACACCCCTGTTAGGGTGCCCATTTCATTGTTATGGGCATCCATTTGTTTCAATCATGACCCTCTGAAGTTGATTCATTTCCCAGAGTTCATTCAACACTTGAGCCATCATGCCTTGGGGCTCCTGATAGGCCCCCAAGATGTGGCTGATGGTGTCCTGTCTGACAGCAACCCCAGTGGCCTCACTGCGCTGGCTCACAGCATCTCTTCCTCGCACCCTACCTCCACGAGCCTGTGCTCTTGGCACAGGGTGCACTCTCCAACACAGTCCTGGACCCTAAGTGTCAGGAGTGTTAAGTTGCACCTTAGGATTCAGGACTGGGGGCACAAGATGGTTGAAACTTTGCTAGGTACACAGGTTGGGGGTTCCATCGTTACCTGGGATGTTGAAGCAACAGGGCTGGGAGGTGAAATTGTAGCCACACTGATACTCATTGTTGCCATCTGACCAGGTTGCCTGGATGGGCCAGGACCATCCTCTATGTCCACAAGTCCAGGAATGTGGTCATCACTGAGGGCTTCATGCAGGTGTGTAGTGTGTGTCTATTCTGTGGTCTCGGTGTGCCCAGTGGCAGCTCGGCCTGTTGATGAAGGAAGTACATTGTTACTGGTTGAAGTGTGACATCTACCGCCAAAGTTATTGTGTTACAGTAAACAGATACACTGGACAGTCTTAAGTTGTGGGTTAGCCTTTTGCACCATGTTAACATGGTATTGGAATATTTGATATGGCATGTGTAGCTTGCCTAAACTATTTGACTCAAATAGCTGATAAGATGTGCAGATCAGTTGCACATTGGATGATGGAATGAAAATGACATCTTACTAACAGTGAAGCCAACACAGTAGAGAGGTACCATATGCCTTTGCCCATTTGTTTGAGTGAGATGCAGAAACACACAGAACTTTGATCTATATGTAACTGCAGTCATCATGTGTGCAGTGCTGTGTCAATATGTTTGTTGCCAATACCATTCCAGGGAGGCAGGTTGAGACCAGGGTGTACACACTTGGTGAGGTGTCATTCCTGTTCTCATTAGTTTAATCTTGGAAAAGCAGGTCAAGATGGAGCTAGGTAGATAGCCACGTTTCTGAGTTGAACATGAGCTGTATATTGCCCCATCTCTGGTGAGTAACTTCAATTGAAAGTTGACAAACAGGTGGATTGGAGCTAGTGACCACTGGGCTGCCTACAGCATTCACTCTGCTGACAATTCTTTGCCACAGTTCCATTTTCCTACTGCAAGAAGTATGCTGGACTTGGGCTCCAAAACAATTGGGGGCTGGTGGTTGGAATTACAGACAAAAGGGCTCCTAGGACTTGCAGTCAGGTCACTCCTTCTACTTCCCACACTTGACAAATGGTGTCCTCCCAGCTAAGTAACTTCGACTCCGAGTTAACATGCAGGGGTATATGTGCAAGTGACCACTGTGCTGCGGGTTGAAATTACCGACACAGGGTGTCCTGAGTGTTGCAGTCAGGTCACTTCCTCTACTTTCCACATTTAAGAAACTGTATTCTTCCAACTGAGTACACTTCAAATGAGAGTTACCAAACAGGGGTATATGGCCAAGTGACCACTGGGATGGTGGTTGTAATTACAGACATAGGGCCTCCTGGGAGTTCCAGACAGGTCACACAATAGACAAATATTGGGTATTACATACCTGTAGGCAGACTGCATTTAGATCTGAGCATACATTTACATGTTGAGACACCATGATTCCTGGGATGATTTTTTTAGATGAAAAGACTTAGAGACACCATTTCGACTTCTGCCATGTGATGGGCCTTGGTAGCTGTATTGTTGGGTCCAACAATAGACATCAACAGTGTTACATCTCAGATACTCTGTGTATTGAACGTCGGTGAAGTACATGATCAACACAGTGGCAAAAGCTGAACTGTGAGCATGCAGTACATTGCATTTTTGCAACCGTTTTTATGTCGTAACTCACCAGACTTTACTCCCCCAGGTGTTCCTGTCAAGACCTCAGGATGCAGGATGGTCAAGACCTTCTCTTCCCAGGAAGAGAGTCTTAGCGGGGCAGTGGGAGGGCCACCGCAAGTCTTGTTGACCTCCATCTGGTGCCTGGAGGTGTGGAAACGCATCTTTCCCCTGAGGTTGTTTCACCTCTTGCTAATTTCCTCCTTTGTGTGCAGGTTGGTGCCTACAGCATTCATTCTGCTGATGATCCTTTGCCACAGTTCCATTTTCCTACTGAAAGAAGTATGCTGGACTTGGGCTCCAAACAATTGTGCCTGTACTCTTATGATTTCATCCACCATGACTCTCATCTCATCTTCAGAGAAACGGGGATTTTTGTCACTTGACATGGTGGACAACTAAAGTAGGTGACAGGGACTTACTTAACAGGGGAAGTACAACAGGGAATGAAAGGACAAAAGTGTGTGCAAGGTGTTAAATGGGATGGTGAAAAGGGGGTGCATTATCTATCAGTGTTAATAAAACAGTGGTCTCTGGTGTATTTGTTGCAGGGATGATGCAAAGGATTGTGATCTGTGAAAGGGTGTATTTTATAGCGTGATTTGCAGGAGTGTCCACTGGACCAATGTGTGTCAGGTGTGTTGTTTTTTTTAATTCATCCAATACGCACTTGTCTGTTACTTTGCTGAATGCGCACAGCAGGTGGTCGACTGCCATGGGCTAACTGCCATAAGGGGGCTGCCATAGTGACTGTGGGTTTGTAATAGGCTCTGGTTGGCTGCGGTGCTGACAGCGCTGAAGGTTGGACCGCCTAGATACAGGACCGCCGAGTCGCCTGGCTGTCTGCCTTTTTGCTTGGCAGGCGGCGGTACTGCCTGTTTTCAATGTAATACAGAGAGCTAGGGACCGCCGGCACAGCGTTCTTTTTATGACTATCAACATGGCAGTCTGATCCCCCAACACCCAAGCTCATAATCAGGCCCATAGTTTGTAAATGTAAGTGTTTCAATATATATTTTTTTAATTTAATTAGTAATTTTACCTTTAGTATCAAGTTGTTGTTGGGTTTGTGGGAAATAGGGTGGGAAGTTAATAGAACTGTAAAAACTTAAATGTAATGGTAAGTTTTTAAAAAAATTGTTATTTAATTGATTAATAATTATGTTAATTTTGTAATTGTTAATGTATATTTTTAATTTATTGATAGTAGTATGTTATACTATGGTAGCAGGTGGGTGGGCTTGTAGGGTAATAGGATAGCAAGATAATTAAATCATAAAACCGACATATTTAATGAAAAGTATTTTTTATGCAAATAACTTATTTTATTGGTTATTCTTTGTAATTTTCCGTTCACATGTTGTATGTTATTATGTTAATTTTAATGTAAACTTTAAATTGATTGTTATTAGTATATTTTAGTAGTGGGTTGTTGGGTTTGTAGGGGTATAGGGTGGGCAGTTAATTACATTATCATTCATTTACATTTAATGGTAAGTATTTATTTATTTAATGTAAATTGATTATGATATGCATTATTAATTATGTTTATTATTTGTGACCTTATTTTTTTAAATTTATTTTGTTAACTTAAATGTGGATTTGTTAACTTAATTGCTTATTTTAGTTGTTTGCTTATTCATTTAGTATTAACATTTTCTATGTACTATTATTTATTTTGTTTTATGTATTAAAATAGGTTTACGAAATTATTTGAACTGTTATTAAATATGTTTTTTTGTTCAAATTCAACCCCTTTCTCCACTATTTATTAAATTTGAGTCGCAATAGTAAATCTAACCCCTACCAAGTTCAATGCTTTTTTAACTGTTGCTTAGGCTGGAGTGGGAATAGTAAATCTCCGAAGTCCAAAACCTTCCTTACTATTCCATAGACTGTGTGATATGTGTGAATCTAACCACTCTGAAGTCCAACTCTTTGCTTAGACTGGAGAGGGAATAGTAAATCTACTCCCTCTGAAGTCCAAAACCTTCTCTGCTGTTGCTAAACTGGAGTGGGATTAGTAAATCTAACCACTTCTGAGTCCAACACTGTCCCTACTGTTGTTTAGACTGAAGTGGGAATAGTAAATTTAACGTCTACGGAGTCCAGTGCTGTCCCTACCATTGCTTAGATTAATGTGGGAAAAGTAAATCTAACCCCTCTAAAGTCCATCTCTTTCCGTACTGTTGATTAGACTAGAATGGGAATAGTAAAGTCAACCCTTCTGAAGTTCAACATTTTCCCTACTGTTTCGTAGACTGGAGTTGTAATAGTAAATGTAACTCCCCCGAAGTCCAACAGTTTTCTCACTGTTGGTTAGTATGAAGTGTAAATAGTAAAGCCAACCACTCCATAGCCCAAACCTTTCCATACTATTGATTAGTCAGGAGAGTGACTAGTAAATGTGAGCAATCTGCAGTTTGACTTTTTCCCTGCTGTGGATTACACTGGATCTTTCACATTTGTTTTTTTTATGTTTATTGTTATTTTTTTAGATTGTTTTGCAGTTAGATATTTATGTATTTATAAAGAATAGTTTTTACTATATTTTGTTTAGCTAATAAATGTTTTATACATATAGGCCCATATTTCTACTTTTTGCAGCAAAACTGCTCAACTGCGGTTTTGTGACAAAAAGTATAGTGCCGGCTTGAGTCATTCCAAAGTACCAGCTGGGTGCCAAATTTATGAAATGCCTCAAGCAGCGCTCAGGATGGGCTAGCATCAGAAACAATTGCATTAGCCGGGTGGGGGTGGCAGTACAGGTGAAGGGTGTTTTCCCTCAAAAAATTACACCTAGGCTGGTTAGAGGCAAAAAAATGCTGCTAAACAGCCTAGCGTCATTTCCTGGTGCAAAACCATCCATACCACATGACTCCTGTCTTATAAAAGACAGAAGTCATGCCCACCACCCCAGTGGCCAGCACCGGTGACCAGGGTCCCCTGGGCATGGCCAGTGCACCCAGTGCCATGCAGGGGGCCCATGTTAGGCCCCCAATGGCACTTAAAATGTTATTTTTAAATACTTACATATACTTACCCTACTCATCTGGGATGGGGTCCACATCCTCTGGTGTCCCTCTGGTGTGGGTGGGGGTGTTCCTGGGTCTTGGGTTGGGCACCTGTGTGCCCATTCCATGGTGTTTAACCATGGAAATAAGACCACAGGTCCCCTAACATCTGGTCTAACCCAGCGTTAAATAATGGTGGACAGCAAGCTTTGCACCATTATTTAGCCTCTCCTCCCACCCGTGCATCATTTTAGCACTCTGATAAATATGGGGCCATGGGGTTAGCACCATTTTTTAGATGGGAATGCTTACCTTGCATCTCATTGATACATGGTAGGTGCACGCATCCAAGAAATGGTGCTAACTCTAGATGTTTCTAGCGTCAAATTATAAATATGGAGTTAAGTTTGTGCCGAATTTGTGTAAAAAAATGACCCAAATTCGGCGCAAACATAGTTTAATATGCCCCATAGTGTATTAATGTATTTTATGTATAATATTATTTTGGAAAAATGCTAACTTTATACAAATGTTATTAATATATGTTAAATGTAGTGTACAATGCAAGCACATATTTTTTTTAATATGTTTACCTTAATATTTTATTTTGGTTCAATATTTTGTTTATATTGATTTTTCATTCATTTTACCATGGTTGATTAAATTTAGAATATTTTAAAAATGATTTACTGTTGAATTATTATTATATATATATATCGTCAAAGTTCAGATATGCTCAGACATTGCTGTAAGTTGTGCAATATTGTGTTTATTGTTGGCTCCTTTCAGCCGGGCCTTGTTCACGGGTTACAGAAGTTCAGCCCACACCACCATAAAAAGAACATAGTGAACAGAAAAAAAGACAAACAGTCCCTACATGCCAGTGACTTCAAAGAGCCTGAAGGCTACATTCATAACAAAACCACAGTCAACCAAAGTGAATGTCTATAGAACATCATTTAAACAGCCAAAGCCAAGCCACAGCAGCATAGTGAATGCTAAAAAATAAAAATGTATGTTATTATAGCACAGTGGTATGTCACATCTCCCTCTCCATATTTCTGTGAAGGTAAATTACCAAAGAATAACCGCCAAAAAGAGGGGGAGCCTGGGGGCATTGCCCAACGAAATGAACAATAACTTGGTGTGCATCTCATTAAGTCCATTATAGTTTGGTAACGTTGTAACAAAGTCTCAAAACTGTCAAAAAAATTGCCAAAACCCAGATCAGATGAAGCATATTCCCCACACAGTCCCCTCATTATGTTGAACCCATGCACAACTATACAAATAAAACATCACCATATCACCCAGGATGAAGACATCCATGATAAGTATTGATTAAATAAGTCTCGCCCATGTGGGCTCATCAAGCTTTAAAAATTGTACATATATATATATATATATATATATATATATATATGTATATATATATATATATATATATATATATTCATTTTAAAAAAACAAAGGTTATTGGGACCCAATAGTTAGGCTCACATTTTAAATGTACAAGACCATAGAAATTCAGCTATTATAGTTAGAGTTATTTAAAATAAATATAACTTGTGCCCTAACATAAGTATATCTCGCACCTCTGCCTTGTACAGTTATCTCATCAATAATTCTATCTCAAATTTTACAGTAACGTTATCAATGATGTTCTAAAAGGTGTCATGGGTGCTATAATATCTCAGGTAATTATCAGTGAATATCAAATGCACAAGTTAAAGTTACCTTAGCGCACTAGTTACTTGAACTAACTCTAACTATAACAGAGTGCACAGCTGGGTGGTAATAGGGGGATGGCAGGAGGGATAAACATGGTCACTCACCTAATAAATGTTGTAAATATCACTCAGTAGTACAGAAAGTATACTATTTTAACTTTTGTAGTACCTTGGTATCTATGCCTAACACTCATAAACTTCTAGAAAACACTCAGTAGATGATGTCATCAGTGATATAATTAGACGTCATGAGTGATATCATCAGTGATGTCACTGACTGTGTCATGAATGATGTAATATGTGAGCTCATAAGCAGTGCATTGCAGGGGCATAAGTTACAGTCAGCTCAGGTAACTATAACTGCTGAATTTATTTGGTTTTGTTCTAGTGAAATGTGAGCCTAACTATATCATCCCTGAAACCTTTGTTTTTTTTCAGTGAATTTCTAAGGATTTCTTAATTTTATTTCCTAACTACAACGTCCCTGTACCCTTTGTTTTTTTCAGTGAATTTCTACATTTTTTAAATCAAATTTCCTAACTGTATTGTCTGTGTAACCAATGTTGTTTTATGTGAATTTTTATTTTAAAAAAAACATGAGTTTAACTTTTAATGTTTCACAGTAAATATGTGAGCAACTGTGTGCGTTTGTTCCTGGATGTATGAAGGTCTACGTGTTGGTCTGTGAGCGGCAGTGTGGCTCAGTGGCTCTGTGAAGTGTTCTGTGTGGCCGTGTGAGTGCCTGTGTGGGTCTGTGACTATTGCTGTCAGATGCTCTGTATGTCCATGAGTCCCACTATGAGTACTACTACGGGACTGTTGGTGGCTGTGTTAGTGGGTCTATGGGTGTGGTATTGAGTTTGTTTGTGTTGGTATGGTTTTTGGGGATTTGCATATATTCAATATTTAAAGGAAAGAATCATGCACTCTGCTCTTACAACAAACATCATTAAAAAATGATTTGTAACATTTGTCAACGGTCAGATTGAGCATCAATAAAGTATGATGCATTCACTTCTATTAAGGATTATACAATATGTTTAATATGTAACATTATATATATATATATATATATATATATATATATATATATGTCAAACTGAATATGTTAGGATTGATTACATTATATGAAAGTAGAGGTTTGTCTGGGGCACCTGCTTTTTTTATAGAATTGTAAGTACTTGTTGCTGAGGTTTAATTTATCAAAAATTAGTATCAAAGACATAATAATTCCAGTATTGAGCTAGAACATATTTCTGACTTGCAATTAAAGTAGATGTTCTAAAACGTAACTGGCGGAAAAATGTCCAGAGTTAAGAATACATTCAGTATGATTTTTTTTCTACATTTTTTAATCATTGCAAAGTCATCACAAATTTGTTGCAATTGTGTCACAAAATATTACTCCACATATGTTCTAGTTTGGCGTAAAATTCATTAAGACGGCTTGTTTTTTAAAAAAACTGTAAAACAGATGTTACACATATTGTAATTAATGTTTGATAATACTCTAATATACAGCCTCATTACGACTTTGGCAGTCGGACTAGCTCACTGCTAAACTTGCGTAGAGGGCGCCACCATCGTACCGGTGGTGTCCACCCATTGTGTATTGCAATGTTCCTACTGGGCTGACTGGGGTGAGACCGTTGTGTTACTTGTTCCCGCCAGGCTGACTGGCAGGAACAGTGCCACAATACTGGCCTTGGCTCCTTTAAGTGAGCAAAGCAGACAGTGCACAGTTTGATGGTGCTAGGCAGGGGGGCCCCAGCACTCGCTTTATGCCAGCCTTTCCATGGTGGGGTCCCCGCCATGGAAAAGCTGGTAGAAAGCTAAGTTGTAGTTAGCCAGGTGGCACTGAATTCATCACCGCCATGGCTGAGTACAAGTCAGGCTGCTGTCAGTCCATTGGGAAGGATGTTCCTGACAGGGACGACGGTCCTGTGGCAGTAGGACTGCCACATTTGTGGTGGTCGGGCCATCACCGCAAGGCTGAGGGTTCTTGGACCGCCAGCCTCGTAATGTGGCCCTTAGTGTTAAAAATGATATTTTTAATGTAAAGCACAGTGATGTCAGTATTCACGATGACACCAGTAGACGTAAATAACATGTGACCTGGAGATAAAGACATATGACTGGAGGATGCCTTTTTCATTAACCTTCAAAGGAAGTTCCCATCTATTTCTCTGTTCCTGAGTCTTCCAATTATTATCTGGATCATTCTTTGAAGCTGTCTTGTGCTACTAGTACAGAACTTTGTTCAGGGTTTTTTTTGTCATATTTCTTAAAGCAAAATGGCAGCAGTAGGCAGTGAGCAGCAGGAGGTGCTACAGCAGCCAGAGGAAAAGGAGCAGGATATACAGCATGATAATACTGAGGATGAGGGACCAACTGCTAAGAGGCAAAGTACTGCCTGCGTCTTTTTGACAGTCCCAACCAGGAAATCAAGAACAGTTGCAAATTTGTAAAATGCAGCCTCTGTGAAAAGACCCTCAGAAAAGGAACAGCCAAGAAATAGTCCTGTGCTACAGCTAGTATGTTGTATCACTTGAAAACCTACCACAGGAATAGTGTAAAGAGGGCACAGAGGGTGAGAGATGGAGAGCGGCCATCAACATCCAAGGCTGCACCACTTGTTATTGGACAGAGAGTGCCATCTGAGGTAGAGAGATGTCACCCACAAATTGCACCAGAGTTGAGGTGTGTCAGACCACATTGCCTTGAATGCAGCAAAAAACTCACAGCTGGTGAGCAGTCTTTTCATGTCATCATAGAAGCTGCAATACAACATAGTTGTTATTTTATTTAGCTCTAAATTTGAACTGTTTTTAGCTTCTGGTTAGAAATGTGTTATCCTCCTTAATGCCATTTTTTTATAAAAATAAAAAATCATTCAAAATGTTAGACAATTAGGAAAAAATACAACATAGGTTTTTGTCAGTACCGTCTTTTATGGTTAAAAAAAGATAATCTTTATGTCTGTGTGTGTATATATATATATATATATATACAGATGATTTGTTGTAAAAGTGTGTGACTGAGTGTAATAGTGGCTAAATGGTGACTGGTTGGATGTGTAAGTATCTATATAGGTGAGTGACTGTATGTGTGAGTGAGCGCATGGATGAGTGCCTGTATTAGTGTATGAGTGAGTGAGAGGGTGCATGAGTGACAGTATGGGTGAGTGGGTGGGGGTGTAAGTAACTGTATGGGTCAGTGAGATTATGAGTGAGTAAATCTGTAGGTGAATAGGTATGTGAATGGATGTATGAGTGAGGAGGTGCATAATTGGCTGAATGGGTGAGTTAGTTAGTGCCTGTGTGAGTGGCTGTGTAGTTGAGTGAGGGGTTGTGTGTATCTGTATGGAAGAGTGAGTGGTTGTGTAAGTGGCTGTGTGGGCGAGTGAAAGGTCATGAGAGTGTCTGTATGGGTCAGTGAATGGTTGTGTTAGTCTCTGTATGAAAGAGTGAGTGCCTGTGTGACTGGCTCTATGTGTGAGTGAGTGCTTGTCGGACGTTTTAGTTTATGCAGGGTCATCCCCAATCTTTTTGCCTCCTGTCTCCTATTTTTTCTGATCTGTTGCTGTTGGTTTTTGAACTCTGAGCACTTTACCACTGCTAACCAGTGCTAAAGTGCATATGCTCTCTGTGTAAATTGTATTGTGGATTGGTTTATCCATGATTGGCATATTTGATTTATTAGTAAGTCCCTAGTAAAGTGCACTATAGGTGCCAGGGCCTGTAAATCAAATGCTACCAGTGGGCCTGCAGCACTGGTTGTGCCACCCACATGAGTAGCTCTGTAATCATGTCTCAGACCTGCCACTGCAGTGTCTTTGTGTGCAGTTTTAACTGTAAATTCGACTTGGCAAGTGTACCCACTTGCCAGGCCTAAACCTTCCCTTTTCTTACATGTAAGGCACCGCTAAGGTAGGCCCTAGGTAGTCCCAAGGGCAGGGTGCAGTGTATGGTTAAGGTAGGACATATAGGGGGTCATTCTGACCCTGGCGGTAAATACCGCCAGGGCCGGGGTCCCATGGGCAGGGACTTTCCGCTGCCCATGGGAATCCGCCATGGCAGCGCAGCTTGCTGCGCCGCCATGGGGATTCTGACACCCCATACCGCCATCCTGTTCCTGGCGGGTCGACCGCCAGGAACAGGATGGTGGTATAGGGTGTCGTGGGGAGGGGAGGAGTGGTCACTTACACCTGAAAGGGCTGTGCCTGTCCTCACACAATGCAGTCTCCGACCCCCTGGTGAGTGTCCGGGGCCTGGCCTGGGAAAGGCAGGATTTCACATTCAAAAGAGACTTTACTTTGAAGGAGGCCTACTTCAAAGGATAAATTGGGTATAAGAAGCACACCCAAACCCACAGACTTTAGAACACTTCTGGAAACAAGAGGAACCTCTGCCTGGAGAAGAGCTGAAGAGCTGAGGAGAAGTGCTGCCCTGCCTGTGACTGTGATTTGTGGAGCTATCCTGCAGTTGCTGCTTCTGCCAGAGTAAGAGGGCAAAGACTAGACTTTGTGTGCCTTCCATCTTGTGAAGAAATCTCCAAGGGCTTGATTTAGAGCTTGCCTCCTGTTGTTTGAAGTCTCAGGGACAGCAAAGACTTCTCTCTGCCAACACCTGGAGTCTCTGGAGTGACTCCTGCTCTGACAAGTGGTGCCCTATCCAGTCCCTGGGCCCTTGAAAGGAAAGCTGGTGGAAATTCAAGGAAATCGATTTTGGGCGACTTCGGACCGATGCCGCTGCCGAATCCGGTGATGCCGCCTGCAACCGACACCGTGATCTTCGCTGGAACGCGGTGTCTTTCGCAGGCCCGATGCCGCTGCAGCCCCCCTGAAGTCCGCAACTCCGTGGAAGTCGCCGCACCACGTCGTGACCGACGCCGCTCGAAGTGCGTGGATTCAACGTTTAGCACAGATGCCACGATCCCCGACTTCGCTCATCAACTTGTTTTCACTCTTCACCAAAGGTACTGTACTTGGTGGTCTACGCGACTCCGTGTCCGGCGCCACTGGTGTTGGCGTATTGGGAACGACTCCGTCACAACGCCGTGTTAACACCTCATCGAAGCATTTTGTGTTTCTAAGCGCTATTTTTTAGTTTAATCTTTACAAATTCATAACTTGACTTGTGTATGTCAGATCTTTGTCATTTTGGTCTTTTTGTGTTTAGAGAAATATTCCCTACATTTCTAAACTGGTGTTGTGTCATTTTGTAGTGTTTTCATTGAGTTACTTTGTGTATTGGTACAAATACTTTACACCTAGCACTCTGAAGTTAAGCCTACTGTTCTGCCAAGCTACCAAGGGGGTAAGCAGGGGTTAGCTGAGGGTGATTCTCTTTTATCCTGACTAGGGTGAGGGTCCTTGCTTGAACAGGGGGTAACCTGACTGTCAACCAAAGACATTTCTAACATTGCTAATGTGTGTGGCTGTATGAGTGAATGCTATTATTAGTGGCTGTATGGGTTAGGGAGTGTGTGTGTAAGTGACTGTATGGGTGACTTAGAGGGTACATGTTTAACTGTATGAGTGACTAAGTAGGTAGATAAATTGCTCTGTGAGTGACTGAGTGTCTGTGTGAGTGCTTGAATGAGAGAGTGAGAGGGTGGATGAGTTGCTGTATGGGTGAGATAGTATCTGTGTGGTTAAATGTTTGGCTGAGTGAGCAGCTGTGTGGGAGAGTGAGTGATTGTGTGAGTGGCTGTATGGATGAGTGAATGGTTGTGTGAGTGGCTGTATGGTTCAGAGAATGGTTGTGCGATTGCCTGTATGGTAGAGATTGTGCATGTGTGGCTGGCTGTGTGGGTGGAGGAGTGCTAGTGTGAGTGACTATATGGGTGCATGAGTGCTAGTGCGGGTGGCTTTATGGAGACTGAGTGCTAATGTGATCGGCTGTATGGGTGAGTGAGTTGGTGTATAAATAGGTGTATGAATGAGTTACTGTGTGAGTGCTTGTATGAATGAGTGAGAGGGTACATGAGTGGCCATATGGCTGAGTGACTAGTGATGAGTGACTCTAGTTGTAGAGTAGCTGTATGAGTGAGTGAGTAAGTATGTGAATCACTCTATGAGTGAGTGGGTGACTGTGAGTGCTTGTATGACTAAGTGAGAGGGTGTATGAACTTCTGTATGGGTGTGTTAGTGCCTGTGTGAGTTGCTGTCTAGTTGAGTGGGTCTCTTTTTGAGTGACGTATGAAAGAGTGAGTGGTTGTGTGAGTGTCTGTATGGTGACCGAGTGCTACCGTGAGTGGATGTATGGGTGAGTGAGTGCTAGTGTGATTAGATGTATGGGTGACTGAGTGTTAGTGTGAGTGGCTGTATAGGTGAGCGAGTGGGTGTGTGAATAGGTGTATGAGTGAGTAAGTTACTTTGTGAATGCTTGTATGAGTGAGTGAGAGGGTATATGAGTAGCTGTATGGGTGAGGTAGTGACTGTTTAAATGACTGGTTGAGTGAGTGGCTGTGTGAGTGGCTGTATGAGAGATTGAGTGGTTGTGTGAGTAGCTGTATGGGTGAGTGACTTGTTATATGAGTATCTTTATGGGAAAGTGAGTGCCTGTGTGAGTGGTTCTATGGATGATTGAGTGCTAGTCTGAGTATCTGTATGGGTGAGTGAGTGCTAGTGTGAGTGGTTGTATGGCTGAGTGAGTGGCTGTATGAGTGGCTCTGTGGGAGAGTGAGTGGCTGTGTAGGTAGCTGTATGGTTGAATGAATGGTTGTGTAAGTGGTTATATGGGTGAAAGAATGGTTGTGTGAGTTCCTGTATGGGACAGTGAGTGCTTGTGTGACAGGCTCTATGAGTGAGGGAGTGCTAGTGCTAGCGGATGTATGGGGAGTGAGTGCTAGTGTACATGGCTGTACGGGTGAGTGAGTGAGTGTGTGAATAGCTGTATGAGTGAGTGAGGGACTGAGTGAGTGTTTGTATGAGTGAGTAAGAGGGTGATGAGTGGTTGTATGGCTGAGTGACTGGTTGCATGAATAGCTGTATGAATCGAAGTGTGAATGGCTCTTTGAGTGAGTGACTGTTTCAGTGCTTGTATGAGTGAGTGAGGGGTATAGGAGTAGCTGTATAGGTGAGTTAATGCCTGTATGAGTGGCTGTTTGGTTAAGTGAATGATTGTGTGAGTGCTGTATGAGTGAGTAAATGGTCATGTGAGTGCATGTATGGGAGAGTGAGTGCATGTGTGACTGGTTTTATGGGTCAGTGAGTACTAGTATGAGTGACTGGATGGGTGAGTGAGTGCTAGTGTGAGTGGCTATATGGGTGAGTTAGTGGCTGTGTAAGTTGTTATATAGGTTAGTCAGAGGGAGTGTCAGTAACTGTACAGGTGAGAGAGTGGGTATGACAATGAGTGTATATGTGAATGAGTGGGTGTCTGATGGGCTGTATCAGTGACTGAGAGGGTATGTGAATGGATTATGAGTGAGTGAATGGATGTGTCAATAGTTGTTTTAATGAATGAGTGGGGGTATAGTCTACTGTATAAGTGAAAGAGCAGGTATGTGAGTGGCTCTTTCACTGAGTGACTGTTTCTCTGAGAGACTGCATGGGTAAGTGATTGGATGTGTGAGTGTCTGCACACACAAGTGCTTGAATTCTTGAATAAGTTGTTGTGTGACTACCTTGAAATCGGTTGTATTACACTGAAAGTTTAAGTAGGAAATAGGAGAAGGAGACTAAAAGGAAAGTATGGCAAGAGCAGTTTATGTTTAAAAACACGGTCGATGGATATCTCTGAGTAATATCTCTGTGGTTCAAGAAGTGTTTTGAGACATGTAATGTCTTTCAACTGCAGCCACTATTGAAAAACAAAAAGAAAATAAAGATATGTTAGTATTTAATCTTCAAAGTTACACAGCCATAAGAAATGTAATTGCTTATACTATAAAGCTATATTACAATGTAGTAAAAATATCATTTTCCCTTTTTTTTACTGTTCTCAGCTTCTATACTTGCTCACTGTAAACAATGGCTTGCATAAAGCATCATCTTCAAACAGTGTAGAAAAACAAAGCTGCGCAGTAGATCAGTACAAACAAATGATTCTATGCATTGCACTCACTACAGTTCAATTAGTGGCTTTTTCTAAAGTTATTATTGTAATCTAAACAAGCGCACTTTAAAACAAAATCTTATACTATTATATCTGGTGCAATATCAGAAATAAATGCAACATACTCTTGAATGTTAGGGATCCTTTTGAAAACATCATCCTTGGTAGGCGAAATGATGTCTAAACTGCTGATGATCCATGTACACAAAATCCGACACAGTAGTTTTTTTTTTCCCCCAATTAGGACGTAGAAGTTTGGTTGGAGAAGCAATGAGAGGCATTTTTCTTTTAGTTTTTACGGCATTTTTGTTTCAACATAAGGCTGCTGTAATAGTTTTTTTCCTGAACTTTAAAAGGACTCTTGATTTTTGAAGATTTTAAAAAATAAAATATTACCTTTAATGGGCTGAGTAATGTAAAAATAAAGAGATGAACCTCATAGAGGAAAAACTGTACGCCACTTTTTTTAACCAGAGGTCTTCCTTAGAACTTCAGTTGAAGAAATTAAAAATATGAGTTTGGTAGTTTCAATGGCAGTTTTGATTTATATTTTAGGTTGATGACATTGCATTCTGTCGATCCAGTTTCACTCCTTAAATAGACAGTGTAGGTTCCAGAGGTTGTATTGACTCCTTTATGAAAGATGATAGCCAAAGTAATAAAAGTTCTTCCCGAAAGTAATGTCTGTTCAGCTTTAAAGTTTGCAATCTGAGGGGCATATTTATACTCTGTTTGCACCGGAGTTGCATCTTTTTTTTTACGCAAATCCGACGCAAAGCTAACTCCATATTTATACTTTGGCGTTAGACCCGTCTAGCGCCAAAGATCTTGGAGTTTGCGTCATTTTTTAGCGTGGACACCTACCTTGCGTTAATGATATGCAAGGTAGGCGTTCCCTTCTAAAAAATGACTCCAAGGCATGTGCACCTTATTTAAACTCCCGTGCAAAAATGACGCACGGGAGTGGGCGGGCCAGAAAAAATGACGTCCAGCCGCTTTTGCGTCATATTTTAACGCCTGGTCAGGGCAGGCGTTAAGGGACCTGTGGGCTCGGACACCCCCTGCCACCCTTGCCCACCCCAGGAGGACGCCCAAGGATGGAGGGACCCATCCCAGGGAACTTAAGGTAAGTTCAGGTAAGTATTTTTTTGTTTTTTTTTGTGGCATAGGGGGGCCTGATTTGTGCCCCCCTACATGCCACTATGCCCAATGACCATGCCCAGGGCAAGGGGGCATGACTCCTGTCTTTGCTAAGACAGGAGTCATTTCAATGGGGGTTAGGAGTAAAAAAAAATGGGGCAAATCGGGTTGAGGCCAATATTTCGCCTCAGACCTGACTTGCCCCATTTTTTGACGCCCAAGCTCCATTTTCCCCTACGCCGGCGCTGCCTGGTGTGGGTCATTTTTTTTGACGCACACCAGTCCGCAGCGCCGGCTAACGTCATTTAATATATAAGGCGCCCGCATGGCGCTTTGGAATGGCGTTAGCCGGTGTTAACTTTTTTGACGCACAACTGCGTTGGCGCAGTTGTGCGTCAAAAAGTATAAATATGGCCCTAAGTTTCCAATTGGAACCATCTGCTCTGCATCATTGTAGAATTGCTATAAGGTTTTTTCTAGTTCTTTATAGTAACAATATAACTAAAATGCCTGCAGTTTGGGCATGTCACATTTTGATTAGTATTTCTGTACAGTTTGTCATGAGGCACACTTTTAGAATCTGGTAAAGTTAAGTAGAAAAAATTGTTCAGAATTGATTACAGTTCTGGATGTGAAAGAGCAATCTTTGAGGTCATGGCTCCATTTGTAACTAAGGCCCTCATTATGACCCTGGCAGTCGGTGATAAAGTGGAGGTAATACCGCCAACAGACTGGTGGTAATTACTGCCAAATTATGACCATGGCGGTGATATCTCAGATAGACAGCCAATGTACCACACTGACAGCCAGGGTGGAAACAACAGTCACCACGGTAGTAGCCACCTACAGCCAGGCAGAAGACAAAGTACCACCCACCATATTTTGACTCACGAAACCGCCACCTTTTCCGGGACGGTACCAACACCATCAAAAGCCTGGCAGAAACAGAGCACAGAAGAGAAAAGACTCACCATTGAAGACACAGAGAAGAACCATGCCACCATGGAACCAGAACTGAAAGTCTTTTTGATGATCTTCTACGTTATGCTCCACCTGGAACACCAACGCCGGGGAAGATGACGACGGTGATTGCAGCCACCTAGCCCACAAGGGAGGGTGGGAGGAAAACAAGAGTAACACACATGCACCACACACACCCGACACACACACACACCATACACACAACCAGCTGCAAATCAAAAAACATTTGACCATGAAAATCTGCAGAATAAAGCAAAGGCAACAGGAATTTACGAAAATGATTGTAATCGGTCCAACAATAAAATTAAAAATCCAATTTACACATTAAACAGATCTGTACATGTTTTTTTAAAAAGGACACAGCCCAGTTCATAGTTCACAGGGCCCACATGGCCACAGGGCACAGTCCAAGGCCCCACTTGAATCCTTCACCAATCTGGAGAGAACATTGCAGGGGCATCAGTTGGCAAATATGCAGGCACCTCAGTGGGAGAGGGGGGACCTCAGACAGATGCAGGAACAAGCCCACTGGTTCTGGAGGGGGCAACATGCCCTGTGCTCTGTCAGTGGACAGCAAGACCACAGTCTCTAAGGTGGGTGACTTGCCCACTGGTTCTGGAGGGGGCAACATGCCCATTGCTCTGTCCTTGAGGGTACAAGGCCACAGTCTCTCGAGTGGGTGTCTTGCCCACTGGTTCTGGTGGGGGCAGGCCGCACAGCAACCCCTGGAGGCTGGACTATATAGAGTTTGTCGGCAGTGATGGCTGCACTGTGGTGGTGGTTGTGGAAGGCTCCTGCTCAGCCCCTGCACCATCCGATGGTTGCACTGTGATGGTGGTTGTGGGAGGCTGCTGCTCAGCCCCTGCACACTCCAATGGCTGCACTGTGGTGGAGGTTGTGGGAGACTCCTGATCAACCCCTGCACCATCTGATGGCTGCACTCTGGTGGTGGTTAGGGGAGGCTCCTGGTCATCCCCAGCACACTCTGATGTTTGCACTGTGGTGAAGGTTGTGGGAGGCTCCTGCTCAGCCCCTGCACCCTCCAATGGCTGCACTGTGGTAATGGTTGTGGGAGGTTCCTGGTCAACCCCTGCACTCTCTGCTGGCTGCACAACCACGGCTGGTGGTGGGAGCCCTGTGACAGCTGGTGGTGGTGGTGGCGGTGTTTAGCTGGCAGCTTCTGCTGGTGGAGATTGCCTTCTCTCCTCCTGCTCATGGGTTGGAGATCCCTTACCCTTCCTGGCGCTGGTGGATGGGCTCTTCCCCCCTCTGCCTGCTGGTGCAGGCTTCTTCCTCTTCTTTGCAGCTGCTGCAGGCTCCTTCCCCTTCTTTGCAGCTGCTGCAGGCTCCTTCCTCTTCTTTGTAGCTGGTGCAGGCTCCTTCCCCTTCTTTGCAGGTGCTGCAGGCCCCTTCCCCTTCAATATTGTTGGCCTGGAATCCTTTCCACCATGTGTAGGTGGTGCTACCACTGGGCCAGTGGAATGTTTGCCTGAGGTGCTTGGCTGGGTCCTTGCTACCCTGCCCATATGTGCAGGACGGGGAGGAGAGGAAGGAAAGAGGTCAATCTGGGAAAGGAAAAGCTTTTGAGGGACGTTGGGGCAGGAAGAGTGAGGAGTAATGGGAGTGGAGGATGAGGGAGTGGTTGATTGAGGTGTTTGCTGGATTTGGGTGCTTGTGCTTGGACAGTATGCTGTTGTGAGGTGGATGGCAGTTGGGTATCTGAGTGCTTGCGTTTGTGTACTTTGGGGGGACAGACACGGTGGGAGAAGACACAGGGGACGCGTGCATGGATATTGTAGAGGTGTCTGCCAGTGAGGTGTGTGCTCTGCTTGGTGTGGTGTTGATGCTGGTAGTGGATATTGATGTAGTGCATGCAGGTGTGAGTGTGGGCATAACTGGGTGAGAGGTGGAGGAGGAGTGGGGGGAGACTGTGGAGGTACTGGATGTTGGTGTGTCTGCAACCGAATGTTGCGTGTGTGAGTGCCTATGAGATGGATTGTGGTGCTTGTGTTTGCCTGTGACGCTCTTCGGTGTTGTCTTGTGTGCATGCTCCTCTGGCTGTGTGCTTGGGATGGGTTGGGGTTGAGGAGAATGGGACTGGGAAGTGGATGTTGGAGGGGGGACGGTTGAAACAGAGACAATGGCTGCCATCAGAGAGGAGGCCAGAGCCTCAATCGATCTTTGTTAGGCCGCCAATCCACTGTGACTGCCCTCCAGGAATGCATTTGATTGCTGCATCTGAGCTGCCAGCCCCTAGATGGCATTCACAATGGTTGTTTGCCCTACAGAGATAGATGTCAGGAGGTCAATAGCTTCTCACTAAGAGCAGCAGGGATCACCGGGGGCAGGGCCCGAAGTCCCTGGGGCAAAGGAGATGCCCACCCTCCTGGGTGAGTGGGCACAGGCAACTCGCAAAAGGGCTACTGGGAGTGCAGTGCTGGTACAGGGGTGACGGTTGTACCTGTAGCTGGGGTGGTCACAGCGGTGTCCACCACCACCAGGGAGCTCTCATTGGAGGAGGTATCAGAGTCTGTATTGTCCCCACCAGCCTCCGCCCTGGTGCTCCCCTCGCCCTCCGTCCCACTGGTGCCCTAAGCATTGGTGGACTCTGCCTCCAGGGTCCTGTGGGATGCAGCTCCCTCTGTCACTGGTGCCTCTGCTCCTCTGCCAGATGATGCTAATGCACATAAGCACTGGATGACAAAACAAGAAAGGGGGGGAGAGAGACAAAGGATACACAGGGCCAATGACTGCTCCAACACCACTGTTGGTGTACACAGTACGCTCACACACAGAGAACAGGCCTACGCACTATGTATGGCACTACCAGTGAAATGGCTAGTCACCAAGGAGTGAGGAGGGGCACACACCGCCAACTGCAGCACACCTGGGACGCACGCAGCCCTGATCAGGAGTGAATACTAACAAGCTAGGTAAGCAGTATTTCACATTCAAACCCTTAGCCACCAGAGGACCTACGCTGCGATGTATAGACTGCCCTAGGGGCACCCACTGACACACAACCACCACCCGGATACCACCCCTCCAGCCGTACGTTGTAATGATAGCCACTGTACTCACCCCCTTGTGGCTGTGTGATGCCTTCAAGTGCTCATCCAGCTCAGGGTAGGCTACCATCTGTATGCAGGCCATCAGGTGGGTCAGGGTCCGATGGGCACCCCTTCCTCGTTTAGAGGCCTTACCCAGCTGGGCCTTGGCGGTCTTTCGTGCCCAGTGTCTCAGTTCCTCACACTGTTTGTGACAGTGGGCGCTCCTCCTGCCATAGACCCCCATGGTCCGCACGTCCTTGGTAATGGCACGCCATATTCTTTTCTTTTGGTGGGCGCTGACCTGCAGAGTCAATACAGACAGGAGAACACCATTAGACAAATAGTCCAGCCTGTCACACAAATGACCCACTATACCCGTTTGCATCAACAATGACACACACATAGCCCAGTCCATAACATGTACACTGCCAAGAGGACATCTACCCACCCCCCTACACGAGGCCTTCCCACACACCTCCATGCACTCATGCCACATGCATTGTGACCACAGTGTACTCACTTGTTGGTCTTGAGGCCTATACAGCAGTCTGTACTGGGGTAGGACCCCATCCACCAGTTGCTCCAACTCCTCAGAAGTGAAGGCTGGGGCCCTTTTCCTGGTCACACTGGCCATTGTAGGTTCCAGACAAAGGTCACAGCAGCACATGCAGTTTAGGTCCTCTCCTGGTCAGGAAACAATTGAGGAATCTGATATAAAATGGCGGTCACGTCCGCAGCGGTGCATACCATCACTGCCGGTGTAGATCACCATTGGTCACTGCACCCCATAGGGCCCAATAATAACCAATGAGGAATTGCACAGCGGTTCATGATCACCTACCGCCACGGCGCACAACGTCAGCTGCATTAATTCACTTCCACATATCCCACCACACAGTACAGGCGGACGCTATTTAAGAGGGGTGAACAGGCCTATCAATTAATGCTGCGTCACAGGATAAGTAGGCACATAATTCACAAATGACAATGTCCCAAAACATGTTTGCACATTGCGGACTGCTGTTGTGGCTCCATTATTCGGTTTGTGACAGCCTACTCACTCTTGTGTCCCTTAGATACCTACCTATGTGGATGAATAGGAGATGAAGACATACCCCCGTGTCCAGACCCCTGGTGGACTTGGCTACACTGGAGACAGGCACATAATACTCACCTATAGACTGGACAGGGCCACAATCACAGAGCTGTGAGCCCAATTGAAGCCTGACTTGATCTCTGATATCCGTCACCCCACTGGGATCCCCCCTCTTGTGCAAGTGCTATCAGTTCTCCATTTCCTGGCAACTGCTTCTCTCCAAGTGACAGTGGGATTGGCAGCAGGAATGTCACAGCCAATGTTCTCAAATTTGCTAACAAGAGTGTTGTCAGTACTGATAAAACACATGTGCAGCTACATTGCATTTCCCCATGTTGAAGATTTGGCCACTGTAAAGGCCGGAATCTATGCATTGGGACACATCCCCCAACATAATTTGTGCAATTGACAGAACACATTTTGTATTTGTGCCCCCTGCCAGAATGAACAGGTGTTCAGGAATCGTAAGTGTTTCCACTCTATGAATGTACAGATGGTGTGCCTGGCAGACCAGTACATCTCCCACGTCAATGCTCAGTATCCAGGGTCAGTGCATGATGCCTTTGTCCTGAGGAATAGCAGCATTCCAAATGTGATGTCCCAACTGCAGAGGCACAGGGTGTGGCTAATAGGTGAGCCATGGTTCCCACCGAGTATATGTTGGAATATGCCTATAGTGTGGGCCATATATGATAGTGTGTGGCTAAATGTTGTCCCACAATATTTGCAGGTGACTCTGGCTGCCCAAACGTATAATGGCTGCTGCCCCTGTGAGGAATGCCAGGACAAGGGCAGAAAAATGTTATAATGAGGCACATGGGTGAACCAGAAGGCTCATTGAAAGGACCTTTGGCCTCCTGAAGGCCAGGTTCCAGTGCCTCCATCTAACAGGTTGATCCCTGTGCTACTCACCCAAGAAGGTCTGCCAGATAGTAGTGGCATGCTGCCTGTTGCACAACCTGGCACTCTGACACCAAGTACCCGTTTCTATAGAAGAAAGAGACTGGAGATGCCCCTGTGGCAGCAGTGGACCCTGAGGACAATGAGGATGAGGAGGCAGAGGATGAGGATGTGAACAACAGAACATCTGTGATATGTCAGTACTTCCAATGACACACAGTTGAGACAGTGCAACTTTACATTTCTATGACTTTGGTTGTATTCTGTGTGGCATTGGCATGCTGCCATTTTCCACTTCTTTGCCCAACTACTGTTGTTACTGTGGCTATTCATTTTGCAGATGTTGTTGATATGACACATTCTCCTGGTGTGATCACAACAGCCAGGTACAGGTCATTAATTCTATGCTCATTCTATGTACAGTTCATTTGCAATGGTTGTAGCTGTTTCAATCAATACACATTTGAAATACATGAAATACTTGTAGTCGATTTGTATACAAGGGTGTTTATTGTAGTGCTAACATATAGAGGGGTTAAGTGCAATGGAATGGGGTGATGATGGAGGAAAGTCCAGGGTATTGTTCCAGTCTGTTTGTAGCACAGGTGAATTGTCCATGGGGTCATAGGAATGGGAGCAATGGCAGTTCAAGGTGCACAAGGTAACTGAGTGGGACACAAGGGGGACAATCAGGATAGCCTCATTTCCTGGCAGTGGTCTTGGCAAGAGTCTCTGGCTTCTGTCTGGTTCGCAGAGAACATTTGCGGGGTGGTTCACCTACTGCAAGGGAGGGGTGCTGGTGTCCTGTTGGTCCTGTATCGAGGCCTCCTGGCCACTAGCTTCAGCGGAAGTGGAGGGCTGTTCAGATGACTGGCTAATGGTAGGGGCCCGCTGGTGTGACACTGCCTCCTTCATAATGTTGGTCATGTCTGCCAGCACCCCTGCTATGGAGATCAGGGTGTTGTTGATGGCCTGCAAGTCCTCCCTGATCCCCTGATTCTGTCCCTCCTGCAGCTGCCTGTTCTCCTGCACATTGCCTAGGATCTGGCCCATCGTGTTCTGGGAATGTTGATAGGCTCCCAGGTTCTCGGAGAGTGCCTCCTGGAGAGTCTGTCCCTACCCCTGTCCTCCCCCTGGTGCAGAGCAGTCCTCCCAGTGTCCCCATTGGCCTGTTCCTCGGTCCCCTGAACAGTGTGCCCACTGCCACTGACCCCAGGTCCCTGATTGTCTTGTGTGCGAGGTGTGGCCTGGGGTCCCTGTACAGGTGGTCACACTGCTGATTGAGTTGTCCTGGGCACAGAGGTGTGGGTACGCTGGGTGGGTGCTGTGGTGCTGGTTCCTGCTTGGGGAGGATCTGTGGTGGTCTGTGACTGGGTTTGGGTGACCAACTGTCCAGTGGTCTCCGATGGGCCAGGTAGATCATCCAGATGCAGAAGTCCAGAGTTACTGTCATCAATGTGGGCCTCTTCTGTTGGGGGACTGGATAGTGATGGCACCTCCTCTCCAGTGCCATTGGTTGGGGTACCTGTGGGGATGTAAATGATGTGTTAAGCTTCAGGGGTCTGACATTTGTACTTCCCTAGCTTCCCCTCTGTGGTTGTTGTTCCCCTGCAACCTTTTGCTTGTGTATGTTGGTGTATTGTGGGATTGTTAGTTTCCCGATTCTGTGCATGCTTTAGTGATGAGTGGTCATGCAGGACCTTGAGGGGTGTCCATGCATTGGTTCAGCATGCAGGGCTTGGCATTGGGATTAGTGTGGTGTGATGGTGGAGTGTGTGGGATGTAGTGGAGTGATGGGACTGTGGGTGAGAATATGTGATAGCATGCAGCTATTGGAGGTGGTAATTGTTAAAGGTTGACTTACCAGTGTCCAGTCCTCCTCCAACTCTGTCCAAGCCCTCAGGGTGCAGTATTGCCAGTACCTGCTCCTCCCATGCTGTGAGCTGTAGGGGAGGAGATGGGGGTCCACCGTCAGTCCTCTGTATAGCGAGCTAGTGTCTTGCTGCTATGGAATGTACCTTTCCCCGTAGGTCATTCCACCTCTTCCTGATGTTGTCCCTTGTTCTGGGGTGCTGTCCCACGATGTTGACCCTGTCCACGATTCTTCGCTATAGCTCCATCTTCCTTGCTATTAATATCTGCTGCCCCTGTGCTCCAAAGAGCTGTGACTCTACCCTGACTATTTCCTCCACCGTGTCGCTTAACTCCTCCTCAGTGAAACGGGGGTGTCTTTGTGGTGCCATGGGTGTTATGTGATATGAGTTGATGAGGGTATGTTGGGTAATGGGTTGGGGTGTGTGATGTGGAGCACTGAGGGCTGTATGTGTCTAGTTGTCGCAGTGCTCTTGGTGTCTGTCTGGTGGCAATGATTTGTATTCGTAAAGGGTTGTGGGTACTGTGAGGGTGTGTTTTATAGCGGTGTGGGTGTGTGGGTGTGGTGTGTAAATGGGTGTCAGGTGTGTGTTGTTTGAATTGTCCAATGTGGTGTTGTTTTGTCTGTTGGTGTCCATTGTGAGCGCGGCGGTAAGTACCGCCAATGGTTTACGCCATTGAATGTCCGCCGTGGTGATTAGTGGGTCATAATGTGATGGGCATGGTTCTGTTGGCATAAGGGTGTGGGTTTTGAGACTGCCAGTTTATCACTGACCTTTGGTCTGGCGGATTTGTGTATGTGGCTGTATTCTGTCAGATTGGTGTGTGTGTGTGTCATAACATGGTGAACGGATATTCGCCAGTGCAGCAGTAAGTTGGCGGCCGTCAGCACGGCGGTAAGCAGCATTTACCGCAAATGTCATAATGAGGGCCTAAGTCCCTATAAATAATCAACATTTACTTCTTCTTGTTCTAGTGATAAATTATTTTGCATCTTGTTGAGTGTTGAGAATAAATATTATTAGTCCTCAGAAGTGAAGGCTGGGGCCCTTTTCCTGGTCACACTGGCCATTGTAGGTTCCAGACAAAGGTCACAGCAGCACATGCAGTTTAGGTCCTCTCCTGGTCAGGAAACAATTGAGGAATCTGATATAAAATGGCGGTCACGTCCGCAGCGGTGCATACCATCACTGCCGGTGTAGATCACCATTGGTCACTGCACCCCATAGGGCCCAATAATAACCAATGAGGAATTGCACAGCGGTTCATGATCACCTACCGCCACGGCGCACAACGTCAGCTGCATTAATTCACTTCCACATATCCCACCACACAGTACAGGCGGACGCTATTTAAGAGGGGTGAACAGGCCTATCAATTAATGCTGCGTCACAGGATAAGTAGGCACATAATTCACAAATGACAATGTCCCAAAACATGTTTGCACATTGCGGACTGCTGTTGTGGCTCCATTATTCGGTTTGTGACAGCCTACTCACTCTTGTGTCCCTTAGATACCTACCTATGTGGATGAATAGGAGATGAAGACATACCCCCGTGTCCAGACCCCTGGTGGACTTGGCTACACTGGAGACAGGCACATAATACTCACCTATAGACTGGACAGGGCCACAATCACAGAGCTGTGAGCCCAATTGAAGCCTGACTTGATCTCTGATATCCGTCACCCCACTGGGATCCCCCCTCTTGTGCAAGTGCTATCAGTTCTCCATTTCCTGGCAACTGCTTCTCTCCAAGTGACAGTGGGATTGGCAGCAGGAATGTCACAGCCAATGTTCTCAAATTTGCTAACAAGAGTGTTGTCAGTACTGATAAAACACATGTGCAGCTACATTGCATTTCCCCATGTTGAAGATTTGGCCACTGTAAAGGCCGGAATCTATGCATTGGGACACATCCCCCAACATAATTTGTGCAATTGACAGAACACATTTTGTATTTGTGCCCCCTGCCAGAATGAACAGGTGTTCAGGAATCGTAAGTGTTTCCACTCTATGAATGTACAGATGGTGTGCCTGGCAGACCAGTACATCTCCCACGTCAATGCTCAGTATCCAGGGTCAGTGCATGATGCCTTTGTCCTGAGGAATAGCAGCATTCCAAATGTGATGTCCCAACTGCAGAGGCACAGGGTGTGGCTAATAGGTGAGCCATGGTTCCCACCGAGTATATGTTGGAATATGCCTATAGTGTGGGCCATATATGATAGTGTGTGGCTAAATGTTGTCCCACAATATTTGCAGGTGACTCTGGCTGCCCAAACGTATAATGGCTGCTGCCCCTGTGAGGAATGCCAGGACAAGGGCAGAAAAATGTTATAATGAGGCACATGGGTGAACCAGAAGGCTCATTGAAAGGACCTTTGGCCTCCTGAAGGCCAGGTTCCAGTGCCTCCATCTAACAGGTTGATCCCTGTGCTACTCACCCAAGAAGGTCTGCCAGATAGTAGTGGCATGCTGCCTGTTGCACAACCTGGCACTCTGACACCAAGTACCCGTTTCTATAGAAGAAAGAGACTGGAGATGCCCCTGTGGCAGCAGTGGACCCTGAGGACAATGAGGATGAGGAGGCAGAGGATGAGGATGTGAACAACAGAACATCTGTGATATGTCAGTACTTCCAATGACACACAGTTGAGACAGTGCAACTTTACATTTCTATGACTTTGGTTGTATTCTGTGTGGCATTGGCATGCTGCCATTTTCCACTTCTTTGCCCAACTACTGTTGTTACTGTGGCTATTCATTTTGCAGATGTTGTTGATATGACACATTCTCCTGGTGTGATCACAACAGCCAGCTACAGGTCATTAATTCTATGCTCATTCTATGTACAGTTCATTTGCAATGGTTGTAGCTGTTTCAATCAATACACATTTGAAATACATGAAATACTTGTAGTCGATTTGTATACAAGGGTGTTTATTGTAGTGCTAACATATAGAGGGGTTAAGTGCAATGGAATGGGGTGATGATGGAGGAAAGTCCAGGGTATTGTTCCAGTCTGTTTGTAGCACAGGTGAATTGTCCATGGGGTCATAGGAATGGGAGCAATGGCAGTTCAAGGTGCACAAGGTAACTGAGTGGGACACAAGGGGGACAATCAGGATAGCCTCATTTCCTGGCAGTGGTCTTGGCAAGAGTCTCTGGCTTCTGTCTGGTTCGCAGAGAACATTTGCGGGGTGGTTCACCTACTGCAAGGGAGGGGTGCTGGTGTCCTGTTGGTCCTGTATCGAGGCCTCCTGGCCACTAGCTTCAGCGGAAGTGGAGGGCTGTTCAGATGACTGGCTAATGGTAGGGGCCCGCTGGTGTGACACTGCCTCCTTCATAATGTTGGTCATGTCTGCCAGCACCCCTGCTATGGAGATCAGGGTGTTGTTGATGGCCTGCAAGTCCTCCCTGATCCCCTGATTCTGTCCCTCCTGCAGCTGCCTGTTCTCCTGCACATTGCCTAGGATCTGGCCCATCGTGTTCTGGGAATGTTGATAGGCTCCCAGGTTCTCGGAGAGTGCCTCCTGGAGAGTCTGTCCCTACCCCTGTCCTCCCCCTGGTGCAGAGCAGTCCTCCCAGTGTCCCCATTGGCCTGTTCCTCGGTCCCCTGAACAGTGTGCCCACTGCCACTGACCCCAGGTCCCTGATTGTCTTGTGTGCGAGGTGTGGCCTGGGGTCCCTGTACAGGTGGTCACACTGCTGATTGAGTTGTCCTGGGCACAGAGGTGTGGGTACGCTGGGTGGGTGCTGTGGTGCTGGTTCCTGCTTGGGGAGGATCTGTGGTGGTCTGTGACTGGGTTTGGGTGACCAACTGTCCAGTGGTCTCCGATGGGCCAGGTAGATCATCCAGATGCAGAAGTCCAGAGTTACTGTCATCAATGTGGGCCTCTTCTGTTGGGGGACTGGATAGTGATGGCACCTCCTCTCCAGTGCCATTGGTTGGGGTACCTGTGGGGATGTAAATGATGTGTTAAGCTTCAGGGGTCTGACATTTGTACTTCCCTAGCTTCCCCTCTGTGGTTGTTGTTCCCCTGCAACCTTTTGCTTGTGTATGTTGGTGTATTGTGGGATTGTTAGTTTCCCGATTCTGTGCATGCTTTAGTGATGAGTGGTCATGCAGGACCTTGAGGGGTGTCCATGCATTGGTTCAGCATGCAGGGCTTGGCATTGGGATTAGTGTGGTGTGATGGTGGAGTGTGTGGGATGTAGTGGAGTGATGGGACTGTGGGTGAGAATATGTGATAGCATGCAGCTATTGGAGGTGGTAATTGTTAAAGGTTGACTTACCAGTGTCCAGTCCTCCTCCAACTCTGTCCAAGCCCTCAGGGTGCAGTATTGCCATGCTGTGAGCTGTAGGGGAGGAGATGGGGGTCCACCGTCAGTCCTCTGTATAGCGAGCTAGTGTCTTGCTGCTATGGAATGTACCTTTCCCCGTAGGTCATTCCACCTCTTCCTGATGTTGTCCCTTGTTCTGGGGTGCTGTCCCACGATGTTGACCCTGTCCACGATTCTTCGCTATAGCTCCATCTTCCTTGCTATTAATATCTGCTGCCCCTGTGCTCCAAAGAGCTGTGACTCTACCCTGACTATTTCCTCCACCGTGTCGCTTAACTCCTCCTCAGTGAAACGGGGGTGTCTTTGTGGTGCCATGGGTGTTATGTGATATGAGTTGATGAGGGTATGTTGGGTAATGGGTTGGGGTGTGTGATGTGGAGCACTGAGGGCTGTATGTGTCTAGTTGTCGCAGTGCTCTTGGTGTCTGTCTGGTGGCAATGATTTGTATTCGTAAAGGGTTGTGGGTACTGTGAGGGTGTGTTTTATAGCGGTGTGGGTGTGTGGGTGTGGTGTGTAAATGGGTGTCAGGTGTGTGTTGTTTGAATTGTCCAATGTGGTGTTGTTTTGTCTGTTGGTGTCCATTGTGAGCGCGGCGGTAAGTACCGCCAATGGTTTACGCCATTGAATGTCCGCCGTGGTGATTAGTGGGTCATAATGTGATGGGCATGGTTCTGTTGGCATAAGGGTGTGGGTTTTGAGACTGCCAGTTTATCACTGACCTTTGGTCTGGCGGATTTGTGTATGTGGCTGTATTCTGTCAGATTGGTGTGTGTGTGTGTCATAACATGGTGAACGGATATTCGCCAGTGCAGCAGTAAGTTGGCGGCCGTCAGCACGGCGGTAAGCAGCATTTACCGCAAATGTCATAATGAGGGCCTAAGTCCCTATAAATAATCAACATTTACTTCTTCTTGTTCTAGTGATAAATTATTTTGCATCTTGTTGAGTGTTGAGAATAAATATTATTCATCTGCTACATGTATCCAAATTATGTCAGATTTCTGAATCTAAATATATTACACTCCTGTCAGTCATTAAACGTTGTAACAAATTTTATAGTGCAGAATTATCTAATTTTTGTTCAATTTGGTTTAACCTGGAAACCTTCAATTTCTCTGTCATTTTTCATTTTTTTCTTCTTAACACCCTCTGTGTTGTCCTTCTGTCCTTTCTCTTCTTGAGGGTCTGTAGAATGTTTTGTAATCTTCCACTTTGGACAGATGATCCATTTCTCATACACTGGGTACTGGCCTAAATGTGGAGCAAATAGACTTCATTACTGATTGTACCCTCTTACATAGCTTGCATCAGCACTAACTTTCTTCTCATCAAAGTCAATCAATAACAAACTGGACAATGTTCTAATTCTCAATAATGCTAGATATGACATTCCTTCTTTGAGAACAGAACTTTCAACATTAACAAAATCTGTACCTACACCTAAATCTTAGGATTTATTGATGGTTACAGCATATGTTAGAGAGAGTGGGAACTGTTGCCACCAGATATAAGTATTTTACAATAAAAAATTGTTCAGTACATTGGCCAATCTTCTTCAATTCATCGATCTGATCAAAAAAGTTTATAGCCAAATATTCTACCTCATCTCTGCTTGGAAAATTAATGAAATCAATACCTTTATCCATTGTACCGTTTACTAACTCTTTCTAAAAATTTCAATTATGTAACAAAATAACTTCACAATTTTTGCATTTTTTTCTAATCCTCCTGTCTTGGATCCAGATTTCTCCGAAAAAAACAATTTTGCTTGCAGTGTATCTGTCAGTAGTACTGGGACTCCATGATGTTCCATTTTATCAATAGTTGTAATTTCCAAAATATCTTCTTTCTCCAGTTGGAGTAATTTTCCATTAAAGTTGGAGCATTTCTGAAGTGTTGACATTAAACAAACATTAGATTTCTCTTGTTTAATGAAATTACATTTGTTCTGCTGCTGTACTATTATATGGGAATAGACTCTAGATAAGGTGGCTTTCCAAAGAACGTTTCCCTTGTTTTGTAAGCACTTCCACTCTAATGTACTTCATCATAGCTCCATATTCTATATCAGATGCCTGCCGCATATTTTTCACTAAAGCTTTGTATTTAAGGTTTAACCAAATATTCACATTGCCAATACTTCCCAGGGAATTTCTTGTTTCAGTAAGGAAAAGTGTTTTGAAAAACAGGTTGTCCTTTTGCAGGGGTAAATTGGAGTAGGTCAATAAACAAATTAAATACTTAAAGAGTACATCACAGTTTGTTCTTAAAGTCTGCTACATCCTTAAGTGTATGAAAACATGCATTATGTTTGCTACCATGCTGACTTCATCAATGATTAGAAGCTTCAGTTTTTTCAATATTCTTGCTAGCTCATGGCATGTGTCACCAGATAGTTTCTGATATTCCAGTTTATTGTCATGTTCAAAAGGCAGCATTAGTGGTTAATGTGGAGTAATTAATTTAATGCTATATGCAGCTATTCCTGTTGGTGCTGTTACTACACTTGACAAATTTGAAACTCTAGCCTTCTGTAAGTAACCAGTATGAACTTTAACTAGAAAGTTTTTCCCAGTGCCAGCTAGAGCACTGATGTATAGAAATATTGGTTCATATGAAGAATATGCACATTGTTTCTTGTCTTGGAGAATCCATGTTCTATTTTAACTTTAATTTTGTTGTACATTTCTCTCTGTTCATTGTTTACTTGTCCCCCGACCTGCTCGAAATCAGGTTTCTTCTCTTGTCTGTTACATTGCTATTTACACCTCATACAGAGCTATAGTTGCTTCATTTTGAATTAATGGTTGTCCAAGAGGATCTTGACTTGCTGGTGCAGAATGTTGGCTGCTTTGTTAATTCTACACATACAAAATGAATAGGCATCATGTGGCATGCCTTTTGTATGCCAATGATTTAATAATACTTCATCAGACAGAGATAAGTTTGTAAAGAAAGCTGGATGCATACTCAGATTATTGCCAAGCAAAAAAGTTACTGGTGAATTGGAAGAAGACGAAAGTGCTGTGTTTTGGCAGGAAAGCCACTGGATTTAGTTGGTACTCGAGGGGCACAGTGGTGGATCAGGTGAACAAATACAAGTATTTGGGGGTTTGGTTCATGGCATAATTGATGTAGGATGTACAGATCGAAGCAGTAAAAGTAAAAGCTTTTGCTTCAGTAAGCGGCCTGAAGAAATGTAGCGGGGACTATGGTGAGATATCCCACAGACCAATACTAAAAGCCTACACAGCCATGAAACCCTCACAGGTTTGTATGGAGCCGAGTTATTGTGGGTGAGTGGGAAAAGTGATTGGGAGAAGGAGGAAGAGAAATGTTTGAAAAATATTATGTTCCTACCACTGTCAGCAATGTCGGTTGAGGGCAGGAGAAGAGCAAAAGGTTGCATTATGATGCAAGTATGAGATCATGGAAGGGGAAATGAAATGGGCTAAGTGCTTAAGGGAAAGCTTGGTGGATATTTGTAGTATTATGAAGGTAAAGCTGGGCCCGGGGAAATTTAATTTGGAGGTTTCAAAGAAGATATCAAAACACATGGCAAAGAATTGCCTAGAGAATGTGATCGGAAATATTTAGGGGGTAAAAGTTCTGTCCCGCTTCTGCTAAATTCATGAGGAAATGTAGATTGATTCCATTATTTGGATTTTTTACCCAATCACTGGATAAGACATGAATTATTGAGGGCAAGAATTGGAATAGAAAAGGATTACGGTTCAATGGAGATAAAATCAACTTTGATGGATGCTGCTGGCAAATGTACTTGTGGCCTAGGAACTAAATGCAATATTTTGCACATTCTAATGGATTGTTGGACAGTTCTGCACCCAAAGAGAACATTTTTACGTACAATATTTAAAAAATATGGAATTAGACATAGAGCAGAAGAGGTTGCACTCTTGACTGAGATGTGATTCTTTGATGCTGCATGCGCCATTGACAGGTTTTTGATTGCTGTATAAAGATTATAGGTGTGTCCGAATAGTGATTATTACCATTCTGATGTGGTTATTTTATAAAGATTGGTATAATGTATGTTGGGGGAAGTTAGATGTAAGGGGTATATGGATATGGTTCAAAGATTTTAAAGACGATTTTAATGTTTTATTTAGAGGAATGTTATTATATTTATGTAGAAGTTGTTCATAAGTATGTTTTTTTTGTTGTTTAAAGACATTTCGTCTGAAGAAACATTCGTTGAATTTGAGTCAGTACTATAGTTATTTCAGCAGCAACTATTTCTTCCTGTTCAATCTTATCTTTCAACATTTCAAGTACTTGGAAACATAAAACACTAAGGGCCTCAGTACGACCCTGGCGGCTGGCGGTAAGCTGGCGGTAACACCGGCAACAGGCTGGCGGTGTTCCGCCAGCTATTATGACCATGGTGCATTAGCCACAGCCATACTACCGGCCCCTCCAATATACCGCCACACTTCCGCCTGGCGGTCATAATCCCCAGAGCAGGAGTCCCCAACCACCAGCCTGTCCACAGCAGTAAACACCATCATGGAAAGGCTGGCGGTAAAGGGCATTTGGGGTGCCCCTGGGGGCCCCTGCACTGCCCATGCACTTGGCATGGGCAGTGCAGGGGGCCCCAGACACAGCCCCATTGCGCATTTCACTGCATGAATTTCGGGCAGTGAAATGCGCGACGGGTGCTACTGCACCCGCTGCACATCAACATTGCTGCCGGCTCTATTAAGAGCCGGCTGCAATGTTAATGTGACTTTTCTGCTGGGCTAGCGGACGGAAACACTTTTACCATCCGCTGGCCCAGCGGAAAAGTCATAATAGGGAGCCAGATATACCGCCAGCACTGGCGGTATACTGGCGCCTGCAGCTTCGGCGGTCTTTGTAAAAGACCGCCAAGTTGTAATGAGGGCCTAAATACTGTCATTTATGGTGTCGAATGCGTCTTCATAACAGACATTGGCCCTCATTACAACCCTGGCGGTTGGTGTTAAAGCGGCGGTAAGACCTGCAACAGGCCGGCGGTAAAAAAAATGGAACTATAACCGCAGCGGAAAACGCTAACATAGACAGCCACTTTAACACTCCGACCGCCAAAGCGGTACAAACAAACAGCATGGCTGTCACCGCCAACAGACAGGCGGAAGACAATGTACCGCCCACACTATTATGAGAGGCCAATCCGCCACCTTTTCCGGGGCGGATTCAACGCAAACAAAAACACGGCGGAAACTGGACATGGAAGGGAAAACTCTCACCTCTACACACCCCATGAGGAACCAGGACGCCATGGAGCCAGAACTCCAAAATCTACCTGCGATTGTCTTCCTGCTCCTCTACCAGGAGCACGACTGACGGCTGCGACGACCACAGTGAGTACTGCACCTACGACACGGGGGGAAAGAGAGTGACACACACACACACGCAACACCCCTACCCCCACCCTCACACACAACAACACACACACCAATACATGCTGCAACATTACATTTACACCTCCCAAAGCCCCCTGGAAGAAAGCAAGGACAAAAGGAAATGAGGTGAACGATTGTAATCAGGAAAAATCCATTTGTCAAAAATATACATATAAACTATTAACAAATATGTGTACCAAGAATTCAAGTCCATGTACTGCACCTACATAGTCCATGGATGACTGGGCCCAAAATGCGTGGGCGAGGCACACACTCAATACCCGATCCAAACGGAGAGAACACTGCAGGGCATCAGATCGAAATAAAACAGGCACCTCAGGAGGAAGGGAAGGGGGGCACCTCAGCTGGATGAGTGCACGACGCCAACTCCATGAGGGGGCTTCATGCCCATTGATGTATCCTGGATAGTGCAAAGCCACAGTCTCTCAAGTCTCTCCAGTGGGTGGTTTGCCCACTGCTTTATCCTGGGGAGTGCAAAGCTACAGTCTCTCAAATCTCTCATGTGGGTGGTTTGCCCACTGCTGTATCCTGGGGAGTGCAAAGCCACAGTCTCTCAAGTCTCTCCAGTGGGTGGTTTGCCCACTGCTTTATCCTGGGGAGTGCAAAGCCACAGTCTCTCAAGTCTCTCAAGTGGGTGGTTTGCCCACTGCTTTATCCTGGGGAGAGCACAGCCACAGTCTCTCAAGTCTCTCAAGTGGGTGGTTTGCCCACTGCTTTATCCTGGGGAGTGCAAAGCCACAGTCTCTCAAGTCTCTCCAGTGGGTGGTTTGCCCACTGCTTTATCCTGGGGAGTGCAAAGCCACAGTCTCTCAAGTCACTCCAGTGGATGGTTTGCCCACTGCTTTATCCTGGGGAGTGCAAAGCCACAGTCTCTCAAGTCTCTCCAGTGGGTGGTTTGCCCACTGCTGTATCCTGGGGAGTTCAAAGCCACAGTCTCTCAAGTCTCTCCAGTGGGTGGTTTGCCCACTGCTTTATCCTGGGGAGTGCAAAACCACAGTCTCTCAAGTGGATAACAGTCTCCACTGGTTCTGGAGGGGGCTTTGTGCCCAGAGTGCTTCATCCTGCCAAGGACTGATGTAATGGATGCCTTTCTCCACTGGTTCTGGAGGGGGATTTGTGCCCAGAGTGCTTCATCCTGCCAAGGACAGAGGTAGTGGATGTCATTCTCCACTGGTTCTGGAGGGGGCTTTGTGCCCAGAGTGCTTCATCCTGCCAAGGACAGAGGTAGTGGATGTATCTCTCCACTGGTTCTGGAGAGGGCTTTGTGCCCAGAGTGCTTCATCCTGCCAAGGACTGAGGTAGTGGATGTCTTTCTCCGCTGGTTCTGGAGGGGGCTGTGTGCCCAGAGTGCTTCATCTTGCCAAGGACAGAGGTAGTGGATGTCATTCTCCACTGGTTCTGGAGGGGGCAATGTGCCCAGAGTGCTTCATCCTGCCCAAGGACTGAGGTAGTGGATCTGACACTCCACTGATGGTGGGGCAACATGGAAGCTGTCCAGGCCCCTGGAACTGACCACCAGCCTTGTACGAATGACCAATTGGGATGGCAGCCATGTCTGCGGTGGTGCCACTGGCACAGGATGTGGCGCAGCCGCTGGCAGTGCTGGCAGCAGCCTCAGAAGTGGCGGTGCTCGCGGCACTCATTGGGCAGTGGTGCTGGTGGGGGGCTCACTGAGCGTGCTGCTGGTGGCGGTGTCCTGGGTGGCGGTGCTTCTGGGGGGCTCACTGAGCATGCTGCTGGCGGCGGTGTCCTGGGCAGTGGTGCTGCTGGGGGGCTCACTGAGTGTGCTGCTGGCGGCGGTGTAATGAGCGGCGGTGCCCGTTGCGGCGATGTGTGTGGCGGTGCCAGTGGTGGTCTTCTCCGCCGTGCAGGTTGGCAGCAACTTCCCTTTCTTTCTCTGGCCCTTCCCCACCTTGGAAGGTGGTGCAGCTGTCTTACCACTCCCAACTGTTGTCCTGGCTGAGCCCTTGGTGGCAGGTGTTTTGGCCTTCTCCCTCTGGGCTTTGGGTAACTTCTTTTGTTTTAGAGGTGGGGGAATGTCCTTGGCCTGGCTACTTGGGACAGTGGCTGCCCTGCTGCTTGGCACACTCCAGAAGCCGGTTACTGTTGGCACCACTGTTCCCGGTGATGTGGTGGCTGAGGTGCTGGGTTGGGACCTAGAAAGGCGAGCCCTAGGGGACGGAAGGGGTAGGGGAGGTGAAGGGAAGAGGTCAAGGTTTGACAGGAAAAGTTTTTAGACACACTGGGACGGGTAGATGGAGGGGGTTTGGGAGTGGAGGAAGAGGTAGTGATTGTAGGAGGTGTTTGTTTGCTGACTTTGGGTGAAGGTGCATGTGCTGAAGGCTGTCGTGAGGTGGATGGCTGTTGGGTGGGTGTGTGACTGCGTTTGTGTAGTGTGGGAGGAGGGCTCACAGACACACTGGGAGAGGACACAGGGGATGTGTGAATGGTAGCGGGGGTGGTGAGTGCACGTGAGCGGTGTGTGGTGATGTGCGTGCTGGTGATGGAGGTAGTGGCTGAAGATGTAGTGCATGCAGGTGTGAGTGGAGACGTGACAGGGAGGGAGGAGGGAGACGTGGAGGAGGGGGACACAGTCGAGGCAGAGGCTGTTGGTATGTCTGCATGGGTATTATGCTTGTGTGAGTGCCTGTGGGATGTGTGGTGCTTATGTTTGCCAAAGCTACCCTTGTGTGTTGAGGTGTGTGCATGCTGGTCTAATTATGTGCTTGGGATGGGCTGAGGTACTGGGGATTGGGTCTGGGTGGAGGAAGTTGGAGTGGGAGGATGGACACAGGGACAATGGCTGCCATCAGTGCTGAGGCCAAAGTCTGAAAAGCTCACTGAAGGGCTGCCTGACCAGAATAAATGCCCTCCAGGTATGCATTTGTCTGTTGCAACTGCCTCTCTACACCCTGGATGGCATTCAGACTGGTAGACTGCCCAACAGTGAAGTATCTGAGGAGGTCAATGGCCTCCTCACTGAGGGCAGCAGGGCTGACAGCGGCAGGGGCTGAGGTGCCTGGGGCGAAGGAGATGCCCACCCTCCTGGGTGAGCGGGCACGGGCACGGGACACACGTTGAAGGGCTGCTGGCAGGGCAGTGCTGGTAGGGGGGTGGCAGCTGTACCTGTAGATGCGGGGGGCTTCTTAGGAACACTGGGACGGGTAGATGGAGAGGGTTTGGGAGTGGAGGAAGAGGTAGTGGTTGTAGGAGGTGTACGTTTGGTGACTTTGGGTGAAGGTGCATGGGCTGGAGGCTGTCGTGAGGCGGATGGCTGTTGGGTGGGTGTGTGGCTGCGTTTGTGTACCTTGGGTGGTGGCCTCACAGACACACTGGGAGAGGACACAGGGGACGTGTGAATGGTAGTGGGGGTGGGGACTGCACGTGGGTGGGGTGTGGTGGTGGGTGTGCTGGTGATGGATGTAGTGGCTGAGGATGTAGTGCATGCAGGTGTGAGTGGAGACGAGACAGGGAGGGAGGAGGGAGACAAGGAGGAGAGGGACACAGTGGAGGCAGTGGATGTTGGTGTGTCTGCATGTGTCTGATGCTTGCGTGAGTGCCTGTGGGATGTGTGGTGCTTATGTTTGCCAGAGCTTCCCTTGTGTGTTGACTTGTGTGCATGCTGGTCTGATGGTGTGCTTGGGATAGGCTGAGATATAGGGGTTTGGGTCTGGGTGGAGCAAGTTGGAGGGGGGAGGCTAGAGACAGGGACAATGGCTGTCATCAGTGCTGAGGCCAGAGTCTGAAAAGCTCACTGATGGGCTGCCAGACCAGAGTGAATGCCCTCCAGGTATGCATTGGTTTGTGGCAACTGCCTCTCTACACCCTGGATGGCATTCAAAATGGTAGACTGCCCAACAGTGAGGGACCTGAGGAGGTCAATGGCCTCCTCACTGAGGTCAGCAGGGGTACCAGGGGCAGGGGCTGAGGTGCCTGGGACGAAGGAGATACCCACCCTCCTGGGTGAGCGGCAATGGGACACACGCTGAGGGGCTGCTGGGAGGGTGGTGCTGGTAGGGGGGGTGGCGGCTGTAACTGTAGATGCGGTGGGCACAGAGGGGCCTGCCACTGCAAGGGAGCTCCCATCAGAGGAGGAGTCGGTGTTGCTGGTCTCAGCTCCTGTCCCTGCCGTGGAGCTCCCCTCGCCCTCCGTCCCACTGGTGAATTCTGAGCCCGTAGTCTCGCCATCCAGGGCCATGTGGGATGCAGCTCCCTCCTGCTCCGGTGGCACAGCTCCTCCGCCTGATGATGCTAATGCACACAAGAACAGGGAGACCACACAAAGGGGGGGAAAGAAAGTAGAAAGACATGTTCAGTGCATGCAATACCGCTACAGTTGGCGGACGCTACAGACACAGTAGACCTCTGCACTATGCCATGCACCTACAGTTCCCTAATTAATCACAGGAACATGGGGTACAAGGCCTCTGCCTGATTGCTGCACACATGGAAGTCACAGGAGCCTGACAAGGGGTAGATGGCTCTTAACACTGGTGCGGTGGGGTGCCACATAGCCTGCCTCACAAAGGGACCTTGCCTACAAAACTCACCATGGCCTAGGGGAACCCTCAGCCCACCTCCCCCACCCAGACACCTCCAATGCGCGCTGAATCAGATGAATGTGACGGTACTCACCCCCTTGTGGCTGCTGTGAGGCCCTCAAGCACCCATCCAACTCCGGATATGCCACTGCCAGGATCCGGAACATCAGGGGGGTCATGGTGCGATGGGCACCCCTCCCACGTTGGGAGGCCATCCCCAGCTGGGCCTCCACTGTCTTTTGCTCCAGCGGCGAATGTCCTCCTATTTTTTCCGGCAGTGGGTGCTCTGTCTGTGGTGGACCCGCAGGGCCTGGACGTCCTTGGCGATGGCACGCCAAATATCCTTCTTCTGGTGGGCGCTGACCTACAGGAATAGTAAAAGGGAAAAGGAAAAACGATAACCGTCCGGACCGTCACAGTCATTGGCCCACGTTCCCACCCTTGTCCTGACACACATCCACTCACTGTCGTTTCATGCACGCCTCATTCCCCCCCTTCTCCCATCCACACCACTCCAAACAGGCACTGCCCATACAGCATGCTCACAGTGTACTCACCTGTTTGTCTGAAGGACCGTAGAGTAGCATGTACTGGGGGAGGACCCCATCCAATAGTTTGTCCAGCTCCTCCGATGTAAAGGCAGGGGCCCTTTCCCCAGACACTTGAGCCATTATTGCTTCCAGACTGAGGACAAAGCAGCACTTGCAGTGTAGGTCCTCTCCTGTCGAAGATCAGGTATCAAGTGATTGAACAGAGAGAAAATGGTGGTCACGTCCGCGGCGGTGTGTACCGTCACAGCCGGCGTACATCGTCATTGGCTCCTGGGACCCATAGGGTCCAATGTTAACCAATACAGGATTGCGCCGCGGTCTTCGACCGCCTACCGCGACGGTGTACAACGCCAGCGCAGTTACCTCATATCCCATTGTCCCACTTTACAGGTCAGGCAGCCGCCATTTCATGGGCCCACAAGGCATTATTTTGGACTGCGTCACACATATCTAGGCCTTGCCTAAACACTCATACAGGCATATGTCGATTTGCCAATATTTCAGAACAAGCTGTGTTTCCGTACCTCAGAGTTGGTTGACTCTCTGCTCGCTGTTCTCCTCCATAGGCACCGTCTGCTGGGGCATGTGAGGATATGGCGGCATCCTCCGGTGGACCTGTCGACAATGGAGGAGCGACATGTGATCATCACCTACAAACTTGATTGTGCCACAATCCAGGAACTGTGTGCCCAGTTGGAGCCAGACCTGATGTCAGCTATCCGCCATCCCACAGGAATCCCCCCTCAAGTACAGGTGCTGTCAGTACTCCATTTCCTAGCAAGTGGGTCATTTCAAACTACAGTGGCCATAGCATCAGGGATGTCCCAGCCTATGTTTTCCAACATGTTGTCCAGAGTGGTGTCTGCCCTGCTGAAACACATGCAGAGCCACATCGTTTTCCCTTAGGTGGAGGATTTGCCTACAGTGAAAGGTGATTTCTATGCCCTGGGTCATAACCCCATTATCATAGGTGCCATTGATGGGGCACATGTGGCTTTGGTCCCCCTCCGCAGGAGTGAACAGGTGTACAGAAACCGGAAGAGTTACCATTCGATGAATGTGCAGATGGTGTGTTTGGTAGACCAGTACATCTCCCATGTGAATGCCAAATTCCCTGGCTCAGTGCATGACGCTTACATTTTGAGAAATAGCAGCATCCCTTATGAGATGGGGCAACTCCAGAGGCACCGTGTGTGGCTATTAGGTGAGGACATGGACCCAATACAGTGTGAATAGTTGTCTGGGTCTGGGGATGTCCCTATGAGTTAGTGTGTGTCTAACAGTTGTCCCTCGCCATTTGTAGGTGACTCTGGTTACCCCAACCTGTCATGGCTACTGACCCCAGTGAGGAATCCCAGGACCAGGGCAGAGGAACGCTACAATGAGGCACATGGGCGAACTAGGAGGGTTAAAGAGAGGACCTTCGGCCTCCTGAAGGCCAGGTTCCGGTGCCTCCATATGACAGGTGGTTCCCCTTTCTCTCACAAAAGAAGGTGTGCCAGATCATCGTGGCCTGCTGCATGCTTCACAACTTAGCTTTGCGACGACAGGTGCTTTTTCTGCAGGAGGATGGCCCAGATGGAGGTGTTGTGGCAGCTGTGGAGCCGGTGGACAGTGAAGATGAGGAAGCAGAAGAAGAGGACATAGACAACAGGAACACAGTGATCCTGCAATACTTCCAGTGAGACACAGGTAAGAAGACAACACAGCCTGCTACATCTGATTTAATTCTACTACCTCTCATCTGTCTGTCATTTTCACCCAGTGTATGGTCACTGAGTTGTCACTTTCCCTTACGATTTCACAGATGTGGGTCCCACTGTGTGACATCTGCTTTGTTTCCGCATGGACTAGAGCTATGTGACATAGGTTTGTTGACATTACATTTGATATAGCATTTTGCCACTGTTATTGCAAATACACATTTTCGAAAGCACAGACTGACTCCAGATTTATTTTTAATTTAAGGGTGTTTATTTAAGTGCTCAATAGTGGAGGGGGTTGGAAAATGGTCAGGGGTGATGGTGGAGGAATGTCCATGGCAGAGTCCAGTCTATTAGTCTCGCAGGTGCATTGTCCAAAGGGGCATAGGAAGTGGAGCTGGGGCAGTTTAAGTATGGACAGGGTGACAAAGTGGGACGGAAGGATGACAATCAGGGCGGTCTCTTTTCTTGGCAGGGGTCTTGGCATTGTTCTCTGTCTTTGTCCTGGAACTCAGGGACCGCTTGCGGGGTGGTTCTCTGTCTGCAGGGGGAGGGTGCTGGTGTGGTGGTCCTGTGACGGTGCCTCCTGTCCACTAGCGCCGGCGGAGGTGGTGGGCAGTTCATCGTCCAGGCTAGTGTCAGGGGCCCCTTGTTGTGCCACAGTGTCCCTCCTGGTGTTCACAAGTTCCTTCAGCACCCCTACAATGGTGCCCAGGGTGGAATTGATGGATTTGAGTTCCTCCCTGAAGCCCAAATACTGTTCCTCCTGCAGCCTCTGGGTCTCCTGAACTTGCCCAGTACCATTGCCATCGTCTCCTGGGAATGGTGGTAGGTTCCCATGATGTTGGAGAGGGCCTCATGGAGAGTGGGTTCCCTGGGCCTGTCCTCCCCCTGTCGCACAGCAGCCCTCCCAGTTCCCCTGTGTTCCTGGGCCTCTGTCCCCTGAACCGTGTGCCCACTACCACTGCCCCCAGGTACCTGTTGTTGTTGGGGTGGTGGGTTAGCCTGGGTTCCCTGTAGTGGTGGACACACTGCTGATTGACGTGTCCTGGGGACAGAGGTATGGGCCCGCTGGGTGGGTGCTGTGCTGGTGTTTCCAGAGAGGGTAAGCTCTGTAGTGGCCTGTGCCAGTGTGAGGGGAACCGACTGTCCTGAGGTCCCAGATGGGCCGGGCTGGTCATCTTGATCCAGTTGGACAGAGCTGCTGTCATCACTGTGGGCCTCTTCTGTGGGTGGAGTGGACATATCTGGACCCTCCTGTCCGTTGACATTGGGTAGGGGTCCTACAGGAGTGTAAAGGCATGATTATTGAATCTGTGTGCAATGGTGTGCAATGGGTGGGTGACCGTGTACCCCAGTGCTTGCATTCCTGTGTAGGACCTTGTGTGATAATGGTTTAGGGGGGTGTATGGGTATGTGTAGTGGCCATGCATTGGTGATGGGTGTCTATGCTTTGGTGTTACATGCAGGGCTTGAGTTTGGGATGTGTGGTTTGTGATATTGGGACATACGTGAGGAGTTGGAGTGATGGGGGTGAGGGCGAAGGTGGGGATTATGTGATAGCATGCAGGTAGGTGGGGGATGTAATAGTTAAGATTTGACTTACCAGAGTCCATTCCTCCAGCTACTCCAGCGAGGCCCTCAGGATGCAGCATTGCCAAGACCTGCTCCTCCCATGTTGTTAGTTGTAGGGAGGAGGTGGGGGTTCACCGCCAGTCCTCTGAACCGCGATGTGGGGTCTTGAGACCACAGAACGCACCTTCCCCAGTAGGTCGTTCCACCTCTTCATGATGTCATCACTAGTTCGTTGGTGCTGTCCCACTGCATTGACCCTGTCCATGATTCTTCGCCATAGCTCCATCTTCCTAGCTATGGTGGTGTGCTGCACCTGTGATCCGAATAGCTGTGGTTCTGCCTGGATGATTTCAGTCACCATGACCCTGAGCTCCTCCTCAGAGAACCTGGGGTGTCTTTGCGGTGCCAATGGGTGGTGTGGATGATGTGTGGGGTGGTGTGTGTTGTGATGTGTGGGGTGATATTTAGAGGTGTGTTGTGTGAGGTGCATGGATGTTGTGTGAGTGATGGTGTGGAGGGCCTGTGGATGCTAGTTTGTAGATGGTGGTGTCTCTCTCTGGCCCTCAGTCGCAATTGTTGACGTAAGGGTTTGTGGGTGATGTGGGTGTTTGTTTTATATTGAATTGGGTGTGTGGGAGTGGTGTGTGTATGTGTATCAGGTGTGTGTATTTTGAAATATCCAATGTGGTTGTGTTTTGTATATGTGTGTGTATTTTGAGCGCAGCGGTGTGTACCGCCAAAGGAATACTGCGGTTGAAAGACCGCTGAGTGGATTCGTGGGTCGTGATATTGTGGGCGTATTCCTGTTGGCGTGACGGTGTTGGTTTTGTTATCGCCAGTTTATCACTGACCTTTGGTGTGGCGGACTTGTGTGGGTGTCTAAATTTTGGTGGATTCCGAGCTGTGGGTCATAATGACCGTGGCGGAATTCCGCGGCAGTGTGTTGGCTGTCTTCTGCACGGTGGTAAGCGGCTTTTACCGCCAATGTTGTAATTACCACCATAATGTTGCTCTTATTACTTTACTAACATCAACTAACTCTTGCCATATCTTTTTGCTCTTGGTAGGGACACCATTAACAAGGATTTTAAGTCCTTTTTCCAAATCTCTCTCCACCACTACAGCTTCAATATTCTACTTGAAATCTAATGTCAAGTACATAAGGCTACCTTTAAGTACTTTCTGGAGCTCAGTTTGTGGTAACTTTCCTGTCTTTGGCTCCATACAGACTATAGCTTGAAATGTATGTAGGTATTATGTAAGTATAGATTTATAAAAATTCACATCTTGAACTTCTTGTGGAGATGACACTAGTTATAGCTTGCTATGCACTATTCTGGATGGCATAATATTCTCCTCTAACTTATTAAATCATTACTTACATATAATTTGACTTGTGGAACAATCAATGTGTTCCTCTATGAATAAATAAGCTCAAATTCTTGCCACTTATCTCTATTGTCTTCAAAGACACAATAACATAACGAGTTTGACTTTAGTAGTGAGTGTATCAACAACATATACAAAAACAGTCCAGTTTGTCTGAACAGACTGTTTTAAACTTTCAAATCTCTTCATGAAAGTTATCAATAGTAATACCTGTCTCCTGTCTCCTGTTCTCCTACACCTCCAGATACCAAGTCCTCATTTACCCAACACTCCTGTTGGGGTCCTAAGAAATAAAACTGTACATCATCACAAACTTTTTCTACCTCTGCCACTGAACCATGCAAAAGAGCTCTATTTATTTCTTCTAAACATAGTTCAGGGGTCTTTACACGGTAAAGCCTCCTAACTAAAGTTTGCATTTGAGAGAGGTGTACTGCTAGCCTTCTAAAATAATGAAAGGTGCTTTGGCACACTTTCTTTGATTAACATGCTTGCGAATGTCCATGTAGATTTGTATATTTCCTTACTTTGCATGGATCAAATCCTTGTAAAATTGACAATTTTTGTTTAAGGTTTTTGCATTGAAAGATACATAGAACATTTCTCAATATGTCAATATGATTGCTGCCGAACACTACGAATAATGCTACAGTTCCACAAAGAGGGCTGCCTACGCCTTCCCTATACCTCTTCAGCTATGACTTCCTCTACATTTCTAGGTACTATTACCTCTTTTTCAGAAGGATAATCATCTTTCATCTTATAACATCACCCAGATTCATCACCTGCATACACTAATGTGTTCTTTTGCAAGTAGCTTTCTTCATTAAAGAAATGCTCAGTACAAGAGGTTTATCTCCACTCTGAAAAAGTTAGTTCTATTGACTAGTCTTTTCTTTTGACTTTTTCTCCTCATACTCCACACTATTTTATTTAGTGTTTTCATTATGTTTAGAATAAAGATAAGAATGAATAGCGTTCTTTTCATAGCAAAGGCCTTATCGTCTACACTTTCAATACATTATTTTTCTGTGACAGTTTCTCCCCTTATTTTATACTTCTTCATGGTTCTCATTAAATTCTGAATTACTCTGCTAAGAAACATTCTACCTCTGATTCCCTTAAACTGGTGCGGCATTCTGATTAAACTCTGTGCTTCATTGTAGGATTTTTTACTTATCATATCATATACTTTTACTCCTCTCTTAATTGATCTCAAACTTTTTTATGCACTTCATTTTGCTGTCTTTCAAGTTGACCATATACTATCTTGAAAAATATCTTTGTTCTCTTAGCAGCAACTCTTCCCTCTTTTACTACTTTTTCTGCATTTGCCCCGTTAATTTCTCAGTTGTGAAGAAATAGTATTGCTGTTTCTTTTTCTTTGTTCTCTGACTTTTTGATGTCATTGTAAGTTTGTGTAGTTGAGTAGAAATTGATATCTGAAAAGAAACAAAAAAAGTGGATTTATATTGTAATTATGTACTTTCTCATTAAATATTTTGATTAGTTAACTAGCTATGTAAACATTTATCTTATTATAATATCGGCAACATTATTCTATTAACTTTCAAGTTCATAGTTCTGTTTCTTTCTCTGTGTCAATGTATGCCTTGCTCTATCACTGGTAAACTATGATATTCATCACTGTGTTCCTATGTATATACACATTTTAAAGGACTACCACTCTGGATGTGTGAATAGGGTGTGTCAAAACTTGCATATATATCTGAATGGCTCTAAGGCCCATATTTATACTCCCTTTGGGCCACATTTGCGTCATTGTTTTTATGTAAATTTGGCGCAAACCTAACTCCATATTTATATTTTGACGTTAGATACATCTAACGTCAAAATATAAGAGTTTGCACCATTTTTTGGATGAGTGAACCTTCCATGCATCAATGACATGCGAGGTAGGCGTCCCCTTAAAAAAAATGGTGCTATCCCAATAGCCCCATATTTCTCCCCCATGCTAAAATGACGCACGGGTGGGGGGAGGGTATAAATAATGGCGCTAAGCTTGCTCAGCACCATTATTTAATGCGTGGGTCAGACCAGGCGTTAGGGGACATGTGGACCCATTTCCATGGTTAAACACTATGGAATGGGTCCACAGGTGCCCTTCCCAACCCACAGGAACACCCCCACCCCTAAAAGAGGAACACCAAGAATAAGTCCTTTCTTTTTGTTGCCATCGTGGGCCCTAACTTGGGGCCCTCTACATGGCACAGGGTGCAATGGCCATGCTCAGGGGACACTTGTCTCCTGTGCTGGCCATTGGGTGGCGGGCAAGATTCTTGTCTTTCCTAAGACAGGAGTAATGTTTTTGTTAGTTGTGTGCCAGGAAATGGTGCTAGTCAGATTAGAGGCATTTCTTTGCCTCTAACTAGGCTAGCATCATTTTTGATGCACAACCCCCTCCTTCTCTATCGCCACCCCTACCCGGCTAGCATCTTTTTTTAATACACTAGCCTAAGTATAGCGCCGGCTTGTGCCATTCCATTAATCCGGCGTCAGGCTGTCATTGTAAAATGACGCAATCTGGCGCTATACATTTTGGTGCAAAACTGCATTCCCATAGTTTTGCACCAAAAATTATACATTTGGACCAATGTGTCCAGTTGTCTTCCTAGGGCATGTGTGTGCTTTACATGTGCATCACTTTTTTTCAGACTGCCACAAGCGGGGCCCTCAGGCTGAACGTCACTGTTGCTTTAGCATTTTCTAATTGGTGATTACCTATTAGGAAACAGCAAATTAGGAAATGCAAAACCATTCGTACATACGGGACTTAGGCCCACAGGAAAAAATAGTTTGGTATTACCTAAATAGCGATTTCCTAATAGCGATTCTTACACTGTAGAAATCACTATTAGGGCATCTATATTTTCTTTATACCATTTTGCATGTCCTAAATAGCATTTTCTAAAGAGTCACTATTTAGGAAATGCAAAATAGTATTTCATTCATCTGGTCCAATATGTGTATGTAAGTGCCTGAATGAATACCTCAGTATTACGTGGGTTTAAGAATTGGGAAAGGGGTTTTAGAGACCAACTTGAGTGGGCAGTGAGAGTAGACTCACAGGCTCTGCATTAGTAGGTCTCACCCATGATTAAACCAGTAGTTGTCTGCATACATAACAATATTATGTCACTACTTGCGTCTCACTTAATGTAGGAGTCTACCTATAGAAGTGCCATGAGATGTTTCAGTGAATGTGCCGGTATATGACTCTCTGTTTCAATACCTCAAAGGCTTTTGAAATGGGAATGTAAGTATCTGAACGAATACCTCACTGCCTGTGTTAGAGAATACAGGAGTATGTGGCTGTGTCTCCAATTGCATTTGATACTGCTGCATACACAAGTACTTTTTGATTAGTGAGTAAATGTAGAAGTATCTGCGTCACTCTCTGACTGGGTGAGACAGAGGATCTATGCTTCAGAAACATGTATGTCAGTTCTTTTATAAGTGATATACTCTACGTAGCTTAGAGGTCTACAAGTGCATGAGTAAGGTATTCAACTGAAAAAGGCACCTGTCATGTTTTAAGCACTGCACTTTATAATATACCTACATCATGTCTCAGAGATGAGTAATGTCTACTAAACATGAGTATGACACTTGAAAACAGCTTGTACATGCCATGAGAAGCTGGCAGTGAGAGAGAACAGTCAGAGTCTGCACTAGTAGTCCTGACCCCTGTTTAAACACTAAGGGGCATATTTATACTTTCTGGTGCAAAACTGCACTAATGCAGTTTTGCATCAAAAGGTTTTGCACCGGCTTGCGCCATTCTTGAGCACCAGCCAGGCACCATATTTATGGAATGGTGCAAGCCGGCACAAAGGGTAGGATAGCATAAAACAAATTATGTTAGCCAGGTGAGGGTGACGTTAGGCAGGTTAGAATAAAAAATAAAAAAACATAACTAACTAGCCTAGCATCATTTTCTGATGCAAAACCATCCATACCACATTACTCCTGTCTTAGAAAAGACAGGAGTCGTGCCCATCACCCCAATGGCCAGCACAGGGGACCAGGGTCCCCTGGGCATGGCTATTGCACCCAGTGCCATGTAGGGGGGGCCCATTTCAGGGCCCCCAATGGCACTTATCAAAAAAATTGTTACCAGTACTTACCTATACTTACCTGGGATGGGATCCCCCATCCTCCGATGTCCCTCTGGTGTGGATCGGGGTGTCCCTGGGGTACGGGAGGGCAACTGTGATATTATTCTATGGTGTTCCACCATGGAAACAGGCCCACAGGTCCCCTAAGCCTGCCCTGACCCAGGTGTTAAATAATGGTGCAAAGCAAGCTTTGCACCATTATTTGACCCCTCCTCCCCCTGCATAATTTTAGCATGGGGGTATAAATATGGCCCTAAGGCCATAGAGTCATTTGTTGCACAGGAATGCCTACCTTGCATCTCATTGACGCAAGGTAGGTTTCCATGTCCAAAAAATGACTTTAACTCCATTACTTGGTGCTAGACGGGGCTAGCACCAAAGTATAAATATGGAGTTAGTTTTACACTGAATTTGTGGAAAGAAAATAATGCAAATTTGGCACAAAACAAGTATAAATATGCCCCTGCATGTTTAACTATGCCTAGCAATCTTGTTCTACACATCTGAGTCAGTATTACTTTAAACAACACATATTACCAACTAAACACATGGAAACCTTCCCTATAATTTACCAATACCTATTCTAAATGCACCTAATACATAACTGACAGCTTTTACAAGTTCATGCTTCATATACACTTATAGCACATGTTTCCCCTGTTAATTCTAGGTCTTGTAATCCTCTTTTAAAATGGAATACATAGGACTACAAGTACCAGAATTCAAAGAAAAACACTTTTTGTGAGCAGCACATCATGTATAGACATGTAAAACTTTTACATAGTTTAATACATTGTTAAGTATAACTTTAACTCTCAGTGTGCAGTTTCTATTTTAGCAATTAAAGCATGCAGTAAAGCAGCACTTGTACAACATGCAGTTGAGTGGTAGCAGTTTGTGTACCAACTTCTCACAACCTAGTCTGCACCTCAGACAAACTGCATCTTAGTCACCTATTAATAAATGTATAAATGAACTCACACTACCACTCATAAATCATCCAAAAGTACTTTCAGTACTTTTCTATGTATTTGATTTTCTTGATTAACAATGCCACATAGATATATGCTTTTGTATTCATTTTTTTCTCAGAATTAGATGTAATTCACCTACCTTCAGATTGAGCTTGTTGGTGAAATAGTTTGTTTTGCTCTTAATAGAAAGATTCAATAGCTTTGGCAATTGTAAAAACTAAGCATAAGAATGACACACCACTCCCATGCAAGGCAACGGTAAATGGCAACCTTTTCAACTTTGCACTGCCTGATACAGTAGGCAGCAAATAAAAACATACCTTTCATATTTTAGCTTTGTAAGTCCCCTTCTGAATGGTTAGTATGTGTTAACCCTTTCATGTTCTTATGTAAAGAAGCCCCCTAACATTTTGCCACCATTTTTCACTTTTTGCTGGTGTTTTCCCGACTCTGATGGTGCCCTGGTTACTGCTAACCAGTCCCAGGGCATGTCCTCTGTGTAAAATGAGAATGCAAATTAGTCTACTTATAATTGAATATGTCAACCTATCTATAAGTCCCTAGTCTATAGTAGGGCAGGTGGATTTAGAGACACCAGAATAGTTGGTGCACCCATAGGTGCACTGCTGTGGTGCCAAGTGGCTTTGCTGGCTGCTTTTAAATTAAAGTTACATGCAAATTCAACTTTAGAATTAAAAGAACTTCCAAAGTCTTAAACTACCTTAGTTTTTCATATGTCACCCCTCGGGTGTGCCCTAGGTACCCCCATGGTTGGGTGCAGTGTAACTATAAGCAGGAACCTTATAAAATATGTTTTATAACCCTTGGTGAGGAAATATAGCGGAATTAGTTTTTCCCTCATTGTCGTGAATATAATCCATAGGCTAAAATAGGGAGACTTTACTTTAATTAATAAAGTCTCCAAAGGAGCTAGATATGGCAAGTTTGGTCTCAACTAATTGTGAGGATAAATGCAACAACTTGCCATTTTTGGATTTAATATAACTAATTCAGGGAAAGAGTTTTAGAACTCTTCTTTAAAGTTGCAAGTTACAGCTCTGAGGTGCCCTTCTCTGATTGGCCGGACTCTGGCAGCCTGGCCGGGATGCCTTGATGAGGTGTGAAGTGGCCTAGGATGACCACAAAGTAAGTGCCTGGGGGATGAGATCTGCCTCAGCAGATTGTGAAACAGGATGGGGGAACGCAGCCAAACTGGTCTTCAAAGGAGGGAACGATATTTGGAGCAGCTCAGGACCTCTCCCATTTCCTGCAAATCCAGACAACCAGGTGCCCTCTTGATTTGATTAGGAGAGGGCAGGAGAGGGGCATGTTAAGGATTTTTAGCCACACCCGTGGGTGAGCTCAACCAGACCTAACCTCCAAAATGGTGGCCTGTCTGTGATTCGACAGTTGTCCCCCCCGCTTTTTACCTCAGAGGCAAGGATAAATTTGGCAGAGCTGCACCCACACCACAGATCCTTACAAAGAACAACATCAGAAGAAAAAGGACTACCCTGGTGGACCCTTGACCTGCACCAGAGTCCCCTGCATCAAAACCTGAAGGAACTGACCTGATGATCAGTGGCTAGTGGTCATTTTTGGATTTGAGCGAGGTGCATTCTAAGAGTTGGAGTCCTAACCCTTAAGAAGCACCTCAGAGCATCTGGAACCTTGGGGTGAGTTGTGGACTCCTAAGGAACCTTCTAAAATGTTCTGGAAGAAGATACAGAAGTTTGGAGAAGTTTGAAGAACTTTTGGAAAAAAGCTCCATAAACGGACTGACTCGCTGTGGTGAATCAAGCCAGCTTACCTCAACCACGACCCGGCCTGACTTGCAGACTCATCCTGCTAAAAAGCTCTGGAGCCCTAGACTTCAAGGATTTCACCAGGAGCTCCTGGAAAGGAAATTTTATGACCTTGCATCAAAATTGGCTTCCTGAGGAGGGTCGACCATCGTTGAAGTAAAAAGTTTTTAAAAAGTGACAAAGTCCGAATGTAAAAAGTTTAGCGTGACGTCCCACGCCGCGTTTCCAAGGAGAAGTGTCAGGGATGTCGGATCAAGATTCAGCTTTGGGCCAGACAAAGTTTTCCATCCTGAAAAACCATCTAAGACCAAAGGTAGGATTCTTCACTGAGTCTCCTGTGATGTGTATCCGAAGAGGGCTTCATGGAGGTTGGATCAGATTGGTGACTTCGTCCCGCTGAAGAAAATCTTCAACAAAAAGACTAAGTCCGAAGGTAAACTTTTAACCGAGGCCTCACGCTTGCTGCAGCCGAGCAGGACTCTATCGTGTTTGGCCTCAAACCTTGACTTCGCCCCGGTTTAGTGTGACCAGATGAACAGATTTGTGTTTTTAGTTTCTATGCACTATAAAACATTAAGGGGGTCATTATGACATTGGCGGTAAATGCCGCTTACCGCCGCGGTGACAGCCGCCAACATACTGTTGCGACGGCGAACATCACAATAGTTGCTAAATACAAGATGTCTTCTGCTAATGCTTAATCTAATCGCTATTAAGTTACAACATCCATTCGCCATATTATGACACACACACTAAACTGATAGAATATAGAAACAAACACATATCTGTCAGTCGAAACGTAAGTGGTAAAGTGTCAGTAGGAACACCCATACCATGACGCCAACTAAACAATGCCCTCCACATTATGACCGACGAATCACCACGGCGGACATTCAACTGTGGTAAACCATTGGCAGTACACACTGGTGCGGTCAGAATGGCCACCCAAATACAAAACAATACAATATTGGCCAATTACAAAAACACACACCTGACACTGATACACACACCACACCCATGCACCCACAGCACAGTAAAACACACACCCACATTACCCCCAACCCTTTATGAACACGAAAAAGAGCCAAGAGATAGCCACACAAATCACAGCAACAACTACCCACACCACTAACACCCAACTATCCGTCACGCACCCCACACCCCACCACATTATACAACACCCACTGCACAACACACACCACACAACACCCATGTCCCCACAAAGACACCCCGTTTCACTGATGATGAGTTGCGGTCATGGTGGAGGAAATAGGCAGAGTAGAGCCACAGCTGTTTGGAGCACAGGTACAGCAAATCACCATTGCAAGGAAGATGGAGCCATGGCAGAGAATAGTGAACAGGATGAATGCTGTAAGAAAGCAGCCAAGAACAAGGGACGACATCAGGAAGAGGTGGAACGACCTAAGAGGGAAGGTACTTTCCATGGCAGCAAGGCACCCACTTGCCATATAGAGGACTGGCGATGGACCTCTACCTCCTCCCCCACCGCTGAAAGCATGAGAGGAGCAAGTCTTGGCAATACTGCATCCTGAGGGACTCACTGGAGTTGCCAGAGCACTGGACACTGGTGAGTCAGTATTTACTACCTGTTACCCCCGCATACCTGCATGCAATCTTACCCCCTCACCCTGACTCCCATCACTCCACTCCATCCCACACAGTGTACCTACACATTTGACTAACCCCAATGACAAGTCCTGCATGCCATACCAATGCATGTGCAGCCCTCCCAGCCCTGCATGTACACCCACTACCAATACATGCACAGCATGGAGAACTAACAATCTCACAATACATCACCATACACAAACAAAGGTGACAGGGCAACAGCAATGATAAAGGGGAAGCTAGGAATGTAGAATATGTCACAGACATGAAGCATACTACATCACTTACATTCCCACAGGCACCCCAGCCAATCTCAGCGGCGAGGAGGTGCCACGAATATGCAGTCCCCCTACAGAAGATGCCCCCAGTGATAACAGTAACTAAGGACTTCTGGATCTGGATGCATTTCCTGGCCCATAAGGGACCACTGGTCAATCGGCCACCCCAGCCCATTCCCAGTCCACCACAGAGCCTCCCCTCTGAGTATCCAACACCACAGCACCCACCCACACCTCTGTCCCCGGGACACATCAATCAGCAGTGTGCCAACCTGTACACGGACCCCAGTGCACACCTCACAGCCAACACAATCAGGGTCCTGAGGAAATTGGCAGTGGGCTCACCGTTGAGGGGACACAGGCACTAGGGGACAGGGACACTCAGAGGACAGCTGTGCGCCAAGAGGATGACAGGTCCAGGGAAACGACTGCCCCAGGAGGCAGTCACTAATTTCCTGGGGGCTTACCAACAATTCCAGGACAAGATGGGCCAGATTCTTAACATCATGCAGAACCAGCGGCTGCAGGAGGAACACCATCAGGAGATACAAAAAGATTTGTAGGGCATCAACATCACCATGGTCTCCATAGCAGGGGTGCTTGCTGATATGGCCAACATCATGAGGGAATATATATCACACCAGAGGGTTCCTTCAACTAGCCAGTCAACTGAACAGCCCACCACATCTGCTCCAGAAGGTGAACCACCCTGCAGACATTCCCTGCTACCCAGACATATGCCAGAAACACTTGCCAAGACCAAGACCACTGCCAGGAAATGAGACCCTCCTGAATGTCCCCCTGGCATTCCACCCTGTCACCGTGTCCACTTTGAACTGCCATTGCTCCCCTTCCTATGGCACTTTGGACACTGGACCTGCGCTACAAACAGACTAGACCAATAGCCTGGACTTACCTCTACCATCATGTCATTCCATTGCACTATTCCTTCGATAAATTTCACTACCATAAACACCCTTGAATACAACTTGAGTTATAGTGTTTTACATGATGAATATGTGCAATTATGTTAGCAGTTACTTCTTGTGCAATTGACCTGAACTTTGTGATAGCATACAAAAAATGACCTGTAGCTGTTTGTAGTCATCACATCAGTACACAGTTGTAATAACACCAGCATCTGCAGAATGAGAAGGCATAGATGACAGTCAGTTGAGATGCAAAGGAAGTGACTGCAATCCTGCTACAACCAAACTGAAAACACAAATAATCAGAGGAATGTTCAGTTCCACTGTCTTACCTGTGTGTCATTGGAAGTACTGCCATATTAGTGATGTTCTGTTGACCACATCCTCATCCTCTGCCTCCTCATCCTCACTGTCCTCAGGGTTCACTGCTGCTACAGGGACATTCCAATCTCCTCCTCCTGCAGATAAGGCACATGTCGACTGAGGGCCAGTTTGTGCAACATGCAGCATACTAGAACTATCTGACAGACCTTCTCAGGAGTGTAGCACAGGGATCCACCTGTCAGATGGAGCCATCTGAACCTGGCCTTCAGGAGGCCAAAGGTTTGTTCTATTACCCACCTGATTCGCCTATGTGCATCATTATACCGATTCTCAGCCCCTGTCCTGGCATTCCTCACCAGAGTCACCTGCAAGAATTGAGGGACACACCTTAGCCTTACACAATGGTGTGGGGGGTGACTCCTCAAGGAATACACTGACATACATTGGGTGGGGAGTCAGGCTCACCTGTTAGCCACATCCTGTGCCTCTGTAGTTGTGCCATCACATTTAGGATGCTGCTATTTCTCAGGACGAAGGCATCATGCACCGACCCAGGATACTTGACAGTGATGTGGGGGATGTACTGGTCCACCAGACACACCATTTTCACATTGAGTAAGTTGAAACTCTTCCGATTCCTGAACACCTGTTCATTGTACCGGGGGGGGACAAATTAAATATGTGTTCCGTCAATCACCCCTATAATATCAGGAATATGTCCCATTTCATAGAATCACCCTTCACTGTGGCCAAATCTTCCACTTGGGGGAAAAGCTATGTAGCTGCATATATGTTTGAGCAAGGCAGACAAAACCCTTGCCAGCAATATTAAGAACAGTGGCTGTGACATTCCTGCTGCGAAGCCCACTTTCACTTAAAAGGAACCAGTTGCCATGAAATGGAGCACTGATAGAACTTGCACAAGAGGGGGGATCCCAGTAGGGTGACGGATAGCTGATACCAGATAAGCTCCAATTAAGTACACAGCTCTGTGATTGTGGCCCTGACCAGTGTGTAGGTCAGTACTATGTGCCTGTCCTCCAGTGTAGCCAAGTCCACAAGGGGTCTGTACATGGGGTCTTGTCTCCTCCTCCTATTCCTCTGCAGTGGTAGGTACCTGAGGGACACAAGAGTGAGAAGCGTGTCACAAACTGAACAATGGAACCACCACCTCAGTGTAAATGAGCATGTATGTAATCGGACAATGTGAATGGCAAGGTATGAAAAACAAAAAAAACAAAAAAGTACACAAAAGGAGAGCACTGGGAGTGTTGCTAACCCACACCACCTCCCAAAAGAAATCTATATAATCACTAAAGGTGTGGGGTAGTATGAACTGAGGGTAGGACTAGGTCAGTCTTCCTTCAGTGACCGGTATTAGTTAAGTCGCTTTAGATCCTGAAGCGGGGAAATCATGGTTGGAAAATGTCCAAGCAAGGGGGTGCTGTGTTGTCCTACAGGGGGAGGGGGGATTTCCCTTACGGACTAGGTGGTCTCACACACATAATAGTGTCTTGCTTCATCATTTGACCACCTAGCCCCACCCAAGTAAGATGATACTACTTAGGCGGACTCAACCTCTTGGTTAAAAGAACCAGAGGGAGTGCTGAAATTAAGCTGACTGGATAATTGCAGAGATCCAGAAAGGGTGAAAAATAAAATTACCAAACATGTCACCAGTGGCTACTGCTAGTTTTAATGGGGGTGCATGCTGGTAAGGCTAAGAACAGGGGGGGAGAGGCTCGTTAGAGAATAATGTCTCTTGGAGTCTAAAAAGAAATACGTATGACCAACATGTTTCTGCCCTCACAAAGTGCTGGTAGGTCAGGGGCATTTGTCAGGGTCGGAGCACACGCAGAGCGGCCTGGCTTCGGCATGTAGGTACCCCCCATGGTATTCCCTTTGGAGTGAGTGTGACTACAAGGGAAACCCCCCCCCGGCACTAGCCAGACCAGAGGCAAATCGCCCCCAACCCCGGGCTATTATAGACCTACCCCACCGTGAACTAACTGTTCAGGTAGGCCATACATTATTCATTTTGAGCACCTCACTTACTGCGTGTGCTCCGACCCTGATGAATGCCCCTGACCTACCAGCACTTTTTGAGGGCAGAAACATGTTGGTCATACGTATTTCTTTTTAGACTCCAAGAGACATTATTCTCTAACGAGCCTCTCTCCCCCTGTTCTTAGCCTTACCAGCATGCACCCCCATTAAAACTAGCAGTAGCCACTGGTGACATGTTTGGTAATTTTATTTTTCACCCTTTCTGGATCTCTGTAATTATCCAGTCAGCTTAATTTCAGCACTCCCTCTGGTTCTTTTAACCAAGAGGTTGAGTCCGCCCAAGTAGTATCATCTTACTTGGGTGGGGCTAGGTGGTCAAATGATGAAGCAAGACACTATTATGTGTGTGAGACCACCTAGTCCGTAAGGGAAATCACCCCTCCCCCTGTAGGACAACACAGCACCCCCTTGCTTGGACATTTTCCAACCATGATTTCCCCGCTTCAGGATCTAAAGCGACTTAACTAATACCGGTCACTGAAGGAAGACTGACCTAGTCCTACCCTCAGTTCATACTACCCCACACCTTTAGTGATTATATAATGGCAAGGTATGTACAATTTACAGCAAAGACCCAGGTTCCAATTCCTGATTGGTGTCCACCACCATAAAATGGTTAGGTCCTGTAAGTATGGACAGGTGGAAGTGATATAACTCCGCCGGCTTTGGGTGTTATGGCAGAAGGCGGCCTTGCACTGCCGTGCTATTCCTCATTGGCTAAAATGGTGCTCGTGGAGTACATTGTCCAATGGAATTGTTTTGTAGCCATTTTAGTTATAGCTCCATGCATGTTATTTTAACACACTCGCCCGCTGTGCACTTTAACCTAGATATATTGTATTCATCTTCATCTTATTATTGTTACAATAACCATTTTTACAGTCTTGTTTTATTTCCGTCTATCTAACTGTTTTTGCCTAGGCCAGCACTCTGTTCTCAAACAAGAGATTCTTGATCACTCTGTGATTTTTCCAAGGCTACAGCACAGTACATTGCCGGTGAACGTGGTAGAAGTTTAGTCTCCAACATTCGTAGAAAATACACATCTTTACGTAGGGACACTTTCTCAGAATATAACCTGTGTTATTATAAAAACACTTCCTTGTCCCTTACACGTTAGAAGGAGATTCCAGCCAGAGAACCACGACTGTATGCTGATTGCCGAATGCTTTGCTACAGATGCTAACGCAGACCGCAGGCCTTTGCTCAGGTATGGGAGTTGATGTCTTCCCAGGGGAACCTGAAGGGCTGACTTAGAGCTCAACATGCTGTGCTCTATCCTAGCCTAGGTAGGGGTTAGTCTATTGAAAATAGTGACAATATGATAGCATTGTTTTTATGCTTCACGTTTCTCGTCACAATTTTAATACTATCATGTTGTGTCATCCTGGTTATTGCAGCTCACGCCTTGCTATCTAAGATGCAGTCGTTTTATTAAACTTATTATTGAAACATATACTGCTTCTGTTTGTCATTTATATATGAGACTGAATTGTAAGTGAGAGAACCGGATGCGACCTGAGTGACCAAAACTTCCCTAAGAAGCCAAGTATGTCATGCGCTCGGCTGCACAATCATCACTACCTTTGGTGGGGATGAGGCACTGCTAATTAGCCATAGCAGAACCTGGATTGGAACGACAGGCGTCACCCGCAGTGGGTAAGACTTAGGCGGTCATTATGAACACAGTGGGAAACACTGCCGACTACCTTGGTGAACAGAATTCCTCCGTTGGCGGTGAATGGAAACCCACCATATGACAAAAGAAAATCCCAACCCAGCCAAAAATCACCAGACCACCACTCCCAGCCATGACTCTGTCGGCGGGAATCCCGGACCTCCCCACCCCGCCAACCATACCCACATCCCACCCTCCAAATAGTGATACACAAATCACCTTGGCGGACAGTGGAGGCCGAACGACCACTGGCGGCTCCGACCGCCACGGGCGGCAAGTGGACTTAACAGAAAGAAGTGGACACATTGGATAAGCGTGTAACCCACACACCTGACAAACATCCATAACCCCATAAAACACCCCCAGACATACCCCACAATCCTTTGCAACAAAACCAGGCCAAGAAGACGGAGAGCCCCAGAGGCAGACATCGAACACCAGCATACAGGAGACGCACACCGACCCACAGAAGAGCACCCTCACCGCGTTCCCAGCCCCGACACCATTCACCACACTCACCATGTCACCCACCAAACATCCACGCTTCACTGAAAAGGAGTTAAGGACCATGGTGGACGAGATCCTGAAGGTGGAGCCACAGATATTCGGGGCTGAGGTGCAGCACACAACCATCGCAAGGAAGACGGAGCTATGGCAGACCATTGTGAACAGGGTCAATGCAGTGGGACACCATCCACGCACCAGGGGCAACATCCGGAAGAGCTGGAACGACCTGCGGGGGAAGGTCAGGGGCATGGCATCAAGGCACTACATCGCAGTCCAGAAGACTGGGGGAGGACTGCCACCAATACCACCAGAATACACAGACTGGGAGGAAAAGGTACTGGCCATCCTGCACCCTGAGGGACTCACTGGAGGAATGGACTTGGGTAAGTCATCAACATATACCCCATATACACCATACCTCTAATGCACGCTCCTCCCCACCCACACCCACCAGGGCCAACACCCCACCCAGGCATCAGCCACTAAATCCACCCCTCCTGCATGACCACAAACCCACTAACAGGCCCACATTCCTCCCCCTGTGCACAGTCACATACCCCTGCAGGTACCCACAATGGAACGACACCCCCCACCACAATGCAAACCCCACAGTCGATGCTAAATGCAGTGTCAACCTCACAAAGGCACCCTGTACGGCCATTGGAAGTAACCCCAGCACAAAATATCCCAGTCCTGTTCACCTCAAACATTCATGCAGCTGTAACAGACATGTCTATTTCCCCCAACAGGCACCACCACCCATGCAACCCTAACGGATGGGACAAGGAGTGCCAGTGCCCCCCAGTTAGACAGAGGCACCTCACGGGACACTGGTGAAGGATCCCTGGACACTGATGAGCAAGCAGGCCCATCACGCAGTCCTGGACTGTCACCATGCAGCAGCCCCACCCAGGAAACCACTGTCACCCCTACCACCCAGTCAAGACCAGCAGCCCAGGGCAAACGTCCCCACACTAGTGTATCCAGGCCACAGACTGGTGGAACACAGGTGCAGAGGCCACAGTCTCCCACTCCCAACATGCAGGAAGGCGAGGGCCCCAGTACAAGTGGTACTGCCAGACCTGTGCAGGGGACACAGGCACAGGGGGCTAGGGCAAGTGCAAGGGTGGCAGTGGGCCAGGTGTAGGAGGCTGGCCTGGCTTATAGTAGATACCTGGTGGTACATATGCCTTGTGCCAGGTCCAGTTATCCCTTATTAGTAGATTAGAAGTGTTCTAGCAGCTTAATCTGATAGAGGTAGCTATAGCAGAGCAGCTTAGGCTGAACTAGGAGAAATGCAAAGCTCCTACTATACCACTTATATCACTTAGCACTATATCCTAAGAAACACAATACTCAGAGTTACTAAAAATCAAGGTACTTTATTTTAGTGACAAAATGCCAAAAGTATCTCAGAGGATATACTCCCTTAGGAGGTAAGTAAAATACACAAAATATACACACAAACCAAAATCAGGTAAGTAAACAGTTAGAAAAGTAGTGCAAACACTGCAGGACACAATAGAATGCAATAGGAGACAAGAGGCCTAGGGACAACACAAACCATATACTCCAAAAGTGGAATGCATACCACGAATGGACCCCAGGCCTAGTGTGGTGTGTAGAGGGTCGCTGGGAGTGTAAGAAAACACTAAGGGTGTCCAAGATACCCCACCCGAACACCCTGAAAAGTAGGAGTAAAGTTACCCTACTACCCCAGAAAGACAGTAAATTTGAGATAGGGGATTCTGCAAAGACAACAACTGACTGCAAAGCACTGAAGACAGAGTCCTGTAGCTGAGGACCTGCAAAGGAAGGGGACCAAGTCCAAGAGTCACGTAATTGTCCAGGGGGGGCAGGAGCCCACTAAACCCCGGATGAAGGTGTAAAAGGGCTGCCTCTGGGTGGAAGAAGCCAAAGATTCTGCAACACTGGAAGGAGCCATGAACTTTTCCTTTGGTCAGAAGATGTCCCACGGTGCACTGGAGGATGCAGAGTTGTTTTCACGCATAAAGACTGCAAACAAGCTTTGCTAGATTCAAAATTTGCGGTTGAAGGTTTTGGGTGCTGCCAGGGCCCAGGAAGGACCAGGAGGTTGCCACTTGGAAGAGGGGACAGAGGGGGTGCTTAGCAACACAGAGAGCTCATGCAGAAGCAGGCAGCACCCGCAGAAGTACCTGACCAGGCATTCAGAAGATCTGAGCACGACGGTCGACTCAGCACAACAAAAGGGAGTCCCACAAAGTCGGAGTCAAACTCAGCGAGTTGGGCAATGCAGGACGGAGTGCTGGGGACCTGAGCTAGGCTGTGCACTAAGGAAGTCTTGCTGAAGTGCACAGAAGCCCTAGCAGCTATAGTTCATGCAGTAAACAGGATTACTGTCTGGCGTGGGGAGGCAAGGGCTTACCTCCACCAAATTTGGATAGAACGGCCACTGGACTGTCGGGGACACTTGGATCCAGCTCCTGTGTTCCAGCGACCACTCTTGCCAAGATGAGAGGGGACCCAGAGGACCGGTGATGCAGACGTTTGGTGCCTGCATTGGCAGGGGGAAGATTCTGTCAACCCATGGGAGATTTCTTCTTGGCTTCCAGTGCAGGGTGAAGGCAGACAGCCCTCAGAGCATGCACCACCAGGAAACAGTTAAGAAAGCTGGCAGGATGAGGTGCTACAATGTTGCTGGTAGTCTTCTTGCTACTTTGTTGCAGTTTTGCAGGTTTCCTGGAGCAGTCAGCAGTCGATCCTTGGCAGAAGTTGAAGAGGGAAGTGCAGAGGAACTCTGGTGAGCTCTTGCATTTGTTATCTTGTGAGATACCCACAGGAGAGACCCTAATTAGACCTCAGAGGAGGATTGTCTACAGAGAAAGGTAAGCACCTATCAGGAGGGGTCTCTGACATCACCTGCTGGCACTGGCCCCTCAGAGGTGTCCATTGTGCCCTCACACCTCTACATCCAAGATGGCAGAGGTCTGGGACACACTGGAGGAGCTCTGGGCACCTCCCCTGGGAGGTGCTGGTCAGGGGAGTGGTCATTCCCCTTCCCTTTGTCCAGTTTCATGCCATAGAAGGGCTGGGGGGATCCCTGAACCGGTGTAGACTGGCTCATGCAAGGAGGGCACCATCTGTGCTCTTCAAAGCATTTCCAGAGGCCAGGAGAGGCTACTCCTCTCAGGCCCTTCACACCTATTTCCAAAGGGAGAGGGTGTAACACCCTCCCTCAGAGGAAATCCTTTGTTCTGCCTTCCTGGGACTGAACTGCCAAGGCCCCAGGGGGGCAGAAACCTGTCTGAGGGTTGGCAGCAGCGGTAGCTGCAGAGATAACCCCGGAAAGTTAGTTTGGCAGTACCCGGACTCCATGCTGGAGCCCCGGGGATGCATGGAATTGTCCCCCCAATACCAGAATGGTATTGGGGGGACAAATCCATGATCCTAGACATGTTACATGGCCATGTTCGGAGTCACCATGGTGACGCTACATATAGGTATTGACCTATAAGTAGTGCACGTGTGTAATGGTGTCCCCGCACTCACAAAGTCTAGGGAAATTGCCCTGAACAATGTGGGGGCACCTTGGCTAGTGCCAGGGTGCCCTCACACTAAGTAACTTTGCACCTAACCTTCACTAAGTGAAGGTTAGACATATAGGGGGTCATTACGACATTGGCGGGCGGCTACTGCCGCCCGCCAAGCGGTAACTGCCGTGCGGCCGCCAATGCGGGCGCACTCCCGCAGCCCCCATCACGACATTCCCGCTGGCCCGGCGGGCGCAAACCAAGTTTGCGCCTGCCGGCCCAGCGGGAATGAGGCCGCAACATAGGAGCCGGCTCCTAATGGAGCCGGCGGTGTTGCGGCCGTGCGACGGGTGCAGTTGCACCCGTCGCGCTTTTCACTGTCTGCTATGCAGACAGTGAAAAGCTGGCCGGGGCCCTGTTAGGGGGCCCCTGCACTGCCCATTCCAGTGGCATGGGCAGTGCAGGGGCCCCCAGGGGCCCGAGGACACCCCTTACTGCCAACCTCTTCCTGGCGGTGCAAACCGCCAGAAACAGGCTGGCGGTAGGGGTGTCATAATCCCCAGGGCAGCGCTGCTTGCAGCGCTGCCCTGGCGGATTATCACCGCTGGGGCTAAAACGGCGGTAAACCGCCGGCCCCGGCGGTGCGACCGTGGCGGTAGGGAAGCACCACCAGCCTGTTGGCGGTGCTTCCGTAATTTTAGCCCTGGCGGTCTCGGACCGCCAGGGTCAAAATGACCCCCATAGGTGACTTATAAGTTACTTAAGTGCAGTGTAAAATGGCTGTGAAATAATGTGGATGTTATTTCTCTCAGGCTGCAGTGGCAGTCCTGTGTAAGAATTGTCTGAGCTCCCTATGGGTGGCAAAAGAAATGCTGCAGCCCATAGGGATCTCCTGGAACCCCAATACCCTGGGTACCTAGGTACCATATACTAGGGAATTATAAGGGTGTTCCAGTGTGCCAATCAGAATTGGTAAAATTAGTCACTAGCCTGCAGTGACAAATTTAAAAGCAGAAAGAGCATAAACACTGAGGTTCTGGTTAGCAGGGCCTCAGTGATACATTTAGGCACCACACTGAAAACACATACAGGGCATACTTTATGAGCACTGGGGTCCTGGCTAGCAGGATCCCAGTGACACATGCAAAAACAAACATACATACAGTAAAAATGGGAGTAACATGCCAGGCAAGATGGTACTTTACAAAATCAGGGGGGAGGCCACAGGATGGATGCAGCAGCCCAGGACGTGATATCAGAGGTATTGGGGGCCTACCAGCATACCTATGACAGGTTGGCAGAGATTGTGTCCACCCTGGAGCACAGTCAGAGAATGAAGCAGGAACACCACCAACAGGCCATGGAGCAGCGGAAACAGCACAACGCCCCAATGTCCACCATAGCAGGAGCACTGCTGCAGCTCGTCCAAAACCAGTCTGACACCCACACAGGACAAGAGGCCCCCATTACAGCACCAGATTCCCACCATGAGAATACACCATCAGCAGAAACATCCCAGGAACTGTCCTCACAGGAAATCCAAGGGCCTACCATGTCATACCCTGAAGATCATCAGCAGGCGCACAAATGGACCCTCCGGCCAAGATATGGCCCTGGAACCCCAGCAAAGAACAAGGCCCCCTTCAAGAAGTAACTCAGCAACAATCTGCACAGCAACCATCCCACTCAATCAGCCACCTCACATTGCTAAGAGACAATATGAACTAATGTAAGAAAAGATGGACCCATCATTAGTACCAACAAGGCTGCCACCATGTTGGTCTTGAGGACACCCACCCCTTACGACTTCCCATCACTGTAAATAGCAATATTCACTCACTTCAACCAATAAAACACATATCACACCTGTAACACTGTCCCCTGTGTTAAATTGTAAACAAAGTGAAGTGCAAATGGCTGATAACTACCTTATTGTGAAATCTGTGCATGAAGGGAGTCCTGTGTGCCTAAATGTTGGCAAGAAGTAAATGCAAAAAATTTCAATCCGTACAATGCAGAAGTGGACCATGTTTTACCTATCATTATCGACACCCTATATGACTGAGCACACTGCCAATATGTGTCACAAACCCCAATGTCAGGCCCAAGTCCCACACAGTTATTGGAAGTAGCGTTGTATCATTTGGGTCCTGGAATTGACATTTTCCCCTTCCTCATCATCACCATCACTCTCCTCACCTTTTTGAGATAGCTGGTCAGGACATACATCACCCTCCACCTCCAAGAGGGGGATAGAATTTCTCACTGCCACGTTATGCAGCATGCAGCAGGCCACCACCATTCTACCCACCTTTTCAGGCCCATAGGCCAGGGAACCCCTAGAGATATGTAGACAATGAAATCTAGCCTTCAGGAGACCTATAGTTAGCTCAATCACCCTCCTATTATGTCCATGGGCATCATTATAATTCCTCTCTGCATCCGTCTTGGGATTCCTCGTTGGTGTCAGGAGCCAACGCAAGTTTGGATAGCCAGAATCAACTAGAAAAAGGTGCAATACAGAGTTGTCATTGTTAAGCCCCTTAGTCAGACTGCCTGGCTGGCTGCTTTGTGTCAGTTAGTGACAGACACACTTACCTATGATCCACCCACTGTCCTCTTGAAGTTGTTCCATCCTGTGTGGCACACTTCTGTTCCTCAACACAAAGGAATCATGGACTGAACCTGGGAACATGGCATTCACATGTGAGATGTACTGGTCTGCAATACATACCAATTGGATGTTCATGGAGTCAAAGTTCTTTCTGTTTCTGTCCACTTGTTCACTCACTCTTGGGGGGATGATCGGTTTGTGGGTGCCATCGATGTCACCTATAACATGGGGTATGTTGGCAAAGGCATAGAATTTGTAATTGATTATGATCTGACACTCCACCATGGTCCTCATATCCACAAGTAGTCTGTACACCGATGGTGCCCTTCTTCACCACAAGGGTCGGTACCTACGAGGGGTTATAAAAAGGTGTGATGAAGACACATACATAGGCACACATTTCCTCATTTGTGCACTGCATAGTTCATTGTAGTTACTCAACATTAACTGCTTCCTGACAGATCTACATCTACATTACAATGAGGGATTTCATACGTGGTATATTACGGAATAGAAACATGCTTAGGTGCTTCATGTGGCTAGTAGGGCCTGCATTGTGCAAACTTTTATTTATAGATGCGTACTTACTGCCAAAATGTCTGCCCACTGTAATCCAGGCCTTTCGTTGTGGAAGTGACCTCCTACCGCTAGCGGTTGACGTCACAGCGTAAGGCGGTGTTTACCACTGTTTGCACCGTCATTGGTTAACATGGATGCCAATGGGGAATCCTGGCGTATCATGATTGCCGCTGGCGGTGACGGTGCACACCGCAGCGGAACGTACACAATTTCGCCATTGATTATTCACTTGACTCCCTGATCACGTGCAGACAGGTACTCAGTTGTGTGTACTGCTGTGGCCTGCCTCTGGCAATGAATGTGGCTTGTGTTGCAGAGGAAAGGGCCCCGGCATTCACCCAGGAAGAACTGGAGAGGCCAGTGGACGGGGTCCTGCCCCTGTATGCAAAACTGTACGGACGGCCAGAGGTACAGGTGAGTCTGGGTTTGGGGGGCACTGTTTGGGTATAATGGATGGTGTTGAATGGACATATGTGTGAACCTCTGAGCCTGCATGGGCCATGATGCATGGCATGCTTTGTGTGTATGGCCTGTAAGTCTGAGAGTACTGTCCGTCCCATAGTGGACAATTAGCCAGGTTTACCTATCTTGCAAGTGCCTGACCTCTGTGTTCCATATGTGTGTCACCCTTTTAGGTCCGCACCCACCAGAAGAGGGCACTTTGGCATGCCATCGCCAAGGAGGTGCGGACCCTGGGAGTCTATAACCGGTGGAGCACCCACTGCAGAAAGAGGTGGGAGGACCTGCGGCGCTGGGCACGTAAGATCTGTGAAGCCCAGCTGGGGAAGTTCTCCCAACATAGAAGGGGTGCCCAGCGGGCACTGACCCCCCTCATGCAATGTATCCTGGCAGTGGCGTATGCAGACCTGGATGGGTGCTTGAAGGCTGCACAGCAGTGACAAGGGGGTGAGTACTCATTTCACAAACTTCAGTCTGGAAGGATATCTGTGTGTGCATTAGGGTTCATGTTGCTTAGAGGCAGGGACTCCGACTGGTGTCCATCTACTTTATGGTCCCCAAAGTGTGTAGGGTTGTCTTTGTCAGGTCTCCCACACGTCCCCTCCTTAGGTAGTCCAGGGGATGGGTGTAGAGCAGTATTCTGATCAGTAGTCAGGGGCATGGCCATGGAGATAGTGAACGGTGCTGCCTGTTGGGTGTGTCTTCAGGGTGGGTGTATGTCTGGATATTATGTACTTCCATTCAGCTATTTACAATTATCTCTCATGTTTTGACTCCCCATCCCTGTTCTCTTGTGTTGGTTTGGTACAGCAGCAACATCTGGTGGGGGAGCTGAGGCACAGGCAAGTGGGGAAGCAGTGGCCCATGGATCCTCGGAGGCAGAGACATTTGACGCCCAGGGGACCAGTGGGTGGGAGGGCGAGGGGAGTTCCACGGGGGAGGCAACTACCACAGGAGGTAGTGACTCCGAGACCTCCTCTGATGGGGGCTCCCCGGTGGTGGCAGACCCTAGCTGCCACACCACTACAGTGACATCTTCTGCCACCCCCATTCCATCACCTCCCTCCCTTCTACTCCCCACCGAGTTGCCTGTGCCCGCTCACCCAGAAAGGTGGGTATCTCCTTCGCCCCAGGCACCTCCTCCCCTGCCCCAGTCAGCCCTGCTGCCCTCACAGAGGAGGCTATTGACCTCCTGAGAACCATCTCTGTAGGGCTGACAACCATCGTAGCTGCCTGTATTCTCTCACTGTGTCCACCCCTCCTCCAAAAACACACAAATGCACCAAGACACCCACCCATCACACATCCACCACACCACAGCATACTGTCCAGTCACCTGCACCCACTACACACACCCCTACACCACATACATCCACTGCTTCTGCCTCCACTCCCACACCCTCATCCAGGACCACCCCAATTGCTCCGAAGAAACGTTTCCTTTCCCGTGCTGACCTCTTCCAACCCACTGGCCCACCCCGTCTTGTCCCCAAGCGTGCTCTCACCTCCTTGCCCTTTCTACTCCTTCCACTTCACAGCCCACCCCTGTCCGCCTTTCAAATTCCCGTGCTCCGTCTCCAGAGAAAAAAAGGCCAGGGCTGAGCCTAGTCCATGTGGCTCCACCCGCTCAAAACACCCCCCCTTCTACGGAGAAGCCCAGCCCACTCCACCTTCGAAACGAAAGTCCAAGGCCCACCCCCGTTGCAAATCCCTACCCCCACCACCCCCAGCCCCCGTTCTTTAAGGGGGCCTGGATGCCCCTTTGTTGCTCCATTGGGTAGAGTACAGTGCACTTTTGGGAGTCAGGTTGAGTCCATTGTGGCCCATGGCAACTGTAGCCGTACGGACTGGCCATTGGCCCTGTTTGGACTATTTAGCTCTGTAAGCTTTCATTAAAAATATCTGTGTGGCCTGTGTTTTGGAGGCACACTGTTGAACCCTGGTCATTCATTTCATTGTTTATGGGTGTGGGGCATTTGTATGTACTGTGGTCAAGTTGGATTTGCCTTGTGTCAGGTAAGTACCTCTTGCTTTGGGGTGTATGACTTGTGCTGCTGTGAAGGTTTGGGGGGCGTTGCAGGGTGGGTGTAGTGGGAAGGTATGTGAATGTGCCCTTTCCTCCCCTGTTTCGTAGGTTGTGGTACTTACCGTTGTCATCTTCGTCGGTGGTCTCGGTCATGGAGGTATATGGCAAGGAGCAGGGCTGGCATGATCTGCAGCTCTTTATCCATGTCTGCTTCGGCGCGTTGTGTGGGCCTCCAATGAGTGTTTCCTTATATTTGGTTCATTTCCGCCTGGCTTTGCGTGGCAGTGGTTCCCGCCCCGGAACTGGTGGCGGACTGGTGGTTCATTACTTGATGGGCAGGTTGGGCTTTTCCGTCGGCCTGTGGGCAGATTCCGCCATCGTCATCAGCACTCCTCTGCTGGCGGTGGGTGGTTTTTGGGATGCCTGTCTTTTGTTTGGTTCATTATTTGGCGGTCCGGCCTGCTCCTCTGTTGGCGGTTCTTACTGCCACCGCCAGCAGCGTGGGACGAACCGCCGTGTTCATAATGAGGGCCTTAGTCTCCCACACTGTGGGTGATTCTTCTGCTCAAAATCCAGTAGTCTCATTAGAATAATGAGAGCCTAGGCGACAGAATCACCGGCAGAGGTGATGATGTACACTGCATTGGACGTGACCGCCATTTTCTGTCTAAAAGCTCACTAGATTCCTGACTTTCCACAGGTCAACACCTACACTGCGTGTGCTGCTGTGACCTTTATCTGGATCCTGCCATGGCCTGTGTGACAGGGGAAAGGGCCCCTGCCTTCACTTCGGAGGAGTTAGAGCATCTGGTGGATGGGGTCCTATCCCTGTATGGACAGCTGTATGGGCCTCCAGACCAACAGGTGAGTACACCATGGGGACAATGCATGCAACAAAGTTGCATGGAGATGTGTGTGTGCTGGCAGTGTGTCACTTTGGTGGGGGTTATGTCTGGTGGTAGTGTACATGCAGTGCTCCGGGTGATGTGTGTGCCAATGGAGATGGAAATGGTCTTTGTGGGCCATATGTGTAACAGGCTGGATTGTATGGTTAATGCTGTCCTGTCTTTCTTACGCCTGCAGGTCAGCGCCCATCAGAAAAAGGGATTGTGGCAGAGCACCCACCTTAGGAAAAGGTGGGAGGACCTGAGATGCTGGACCCAGAAGACCGCAGAGGCCCAGCTGGGGATGGCCTCCCATAGAGGGTGAGGTGCCCGTCACAACCTGCCCCCCCCAATGGCCTGCATACTGGCAGTGGTCTATCCAGAGCGGGATGAGTGCTTGAGGGCAGCACAGCAGCCACAAGGGGGTGGGTACAGTGAGTGTGATAACCATTTTTGTTGGCTGGCATTGGATTCTGGTGGTGGGTTTCAGTGAATGGGTGCCCCTTAAGGCCAGCTTAGAAATTGCTGCATGGTCCAGCTCAAGGTAAATGGGTGTATAGCAAAGTCTTGTAACCTAACTAGATGGCATTCCATGTCAGACAGGGCTTAGTGGGTCCCAGGAGGGGTGCAATTGGCGGTGGTTGGTTCTCATCTTGCTGTGGTACCTAGCCAATAGAATGCCACTACAATGTATAGTGCTCAATCCTGATCCCTGTGTTTGATGGTAATGTGTATGCTATCTGTGGTGTTGGTGCTGTAATTGACCCAGTGCTCCCTTTTTCTCTCCCCCTCCCTATTTTCTTCAGTCATCCTGTCCATGTGTGCATTAGCATCATCTGGTGGAGGAGCAGGGGCTCTCAGGCGACTGAGGGGGCTGCATCCCACAGGACCCAGGAGGCAGAATCCACCGACGCCGAAGAGACCAGTGGGACGGAGGGCAAGGGGAGAACCCCTGCAGAGACAGGAGGGGACAACACTGACTCTGATTCTTCCTCTGATGAAAGCTTCCTGATGGTGGTGGACACCTCTGGAACCACCTCAGCTACAGGTACAGCCACCGTCCCTGTACCAGCACCGCCCTCCCAGTAGCCCCCCACTGAGTTGCCCGTGCCCGCTCACTCAGGAGGGTGGGCATCTCTTTTGCCCCAGGCACCTCAGGCCCTGCCCCAGTGAGCCATGCTGCCCTCAGTGAGGAGGGTATTGACCTCCTGAGATCTATCTCTGTAGGGCAGTCAACCATAGTGAATGCCATCCAGGGGCTGGCATCCCAGATGCAACAATGCAATGCCTACTTGGAGGGCTTTCACAGTGGGTTGGCGGCCCTACAGAGATCGTTTCAGGCTCTGGGCTCCTCTCTGATGGCAGCCAGTGTCCCTGTTCCTACCGTCCCCCCTCCAACTACCACTTCCCAGTCCCATTCTCCTCAACCCCAACCCATCCCATGGACACATACAGACAACCATGCACACAAAACATCACACAAGAGTAGCACAGTCAAACACAGACAGCACACTTCAGGCCACAAGCACTCACACAAACAATAGACAGTTGCTCACACAACAACATCCACTGCATCCACTGTCTCCTCCTCCTCTTCCTCCCGCACAATCACATCCGCACTCACACCTCCATACACTGCATCAACAGCCACAACCACCATCACCACATCAAGCAGCACACACACGTCATTTGCAGACACCTCCACAACCTCCATCTACGTGTCCCCATTGTAGTCTCCCACCCTGTCTGCCCCCCTCCTAAGAGACACAAACGCATGAACTCAGACTCCCAACGACAATCATCCTCACACACGCACACTGTCCATGCACCTTCACCCAAGTCCAACAGACGTATACATCTGACAGCCACTCCCTCAACCTCCACCGCCATCCCTCCTCCCACATCCCACCCCAACATCCCTAAGAAGCTTTTCCTTGCACATCTTTACCTCTTCCCTCCCCCTCTGCCCCCGTCCTACACATAAGAGTAGGGTCCCTATAACCCAATACAGCACCTCAGCCAAACAGTCTCCACTGCTCCTATCAAATCATCAGCTTCAGGAACAAAGAGGCCCCAGAGTGTGATGGCTGCCACTCCTACTGAGAGCTTACTTACCCCTCAGAAAGGGAGGACTAGGGTGGTGAAAACCAAGGGACAGGAAATGTGGACAGTGGAGGCACCTCCTAGTCCTGGAGGTAAGGACACAAGTTTTACGTCAAAGGCCAAGGGGACCCATCACAATAGGGGAACATGGATCCCCCTGTACCACAAAATAAAGGGAAAGTTCCCACTCCACCCACAAAGAAAGGGAAGGTTCCCACTCTACCACCAAAAAAATGCTAGAAGCCCACTCCACGAGCAGAGGCAAGGATCCCTCACCCCCAGCAGAGGGAGCCAGGGTTACACCTCTACCAGCAGTGGGCAAGGAGCCCTCACTTCCAGCAGAGGCAGCCACACTTACACCTCCACCAGCAGAGGGCAAGGAGCCCTCACCTCCAGCAGAGGCAGCCACAGTTACACCTCCACCAGCAGTGGGCATGTAGTCCTCCCTCCAGAACCTGTTGGGCAAGGACCCCCCTCCAGAACCAGTGGGCATGTTCCCCACTTCTAAAACTGCGGCCTTACACTCCCCATCAAAGACAATTGGGCAAGGAGCCCCCTTCAGAACCAGTGAGCATGTTCTCCACTTCAGCTGAGGTGCCCCCAACCCCACCTTCCCCCTGAGGTACCTGCCCATTTCCAACATGATGCCCCTGCATAGTGGATACCGGATTGTGTCACGAGTCAAGTTGGGCCTTGGACTGTGCCCTTTGGCCATGTGGCTCTTTTGTACTTTGGACTGGCCATTGGCTCATTCTGGACATTGACGCCTGCATTTGCTTTTGAATAGATATTATGGTGGCTGTTGGCATCAAATTACAGTGTTCGTTCATTCTCATTGTGGTCCTTGTTTTAATTTGACGTGGGTCATGTGACATTCATTGTGCTCTGCAGCTGGTTCTGTGTATGGTGTGTGTGAATGGTGTGTGTTGTGCATGTGTGTGTCACTCTCCTTTTCCTCACTTCCTTGTGTGCTAGGTGGCTGTACTCACCGTCGTCATCTTCATCGGCGTTGGTGTTCCAGGAGGGCCATGGCATAGAAGAGCATCAGGAAGACTTGAATTTCCGGTTCCATGATGGTGGTGGTATCCTCTCTGTCCCTGAAAGTGAGTCTTTCGTCTTCTGTGGAGTGTTTCCACCAGGCTTTTGATGGCGCTGGTACCACTCTGGAAATCCTGGCAGATTGCTATGTCATAATTTGGTGGGTGGTACCTTGTCTTCCACCTGGCTGCTGATGGCTACCGCCGTGGTCAGTGGTGTTAACGCCCTAGATTGGTACATTGGCTGTCTATGGGAAGTATCACCGCCATGGTCATAAATTGGCGGTATTTACCGCCAGCTTGTTGGAGGTATTACGACCACTTTAACACTCACCACCAATGTCATAATGTGGGTCTAATTCCTTCAAAATTCATATCTCCACTTCCCTAATCCGATATTTATAATTTTGGTCTCACTTATACTCTATTTTTATAAATTGGTGATGGATTTTTATTGTGTTTTAATTATTTACTGTTTTGTGATTTTGAAAAGCTTTACACACCTGTCTCCTCAGTTAAGCCTTGTTGTAGTTGCCAAGCTACCAAGGGTTGGGCGGGGATTAATTTATTGAGACCTGACTGGAGCTAATGGGGGTTTGTGGCCTATTGCTAAGTGTAGGTACTTACCTGCCCTTAAGAATAATCCACTGTCCAACAAAGCCCAATATGGTGGACTTTTTGTACATATTTGAATCTTAATCGCAATTGTTGTGACAAATTTGCAAAAAAAAACGGCTGTCCAAAAACATTGGTAGCTTGATAGTTTTATGACTTTGAGAGTAGAGTACACATTCTTATCAATCCCTCACTAGGAAATGAAACCCTTATTGAAAAATAATGAGTCTAAACTTTCTTTTTAAAAAAGAGATAACTCTCTCTTTAACACCCCTTTCCCAGTACACTCTTAGCACAGTCTCTATAGCAACCCATTATAACCATAGGTCACAAGTTTGCAGCACAAGACACTACCTAATTTTATTCACCAGCACATTTACAGCATCCAATCAAATGTGTTTTAAACCAGGAGAACATCTCCATTTTAAATACCTTTTATTTTCAAAACTGTCTCATACAGTTCCAGCCTTCTCCAGTGTGCTACTTCTGCTTCACTTAAAAATGATTAGCTGTGGATTGTGGGCCACAGATAGGCATTTTGGGCTAGAGAGGCTGTTAGAAAGAGTGGTATTGACAGAGACTTGGGTTTGCTACTGTGGACATTGATTGGATTTACCAGAGAGGGTTAAAGTGGCATCAATTGCTCCCTTTGGTTGAAAGCATTGTGGATTCTCAATCCCCTGACCAACATGAATGTGCACTGTGGTGATAATGAACTAGGAACACTGACTGGAGAAGAACTGGAAACCCTAATGAAGCATACCTTTACACAGCTTATGTCACTTTTCTCTCTCACTGACTTGGTGTACTCCAACATATGCCAAAGGCAGAAATGGAACTGGTCAAATCAGTTCTGTCCACATATTGACAAACCCAGTAAACGTGTAATGAAAACTGCTTCTGCATTTCTCAGATACAATAACATGGGCTGTATTTACAACAATCTGCGTGTTGACATGGATGGTATCTATAGAAATGGTGGAGTGCACCTCACAGATAAAGGGACCCTTAAATTCTGCATCTACTCTTATGTGTAGCTGTAACATACTCACAGTAAACACATAGGCTCTTCTCAGGACTACCCTAATTCCCCAAATTATTGTTCATGTTCTTTATTAAAAATGTGTTCCAATTTTTTTAAATATTTACGATGACTGTGTGATCATCGCAAAATAGTCATAAAAAACAGGCATTCAGTAGACATCAGTCAATTAAAAAATCACTATATATATATATATGTGTGTGTATAGGCCCTAGGTATACAAATGTACTACCCTATTAATATCACAAACACTGCTGAACAGATTTACAACAAAAAACAAGAATCACAATCTCTGGAATAACATCTAGCTTTCTGCCAAATTTGGTGTGATTCCGTCCAACAGTTCAGGATGTAGTCCTGGTCAAAATTCCTATCGAAATGAACATAGAAAAGACCCTTTTTTGACCCCTCTTTTTCTTCCCAGCTCCCGCTTCACTGATCACACCGAAATGTTCAGAGTGCAACAAGAATCACTTACACACTTTGTTTGAAAGGTTTTATGAAGATCCGTCAAACAATGCTAAAAGATATATGCAAGACAAAAATGGTTTTCCTATAGAAACATGGTCCCAACTATATCTACCTACTGGTGGTCGCCAGTAGGTAGTTATAGTTAGGACATATTTTCCATTGAAAAGCATTTTTTGACTTGCCTATATATTTGGTGTCATTTGACTGATTTTCGCAATCTTTCCACAAAATGTCTGCCAAAGGGTCGAAGTGGAGAGGGCAAAAAGATTGTGTTTCATGTGCTAATTCCCATAGACTCTTCAGACATACCTGCAGCCTGAACCGCTAGACAGAATTGAACCAAATTTGGCAAAAAGATAGCTTTTGGGGTGCAGAACATCCTTTTTAGGTTGAACATAGCAGCGTGCAAATGCTGCTTTTCTGACCTTTTGGTATCTATGTGGGCTTTTAACCACGTCCACCTCACGCACATCACTTTCACTCATTTGTGGGCTTGCCTTTCAAAGATCCTTTCTTATTATTGGTAAATACTTTACATTTGTCCCTCCTTGGGGCAGTTTTGTTATTGCTTTGGGAACCGACCTTGTTACATGGATAACTGTACGTTTGACGATATGTTTGACTGTGATGGAGCAGATATGTTAATGAAAGAAATTTACTAATGATTAATGTGTGTTTTATTAATGAGAAAAATGCATATCGATATTAATTTTAGAAAATAACGTGTGCATTTGAAAATGTGCCCTAGGAGAGTGGTCACCATGTGTATTAACAGATGCAAAATAATAGAAAAATCTATAAGAAAATGTACTAATATGTCATAACGAAGTGTAAAACCTATGTTTTGTATTAATTCATATTCTTAAATTAGCCAGACTAAGGGCCTGGTTTCACTGGGCCTTGCTTGCTCTGAACATGAAGAATTCAAGTGTCTTGAACAGGACTGGTAACTGGGGAAGGCAACCTTGAATCGCTCAGAGTACAAGCCACTCAACTAGAATATTCTGCAAATGTACCGACGAACAGGAGATGATGAAGACAATTTGATACAATTATGTGTAGTGCAGGCTAAATGTGCTTTCCCAGGACTTGAACAATAGAGGCACTGACTAAAGACTCATATGCAACAATTTTGTTACCTGGAGAGCCGGATGATGTTCTCATCGCAAGAAGAACCAATCATTTATGGGACACAACACATATGCAAAATTAAAGATTTGGTAAATGTTAGACCTGACAGCCTTAGGGTGGTCACCCCTAACTTTTTGCCTGCCTCCCTACACTTTTTGGACACTGTTTTTGCTGGCTTTTAGAGTCTGCGCACTTTACCACTGCTAACCAGTGCTAAAGTGCAAATGCTCTCTCCCTTTAAACATGGTAATCTTGGATCATACCTGATTGGACTATTTAATTTACTTATAAGTCCCTAGTAATGTGCACTATATGTGCCTAGGGCCGGTAGATTAAATGCTACTAGTGGGCCTGCAGCACTGGTTGTGCCACCCATTAAGTAGCCCCTTTTCCTTGTCTCAGGCCTGCCATTGCATGGCCTGTGTGTGCAGTTTCACTGACACCTCGACTTGGCATTTAAAAGTACTTGCCAAGCCTCAACCTCCCCTTTCTCCACATATAAGTCACCTCTAATGTGTGCCCTAGGTAACCCCTAGAGCAGGGTGCTGTGTGGGGGAAAGGCAGGACATGTACCTGTGTAGTTTACATGTCCTGGTAGTGTAAATCTCCTAAATTCATTTTACACTACTGTGAGGCCTGCTCCCTTCAAAGGCTAACATTGGGGCTGCCCTCATACAGTATTGAAGTGGTAGCTGCTGATCTGAAAGGAGTAGGAAGGTCATATTTAGTATGGCCAGAATGGTAATACCAAATCCTGCTGACTGGTGAAGTTGGATTTAATATTACTATTCTAGAAATGCCACTTTTAGAAAGTGAGCATTTCTTTGCACTTAAATCTTTCTGTGCCTTACAATCCATGTCTGGCTGGGCTTGGTTGACAGCTCCTTGTGCATTCACTCAGACACACCCTAAACACAGGATACTCAGCTTCACTTGCATACATCTGCATTTTGAATGGGTCTTCCTGGGCTGGGAGGGTGGAGGGCCTGCTCTCACACAAAGGACTGCCACACCCCCTACTGGGACCCTGGCAGACAGGATTGAACTGGAAGGGGACCTGGTGCACTTCTTAGCCACTCTTTGAAGTCTCCCCCACTTCAAAGGCACATTTGGGTATAAAACAGGGCCTCTGCCCTACCTCATCAGACACTTGCTGGAGAAGAAACCTGAACCAGAACCTGCATCCTGCCAAGAAGAACTGCCTGGCTGCCTAAAGGACTCACCCGACTCCTTTCTACAATGGACTGCTGCCTTGCTGTTGCCCTGCTGCCTCGCTGAACTCTTGTATGGCTGTAAAAGTGCTCTCCAAGGGCTTGGATAGAGCTTGCCTCCTGTTCCCTGAAGTCTCAGGACCAAAAAGACTTCTCTTTTTCATTTGGACTCTTCGTGCGCTGAAAATTTAGACGCACAGCTTGTTCTGCGGCGAGAAAAATGCCGCACATCGACGCTGATCGAAGCGACGCCTTCGGGGCGACCGGAACTTTGACGCACGGCCTCGCAAGGACAACGCCACCTGACTTCCAGAGGGGAAATCGATGCAACTCCTGCCGTGAGAGCGAAACTTCGACGCACAGCCCCGCAGAACAATGCGCAGCCGGAAAACCAGCAGGAGAATCCACGCACAGACCCGGGACATCTGAGAATCCCTGCGACCCACAGAAAGAGACTGTCCGTGCGCTGGAAAACGACGCACGACTTCCCCGTGTGAAAAATAACTACGCAAGTCTGTGTGTGCTGGGGAGAAATCGACGCACACACCATTTTCCCACGTATCTCTTCTTCTGCGGCCCATTGCGGAGATTTTCCACTCCAAACCAGGTACTTTGTGCTTGAAAGAGACTTTGGGGGTCATTCTGACCCTGGCGGTCATTGACCGCCAGGGTCAACGACCACGAGAGCACCGCCAACAGGCTGGCGGTGCTCTCAAGGGCATTCTGACCGCAGCGGTTTGGCCGCGGTCAGAAAGGGAAAACCGGCGGTCTCCCGACGGTTTTCCGCTGCCCTCAGGAATCCTCCATGGCGGCGCAGCTTGCTGCGCCGCCATGGGGATTCCGACACCCCATACCACCATCCTGTTCCTGGCGGTTCGCCCGCCAGGAACAGGATGGCGGTATGGGGTGTCGTGGGGCCCCCGTAAGAGGGCCCCACTTTGAATTTCAGTGTCTGCTTAGCAGACACTGAAATTCACGACGGGTGCAACTGCACCCGTCGCACCTTCCCACTCCGCCGGCTCCATTCGGAGCCGGCTTCCTCGTGGGAAGGGGTTTCCCGCTGGGCTGGCGGGCGGCCTTCTGGCGGTCACCCGCCAGCCCAGCGGGAAAGCCAGAATGGCCTCCGCGGTCTGTCGACCGCGGATCGGCCATATGGCGGTTCCCGCCAGGCGGGCGGCAACCTCCGCCCGCCGGCCTCGGAATGAGGCCCTTTGTTTGCTTTGTAAAGACTTAAAACACTTTATATAACTCTTTGGTGATATCTCTACAATTTCACATTGCATCTTTATTCGTTTTTGACCTACAATTATCCTGATAAATATTATATATTTTTCTAAACACTGTGTGGTGTATTTTTTTGGTGCTATATGGTGTTATTGTATGATTTATTGCACAGATTCTTTACAAATTGCCTTCTAAGTTAAGCCTGACTGCTCGTGCCAAGCTACCAGAGGGTGGGCACAGGATAATCTTGGATTGTGTGTGACTTACCCTGACTAGAGTGAGGGTTCTTGCTTGGACAGAGGGTAACCTGACTGCCAACCAAAAAAACCATTTCTAACAGTAAACAAAAACTAAAGGTTAGAGTCATAACTTCCGACAGACTGACCAATTAGCAATTAGTGGGATGGACTGGGAAACCCTAATAAAAAGTAATGACAAGGGGTGAGGAACCAGAACTGCGAGGAGAAAGTTGATGATGTCAGGAGACGCTGTCTGAGGTGCTGATATTCGGCTTATATTCTGTTGAGCCTGATACCTAGCTGACTATTGATGACCTGAAGACAAATACTGACTTGTTGCTGATCCATCTTGGATAGGTAGCTATGAAAATGTGACTGACAATTTTGTGCCTTTTCTTCTAGGTACCAACTGCACTGTTTTGTAGAATTTCTCTCTTTTAGGTAGATGTTTTCCAAATGAATGTTTTTTCTCTAAATTGTTTTCACATGAGGACCCACATGCTAATGCTAATCTTGGTTAGGTAGGCTGACAGGAAAGAAGTTGACAGTGAAAAATGACTGACAAATTAATTTGCTGAATTGCATCATTAATGCTGATATTCACTGATGTCTGGTTTGCATTGTTGCTCATGTTTTCCTTGAAGAGAAAAATGTTTTCTTTTGATGAACTAATAAAGATTGATTAAAAAAGGCATAATTAACATGCAATTAGAATTGTAATCAATAGGGAATAAAAATTGTTAACCTTTTCCATGAGTGATGGTTATTTCTGATTAGGGTAGGTTTAATTGTTTCCTGTGGTACTTAAGGTGTTTTATCTTGTTCTATTGATGTTGATTATTGATTCAGTGATCACTGCATGACTAGGCTACTCCATGCGATTCAAAAGATTAATCGACCTATATGCGTCCCCTTGTAAGTTTGCTTACTAAGGACCAGGCGCGCTAGCAACTGCAAGCAAACTTATTTTTCCTTTTGTGTGTCTCCTTCATGCTCACGGTTATGGGGGCCGTGGCGCTTTGAATCGGATCACTTATGTAAACTGTTTTCTTTTCATTTTTAAATTTTTGTGTGTTTTTCACAGTCACGCTCCTGGCGACAGTGGCACTTTGAGTTGGCTCGCTTATGTCAACTGTTTTACTTTTTAATTTTCCTTTTGTATGTCTACTTCGCACCATGCTCATGGCGGCCGTGGCGATTTGAATCGGCTCCCTTATGTAAATGTTTTACTTTTCATTTTTTTATTGTTTTACATTGATTGATACTCCTTTAATTTATTGGGTTTCGCTATGTACTATCATCACATTCAATGTATCATAAAATAATTATTTAGCACGCATGCAATCCCACAAAAATGCATCCACCATTGCATATACCAGAAGAAGAGAGAAGCCACCTGTCACTAATAGGTAACATCATACATCAATGCACCAATGAAACCGTCATACCCAGGCCACCATACTTCAATACATCAACACAGATACACACCCCATTACATCAACAGTCCCAGCAAACATGCAGCCCATGTCTGCATACCATCCCAAACATCACACTCCATCACACAACCACCACACAGCATTAGAGCATCACACATTGCTGCAGCATTACTCCCTCATATGCCCCATTACATCACACAACATACACCATCACACCGACATTCCCCCTGTGAGGCAATCTTGCACTCCTGCTACAAGTGCTGTATCTGTTGTGTGACTAAGGGGGTGATTCTGACCCTGGCGGTCGGTGATAAAGTGGCGGCCAACCCGCCAATAGGCCGGCGGTCAAAAAAATGCAATTCTGACCCTGGCGGGAACCGCCAACACAGCCCGCCGCATTAACACTCCGACCGCCACGGCGGAACAAACAAACAGCGCGGCGGTCACCGCCAACAGCCAGGCGGCAGACAATGTACCGCCCACCCTATCACGACCCACCAATCCGCCACCTTTTCCGGGGCGGGAGCACCGCCGATAAAAACACGGCGGAAACAGACATTTCCAATGGAAAACGCTCACCTCGACACACTCCACGCGGAATCCGGACAGCATGGAACCCGAATTGAACATCATACCTGCTCTCGTCTACCTGCTTATCTACCACGAGTACGAACTCCGGCGCAGACGTCAACGGTGAGTACTGCACCTACGACACGCGGGAGGGGGGAGGAAGAAAGGTTATGGGCATACACATATGCGACCTCCCCCACCCCCCCAATATGTACACACCAATGCAGAGCAGGAAGTCACAGTGACACCACACAAAGACCCTTTAAAAATACAATGACACAACCAAATTTGGAATAAATTTTCATGTACAAAAAAAGCACCTGGAAATAATTGTGCAACCGTGAAAAATATTTACAAAAACCAAAAAGATATACACATCAGTGTATCACTGAAGTAACAAGTCCTGCACATCCTACGAATCTAACATGTCCGTGGGCCAAGGTTCTGCGAAACAAGGGCAAAGCCCACACACGAGACCTGAGTCCTTTGGAGAGAACACTGCAGGGGCATCCGATGTCAAAACTACAGGCACCTCAGGGGGAAGGGAAGGGGGGGCCACCACAGCCACATGAGTCCACGACGCCAGATCCACGAGGAGCCACCATGCCCACTGTACCATCCTGGGGAGTGCAAAGCCACAGTCTTTCAAGTCTCTGCAGTGGGTGGGTTGCCCACTGGACCATCCTGGGGAGTGCAAAGCCACAGTCTCTCAAGTCTCTGCAGTGGGTGGGTTGCCCACTGGACCATCCTGGGGAGTGCAAAGCCACAGTCTCTCAAGTCTCTGCAGTGGGTGGGTTGCCCACTGTGCCATCCTGGGGAGTGCAAAGCCACAGTCTCTCAAGTCTCTGCAGTGGGTGGGTTGCCCACTGGACCATCCTGGGGAGTGCAAAGCCACAGTCTCTCAAGTCTCTGCAGTGGGTGGGTTGCCCACTGGACCATCCTGGGGAGTGCAAAGCCACAGTCTCTCAAGTCTCTACAGTGGGTGGATTGCCCACTGTGCCATCCTGGGGAGTGCAAAGCCACAGTCTCTCAGGTGGATTACAGAGTCCACTGGTCAAGGAGGAGGCATGGTGGGCACAGTGAACCATAAACAGTGCCTGAGACGGCGGGACCAAGCGCAGCGGTGCATGACATGGCGATGTCCAGCGGAGCGGTGCTTGACAGGAAGGGTCCAGCGGAGCGGTGCTTGACAGGAAGGGCCCAGCGGAGCGGTGCTTGACAGGAAGGGCCCAGCGGAGCGGTGCTTGAGACGGCGGGGCCCTGTTCAGCGGTACCTGTCTTCACGGCGGGGCCCTGCTCAGCGGTGCTCTTCTGCACGGCGGGGCCCTGTTCAGCAGTGCTCTTCTGCACGGCGGGGCCCTGTTCATCGGTACCTGTCTTCACGGCGGGGCCCTGTTCAGCGGTGCTCTTCTGCACGGCGGGGCCCTGTTCAGCGGTACCTGTCTTCACGGCGGGGCCCTGTTCAGCGGTACCTGTCTTCACGGCGGGGCCCTGTTCAGCGGTGCTCTTCTGCACGGCGGGGCCCTGTTCAGCGGTACCTGTCTTCAAGGCGGGGCCCTGTTCAGCGGTACCTGTCTTCACGCCGGGGCCCTGTTCAGCGGTACCTGTCTTCACAGCGGGGCCCTGTTCAGCGGTGCTCTTCTGCACGGCGGGGCCCTGTTCAGCGGTGCTCTTCTGCACGGCGGGGCCCTGTTCAGCGGTACCTGTCTTCACGGCGGGGCCCTGTTCAGCGGTACCTGTCTTCACGGCGGGGCCCTGTTCAGCGGTACCTGTCTTCACGGCGGGGCCCTGTTCAGCGGTGCTCTTCTGCACGGCGGGGCCCTGTTCAGCGGTGCTCTTGCAGTATGTCAAGGGAGTCATACCTGGCCTGGACACCCTGCTCAGTCGCCCTCCGACCGTGCTGTGTCAGGCCCCTTCGGGGAGTGAGTCCTGGGCCCTTTGGTGTCGTCCCTTGCAGCCGGGATGGGGCTTGTGGGGCCCTCCTGCTCCGCGCTCCTGGTGGTTGTCCTCTCCGCCCTGCTGTCCTTCCGCTCCTAAAATGGGGCTCTCGGGCCCTTGCCTCCCCTGGCTGCTGTGGCCGGTGAAGTGGCCGGAGTCACCTCCTTGGGGGCAGCCGTCTCTGTCCGCTCACGGCGGCCCTTCAATTTCCGGGTCCTCTTGCCTGGGGGGGGCTGGCTGTCCCCTTGCTGCTCACCGAAGTGTTACTGCCGCCAAAGGGTGGACTCCACATGCCATGCACCACTTGCACTGTAGTAGTTGGGCTGGTGGTGGCTGAGGTGCCCTTGGGACTTTTCCCAGTTGGAGGGGGTGGGTCGGGGGAGGGAAAGAGGTCAAAACTGGCGAGGTAATTTTTCTTGGGACCAAGGTAAGGGGTAGGAGTAGTGGTGAGAGAAGTGGAGGAAGAGGATGTGGTTGTATGAGAGCCAGGTGTGCTGTCCTTGGGTGCAGGTGACTGGGACGTAGGCTGTTGTGAGGTGGTTGGCTGTTGTTTGGGTGTCTGCCTGCGTTTATGTGTCTTGGAAGAGGGGGTGACAGACACAGTGGGAGAGGACACAGGGGACGTGTAAATGCCAGTGGGGGTGGTGACTGCAGGTGTGCCGACTGTAGTGGAGGGTTTGCTGGTGGTGGAAGAACTGGCTGATGTTGGGGTGCATGCAGGTGTGAGTGTAGACGTCACAGGGAGGGAGGAGGGAGACGAGGAGGAGGGGGACACAGAGGTGGTAGTGACTGTTGATATGTCTGCATCTGTGTGTTGCTTGGGTGAATGCTTGTGTTTTCTGTGGTGCTTATGTTTGGATGAGCTGGCCTTGGGTGTTGAGGTGTGTGCAGGCTGGTCTGATGGTGTGGATGGGATAGGTTGAGGTACAGGAGACAGAGAAAGGGTGGAGGCAGATAGAAGAGGGAGACTGGAGACAGGGACAATGGCTGCCGTCAGTGCTGAGGCCAGAGCAGTGAACGCTCGTTGATGGGCAGCCTGACCCGAATGAATGCCCTCCAGGTAGGCATTGCTCCGATGCACCTCCCTTTCCACCCCCTGGATGGCATTCAGAAGTGTAGTCTGCCCAACAATGAGCGTCCTCACCAGGTCAATGAGCTCCGCACTGAGGGCAGCAGGGGTAACAGAGGCAGGGGCTGAGGTGCCTGGGCGAAGGAGAAGCGCGCCTTCCTGGCCGAGCGGCCACGGAGCGAAGACTGAGGGGCTGCTGGGAGGGCGGTGCTGGTGCGCTGGGTGGCGGCTGTACCTGTTGTTGCGGGGGGCACAGATGGTGCCGCCCCCGCTAGGGAGCTCCCAAATGAGGACGTGTCCGTGTCGCTGGTGTCTCCACCGGCCCCCGTTGTGGTGCTCCCCTCGCCCTCCGGATCACTGGTGCCCTCGGTGTCTGTGTCAGTACCCACCGGGGCCTGGTGACCTGCAGCTCCCTCGTGCTCCGACGCCAAATCTCCTCCGCCTGATGATGCTAAAACACAAGAAGACAAAGATTTAGGGTGGGGGGAGAAATTAAACAAAGTTGAGTGCATGCCTTAGCAATACCCTTTGCGGATAGGACAGACACAGGTGCCTCGTGCACTAAGTCGCGAACTTGGGGTACACTACTCAGTACTTCTGACTAGGCAAACAGGTCTAGGGACAACACACGCGCACATGTGTGATGCTGGAGCATGGGTAGCTGCACTTGGCACCCTACAGAGGTGGGGGGCGGGGGCACAGGGCCATGCCTAAGGGAGCGGACTACACTACAGAGAGCGCCCGGGCCTAATGTCACCCACAGCCCTCCTCCCCCACCCAGACGCCTCCAATGTGCATACAGATAGGAGAATGTGCAGATACTCACCCCCTTGTGTCTGCTGTGCTGTCCTCAAGCGCCCATCCAAATTAGGGTAGGCCACCGCCAGGATCCGGGACATCAGGGGGGTCATGGTGCGACTGGCACCCCTCCTAGGTCGGGAGGCCATCCCCAGCAGTGTTTCTGCGGTCTTCCTCGTTCCGCGGCGGATGTCCTCCCACCTCTTGCGGCAGTGGGTGCCCCGTCTGTTGTGGACCCCCAAGTTCCAGACTTCCTCAGCGATGGCACGCCAAATATCGATTTTCTGGTGGGCGCTCACCTGTTTGACATGTACAGGGTGGGAAAGAAAAACCGTCACATATCTGCATGTTTGGAGTACATGCCCCCCCCTCCCCAACCTTGTCATGGTTCCCATTCTCTCATCTGTCGTGCGTTGCACTCCCCATTCCCTCCACACCCCACCAACTTACATCCCCCCCACTCCACACAGGCATAACCCATTCAATGTGCACTGAGTGTACTCACCTGTTGGTCTGGAGGACCGTAGAGTTGCGCATACTGGGGGAGGACCCCGTCCACGAGCTTCTCCAACTCTTCTGAACTGAAGGCGGGGGCCCTTTCACCAGTAGCAGCAGCCATTGTCACTTCCAGACCGAGTTCACAGCAGCACTTGCAGTATAGGTCCTCTCCTGTGGATGATCAGGTCTCGAATGATTGAGCAGATAGAAAATGGCGGTCACGCCCGCGGCGGTGCGTACCGCGGCGGTGCGTCCCGCGACCGCCGGCGCACATCGTCATTGGCTCCTGAAACCCATAGGCTTCAATGTTAACCAATGCGTCTTCGCACAGCGGTCTTCGACCGCCTACCGCCACGGTGTGCCCCGCCAGCGCAGTGACCTCACATCCCATTGTCCCACTTCACAGGTCAGGCATCGGCCATTTCAAGGGCCCACATGGCTTAATTTCTAATGCGTCACACAGGCCTAGGCCTTGCAATGGCACACATACAAACATATCAAACCATACATTTACCTGTACTTTGCAAGCTGTGTTGTACGTACCTGTGAGTGGATTGACTCTGTACTCCATATTCTCCTTCCTAGGCACCGTCCGCTGGGACTAGCGATGAGAAGGAGGAATCCTCGCGTGTACCGGCCGCTGGTGGACCTGTCCACAATGGAAGAACGCCATATAATACTACGATACCGACTTGACCGTGCCTCCATCCATGAACTGTGTGCCCAGCTGGAGCCAGCCCTGATGTCCCCCATCCGCCAACCCACAGGAATTCCCCCTCTAGTGCAGGTTCTGTCTGTCCTCCATTTCTTTGCAACTGGCTCATTCCAGACAACAGTGGCCATGTCATCTGGGATGTCTCAGCCTATGTTTTCCAAGATCTTATCCAGAGTGTTGTCTGCCCTGATGAAACTCATGCGGAGCTACATCATTTTCCCAGAGGAGGGTGATTTGCCTACAGTGAAAGCTGATTTCTATGCCCTTGGACACATCCCCAACATCATTGGTGCAATTGATGGGACCCATGTGGCTTTAGTCCCCCCAAATGACGATGAACAGGTGTACAGGAACAGGAAGAATTACCATTCAATGAATATCCAGGTGGTCTGTTTGGCTGACCAGTACATCTCCCATGTAAATGCCAAGTTCCCAGGGTCAGTGCATGACGCGTATGTTATGCGAAATAGCAGCATTCCCTATGTGATGGACCAGCTACAGAGACAGCGTGTGTGGCTAATAGGTGACTCTGGTTACCCCAACCTGCCATGGCTATTGACCCCAGTGAGGAATCCCAGGACCAGGGCAGAGGAACGGTACAATGAGGCCCATGGGCGTACTAGGAGGGTGATTGAGCGAACCTTTGGGCTCCTGAAGGCCAGGTTTAGGTGCCTGCATATGACAGGTGGATCCCTAATGTACTCACCAAAGAAGGTGTGCCATATCATCGTGGCGTGCTGTATGCTCCACAACCTGGCTTTGCGACGCCAGGTGCCTTTCCTGCAGGAGGATGGTCCAGATGGTGGTGTTGTAGAAGCCGTGGAGCCTGTGGAGAGTGAAGAGGAGGAAGACTCTGAGGACGACACAGACAATAGGGACAGAGTGATACAACAGTATTTCCAGTAACACACAGGTAAGAATCACCCACGCCATTTCACAATTGCTTATAGCCTCCTGCATCTGTACTTTCTGTAGTTCCCCACAGATGTTTTTCATTAATTTTTGCCTTTCCCTTCCCTTCTCAGTGCTGTCTGACTCAGTACCTGACTTCTGCTTGGTTCGCCCATGAAATACAGCGTATTGACATTGGTATGTTGTCATGACTAATTGACAGAACAGAAATTGAACAGTAATATGTAATACATTTGTTAATAATACAGCATGACTCAAAACAGATTTGTGTGCAAAATGTGATTTATTTACAGTGCTAGATATCGGTACATGTGATTCTAAGGGTGATGGGTGGGGGTGGAGGAATTCCATGGCAGAGTCCAGTTCTCAGTCTCGCAGGTGCATTGTCCTTTTGCCTGTGGAAGGATGGAGCATAGGCAGTTCATGGTTGGACAGGGTGGCTATGTGGGACAGTGGGAAGACTTGAGGGGGTATGTCCTGCTGGCGGGGGTCTTGACATCCTACTCTGTTTTTTTTTTTGGTCTCAGGCTCCTCTTACGGGGTGGTTGTTCTTCAGCAGGAGGTGGGGTTCTGGGGGGCTGTCAAGGTGTTGGGACCTCCTGTCCACTAGCGCCGGCGGAGGTGGTAGGCTGTTCCTGGTCCGGGCTAGTGACAGGGGCCCTGTGTGGTGCACCATGGTCCCGCAACGCGTCCTCTATCCTGTGGAGGGCCAGGACGATGGTCCCCATTGCGGTCCCGATGATTCTCAGCTCCTCCCTGAACCCCATGTAGCGTTCCTCCTGCTGTGCCTGGATCTCAGTGAACCTGGCCAGTACCGTCGCCATCGTTTCTTGGGAGTGGTGGTATGCCCCCATGATGGTGGTGAGGGCCTCTTGGAGAGTGGGTTCCCTGGGCCTCTCCTCCCCCCCCTGTCGCACAGCAGCCCTCCGAGCTGCCCGGTTTCCCCCGGCCTCTGTCCCCTGGACGGTGTGCCCGCTACCACTGCCCCCAGGTCCCTGTTGGTGTTGGGGTGTTGGGTTAGCCTGGGTGCCCTGTAGTGGCAGACACACCGCTGATTGAGCTGTCCTAGAGACAGAGGCATGGGCCCGCTGGGTGGGAGCTGTGCTGGTGTTGGCAGAGGGGGTCGGGTCTGGTGTGGCCTGTGGCTGCCTGAGGGGAACCGACTGCCCAGAGGTCCCCGATGGTCCGGGCTGGTCATCAGGTTCACTGTCGACAGAGCTGCTATCCTCAGTGTGGGCCTGTTCCGGTGGTGGGATGGACACTTCTGGACCCTCCTGGCTGGTGTGTTGTCGTTCGGGTCCTGCATGGGGTAAGAGAGTTTGGTTATTGTTTCTGTGTGTGCAATAGCGTGCGTGTTATGGGTGCCCTTGTCCCCCAGTGCAGGCATTCCCGTGAGGGAGGTGTTGTGAGGGTAGTTAGTGGGGGGGGGGGGTTAGTGCAGTGGTCATGCTTAGGTGATGGGTGCCCATGATTTGTGTTGGCATGCAGGAGTTGGTGTTGGGATGGGTGGGTTGTGCTGGTGAGACATTGTCAGGGAGGATGTGTGCTGGGGGGTTGGGGGTGAGGGTGGGGGTGTGGGTTGGCATGCTGGTGGGGTGGGGGGGATATAGTAGTTGAGATTGGACTTACCAGAGTCCATTCCTCCGGCTACTCCTGCGAGGCCCTGAGGATGCAGGATGTTCAAGACGTCTTGCTCCCACGATGTGAATTCGGGAGGGGTGGGTGGGGGTCCGCCGCCAGTCTTCTGGACCGCGATGTTGTGCCTGGAGACCATCGATCGGACCTTCCCCCGTAGGTCGTTCCATCTTTTGCGTATGTCCTCCCTATTCCTGGGATGCTGTCCCACCGCGTTGACCCTGTCCACGATCCGCTGCCATAGCTCCGCCTTCCTAGCTATACTGGTGTGCTGCACCTGCGAGCCGAAGAGCTGGGGTTCCACTCTTAGGATTTCCTCCACCATGACCCGGAGTTCTTGGTCCGAAAAGCGTGGGTGCCTTTGGGGTGCCATGGGGTGGTGTGGGTGAGGTGTGGGGTGGTGTATGTGATGATAAGTATGTTGGTGAGTGGTGCTTTGTGCTACTATGTGGTGTGTGTGATGGTGTAGTGTGCCTCAGTGTGTCTTGCTTTGGATTGTCTGCTGTGTCTCTCTCTCCTTCTCTCAGTAATTATGGTCGCAGGGGTTTGTGGGTGATGTGGGTGTGTGTTTTATAGTTGGTTGATTGTGTGGGAGTGGTGTGTGTATGTGTATCAGGTGTGTGTATTTCAAATTGTCCAATGTGGCTGTGTTTTGGATGTGTGTGTATTCTGACCGCGGCGGTGTGTAGCGCCAATGGAATACCGCGTTTGAATGACCGCCGTGTGGATTCGTGGGTCGTAATGGCATGGGCGTATTTCTGTTGGCGTGACGGTGGAGGTTTGGTCATCTCCAGTTTATCGCTGCCCGCTGATGTGGCGGCCTGCAGTGGAGGACGGAATTTTGGAGGTTTGGCCGTTGTGGGTCAGAATGACCGTGGCGGTTAACCGCGGCCGCGGCGGTGTTATGGCGGTCTTCTGACCGGCGGTAAGGGCCTTTTACCGCCGAGGTCAGAATGACCCCCTAAGTGTCTTGCACTCCTGCTGTCTGTGTTGATACGAACCTGCGTATGTGAGGGAAGGTGCACTGCTACTCCTGCAACCTCCCTGTTGCATGATCTGTGCATTAGGGAAGCTTGCATTGTTGCTGTCCGTGATCTACAGTGGTTCGTTGGTTGGTAGTGACACTTGTTAAAAAAAGTTTTCACTATAAGAAAGCAAAACGGATTAGATTTTAAATGTGTGCTAGGTTAAAACATTCAAATGTGGATTTCTTGACCTCTCAGAGTAAGCGTTTGTCCTCAAAAACTGAAAAAGTGCTTTTCCCTTTTCAAAACATCTGAATAAAACTCAGTGCAGATCCTAATGGTGGTGAAGTACAGGAGTCTATTTTCTGCGACATGAAAAGTCTGACCTGCTCAGACGTCTGTCCACAGATTGTGATTCTCGTTATTTGGTGTGAATCTGTTCAGTAGTTTTTGAGAAATTAAAGGGGTAATAAATTTGTATATCACTTAAAAATGATTGTTTTCCACACATACGATATTTGCAAATACGTTGCGATACTCAGTGGAGCCACCTCATTTAACATTGTGGGAATGATTTAAAATAGGTAGCAAAGCTCACATCCGATATACGCTTGTATCAGAATTACAACATTAATTTTTGCAATACATTGATTGCTGATGTCTGCATAGTTTACATAATGCAATCCTGAGCAACATATTCTGTGGCGTATACCATATCATTACACATGTAGAGTGCTAGAAATGAGTGGAAACCAGCCAGATTTCAGTAGAGTCAGTTTTTCTTGCCTCGGGATTGCCCTGCTGTAGTGTTGCTACACTGGAACACAGGCAATGGCACCTGAATGTTATACTTCACTATGCCTGGCAACAGAGACCTCTTTTCCAACAACTGTGCCTACATTGATGCACAGTATTACATTTATTTTGTCTGAGTGGTGTTGTGCTTAGAAACAATCATTTAGATGTGAAACGCAGCACAGCTGGAACATCCAACCTAGCTAGCAGCCCATTAAGAAAAGTAAAGAAAATCTCTTGGAATGTAGCGAGATTTTAAAGTGTTTTGATTCTCTTAAGTAGTGGACCTGTTCAGGTTATGAGTATTATCTCACTAATAATAATTGTATAGTAAACAATACATACTAAATTTTGGGCACTTAATAACTGTTTAATACTAAATATTTAAACCCTTTGCATCAGCGTTAGAACAAGAAAAGATTGAACTAAGACCTGAGGTGTTTTAAACTTTTGCTTCACAGGCTACATGTAGCTATTGCTAGAGGATCACATAACTAGGCAGGAGTGGTACTTGAACTCTCGTAGTTAAGGCAAAGCTTTTATCTACAATACGTTATGAAAGTGAAGCCCTGCATGGAGTATATGCCCCCTTCTTGGTTAAGACTATAACAAAGACTTCTAAGTTGCTGTTTCATTTACCAATGTAAGCCTCCCCACGCTGATTCGATTGAAGGTTGTTATGCTCTACTCAATAAAGTTATAGCAAGGCAATGGGCTTGCATAATTTTGTTGTTATAAGCTCAAATAAAAAAAACGATTGGGTCATTAGATTCAGTGCTCTGGGATGAATCAATGCTGGGTCTTTCTAATGTTCTAGCTTGTATATATATATATATATATATATATATATATATATATAAAAAAGATCTTGACAAGTCTGGGAGAACAATTCCCCTTGAATGCTCCAGTCAACTTACAAGTCTTCAAGAAATATATCAGTTGGAATATGAGAAACCTTGTCACACTTGCAGGACCAACAAACTCTAACTAAACGGTCTCACACATGGATGGTGGTAAATAATGTACAGCTCTGCGAAGAAAAGAGTGTTTCTCTGCAGATATCAGAGTCAAATAAAGCATACATTTATACAATACCATTTAGGTTGCTTGCCAATATCCTATTCCTCAAGAAAGTCCACGGAAAGGACAAATAGTATGTAGTTTATGAAGGCATTTCTTTAATCCATTTACTTCGTATCTGCTCAGGCCACTTCGGAGAAAGACAGTCTTCTACAAAATCTGTTCAATCAAAGGCATATTCAATCTTATTGATCCCATATTCATCATATATGTGATGAAATTTCTGATGAAAGTTGGAAAGAAATTAATGTTTCCATTACTGTGCATAGACTATTGGTGGCTCTGTAAGCCCTAGAGATTGGAAGGAAAGATATTTCACTTAAGGAACTACCTTAAGGAACTACCTTAATTTATGTAACTACTGAGGATATGTGGTTGGAATTGTTTTTAGGTCGCGCGTGCAAGCGCTCTGACATGTTGTAATCTGTATGTGGGCTTTTAACCACAACAACCGCATGTCCATCACTATCACTCAATCATGGGTTTGCCTTTTGTTTTCATTGGTAAATGCTTTACTTTTGTTCCTCTTTGGGGCAGTTTTGTTACCACCTTGCCCATCGACCCTGTTATATGGATAATTGCACTTTTGCGGATACGTTTGACTGTGAGCAACCGTCTTTTTCCGTTTGTGTCTCTCCTTCGCACTCATGCTCATGGCTGCTGTGGCGCTTTGAATCAGCTTGATTGTGTCAACTGTTTTATTTTTAATATTCAATTGATGTGGCAAGAAAAGACCTGTTACGAATTTACAACGCTAATAACTCTAACTCAAGAAAACGTGAGACCCATTGCATTGCACATGCTTGTTGTGTTTGGTGTAAATCTCTTCAGTAGTTTTTAAGATATTAAAGGTGTTAGAAATGGGGTCTTTGGTTGGCAGTCATGTTACCCCTTGTCCAAGCAAGGTCCCTCACTCTAGTCAGGGTATAGAAGATTCACCCTCAGTTAACCCCCGCTCACCCCATTGGTAGCATAGCACGAGCAAGCAGGCTGAACTTCAGAAGCAATGTGTAAAGTGTTTGTACCAACACACAGAGTAACTCATTGCAAACACTACAAAATGACACAACACAGCTTTAGATAAATAGGGAATATTTATCTAAACAAAACAAGACCAAAACGACAAACATCCAACATACACAAGTCAAGTTACACATTTTCAAAGAATAAGAGTCATAGGGCCAGATGTACGAAGCATTTTCTAGTTTCAAAGGGGCCAATTCACAGAATCGGCCCATTTGTGACTTGTAAAATGCTTTTTACGATGTACAAAGCCCAAACTGCGATTCAGTGACTTGTTACTGAATCGCAGTTTGGGTTTTGCGATTCGGTACTAGGAAGGGGCATGTCAAGTGCATCCCTTCCTAATACAGAATCCAAATGGTATATATGATTGTTTTGTGATCGCGAATGTGGTCGCTAAACAATCACAGTTAGCACCAGTTTCAAACTGGTGCTAACCCATTCGCAGAACAAAACAAGATTAAAACGACAAAAATCCAACATATACAAGTCAAGTTATGAATTTTCAAAGAATAAGAGTCTTAATCCTTAGAAAACAGCGTGAATGCTGTTCTTTAACAAAAGTACCTGGGTATTGTCAAATAATGCTACATGGGGGAGTGTGCATCAAAAAAGGCCAGCGATGTGTCGATTTCTCACTTGCAAGCGAGACCGTGCATTGTTCCTCCTCGTGCATCATTTCTTCTCTCTTGCAAGAAAGCGATGCATTGATCCGGACAGGCATCTCCGGTGGGGACATGCTTTGAGTTAATGTTTCACACCGAGCGATGTTGCGTTGAAACTCCAGGCGCACGGTATCACAAAACTGTGCTGCATTGGGTTTGAGACATTATCAGCCTCGTTTCTCCAGCCAGGTTGCATCAATCTTCCAGCCGCGATGCAGGTGGAGCTTTGATTTCAGCTGTGAAGCTGGCGGCACGCCGTTTATCAGCCACATCATAGTATGTGTGTTGAAAATGTCCCTGCACAGCGGTCTGTGTGTGGATTTTTAGTTCTTGTCTGCCAACTTCACCTATCAAGGTCCCAGGAACTGGATAGGGTGCCACTTGGCAGGGCAGAAGTCTCAGCAGAGAGTCCAGGTGCTGGCAGGGGAAGTCTTTTATGGCCTTGAGACTTCAACAACAGGAGGCAAGCTCAGTTCAAGTACATGTCCCACCTTTAACATACACTACACTCTGCCCATGGGGCTACATAGGGCCTACTTTAGGGGTGCCTTACATGTAAGAAAGGGGAAGGTTTAGGCCTGGGAAGTGGGTACACTTGCCAAGTCGAATTAGCAGTTTAAAACTGCACACACAGACACTGCAGTGGCAAGTGGGAGCCATCTTTACAGGGCTACATATGTGGGTGGCACAACCACTGCTGCAGGCCCACTAGTAGCATTTGATTTACAGGCCCTGGGCACTTCTGGTGCTCTCTACTAGGGACTTACTAGTGAATCAAGTATGTCAATCATGGAAAGTCAATGACACATACATTTTACATAGGTATACTTGCACTTCAGCACTAGATAGGAGTGGTAAAGTGCTCAGAGTAACAAAAACAGAAAAAACAGAGTCCAGCACATATCAACAACCTGGGAAACAGAGGCAAAAAGCTAGCGAAGACCATGCCAAGGATGCCAAGTCTAAAAAAGGGAAAAGAAAGTTGCATATGTACGCCTGCGGTTCCAGGAAGGTCTCCTCCTGAGATCTGATTGGCTGTCAGCACAAGAAGTGTTGGCATTCAGTTTTGGGAAGCAGAGTCCAAAAAAAGAAAATGAAAAATAGAAAAAGGGGCAAGGTATGTATACCCATTGCCCCTAGCCTTGGTCCATGGGTCTCTCTGGGACCCCCCAAGGCTCAAAAGTAGTTTTATTTTTTTTATCACAGAGAAATTTGCCTCTGGAACCGTGGATTTCAATGTGATTTTTTTTTTTTTAAAGGCAGTCTTCTGTGCTTAGATATGCTTTTGCCTCCAGGTGGGCCAGGTCCCGGGGACACTGTGGACAGAAATAGGAGGGGGCACATAGGGGCTCCATTCTAGGGCGTTCAGAAGCCCAGAGGACCATCACATGCAAATGCTTTTTAATATATGTGAGAGGCCCGTGCTCTGGAAACTGCCACTCTCCCAGGTCAAATGCACTTAAATGTATGTTTACTGACTGTATGTGGAGGGCCTTCACAGCCCCCCCTGCCCCAGGGACTGCCATCTCCCTCAGGCAAATGCTGTTTATTGTATGTGGGGGGTGAGACTGTCATCTTCTTGAGACAAATGCACTTAAATGTATGTGGGGGCCATGTGGTCCCCTGTGCCCCAAGGACCACCACCTTCCTGGGGCAAACATTGTTAAATGTTTGTGGGTGGGCTGCGCGACCCAACCGCACCCAGGGACTGCAACTTCCCTGGGGTAAATGCACTTAAATGTATGCAGGGGGCCTGCACAGACCCCTGCACTCCGGGGAGAGCCACCTTGCTAGGGCAAATGCTGTTTATTGTATGTAGGGGGTCCCTTGTGGAACCACACCACAGGGATCGCCACCTCCCTAGGGCAAATGGAGTTTAATGCTGTGGGGGGCTCGCATGGCCAACTTGCAGCCCGGGGACCGCACCCTTCCTTGGCAAAATGCACTTAAACATATCTGGGGGGCCGTGTGGCCCCTGCACCACGGGGACTGCCACCTCTCTGGAGCAAATGCTTTTCATTGTATGAGTGGGGGGCAGGTCACCCCCGGCACCCCAGGGACTGCCACCTACTGAGTGCAAATGCAGTTTAATGTATGTGGAGGGCCCACACAGTATCCCTGCATCCCAGGGACCACCATCTCTGCAGGGACTGCATGGCCCCCTGTACCCCCGGGGACTGCCACCTCTCTGGGGAAAATGCTTTTAAATGTATGATGTGTGCCTCCCCCAGAGACTTCCACCACCCTGAGGCAAATGTTGTTTCATTTATATGGGGCCTGCACAGACCCCCAGGGACTGCCACTTCCCCAGGGCAATTATAATAAATGTAGGCAGGGGGTCGTGCACCTCCCTGAGCCCTGGGGACCTCCCTTCTCCATGGCAAATGCACTTAAATATATACAGGGCCCCCATGCCCCGAGGACTGCTACCTCCCCAGGGCAAATGCTGTTTCATATATACTGCTGGCCCACATGGCCCTCTGTGATGTGGGGACCACCCCTTCTCTGGGGCAAATATAATTGAATATATGCAGGGGGCTGCGTGGCCCCCCTGTGCCCTGGGAACCACCACCTTCAAGGAGCAAATACTGTTTCATGTATACAGGGGCATGTATGCCCCCTGGTGCCCCAGAGTCTGCCACCTCCCGGAGTAAATGCACTTACATGTATACAAGGACCTGCGTGGCCCTCCATTCTCTGGGGACCACCACCTCACCAAGGCAAATGCTATTTCATGTATGCAGGGGGCCCTGAGTGCTCCCGTGCACCGGGGACCACTACCTCTTTCGGGCAAATGTTGTTTATCGTATTAAGGGGGCCTGCACAGCCTGCTGTGCCCCAGGGACTGTCACCTCCCCAGAGCAAATGCACATAAATGTCTGTGGGGGTCCTGCATGGCCCATTGTGCCCTGGGAACTGCCACCTCCCCAGAGCCAACACAATATAAGGAGTGGGGGCATGCAGACCCCCTCCTGGAGCCATTTATGGCCCTGGGGACCACCACCCCCAAGGACAGCTCCTACTACATCCCAATGGGCTCCCTCTTGGGAGGTAACTCTTTGCTTTTGCTTGGTAGAAGCTGACAGCTCATGTCAAGCAGAAGCAAATACTCAGCTTTCAGCAAGCGGGGGCTTTAAAAATGCTCGTGCTAGCTGAAAGCTGAGTTTTCATCCCTTTCCCTGCCCACTAATGCACAGGCAGGGAAAGAGATGAAAACATTGTTCCACAATGCAGAGTGCAGCTATTTAAAGTACCTCACTGCGGGTGGGACCAATGCTGGTTCCCGCAGGAGATGGAAGCTGGTGGGGCAGTGCCTTGAGGCTCCCTCCCGCAGTCCCCATAGGTTTTCATTGGTGCCCTGGGCAAGAGTGAATATATGGCCAGGTGTAGTAAAGTATCATCTTTCTTGGCACGTTACCCCCATTTTTACCTGTATGTCAGTATGTTGTTGCCTGTATCACTGGGATCCTGCTGGTCAGGACCCAGTACTCATAGTGTATGGCCTGATGTGTTTGTCTGTATAGTGCTTAACTGTGTCAATGAGGCTCTGCTAATCAGAACCTCAATACCTATGCTCTCTCTGCTTTTAAGTTTGTCACTGTAGGCTAGTGACTTCATTTACCAATTTTAATTGGCACACTGGACCTCCCTTATAAGTCCGTAGTATATGGTACCTAGGTACCCAGGGCAATTGGGGTTCCAGGAGATCCATATGTGCTGCTGCATTTCTTTTGCTACCCATAAGGAGCTCAGACAAACCCTTCCACAGGCCTGCCATTGCAGCCTGCGTGAAATAGTGCACACACTATTTCAGAGCCATTTTCACAGCACTTAAGTAACTTACAAGTCACCTATATGTCTAACCTTCACTTGCTGAGGTTAGGTGCAAAGTTACTAAGGGTGAGGGCACCCTTGCACTAGCAAAGGTGCCCCCACATAGTCCATTACATGCATGCACTACATATAGGTCAATACCTATATGTAGCTTCACAATGGTAACTCCGAATATGGCCAGGTAACATGTCTAAGATGCTGGAATTGTCCTCCCATTCCAAATCCGGTATTGGGGAGCCAATTCCATGCATCCTGTTGGCTCCACTATGGACCCCCAGCACTGCCAAACCAGCTCTGAGGCTTGCACTGCAACTACAGCTGCTGCCACCTCACAGACAGGGTTCTGTCCTCCTAGGGACTGAGCAGCTCAGTCCCAGGAAGGCAGAACAAAGCATTTCCTCTGAGAGCAGGGTGTAACACCCTCTCCCTTTGGAAATAGGTGTTACAGGCTGGGGAGAGGTAGCCTACCCCAGCCTCTGGAAATGTTTTGAAGGGCACAGATGGTGCCCCCCTTGCATAGGCCAGTCTTCACCGGTTCAGGGATCCATTGTCCCCTGCTCTGGTGTGAAACTGGACAAAAGAAAGGGGAGTGACCTCTCCCCTGTCCATCACCACCCTAGGGGTGGTGCCCAGAGCTCCTCCAGTTGTATCCCAGACTTTGGCCATCTTGCTTTGCAAGGTGTGGGGGCACTCTAGAGGGCTCTGAGTGGCCAGTGCCAGCAGGTGACGTCAGAGACCCCTCCTGATAGGTCCTTACCTGATAAGGTAGCCAATCCCCCTCTCAGGGCTATCTAGGGTCTCTCGTGTGGGTTCTCTTCAGATTCTGCTTGCAAGTTTCCTTCAGGAATCCTCTGCAACTACGACTTCATTCTCAGACTTCGGATCAACGGCAGCCTGCTCCGGGATCTGCTGTAACAGCAACAAAGTATCCACAAGGGATACTTTTCCTCTGCAACTTCAGCTCCAGCCAGCTCATGCAACAGTTTCCATGGTGTGCACGCTCTGAGGACTCCCTCTCTTCATCCTGCAGCTGAAGGACCGAAGAAATCTCCCGTGGGGTTATGGAGTCACTCCCCTGCTCACACAGGCACCTTCCAAGATAATGATTGGTACCGTTGGGCTCCTCTCACAGCGATGAGCATGCTCCTAAGGACACAGAGGTTGGACCCCATAGACATAGACTGTCCTGAGGTCCTGCTGACACAATTTGGAGGAGGTAAGACCTTGCCTTCCCTGAGAGCGATGGTACCCCTGTGTTCTGCATCTTCTTCACCTCCTGAGGCTTCTGTAAATTATTTGCAAAATTCCTTCATGCACATCCTGGACCAGGTCCCCAGCACTCCATCCTGTGACACTTAACTCACTGAGCTGTTTTCCGGCAGCGTGGGACCTTCCTTTGTTGTACTGCACCAACTGCGTTTTGCACCTCCTTTGTCCCCGTGTCCTGGGACTCCCATGGGAGCTGCCTGGCATCCCGAGAGCTCTCTAAAGTGTTGAGAGCCACATCTTCCTTCTCACACAGAGTTGAGGCCCCCAGCTCCCTCCTGGGTCCAGCCTGCGCCATTTTGATGTAAAACGTACATTTGTCGTAACCAAGGCTTGTTGAAGACTTCCAACACGAAATCACATCTGAATCCATCTTCACATCATGGGACATCTTTTGCATCATGCAGGAACCCACCGGCATCTTCCTAGGGTGCATTCCTCTAGTCTTTATCCAACCAAGGACTCTTCTTTTGCTCCCTCTTCTGTCGTTGGCAGGGGCTCCTATCCTTACTGGAACTTCTTTTGACTTCTGGACTTTGTCCCCTTCTTTGCAGGTCTTCAGGTCCAGGAATCCAGCAGTTGTTGTTTGAAGACTTGGTTGATTAATGCAGTATCCCAATCACAAGGTGTAGTGTGTCCTAAGGAAACTTTCAGTACTTTACTCCTGCTTTTCTGGTCTCTGGGGTGGGGTAATTTATTTCCTTTACTGTATTCTTTCTCTCCCTGCAATTCTGCACACACTACACTTGTCTAGGGGGGAATTCGTGATTCACATTCCACTTTCTTAGTATATGTTTTGTGTTGCCCTAAACCTCTTTTCTCCCATTGCATTCTATAGCAATTCCTATTTTTGCACCATCCTATGTCTAATGACGTGCCTTATTTTGGTGTCTAGTGTATATATTGTGTATAATACTTACCTCCAGAAGGATTATTGTTTCTAAGATACTTTTGGTACTGTGTCACCCAAAGAAATACCTTTATTTTTGGTAACATTGAGTATTGTCTTTACTTGTGTTTAAGTACTGTGTAACTATAAGTGGTATTGCATGAGCTTTGCATGTCTCCTAGTTCAGCCAAAGCTGCTCTGCTATAGCTACCTCTATCAGCCTACGCTGCTAGAACACTACTACTTCATTAATAAGGGATAACTGGACCTGATATAAGGTGTAAGTACCCAAGGTACCTACTACAAACCAGGCCAGCCTCCTATACCAGGCCTTGGGGGACGGGGTCCCTGGGGCCAAAATCGAGCCATGTGGTCCCCTTCCTTTAATAAAATAGGTGTTTGGCCCCAGAGAAGTGGTGGACCCTGGGCCCAGGGGGGTCCTTGTGGCCCCTTTCAAATAATATTAGAATAGCCATGGGGAGGTGGTGATCCTGGAATGTGGGGGTCTGTGCTGCTGCCTCTCATAGGGAGGGAGGTGGTGGACCCTGTGGCATGGGGGATGTGTGGCCTCCCATACATTTGTTCAGTGCTCCCAGGGAGGTGGGGCACCTGGGACCCAAGGGGCCAGCACAGCCCCCGCCACATAGTTTTTAAAATATCATGTAGCCCTGGGAGGTGGTGCTCCTTGGCCCCCCATATATCTTTCATATTGTCCTAGGGAGGTGATGGTTCCCAGGACCTGGGGTGATCTACATGCCCCCTCCACATAGTTTTTAAAATGTAGCCCCGGGGAGGTGCTGGTCGCCAGAGCACAGGGTAGGGTCAGTCCAGCCCCCAATTTTTTTATGTTGTCGCAGGGAGGTGGTGGTCTCCAGCACCCAGTGGGGTCGGAGTAGCCACCACTAAGATGTTTTTATTATGTAGGCCTGGCGAGGTTGTGGTCCCCAGCAGCTGGAGGGGCCCCTCTAGCCCCCTACATATATTCATTTAATGTTGTCCCGTTTAAGCTCCAAATCATCTTGGCCGTTCATGGCACAGTATTTGGAGCTTAAAGGGAGTTGGCTGCAGACCCTGTTTTCAGTCCCTGCCACACACGGGTTGGTGTGGTTATACGGGGTTGGCTGCAGTTCCTGGCGGCAGGCAGATAACCTCTGCCATTCACAGCAAAAGGCTGTGTGTGGTGTGGGGTTGGGTGGTTATAGGGAGTTTGGTCACAGAGCCTGGCTGAATGCCATGCCCTGTGGACAACCCCTGCCTCACACTGCCAAAGTCCATGCACGGCCTGGTTTTGGTGGTTATGGGGCGGTGGCCACAATGTTGGCCAGGCCCTGCAGAGGTAGTGTAACGATATCTGGATGTGCAATAGTCAGTAAACATGAATGGGCATATAATCTAACTTAATCCTAGAAGCATAGGGCAATGATATAAAGCATTAGTGTTGCATGGTGAGGCTATCCATTCGCAGCTACATGGTTTTTACTGATGAACAACAATAATTTACCATAAATTTCAGTATATATATCTTTTGTTATCTTGTATACCCTAAGTGGTCCCTTTTTTGCAGACTGCCATTTTACAGATTTATATAATGCTGTCATGTCACTTTGTGGTTTCTGTGTTTTACATTTCATCTCTAATTCCTTTCTTTTTTAATTAAATCCCATTGTTATAATTAACATGTCACTGCTCTCAAAACACCCTCATATTTGCAATTGCTTTCTTTATCTTTTGTTGACAAGTGACCAACTTATTTCTTGCAAATGGGTTCCACCCATTTAGCTCACCAGGATTTTTAGCCTTTGATCACCTGTTTTTTTGGAGCTTCGCTGTGAGTGAGTCGAACTACCTGAGTCTTACTCATGTAGTTGCATGGTAATTAGTTTGATCGTGTTTACTACCAGTGTGTGCCTTTTAAGATAAGGCTGCTGCAGTGCAGCAAGGGTATGGGACACTTGGTTGGTGAAATGTGAGCATCTATGCACATATGTGTGTGCATATGGACAGGCTGCACATACAAGACTACTGTTCTACATAGACTGGTATCTGTGCCTAGGTTACATGCCAGAGTCAGTTTTAGACTACAAATTCAGCTTGTCTAAATAACCCTTTTTGAGAGACCTAAACCTTCCTTTAAAATATTTGGTCACTCCTAAGTAGGCCTTATTGCCATACTATCAGGGTGCATGATATTCAAAAGTAGGGCATGAAGAATTTAATGTTGAACATGCACTTACAGAGTAACATCCTCAAAAGCTATTTAAACTGTGGCAAGGCTGGCTGCTTCTGGAGCAAAACACTTGGCTACATTGTTACATTAATTAAATGTTAAATTTGGATTGGTAGAAGCTAGAGAAATATTTCAAGGACTCATTTTAATTGCATTTTAAAATCCAACTTAAGGGTCAAGTGGAATTTTAATTTACTATTTTGCAAATTGCACTTTTAGAAAGGTGTAATTTTCTTGCCTAAAACCCCGTGGTGAGATATGTATTGTTCTTCGTCAGTGGACAAAGTGCTTTAGATATGAGTCTCCATTCTGGTCAGGATGTCCTGTGGATTGTACTCAGCAACTTAACTAACTTCAAAGAGGCCTCCTAGTCACAGGCAAATGTAGCTGACAGCTTGGCCATAAAGATGGTTCAGAGTGACCACAGAAGAGGACCTACTTATTTCCATGGCCACAGCATCAATCACTTTTCTGCATACCTTAAACGTTCGCAGTAAGTGGCCAAGTGAATGCCAAGGCCTGGATCCCATGCACACTATGTTACTGAAACCAAGCTTTATCTGGCTGATGAACCCTAACTAGGGCAAAACAATCCTGAGTTACTTGTGTTCTGGTTCAAGGAAGACCTGGCCAATTGGTTCAGGCTGAACAGGGTCAAGACTGATTTTCATATGGATGGGAGTAAATTGAGGTGTCATGGTTTGCAAAATAATAACGGACTTGATATGGTACGAGTAATGACGAGTGGCTGAGATCAATTCAAGCATTCTATCCATCAGTCTTTTGTACACATTCCGGGTGGACACAGAAGTTCACAGCAAGAAAATAAGAGTTCTGCTATATTGGATCATCCCAGAATGTTGTGCAGGAGGATTGGGATGAGGTAGAAGGATGATGAGGCATCCAAGAACTGCCTGGCATCTAGAACATTCCACCTGCACCTATAAACCCCTGCACAAAGGAGAGAGGGTCAGCAGGACCCTGAATCTTGATAGTGACAACACCTGAATCATGAACAATTGGAAGGAGAATCCTCCTGATGCCCCTCATGGAATAAGGACTGTGCCTGAAGCTGACTCTTTGGAATAGATGGGTTCCTCCAGACCCGGTAGTGGCACCCCCCCTTATGCTCTCTGAGTACCAGATGGGGGACAATTTGGACTCCACTGCCACCGCAATTGCTCTACAAGTCAGCCAGGAGGGTAAGGGTTTGTGGGAGTGGGCAAGTGGGGGCTCTACTGTCTGGTAGTAGAGGGGCTAAGCTAGACGTCCACACCAGTAGAAGAGGAGGACCAGGAGAGAAGAAGGCTAGCAGGGGGAGCCAGTAAAACCTACTCCCCTAGGGGTATTCCCTTTGGAGGCCAGAAGCCTGAGGAAACTGCTCTTGGTGGCTAAGTCCAAGATCAAAGAAATCAGCCCAATAGTTGCTAACTCATGATTCTACAAATATTATCCATTTATAAATACCTAAGCTAAAAATGCAGTGCATTGGGCTATGTTGCTGCTCTCTCATTTATGCCTGGTGCAGACCAATGTCCAATGCTTGATGCAAGTTTGATTGTCTATTTTACCCAGGGATGGGGCTTATGTGGGAACTCCCTCCCCTGACTCCTTTTTGCCTGGGGACCCCCTACTTGTTCCCGGTACCCTATCCCTAAGATACGGATCAGCACAGAACTGAATGGGGACAGGACCCCATCCCCAGAACCTTACATCTAGGAAAGTGGAAAGGCTGCATCACACAAGTTACTTCACTGCAGGAGCAGAAACAAATGGCGGCATTCATGTATGTCACACGCGATGCACGCATGAGAGGGAAGCCAGCGGGACACCTTGAGGGTGAGCTCAGCACACAGCGCCTACCCTGACTTCTGGCATTTGGGTGCCCAGTTGGCTTGGGCAACCAGTATTTAAATAGCAAGAAAAGAAAAGGAAGAAGATTGTGGCACAGCTGCAGCACACAGCGGAAATCCCACTAATAAAATGCTCATGTTCCCATTGTGGTGTAAAAACAACAAGGAATGGACGGAATGCTGAACATTGTCAAACACTCACCCCCAGTCATTGATCTGGGTTTAATCCATCGTTTTTTTGCTCACCATGCCACCCCAGTTTGGACCCAGCCATATGCAAATCAGTCTTGACCCTGTTCCTCATGGGAACAGTCCAGACCGAACTGCCAAGCCAGGTCCTCACTGGACCGGAAACAAGCATCCTGGGACCGGTTTCGGGGTTTCACCCCTCATCAGCCAGGCTAGCTTGAATCCAGTGGCATGGGAAGCACGGGACCCACGTCTGGGTATACCCTTCCCACTTAGGGCGACAAAGCAAAAACAACAAGGAATGGACGGAATGCTGAACATTGTCAAACACTCACCCCCAGTCATTGATCTGGGTTTAATCCATCGTTTTTTTGCTCACCATGCCACCCCAGTTTGGACCCAGCCATATGCAAATCAGTCTTGACCTTGTTCCTCATGGGAACAGTCCAGACCAAACTGCCAAGCCAGGTCCTCACTGGACCGGAAACAAGCATCCTGGGACCGGTTTCGGGGTTTCACCCCTCATCAGCCAGGCTAGCTTGAATCCAGTGGCATGGGAAGCACGGGACCCACGTCTGGGTATACCCTTCCCACTTAGGGCGACAAAGCAAAAACAACAAGGAATGGACTGAATGCTGAACATTGTCAAACACTCACCCCCAGTCATTGATCTGGGTTTAATCCATTGTTTTTTTGCTCACCATGCCACCCCAGTTTGGACCCAGCCATATGCAAATCAGTCTTGACCCTGTTCCTCATGGGAACAGTCCAGACCGAACTGCCAAGCCAGGTCCTCACTGGACCGGAAACAAGCATCCTGGGACCGATTTCGGGGTTTCACCCCTCATCAGCCAGGCTAGCTTGAATCCAGTGGCATGGGAAGCACGGGACCCACGTCTGGGTATACCCTTCCCACTTAGGGCGACAAAGCAAAAACAACAAGGAATGGACGGAATGCTGAACATTGTCAAACACTCACCCCCAGTCATTGATCTGGGTTTAATCCATCGTTTTTTTGCTCACCATGCCACCCCAGTTTGGACCCAGCCATATGCAAATCAGTCTTGACCCTGTTCCTCATGGGAACAGTCCAGACCGAACTGCCAAGCCAGGTCCTCACTGGACCGGAAACAAGCATCCTGGGACCGGTTTCGGGGTTTCACCCCTCATCAGCCAGGCTAGCTTGAATCCAGTGGCATGGAAAGCACGGGACCTACGTCTGGGTATACCCTTCCCACTTAGGGCGACAAAGCAAAAACAACAAGGAATGGACGGAATGCTGAACATTGTCAAACACTCACCCCCAGTCATTGATCTGGGTTTAATCCATCGTTTTTTTGCTCACCATGCCACCCCAGTTTGGACCCAGCCATATGCAAATCAGTCTTGACCCTGTTCCTCATGGGAACAGTCCAGACCGAACTGCCAAGCCAGGTCCTCACTGGACCGGAACCATTGTGGTGTACCCCTAATGACCGATAACAGCTTTGTTTGGGTTTCCTTTCTTCTCTGTGGTGCCCCAGGAGTGGCAGGGGCACCACCAATGTACACTTAGAGCACTGTGGTGGCTGCAGGGAGTGCAGTTGCCTCCAAGATAAATTTGACAAATTAACGCATTGTCTCCCAGGTCCTAGGATACATGATTAGGGGGACTTTTCAGCTATCTGTAAGCAATTCTGGAGCTGGAGGTTTGATGCTCTTCTGCTCAGGAATGCAGGGTTTCTTAGCAGTTGATCCTATGGGTGTATTATGTGGCCTGAAGAGAAAGAAAAACTTGAACAGATGTTTATGTTGTTTTGAACGTGAATGCTGTGTTGACAATTTGGTTGATGAACTGTGCAGTGGTTGTAGGGAATGAGTGTATTTAAACATGATTTGGGAACCAATTGGTTAAAATCATGAATTTTCACATGTGATTTTTATTCTTACAATGTGGTGACCCTTTGACAAATCCAGTAGCCTTCCCTTATATTTTAATTTGGTGACTTCTTGATGAAGCCAATAGGCCTGCCTTCTATATATAGTGACCCCTTGACAAAACCATTAGGCCTGATTTATTTAGAATGCCACCAACCTTGCACTGTTATGTTCTACCAGGAATAGGTTGAGTGGTATTGTAATCTTGGAGGTCATGACCCCTAGGTGTCAAATGTGATTCCAAATGTCACCAAAGTTATTTCCAGTTGACATATGTATATATTTGTAAATTAATGCATAGTATTTTGTAGTTTTTATGTAGTCAAAGAAAACACACTAACAGGACAATGATTCACTGAGTGTTATTGTTGTATACAAGCAGATGGGGTTTACTTGTCCATATCACCTCCCCTGAGCAGGCCTTGGACTGCTCTGCTTCTCTACCCTGCCACTGTGGCCCTTTTACATGTGTAGGCATTACATTCTGCACAACTAATAACCCAATTTCGTACAATACTGATATAAATGAGGTCTAATTATTTTTATTGTGCTCCCCTAAGACTGTGCATAACAGATGCATACGCTCCATGGCATCTTGCATGACCAAAAGTTACTATTTTCATCCTAAAACGTGTTTTAGTTTTGACATTTTCACTTTAGAATTACTGGATGCAAATTATGATACTGAACTAGAGTCAGGCCTGTAGCACAGAGTTAAAATGCATTTGCTTTCTTTGCTTCATGTTACAATGAACATCTGTGCATGAATAATGCACTGGTCCTGTTTTATCCACCAAAAAAGCACAGAATGGCAATTCACTACTGCGTCCACTTCCCCCTCTTTGTCTAGATGAAGATTTATGAAGATGTATGCTTAGAATCACTAGATGCAAATTATGATACTGAACTAGAGTCAGGTCTAGAGCACAGAATTAAAATGCATTTGCTTTATTTGCTTCATGTTGCAATGAATATCTGTGCATGAATAGTTCACTGGTCCTTTTCTATCCATCAAAAAAAGCACTGAATGGCAACTAACCAGTGTATCCACTTCCCCGTTTGTCTAGATGAAGATTTATGCAGCAGTAAGAGCATAAGACACAGAGGGCCAAATCCCCTAATATTTGGCACAATGCAGCTGCATCTAATGGAGGGGACAAGAATGTGCCATATTTACAAACGTGGTGCATTCTTGCTCGCTCTCTGTGCTTGCACACTTGTGGCTGCCAAGTGCCAATGAAGGCACTCTTGGGCAAGGGTTCCTGCATTACAGGCAGGATTGTTTCTGTGCAGGATGGGGCACCTTCCTGTGCTAAAACACTCCTCTGAGGCATTTTCCTCTTTGAAGCACACTTAGAAAGTGAAAATACTAAGAAATACACAGAGTTCTCATTGTTACGCCTCTCCTGGAAAGAGTAGCTTTTGACGCATTCCCTTGTTTACCAGTGTTAGTAAATCTTTCTTTGCTTCATGTTGCAATGAATTTCTGTGAATGAATAGTGCACTGGCCCTTTTTTATCCATCAAAAAATGTACAGAATGGCAACTAACCAATGTATGCACTTCCCCCTGTTTGTCTCAGATGAAGATGTATGCAGCAGTCAGAGCCTAAGACATAGAGGGCCAAATCCCCTAATATTTGGCACAACGCAGCAAGACAACTTGCTGCACTGCATCTAATGGAGGGGAAAGGAATGTGCCATATTTACATACATGTGGTGCATTCTTGCTCGCTCTCTGTGCTGGCTCCCTTGTGGCTGCCAAGTGCTAATGCAGGCACACTTGGGCAAGAGTCCCTGCATCACAGGCAGGATTGTTTCTGTGCAGGATGGGGACGCATTTTCCTCTTTGAAGCACACTTAGAAAGTGAAAAAAACTAAGAAATACATAATTTCTCATTGTTACGCCTCACCTGGAAAGCATAGCTTTTTGACGCATTCACTTGTTTACTAGTGTTAGTAAATCTGGGAATGCAACGAAAACCATGGATGGATGCATGGAAACACCCATGCTCTGCCCATGGAACACCTTCCCAGTACAGAGTAACTCAAGTAAGCGGCCTGCTCTGTCTTGCCTTACTCCAGATTTACTAATGCCCCTTAGAGCCATACAAGATAGATTTGAGTGGGTTAGTAAATCTCACTGAACCCTTGTGTTGCCTTGTCTGTCACAATAGCAACGCACGGGCTCTGTAAATCTGGGCCTAACAGTCAAGCTCCTGGGACAGATTTGTCTTCCCCTATAGCAGTTCATGTTGTATTTATGTGGTCTCCACACTTGCCACGTATGTCCGCATGCTTCCCCACTTCTCATAGGTTAGCATCTCAGTAGCTTTTCCCTTCCTAGTACCTCATGTTCTTGTCTACCCCCTCCGTCATCTGATCTTGTTCCAACTTTTTTCTCCTTCAGAGCCATGTTTCTTTTGAACCTCCCTAGTTGCTTAAGACCACATACATTGTAGTCGTCAGGGATCCATGGGCCTGCTCTTAAAACATATGTTTATCAACATTCACAGAGGGGAAGGGATCCCAAGGAGACCCCTTCTCATCTGGGAATGTTTACCACCACCCTTGAGGTGTCGGTAAAAAGGGAATTTTTTACAAATGTAATTTGGTCAGAAAACATTTATAGATACAATTGCAAATCAGTATTAGGAAGGAACCTCCTAAACACGACCCTTCCAAATACCGATTTGCAAATCCAAATTGCTTTTCAATATCAGGTTACTGAATCGCTATTTGGATTTTGTACATTTTAATTTTAATAACCATTTTTCCGTTCACGAACGGTTCTGCAAATAGGGCCGTTTGCGAACTTAAAAAATATTTTGTACATTTGACAATACTTCACTAATGGTGGTGCTTTTACTTTGGTACCCGGGCCTATTTTCTATCTCAGTCCAACCTTGTTCATTGTATCAGTCTCTTTGGATGAAAAGCTCACTCAGCCTCGTTGGTATTCGAATCTCTGGCCTGGTTAATTCCAGGTCTCCATAGTGAGCGTTGACCTCTGACCTGATAGTTTTGTTGTGTCTCATATTACATTGGTTCAGAGAAGCCTATTTATTGATTTTTGAAATTGGTCTGGAACAGAAAATATATTGCAGCCCTATAGTCTTTTTGCACAGAACTCCTAATCAGTATTGCAAGATTCACGTAAAAAGGAAAGCATACCGCTTCACTCCTTTTTAGCTCAGTAAACATGATTTAATGTAATGATTACCTGAGGCCAATGTCTTCCTCTCGGAGCCCCGCATTATTCTGCACTCGTAGACGAAGTCTTTCAGCGGAACGAAGGAGACTAGCACATAATTTATATATTATCCTGAGGTAACATTGGATGCTTCTGTCAATTCTTGCTTCCAAGCTTTTACAAGCTCTGTAAATTAAGTGCGGCTGACGATGTTGCCATCTGCCCGCTTCTGACAAGCAGCCTCAGAGTGATGGACATCAATATGCCACTGGGAGGGAAAACCATTAATTGAGGCTCCGGTGAATAATCCATTAACTGACCACGCTTCGTGGATCCTGGCGTATCTGTTGTGCCTGCACTTGGAGATTCGCAGATTCGCTCGTGCAGATGTGACCAGGTCGCTCTAAGATCAAAGAAATTGATTCCTTTTCCTGACCTATCGCTGGCCGGTGCGGGGTCCGGATCAGAAAAATGAGGAGACCGCTGTTGAGCAGACATTAGTGTAGAGGATGTGGGTGGCAGCATTCATTCATCAATTTCCAAGTAGCTCCTGAGAGCACGTAGCCACAACACCTGCGGGTGCACAGACAACAGTGGGCTCCAGGGGTTCACGGGTTGGTGCAGATAGAGTTCGCTCTTTTGTTTTTGTTTTGCTATTGGCCTAGGACGTTTTTGCCGCATACGAAGCCCAGTTCTCTTTTGAGTAGTTTCATACATGCTCCATTTGTTGTGCATGGCTATGAAAGTGTGGTTTGAATGTGCTCTATTTGATAGGAATAGTTGGTGTTGTGTGTGAGGTTTCGTGAACATCAAGTCATGCCGACCTGTTAGTTGTGCATGAATATAGCATAGAGCGAAGATATGTGCGAAGGATGGAGGCACTATTGTGTATACTCACCAAACTTATCTTTCCAAGTGTACTTCATTTATGACTGATTAAACTTGTATGAGAATGCAAAGGTTGAAACTGTTGAGGCTCAAGTGGTCAAGTCACCACGTGAATCAAAGACTATTGGGCCATTTGAGGCAACAGGGGTAAAACCGAAATGATACCTAGGGACAGTGTAGTGTGTTTTTTAATCCACACTACAGTGACGCCGAGGCCAAAGGAAACACCAAGACATCAAAGCATTGATTGGGACCCTGGTCCACCTAGGAGCAGCCAAGGCAGACCCCAACTTCTAGGCCTTTGTTCCCTCTACTAGGCTCTAGCAAAGTGATCACAGGCCACCTGACACATAAGCGCAATTAACAGTGCTTGGCCCAGTACCTGGGAAAAGAAGGGGTGGTTAAGGAACTTACATCTGTTAATGAGCTTGTCATTCTATGCCTGGCACCATCCAAGCCTAGTAGAGCAATGGAGGAGGGCAGTCCTCTGGAGCCATCATAGAATGGGTTCATCTTTTAATTTTTGATGGGATGGGGTCAGGCAGCTCTATCATCTAGGCATAGAACTGAGGCTGTCATGGGAGCTCTTTCCACAGAAAGTTGAAGCCACCATATTGGATTATTCTAGAATGCTATGCATGAGCATTGGGATAGTGGTGGAGTGATTATGTGGTATTGTAAGATTGGGCAGGGGTGCCTGGCTTCAAGAGCTTTCCACCCCCACTTAAAAGCTGGTGCCCAAGGAAAAGAGAGTTGAAAAGTCATTGGACTTGGGAGAGACAAAGGTGAAACAATGCTTACCTGTAAGTAGAAGCCACCCAATTCCCTGCAAGCTTAAACTTTGGGACTTTGGCTCTAGCAGTACCCCGGGATTAATATATGGCCCTTAACGCGGTGAGTGGGTCTGGTCCCTTGTGCCCCTTGAAGAATGGGAATGTACCTCATGGGAGATCCTGGATGGTTCCGCTGGGCCCTCTGGGGACTGGTACCTGCCTCCACTGAAAAATAGGTGCCCTTCAAAAAGCCAGGAGGCTTTGGGGCCTGAGAAGTGTGGCAGAGAGGGTGTTCTACTTGTTGGCTGTAAAGGGGCTAAATGAAATGCCCTGCTAATCAGAAGAACATCAGGAGTCTGGCAGTGGACAGGCGTGGTGCATGGTGCCTAATAAAACCAAGCTCCCCATGTTAGAAATAGGGTCTTTGGTTGAGAGTCAGGTTACCCCCTGTTCAAGCAAGGACCCTCACTCTAGTCAGGATAAAAGAGAATCGCCCTCAGCTAACCCATGCTTACCCCCTTGGTAGCTTGGCAGAGCAGTAGGCTTAGCTTCAGAGTGCTAGGTGTAAAGTATTTGTACCAACACACACAGTAACTTAATGAAAACACTACAAAATGACACAACACAGGTTTAGAAGAATAGGAAATATTTTCTAAACAAAACAAGACCAAAACGACAAAAATCCACAGTACACAAGTCAAGTTATTAATCAAAATGCAAAAAGAGTCTTTAAGTAGTTTTAAACACACACTAAGGGCCTCATTACAGCCCTGGCGGTCACCGACTGCCAGGGTTAAAGTGGCATTCATACCGCCAACAGGCTGGCGGTACGAATCACCATATTATGACCGCGGCGCTACCGCCGCGGTCACACCGCTGGGACCGGCGGTTTACAGCCATGGATGTCTCGGTGGTCAGAATCTGCCAGGGCAGCGCTGCTTGGGGATTTTTACTCCCCTTACCGCCAGCCTGTCCATGGTGGTAGACACCTCCATGGAAAGGCTGGCGGTAAGGGGAGTTGCGGGGCCCAGCGGGGATGTCCAAATTCGGCCGGCGCGTTTCCGGCCATATGGGCGGCTGACTGGCGGTTCAGCCTTGGCTGTCGGCCTCGTCCGACCGCCAAGGTTGAAATGAGGGACTAACACTGTTAGTGTGAAAAAGTACCTGGGGTGTATCAAAAATAATCCCGCACGGGCGAGTGTGCGTAAAAAGGCCTTGCAGTGCGTCGTTTCCATTCACGAGCAGGACCTTGCGTCATTTCTCCTTTCGTCGGGTCGGGGCGCGTCACTTCTTCTTTCCGCAGGAGAGCGATGAGTCGATATTGTCAGAACTCTTGGGTCCGGACACGCCTTCCATCGTTTTTACACGCCCAGCGGTACTTGAGTCGGAAATCGAGGCGCACGACGATCCGAAAACTACGCAGCGCGGGTTGCGATCTCCCAGCCTCCGTCAGGGATTCTGTGCGTCGTTTCTCCTGCTCCGTGCGTCGATTCTTTGGTCGCGTTTCTGGTGAGCGTTGATTTTCAGCTGCAGAGCCGTCGGCGCGTCATTTCTTCAACCACAGATCTGAGTCGCGTCGATCTTTTCCCCGCACGGTGCTCTGTGCGTGGATTTCCTTTTCGTTAGGCTGCCAGCATCTCCTTTCAGGGTCCCAGGAGCTGGATGGGCTCCACAGGTCAGAGAAGGAGTCTCTCCAGAGACTCCAGGTGCTGGCAGAGAGAAGTCTTTGTTGTCCCTGAAACTTCAAAAAACAGGAAGCAAGCTCTAAATCAAGCCCTTGGAGATTTCTTCTCAAGATGGAAGGCACACAAAGTCCAGTCTTTGCCCTCTTACTCTGGCAGAAGCAGCAACTGCAGGATAGCTCCACAAAGCACAGGCAAGGCAGCTCTTCTTCCTCTGCTCTTCAGCTCTTCTCCAGGCAGAGGTTCCTCTTGTTTCCAGAAGTGTGTCTAAATTCTGTGGTTTTCGGTGCCCTTCTTATAACCAATTTCTCCTTTGAAGTAGGCCTACTTCAAAGTAAAGTCTCTTTTGAATGTGAAATCCTGCCTTGCCCAGATCAGGGCCCAGACACTCACCAGGGGTTTGGAGACGGCATTGTGTCAGGGCAGGCACAGCCCTTTCAGGTGTGATTGACCACTCCTCCCCTCCCTCCTAGCACAGATGGCTCATCAGGATATGCAGGCTACACCCCAGCTCCCCTTGTGTCACTGTCTAGTGTGAGGTGCAACCAGCTCAACTGTCAAACTGACCCAGACAGGGAATCCACAAACAGGCAGAGTCACAGAAATGGTATAAGCAGGAAAATCCTCACTTTCTAAAAGTGGCATTTTCAAACACACAATCTTAAAATCAACTTTACTAAAAGATGTATTTTTAAAATGTAAGCTCAGAGACCCCAAACTCCAGATGTCTATCCGCTCCCAAAGGGAATCTACACTTTAATCAGATATTAAGGTAGCCCCCATGTTAACCTATTATAAGGACAGGCCTTGCAACCGTGAAAAACAAATTTAGCAATATTTCACTGTCAGGACATATAACACATTACTATATGTCCTACCTTAACCATACTCTGCACCCTGCCCTTGGGACTACCTAGGGCCTACCTTAGGGGTGTCTGACATGTAAGAAAAGGGATGGCTTAAGCCTGGCAAGGGGGTATACTTGCCAAGTCGAATTTACAGTTAAAACTGCACACACAGACACTGCAGTGGCAGGTCTGAGACATGATTACAGAGCTACTTATATGGGTGGCACAACCAGTGCTGCAGGCCCACTAGTAGCTTTTGATTTGCAGGCCCTGTCACCTCCAGTGCACTTTACTAGGGAGTTACTAGTAAATCAAATATGCCAGTCATGGATAAGCCAATTACATACACATTTTGTAAAGGAGCACTTGTACTTTAGCACTGGTTAGCAGTGGTAAAGTGCCCAGAGTAACAAAAACAGTAAAATCAGAGTCCAGCACACATCAACACCCTGGGGAACAGAGGCAAAAAGTTAAGGGAGAACACGCCAAGGATGAAGAGTCTAACACCCCATGACAACTGAAGTTTGAAGTTCAGAGGTTTCAAGAGCTCACCACCAGGAGCATAATGACACCTCCCGTTTGAAAGTTGGCCCCACAGTGCCCGATATACAGCCTAGTCCCCTGGGGGACCAGGCAGAGATTAAAGTGCACAGCTCTTTGTGGCAAAGATTTAAGATTACTCCCAATTTGGGCCAGGCCCTTAGGGTTGGCACAACCTGCATCAATTATATTAATATGGGTAGTGGCATGGTTATGTGCCCCGTAACATGAACGAAGTGTGCCTGTGCAAACATAGGTGTACCATCTTCATTTGCACATTTGTAGCCACATTTCTGTAGCCCTATCATGAACAAATGTGCTGAAGCAGAGCATATCTGTGCATTGAAATTGCATTTATATATCGGTTGCTACCCCTAGCGAGGTGGTATTGTCTATAGCTCACAAACTTATAAATTGTCCAAATTGGAGTAAAAACTCAAACAGCAAAGCTCAAAACCAAAGAGCAGTGGGTGCATTGCTCTGTTTCTGAGCTGTGATGTCTGTAGTTCATGTAATATTTCCAAGTTAATCATGTATGCTAGACAGTGCAATGTCTTTAAAATTGGAGCCCAGTTCTGCTCTCTACTAGCACGCAATTCCTAAATAAGGGCCATAGAATTTTTACACTCCATCAACAAGTTGCTCCTAGGGTCTCATTTGTGATTAGCACAGATGCTCATATAACATTTTTTTTTTCAGTTTGTACGCTTTTTAGGAAGATATGCTTAACTGAGAATAAGGCAAACATTTAGAAAATTCATTAAAAAAGAACTAACTGTGAGATGTACTATATATACATCTACACTAATTGTAAGCTAGGGCAGATGCGACCTATGCTAACGTAGATGCACCATTGCACATAAAAGTTTGCAAAGGCTAATGTTTTTCATGACTTGGTCCCGGAATTGAAAATCGAAGTTCTGTTCCTTTTGTCCAAATATTGTTATTTAACAGCAACATAAATATTATGTGCCAGCGTTTGCTCAGTGCTTGGAAAGTTTCTTGCATGTTTGCAGGTGGGGAAATTTGCTGCATGTATGTAGCACTCTCTCCACTTAATTAGATCGCGAGTTATGGCAAAATTGTGTTTTTGTGTGATTGTTCGGTAGATCAATGTGCATAATAGGGCTAAATGCACAAAGCCATTTAGTGGTTGCAAACTCTACGATTCACTAAATTACAGGGTGTGTGGCCACTAAATAGCTCACTGATATGTATTAAACCCATGTAAAGATTTGGAAATAGGTTATCTATTTGCTCCATGGGTTTAGAAATGCACTATTATGAATCACTTTATTGAAGGGGCATGTTTAGAATGTCCCTACCAAAAAGCTATTTTTAATGCAGCGTATCAATATTTGCAACCAAAATCCTGTTGCAAAACATTGAAAACATACCTCCTCCTACGTTGGGGTAGTAACCTATTCACAAATTTGGATGAGGTCCTTGTGGAACCTATTCCTGTTTGTTAAAGCTAAAAAAATGTTTGTTTGTGAATGGGAAGTCGTTCAATGGTCCACTGTCAACTCTTGAACAAACTTTATAAAAAGTATTTTTGGTAAATACAGACCCTTTTTGTTGAGGGAAAAATTAGTTTATATAAATGCGATCACAGACATGGGACCTTATTACGACCCTGGCAGTCTAATGACCGTCAGGGTCGTGGTGGTTGTCAGACCGATGCCAATGCTGCGGTCCAAGTGTCATATTAAGACCGCAGTGGCAGCGCCACTGTCGGACCACCAGCACAGCCAGATTACGACTTAATGTTGGCCTGGTGGTGCTGGCACACCTAATCCTCCAGGGCAGTGCGGTAAGCAGCACTGCCCTGGGGTTTACGACCCCCTCCTCCACCAGCAATTTCAAGGTGGTAACATTGCCATGAAAAGGCTGAGAGAGACGGGGTGCATGGGACCCCAGGGAGACCCTGCACTGCCCATGCACTTGGCATGGCAGTGCAGGGGCCTCCCTGGCCATCCCTGTTGCAATGTTCACTGTCTGCTCTGCAGACAGTGAACATTGAGACAGGTGGTGTTGCACCCTATGCACTGCAGTATTGCTGCTTGCTCTATTATGAAGTGGAGACAATGCTGTAGGTTGTTTCCTGCTGGGTCAACTGACCCAGTGGGAAACTCGTAATGGGCCCAGCAGGGAGGCTGCCAGACTGGTGCAACTTACCCATTGGGACTTCAGCTTACAGGCTTTTCCATCCACCAAAGTCATAATAAGGTCCATGGCGTTCTCTGACTCCAGGGGCATCCATTCATGATTAGGAAAGCTGCACATTCCAATGGGCTCATCCTCCACTTTTCCTTCATGGACCCCAGTTTTCTTTGTGATTTCTGGAAGCTGCATCTTCAGTGGGTTGGAACCACGTTGCTCCTGAACAGACCCTACAGAATTTTAATACACATGATATTTTTGAATACTACACCTTTCAGAGGGGTGCCTCACACTTGTGGGCAATGGTTAAAAACTCTTAATATACTTGAAGTTTGTTTTGAATTTTTGTGACTTTTGGAAGCTCTGCCTTGTGGAACCTCAGACTATTAATGTATTGTTATTATGGGAAGCCAAACATAACAGTGGGTTGTACTTCTGTTACCTGTGCCCGGACATCACAGACTTTATATAATTTTCATTTTGTGAAGCTGCACCTTCCAGTGAAGTGCACATCCAGCCCCCCTAGTGGGAACAATGTTTTTCAGTGTACGTGATGATTTCAGGAGCTGCACCTTTCAATGGCCGCCTGTTAGACCTGGCATCCTTAGTGTGGTTTACCCTGACCTTTTGCCTTCTCACCTCCTGTTTTTCTGACTTCATCTTTTTGCTGGCTTTAGTGTTCTGCCCACTTTACCACTTCTAACCAGCGCTAAGGTGCAGGTGCTCTGTACTCTAAAACATGGTGATATTAGCTTACCCACAATTGTCATATTTCATTTACTTGTGAGTCCCTATTAAAGTGTAATATATGCTCCCAGGGCATGTAAAATAAATGATACTAGTAGGTCTGCAGCACTGATTGTACCATCGACTACAATAGCCCTGTAACCAAGTCTCAGGCCTGCCACTGCACAGACTATGTGTACAGTTTTAAATTGCCATTCCGTCCTCCAAAATGCATCCATTTGCCAGGCCCAAACCTTCCTTTTTGTTGCATATATGTCACCCCTAAGGTAGGCCCTAGTTAACGCAAGGGCAGGGTGCAGTGTATTTAAAAAGCTGAACATGTACTTTTAAGTTTAACAAGGCCTGGTAATGAGAAACCACTTAATTCATTTTTCACTACTTCAAGACCTATCTCTCCAATAGGTAAACATTGGGGTTACCTTGAAGCAGCCTATAAGTGTGATTTTCATTTGGGAAAAGACAAAAAAATAGAGTTTAGTGTCTCTGGACTACCCAATTTAAAATCACAACTCACGTCAGATTTACATTGTAAGTCTGAAAATGCCACTTTTAGAAAGTTGCCATTTCCTAATTTAACCATTCTTTTGCCTCTGCCTGTCTCTGAACATACACCAGGAGTGGGTGACATTTGGGCTTGATGCATTCCCTCTAGACAGTCACACCCAAAGGGAGCTGGGGTGTGACAGGCTGATGGACCTTCTTGGGCCAGATGAGAGCAAGGAGCTGACACACCTGAATAGGGTTGGGCCTGTCCCCATACAAAGAGCTGCATAACCCCCTGTAGAGTTGCTGGAGCCAGGGAAGTAAAGGCAGGGACCTTGTGCACTTCACAGGACTCTCTTTGAAGTCTCCCCCACTTCAAAGGCTCAAATGAGTATAAGTACTTGCCCCCAAGCCCCCCAAAATCAGTACAATTCTGCCAGGAAGAAGGACTGCTGTCTGCGAGGAGGGACTGCCACTTTGCTGAAGTGCTTTGCTGTGTTGGCCTGCTGCCTGCCGCCTCCTGCCTGGGAGTGAGAAAGACAGGACTTAACTCTCTGCATCCTCACAGGAATCAAGTGACTTCAAGAGCTTCCTGGCTTGCCTCCTATTCTGAAGTCTCAGGGCCATCAAAGACTTCCCCCAGCTCTGCTGTAGCTGCTGGACATGCCAACTGTGAGTCCTGTCCTGCCAAGTGGTGCTAATCCAGTCCTGGGTCTTGAAAGAGGCCTGTCAGCTGCTTTTCAACAAAAAAACACATCCACGCCATTGACCGATCGGAACTGCCACATCCTTGATCAATACCGACTCCGCATCACTGACTACATGGCCCAGGATCGACGTATCTCCACCAGATCTGTGCAACGCCTTCATTGTAAGGCCCGATAACAATGCATGAACTCTATCTCAGAGCTTTGGATGCCACACTTCGAGGACACTGCCTCAACGACTGAGCTGCTCCACGACAACGCATCCTCCGGACTGCGTGAATTGGAAATGATGCATCACCTTTGCATCGCCTCCTCGATGCATCTCTCAACAGTATTTTTCAGAGGGCCCTGAGTGTGTCCTGTAGCCGGCTTGCCCTCCATCATGGTCAGCCTAAACTTTGGATTTGCCCCAGTCTAGTGCAACATCAAGTAGCCTTTTAGCGCTATTGATTTCTAAACACTGTATTGCAGTTTATTCTTTAAAAGTTCACATCCGGAGTTCTACTTATTTTTTATTTGTCATTTTACTCAGATACATATTCTCTGGTTTTCTAAACTAGTGTGAAATATGTCTGTGGTGTTTTCACTGTACTACTGTGATTTAAGTGTTGAACAAATACTTTACACATTGCCACTTAAGTTAAGCATGACTGCTGTCTGCCAAGATACCAAAGAGTGAGCACAGGTTAATTTAAGTTGTGTATTGTGACTTATCATGACTGGGATTTTGGTCCCTACTTGGACAGGGTGCACACCTAGACCAACTAAAGACACAATTAATAAGACCACCTTTGACAACTTGTCCCATTCTTGACCTCGTAAAGTGGTCAAAACAGATGGAGGACCAGTTGGTATTACTTAAATGTAAAGTCTTTTAAGAAAAAATAATCTTTGAAAGACACTGGACAAATATTAACCATCTGAATAGCTACTGTGATACTACAATGTTAGAAAGCTGAAAGTAAGAAGGCTTCACTACTTCTACTGCATTTCCTATGAGAATGCCAGTCTGAATAACTACATGAAAGCAACCCAGAATGCACCGCCTCTGTCATCATCCACTCCGAAGACCATTGTGATAAATATCAAAACTCCACTTCTACCAAAGTGAAACACTTGGAAAAATAATTCAAAAGAAAATCTGATCTCAAACTTTTTCCTTAGCCCCCATCACTCGAGAAAAAGTAATTAATCCACACTTCTCTACGCCACTATCTGCTAATATTTTTTGTGACAAATTGGACCAGTTACAACACCATCTACCCAGCAAGAACATGTCCTTCACAAGTGTTCAAGGACATCCTCTCACCATGCCTGTGGCTCATCTAGACAGAGACACCATTAGGTAATCTTTGTAGAATGAAATGTTTTTCAGTTATCACAAGATATTCTGTTAACATAACATGATATAACGTGTATTTGTAAAGTACACATTCACTCCTTGTAGCATAGCTCACTTTTTTATATGCTGTTGAATCTAAAAAATAAATACTGTAAATAGATGTAACTGATGGACTCTTCAAGCTTCTGATCTATCGTCAGCTAAGTCATCCTTAGCAACTCAGTGAAAGATCCTCCTTTTCAATGCAATAAACATCCCTTTCTTATACCACCAAAAAGGAACTTGTCTTAACAGAGGGAAAAAGTCCTCCTTGATTGGACTCTGGGATGAAAAGAAGATCATCCTTTTCACAAATTAAGTTTGCCGGACTTCAGATACTGTAACTTTCTTCTTTTTTTCTTTTTTGCTAAGACAAGTTTATTGGTTTTAGGAAAGATCTGAAAGAAACATAGTATTACATATGAAGTAATAAGATACAAAAGCTAACTTGATATGCAAACAATAAGAAAGGTACACATGATGAAAATAGGGCAATTGTCATCCAAATCCTTTCCCGAGCTTTCACATATTGTAGTTCATAATATATTCAGATAATGGGCACAATTATGTTGTGGATTGTATCCTCTAGGACTAATATTCAGAAGAGTAGTGTTAGACCTGACAGCCTTAGGGTGGCCACCCCTAACTTTTTGCCTGCCTCCCTCCACCTTTTAGACACTGTTTTTGCTGGTTTTTAGACTCTGCACACTTTACCACTGCTAACCAGTGCGGAAGTGCATATGCTCTCTCCCTTTAAACGTGGTAACATGGGATCATACCCAATTGGACTATTTAATTTACTTATAAGACCCTACTAAAGTGCACTATTGGTGCCCAGGGCCTGTAGATTAAATGTTACTAGTGGGCTTCAGCACTGATTGTGCCACCCACTAAGTAGCCCCTTAACATTGTCTCCAGCCTGCCATTGCAAGGCCTGTGTGTGCAGTTTCACTGCCAATTCGACTTGGCATTTAACAGTACTTGCCAAGTCTAAAACTCCCCTTTTTCTACATATAAGACACCCCTAAGGTATGCCCTAGGTAACCCATAGGGCAGGGTGCTATGTGGGCAAAAGGCAGGACATGTACCTGTGTAGTTTACATGTCCTGGTAGTGTAAAACTCCTAAATTCGTTTTTACACTGCTGTGAGGCCTGCTCCCTTCATAGGCTAACATTGGGGCTGCCCTCATACAGTGTTTGAGTGGTAGCTGCTGATCTGAAAGGGGTAGGAAGGTCATATGTAGTATGGCCAGAATGGTAATAGAAAATCCTGCTGACTGGTGAAGTTGGATTTAATATTACTATTTTGGAAATGCCATTTTTAGAAAGGGAACATTTCTCTGCACTTAAATATTTCTGTGCCTTACAATCCACGTATGGCTGGGTTTAGTTGACAGCTCCTTGTGCATTCACTCAGACACACCCTAAACAAAGGATACTCAGCCTCACTTGCATACATCTGCATTTTGAATGGGTCTTCCTGGGCTGGGAGGATGGAGGGCCTGACACTTACATGACAATGGACAGTAGTCTGCCCTCACACAAAGGACTGCCACACCCCCTACTGGGACCCTGGCAGACAGGATTGAACTGAAAGGGGAACTTGTGCACTTCTGAGCCATTCTTTGTAGTATCCCCCACTTCAAAGGCACTTTTGGGTTTACAAACAGGGCCCCTGTCCTATCAAGACAGACACTCCCTGGAAAAGAAACCAGCCCCAGAACCTGCATCCTGCCAAGAAGAGCTGCCTGGCTGCCTAAAGGACTCACCTGACTGCTTTCTGTGAAGGACTGCTGCCTTTCTGTTGCCCTGCTGTCTTGCTGCTCTCTTGCTGTACTGCAGAACTGCTCTCCAAGGGTTTAGATTGAGCTTTCCTCCTGTTCCCTGAAGTCTCAGGACCAGAAAAGTCTTCATCTCTACAAGAAATTCCTTGTGCGCCGAAAAACGACACACAGCCGGCAAAAAGTGATGCACAGCTTGCAACGTGGTGAAAAATCACCGCACGCTGAACCCGAAACGACGCTGCCCGACTCCACAACAGGAAGATCGACGCAGCGCCTGCGTCGCGACCGGAACTTCGACGCACAGCCCACTGGATCGACGCACAGCCGACCCAGAACGACGCAGCCTGACTTCCAGAGAGAAATCGACGCAGTGCCTGCCGTGCGGGAGGAATTTCCACTTATCGCCCACTGGAATCGACGCAGCGCTTGTGACTTCGACCCAAGCCCAGGATTTTCAATGCATCGACCCCGGGGCGTCCGTAAACCCCACAACCAGCAGAGGATCGGAGTCCAAGCGCCGGAAATAGACACAGGCTTCCCCGCGTGGAAAATATTGACGCAAGTCCGTGTGCCAAGGGGTGAAACCGACGCACACCTACCAGTTTTCCATGCATCTCCTCCTCTGCGGCCCCTTGCGAGGATTTCTCAACGCAAACCATGTACTTTGCCCTGCAAGAGACAATTGTTTATAGAAGACTTTAAGACACTTTGGCCCTCATTACAACCCTGGCGGTAAATGCCGGTTACAGCCGTGCAGAAGACCGCCAACATACCGCTGCGGCCACGGAATTCCGCTACAGCTATTACGACCCATAGCTCGGAATCCACCATAATACAGACACCCACACAAGTCAGATACACCAAAAGTCAGTGATAAACTGGTGATAACAAAACCTCCACTCTCACGCCAACAGGAATACGCCCACACTATCACGACCCACAAATCCACTCGGCGGTCTTTCAACCGCAGTATTCCATTGGCGGTACACACCGCTGCGCTCAAAATACACACACATTTACAAAACACAACCACATTGGACAATTCCAAATACACACACCTGACACACATACACATACAACACCCACAAACCCAATCCAATATAAAACACACACCCACATCACCCACAAACCCTTACTACCAGAATTCTGAAACCATGCCAGAGAGATACACCACCATACACAACTCCAGCTTCCACAGACACACAACACCATCACTTACACAACATCCACGCACCTCTAACAACACACAACAACACATCCCCTCACACATCACAACACACACCACCTCACACATCACCCACACCACATCATGGCACCTCAACGACACCCCAGGTTCTCTGAGGAGGAGCTCAGGGTCATGGTGGAGGAAATCGTCCAGGTAGAGCCACAGCTATTCGGATCACAGGTGCAGCAGACATCTATTGCAAGGAAGATGGAGCTATGGCGAAGAATTGTCGACAGGGTCAACACAGTGAGACAGCATCCAAGAACAAGGGATGACATCAGGAAGAGGTGGAACGACCTACGGGGGAAGGTGCGTTCCGTGGTGTCCAGACACCAGATCGCTGCACAGAGGTCTGGCGGTGGACCCCCACCTCCTCCCCTACAACTAATAAGATGGGAGGAGCAGGTCTTGGCACTACTGCATCCTGAGGGCTCGCAGGAATAGCAGGAGGACAGGACTCTGGTAAGTCAAAGCTTTACTACTATATCCCCACCCTACCTGCATGCCATCACATACTCCCACCCTCACCCCCAGCACTCCAACACCTCACATATGCCCCACTATCACAACCCACCCATCCCAATACCAAGCCCTGCATGCAACACCAAAGCATGGACATCCATCACCAAAGCATGTCCCCTACAGATACCCACACAGACCCCAAACCAAATATCACACAAGGACCAAGACCAGAATGCAAGCACTGGAGTACAGGGTCACTGACCCATTGCACATGATGGCACACACAGATGCAATATTCATGCCTTTACACCCCTGCAGGACCCCAACCCAACGTCACCAGAGAGGAGGTACCAGACATATGCAATCCCCCCACAGAAGAGACCCACAGTGATGACTGCAGCTCTGCACACTTGTATCAAGATGACCAGCCCGGCCCGATCAGGGACCTCGGGACAGTCGGTTCCCCTGACACTGGCACAAGCCACCACAGAGCCTCCCCCCTCAGGAATCACCACCACAGCACCCACCCAGCGGGCCCATCCCTCTGTCCCCAGGACACGTCAAGCAGCAGTGTGTCCACCACTACAGGGAACCCAGGCAAACCCACCAACCCAAGAACATCAGGGACCTGGGGGCAGTGGCAGTGGGCAAACGGTTCAGGGGACAGAGGCTCAGGAAAACAGGGAAACTGGGAGGACTGCTGTGCGACAGGGGGAGGACAGGCCCAGGGAACCCACTCTCCACGAGGCCCTCTCCAAAATCATGGGAGCTTACCATCATTCCCAGGAGACGATGGCAAAAGGACTGGCCAAGTTTCAGGAGATCCAGCAGCTGCAGAAGGAACACTATCTGGGGATTAGGGAGGACCTGAAGTCCATAAACAACACCCTGGTCACCATTGCAGGGCTGCTGCAAGACCTTGTAAACACCAGGAGGGGCACTGTGGCACAGCAAGGGGCCACTGACACTAGCCTGGACGATGAACAGCCCTCCACCTCCGCTGGCGCTAGTGGACAGGAGGCACCTCCACTTGCAGATGGAGAACCACCCCACAAACGGTCCCTGAGATCCAAGAACAAGACAGAGAACATTGCCAAGACCCCCGCCAGGAAATGAGACCCCCGTGAATGTCACCCTTCTGTCCCACTTTGTCACCCTGTCTATCCTTCAACTGCCATTGCTCCACTTCCTATGCCCCCATGGACAATGCACCTGTGAAACAAATAGACTGGACTCTTCCATGGACATTCCTCCACTATCTCCCCTGCCCATTTTAAAACCCCTTCCACTTATTTGCACAGAAATAAACACACTTCAATCACAAAACAATCTGGAGTCAGTCTGTGCTTTCAGAAACATGTAATTGCAATAAGCATGGAATATATCAATGTCAATTTAATTGTTCACATACCGATGTAACACAGCTGTAGGGTTGGAGGAAATACAGCAGAGGACACAAAGTGGGACCCACATCTGTGAAATGGAAATGCAAAGTGACAAGTCAGGGTCCATACACTGAATGAAAATGACAGACTTATGCTAGCTCAAACAATAGTATGAGATGTGGGAGGCAGTGACATCTTCTTACCTGTGTCTCACTGGAAGTATTGCATGATTATGTTGTTTCTGTTGTCGATATCCTCTTCTTCTGCCTCGTCTTCTTCACTGTCCACAGGTTCCACAGCTGCAACAAGACCACCAGCTGGACCCTCCTCCTGCAGAAAAGGCACCTGCTGTCGCAAAGCAAGGTTGTGCAGCATACAGCAGGCCACGATGATCTGGCACACCTTCTTTGGCACCGGAACCTGACCTTCGGGAGACCGAAGGTCCTTTCAATCACTCTCCTAGTTCGCCCATGTGCCTCATTGTAGCGTTGCTCTGCCCTTGTCCTGGGATTTTCACTGGGGTGGGGATATGTCCCTGGGCATAGAAGTCACCTTTCACTGCAGGCAAATCCTCCACCTGAGGGAACACGATGTAGCTGCGCATGTGTTTCAGCAGCGCAGACAACACGTTAGAGAACATTGGCTGGGACATCCCTGATGCAATGGCCACTGTTAATTGAAAGGAACCACTTGCCAGGAAATAGAGCACTGACAGGACCGGCACTAAAGGGGGGATTCATGTGGCAAGGCGGATAGCTGACATAAGGTCTGGCTCCAATTGGGCACACAGTTCCTGGATTGTTTCAGGATCAAGTCTGTAGGTGACTATTACGTGTCTCTCTTCCATTGTCGACAGGTCCACCAGCGGTCTGTACACCGGAGGATGCCGCCATCTCATCACCTGCCCCAGCAGACATGCCCTATGGACGAGAACAGCGAGCAGAGAGTCAGCCAAAACTGAGGTATCACAAAATGTCATTTGCACACATTTATTAATCCGAAATGTGCCTGTTACTGTGTGTATTCAAGGCCTACATTGGTGTTAATATTAATGCCATGTGGCCCCCTGCAATGGCAGCTGCCTGACCTGTAAGGTGGGACAAGGGAATATGAGGTAACTCTGCTGGCGTTGTACACCATCGCGGTAGGCGGTCGAAGACCGCAGCGCAATCCTGCATTGGTTAACATTGGACCCTATGGAGGCAATGACGATGTACGCTGGCGGTGATGGTATGCACCGCCGCGGACGTGACCACCATTTTCTGTCTGTTCACTCACTTGATACCTGACCTTCAACAGGAGAGGACCTACACTGCAAGTGCTGCTGTGACCTCAGTCTGGAAGCGACAATGGCTCATGTGTCGAGAGAAAGGGCCCCTGCCTTCACTTCGGAGGAGTTGGTGAAACTAGTGGATTGGGTCCTCCCCAGTACACACAACTGTACGGTCCTCCAGACAAACAGGTGAGTACACTGTGAGCATGCTGCATGGGCAATGCCTGTTTGGAGTGGTGTGGATGGAAGATACATGGGGGGGGACTGAGGCCTTCATGTGCGGATGGTGAGTGTATGTGCGTCAGGGCAAGGGTGGGAACGTGGGCCAATGAGTATGACGGTCCGGACGGGTAAAGATTTTCCTTTTCCCCTGTACTGTTCCTCTAGGTCAGCTCCCACCAGAAGAAGGATATTTGGCGTGCCATCGCCAAGGACGGCCGGACCCTGGGGGTCCACTACAGACGGAGCACCCACTGCTGGAAAAGATGGGAGGACCTTCGCCGCTGGAGCAAGAAGACGGGGGAGGCCCAGCTGGGGATGGCCTCCCAACGTGGGAGGGGTGCCCATCGCACCATGACCCCCCTGATGTTCCAGATCCTGGCGGTGGCGTATTCGGAGTTGGATGGGTGCTTGAGGGCATCACAGCATCCACAAGGGGGTGATTAAGCTCTCATTCAGCTGACTGCGCGCATTACGTGGTGTCTGAGTGGGGGAGGAGGGCAGTGGGTTCCTCTAGGCCAGGGCGATCGTGGTAGGCAAGGTCCATTGTGAGGCAGGCTCAGTGGCATCCCAACCCCACTAGTGGTTAGTGCCATCTACACCTAGTCAGGCTTCTGTGACTTCCATGTGTGCAGCAATCGGGCTTAGGCCTTGTACCCCATGGGCATGTGATTAATCTAGGAACTATAAGTGCATGGCGTAGTGCAGAGGGCTGCTCTGTCTGTAGTGTCCGCCAACGGTAGTGGTGTTGCATGCACTGAACATGTCTTTCTTCTGTCTTCCCCCCCCTTTTTGTTGTCTCCTTGTTCTTGTGTGCAATAGCATCATCAGGCGGAGGAGCAGTGGCACCGGAGCAGGAGGGAGCTGCATCCCACTTGGCCCTGGAGGGCATAACAACTGAGTCTGAAGCCACCAGTGGGACAGAGGGCGAGGGGAGCTCCACGGCGGGGACAGGAGCTGACAGCAGTGACAGCTACTCCTCCTCTGATGGGAACTCCCTTGCGGTGGCGGGCCCCTCTGTGCCCCATGCATCAACAGGTACAGCCACCACCCCCCTACCAGCACCGCCCTCCCAGCAGCCCCTCAGCGTGTGTCCCGTGCCCGCTCACCCAGGAGGGTGGGCATCTCCTTCGCCCCAGGCACCTCAGGCTCTGCCCCAGTCAGCCCTGCTGCCCTCAGTGAGGAGGCTATTGACCTCCTGAGATCCCTCACTGTTGGGCAGTCTACCATTCTGAATGCCACCCAGGGTGTTGAGAGGCATTTGCAACAAACAAATGTATACCTGGAGGGCATTCATTCTGGCCAGGCAGCCCAACAGAGAGCATTTCAGGCTCTGGCCTCAGCACTGATAGCAGCCATTGTCCCTGTGTCCAGCCTCCCCCCTCCAACTTCCTCCACCCAGACCCAATCCCCTGTACCTCAGCCTATCCCAAGCACACCATCAGACCAGCATGCACACACCTCAACACACAAGGGTGGCTCAGGCAAACATAAGCACCACACATCCCACAGGGACTCACACAAGAATTATACCGATGCAGACATACCAACATCCACTGCCTCCACTGTGTCCTCCTCCTCCACGTCTCCCTCCTCCCTCCCAGTCACGTCTCCACTCACACCTGCATGCACTACATCTTCAGCCACTACCTCCATCACCGGCACACCCATCACCACACACCGCTCACGTGCAATCACCACCCCCCACTACCATTCACACATCCCCAGTGTCCTCTCCCAGTGTGTCTGTGAGCCCTCCTCTCAAAGTACACAAACGCAGGCACACACCCACCCAACAGCCATTCACCTCACAACAGCCTCCGGCCCATGTACCTTCACCCAAATTCAGCAGACGTACACCTCCTACAACCACTACCTCTACCTCCACTCCCAAACCACCTCCATCTACCCGTCCCAGTGTGTCTAAAGAACTTTTCCTGGCTAATATTGACCTCTTGTCTACACCTCCCCCCGTACTTCCCCTAGGGCCAGGATTTCCAGGTCCCAGCCCAGCACCTCAGCCACCACATCCACAGGGACAGTGGTGCCAGCAACTGCGGGGTATTGGAGTGCGCCAACCATCAGGGCTGCCAGTGTGCCACGGAGCGAGGCAAGGACATTCCGCCACCTGACAAAGTAAAAAAGGTGTCCACATCCCGGAGGGAGAAGCCGAAAACACCTGCCACCAAGGGGTCAGGGAAAACGAAAGGGGATAGTGGCAAGACAGCTGCGCCACCATCAAAGGTGGGGAAGGGCCAAAAACTGAAGGACAGGTCAGCAGAGGGCATGGTGGCACCGACTGAGGTACCAGTGTCACACCTTCTATCCACGCCGAAGCCAACCTGTACGGCGGAGAACACAGCCACCTGCACCGCCACAGACCCCGCCGCCAGCACCGCTGCCACAGAGCCCTCAGCTAGCACCGCCACCACAGAGCCCGCAGCCAGCACCGCCACCACAGAGCCCGCAGCCAGCACCACCATCAAAGAGCCCGCAGCCAGCACTGCCGCCACTGAGCCCGCAGCCAGCACCGCCACCACAGAGCCGGCAGCCAGCACCGCCGCTACTGAGCCCGCAGCCAGCACCGCCAGCACCGCCACCACAGAGCCTGCCGCCAGCACCGCCACCACTGAGCCCGCAGCCAGCACCTCCGCCGCAACCACCGCCGCCACTGACACCGCTGCAAGCACCACCAGCGGCCCCGCGACATCCTCAAACAGTGGCAATACCGCAGACATGGCTACCACCCCCAGTGGTCAGTTGTCCAAGGCTGGTGGTCAGTTCGTGGACCCTGGGCAGTTTCCATGAAGCATCACTGTCATCACAGTTGTCACCTGCATATGGAATGCGAAGCCGCAGCAGTGTGGGGTATGTATCTGCCTCCATGGAGTATCATCCTACCTGTACTTCGGCAATCTCGTGGCACACACACCCAGGCGAGTGTTTTGTTCCAGCCACAATGCACGTGGAGCACTCTGGGCACCAAGTCCCCTCCAGAACCAGTGGAGATTTACAACCACTACCTCAGTCCTTGGCAGGATGAAGCACTCTGGGCACCAAGCCCCCTCCAGAACCAGTGGAGTATCACATCCACTACCTCAATCCTTGGCAGGATGAAGCACTCTGGGCACAAAGCCCCCTCCAGAACCAGTGGAGTATCACATCCACTACCACAGTCCTTGGCAGGATGAAGCACTCTGGGCACCAAGCCCCCCTCCAGAACCACTGGAGTATCACATCCACTACCTCAGTCCTTGGCAGGATGAAGCACTCTGGGTACAAAGCCCCCTCCAGAACCAGTGGAGACTGACATCCACTTGAGAGATTGTGGCTTTGCACTCCCCAGGATGCGGCAGTGGGCAAATCACCCACTGAAAAGACTTGAGAGACTGTGGCTTTGCACTCCCCAGGATACATCAATGGGCATAGAACCCCCTCATGGAGCAGTGGCGTTGTGCGTTCATCAGACTGAGGTGCCCCCTCCCCCATTCCCCCTGAGGTGCCTGTATATTTTCTATGTGATGCCCCTCCAGTGTTCTCTCTGTTTGGAGTCAGGTATTTAGTGTGGGCATTGCACATGCATTTTGGGCCCAGTGGTCCACGGACAATGATTTGTGCACTATCTGGACTTGTATAGTTGGTGTACATAATTGTATATACTGGATTTGGACTTTTGACTCATGTATTTTTATTGATTACAATCGTGACAATCATTTCCTCTTGTCCTTGCGTTATTTAAAGCGGGGTTGGGGGTGTTTATGTAATGTTGCAGCATGTATTTGTGTGTATGGTGTTATGGGTGGGGGTGGGGGTGTTGCGTGTTGCGTGTGTGTGTGTCAGTTGTAGGTGCAGTACTCACCGTGGTCGTCACCGCCGTCGTTGGAGCTCCTGATAGAGGAGCAGGAAGACCATCGCCGGCAGTATCTGTATCTCGGGCTCCATGGCGTCCTGGTTCGCCGTGTTTTTATTTGCGTTGGTTCCACCCCGGAAAAGGTGGCAGATAGCCGTGTTGTGATAGGGCGGGCGGTACTTTGTCTCCAGCCTGTCTATTGGCGGTGACCCCTGCGCTGTTTTTTTGTACCACCGTGGCGGTTGGAGTGTAAAAGTGGCTGTCTATGCTGGCGGTTTCCGCCACAGTTGTAATACCATTTTTTTCCCGCCGGCCTATTTGCGGTATTACTGCTGCTTTAACACCGAACACCAGGGTTGAAATGAGGGCCTTTATATTGCTTTTGCAGTAAAATTACAATTCTAAAGACATTTTATATTACTCTTCCAGTAATATTTCAACGTATACTTATTGCATTCTAATCGTTTTTTTTTTACCTGCACTTATTCAGATAAAGGTTCTATATTTTTACAAACACCCTGTGGTGTGTTTTTGGTAGTACTATATGTTGTTATTGTACGATTTATTGCACAAATACTTTACACATTGCCTTCTAAGTTAAGCCTGACTGTTAAGTGCCAAGCTACCAGAGGGTGGGGACAGGATAATTTGGATTATGTGTGACCTACCCTGACTAGAGTGAGGTTCCTTGCTTGGGCAAGGGGTAACCTGACTGCCAACCAAAGACCCCATTTCTAACAAGTAGGCTTAATAAAAGAGTAAGAATTGTTGGTGAATTAGGTACATATGATAATCTATCAGGAAATACTTAAATTTCTATTAAAGGACTTGATGACAGATAGCAGTAATCATGGATTTTGTGAGAGTCAATGGTTTTTTTTTCAACAGAAGAAGAAAGTAGCTTTATTAAAGCAAAGTCAATTTCAAATTCAATTCTTGCTAAAAAAAAAAGTACAGCCATGTCCACCATGTATGGAAGGATAACCTAGGTGCTATTTTCTATTCAGCAAGGCAATTTTGTTTGGTATTGACTTGTGTTTTGGGTAGTACATTGAATTTGGTAATTGTATTTTGCAAGCCCTTTTTATCTTTTTAATGTAAGTCTAGTGTGGTTGGGGGAGAGCGATTTGTAATCTATAGAGAACATTTGATGCTTCTTTGTTACTTTTCGTAATACTCTCTGGAGTTCATGCAGGATTAGTCATCATAGTTTCACAACTGATACTCATAACTTAAAAAAAGGAGTAGAGCTCACATTAGTAGAGAGGTTGAATTTCTTATGGTCTGGTTGATTGAAGAGGGCTCACGTCCTGTAGCAAAGAAATTGCTTTATTTAGCAAACTATAAATGCAGGTAGGGGTGTCTTTTATTTCAATACATTTATTATTACTTAAAGATATTGGAGAGGACTTGGCTTTCTAATTTTGGAGATTAGCACCTAATTTGAGTGTTGCTGCTGACTTTATTGACAGGATACAACTGGAATGAGGTGTATCCACCTTGATAGAGACAACAATCAATATTATAGGGTTGGAAGAAACTAAGGGCCTGATTATGAGGCTGGCTGTCAGAAGACCACCACCCTCACAATGGCGGTTGGACTGCTGCAGCTGTGGTGGCCTGATTGCCACATTAAATGGTTGGTGGGCAGATCTGTCTGGCAGTGCTACAGGTTGTTATCAGCCAGGGCAGCGCTTATTTTAGCCCCATCCTGCTGATTACAACCTTGTTCTCCCCCAGCCTTTTCATGGTGATACCACTGCCATGAAAATGCTGGCAGAGAACAGATGCAGGGGGCCACGGGGGTCCTGCACTGCCGATGTACATGGCATGGGCAATGCAGGGGTCCCCCTGCCCACCACACTCAAAATACGCACTGTCTGCTGTACAGACAGTGCACATGTCAAGGGTGCTGCTGCCCCTCTATAATGAGCCAACTACAATGCTGTCACACTTTTCCCACTTTTTCCACTTGGCTGACTGGCGCCTGTCAGCCCAGTGGGAAAGTTGTAATGGGGCTGGCGGGGAGGTTGCCAGCATAGCAGCAACCACTCTATCAGGAGTTTGGCAGACGGGTGTTTCCATCTGCCAAACTCGTAATCGGCCCCTAAGTATCTCAGATTGAGCCCACACAGGACTATCAGGGGAATGCAGGAGGAAACAGTGGCTATCTTGTAAAATCAGGAATGCCATCTCATAATAATGGAAGTTGGAAAAGTTTATCCCATCCTGATATTTCTGCAAATGTAGATTAATACTGCTCATCATATATTGTGATGAAGCATATGTTGTTCGCAATGTGGGTGACTATCATTTCAATGGTTTCACCTCTGCTCAACCATGCTATGCATTTTGGATATCATTCTTCTACCATATCAGAGATTTTATTTAGAAATCATCTATTGCAATGTGACTTTAAAACAGTAACAGGATAAGGTGAGTGAGATCTATGACATGTGTACTGCAGGCAAAAGTGGGTGGGCAAACATCAATTTTACCTTTATTAGTGTATATCATGAAACAAATGCATGTTTATTAATGTTTTCTGTAAGTGCATGAAACCCTTTTCCTGCCTCGCTGTGAAAATGAGTGTATCATAAGCATATGCTGTATGTTCTTATGCAGTGTCACTGATTTTCATATCTGTCAAGCTGTGATCCCTCCTGAGACTTTCCAAAAGAGTTCAGTAGGTAGGAGAAATTATAAGATCACAGTAGCAACCCTGTGTCATGTTCTTCCTCAAGTAAAAAGATCTAGATGGCTTTCTTACACTGTCACATGTTCGCTCATGGTGATACATAGAGTGCCATTATTTCATGTATAAAAAATGCTCACAAAACTAAATCCATGAAGTGTGGCATGAATAAATGGCCAAGCGACAACATCCTTTCTGCATCTAATGAAATAGCCACCACTGATGCTAGTAATGGTTTGTATAGATTTATTTGTGTTTTTTTTTTAGTTCAAAAATGTTATTTGTTGAAAGAAAAAAGACTGATACATTGTATAAAGGCAGATAACCTGGGGCATAAACACAACCAGTACACAGCATAGTATAACAGAGCAGTGTGCAAACCAATGGAAGAGTCTCTGGGGCCAGGCAGGGTATGAAGATCCAATTGGGGGGAGGGGCTTGACCCTAAAGCAGGACTGAGTGAAAAAAAACAAGAGAAAACATATAGATTTATCAGGCTCCATGGCAACCACTGTTATAGGTGTGGGTGAAGGGAAGAATAGAGAAGTGGAAGGGCATAGTGGGATAAGTGGGGAAGTGGGGAGGGTTGGACACGGCACCAAAGTAAGATTCTTCACAGTATCCACATGAAGGCATTTTTACGTTTTAATCTTGCAAAGACTATACAGAAACAAGCAATTGCCTGATTTGTTATTATATATACCACAAAGCAGAGGGACATTTAAAGACACAAATACCAGCTCCGCTTTGTGGATTCCATAAATACAAATTTGTAGCTCTGCTTTTCTCTGAAAAATTAGTACTCATTTAGAGATGGTTATTTGTTGTTGCCTTATTTTTATTGTGAGCTCCTGCCAGAGCTTTATTTATAAATGTTTAGAATCTATTTGCTTATTTTACTTGAAAAGTGCAACTTTTAATCTGAAAGTGACAAGGAATAGGTGAGCAATCCATCAAATCAATATTTACAAAACAACAGTCTCCACTCCAATGACATTCAGGAGCATTTCTAGATCTTAAATGTGTGGAATATCTATAAAAAAACAGGTTGCAGTCCTTGCTAGAAGTGACAATCAGCTGTGTTGTTTGTATTTTCTATATTTTGAACACTCCCTAGCTTTATTGCAACCTTTCCTTGGTTTTTTAGGTGATAGGAAGTTAGCAGATCAGAGGAATTGTAGTCATATGAGTCTTCGAATAATAAAGGTACCAATTATGATGTAGTGTGACACTCCAACAAGACCTAATTAAAAGAAAGATGAGTTTACAATATAACCTATATTTTGACTCTTCTTTTTTTTGTCGATGTCAGTGTTGTTTTCTCTGTGTTTTCCTTACCTTTTGAAATCAGTGCATACCATTGTATATTCAGCTGCCTAAACCCCAGAATAGACAAAAAACATTTTTCCAGTGTTTGCAAAATATGCTTTTGCATTAATTGTTATAAAACACTTATTAAATTTAAAGGTGAAGTAACTCAGGGTATGTGATGTCTTACCATTAGCTGTGAGCCCAATGGACTTATGTTAACCTGTTTGAAGCGTGGAAAGCCTGTGTAGGGCACATAATAAGAATGCTATATTGAAAGGTTTTAATAACCAAGGGCCAGATGTAGAAAGAAATGGGATTGCGACTCGCAAATTGCGAGTCGGAGCGACTCGCAATCCCATATGCAGGATGGTGTCCCTGACACCATCTGCGAATCGCACGGGGGTCACAAAGACCCACTTCATTAAAATTAATGAGGTGGGTCGCAGTTTGCGACCCCCTTGAGATTCCCTGCACTCACAGGGATGGTGGCCTGCTGGAGACAGCAGACCACCATGTCTTTGACTGCTTTTTTAATAAAGCAGTTTTTTTTTTTGGTATCGCAACCCGTTTTCCTTAAAGGAAAACGAGTTGCAATACACTCGGGAAAATGAGACCATTTGTTTTCATTTTTACAGAGTAGGCAGTGGTCTCTGAAAAAATATTTTTGGAGCCATTCACAAAGGGAAGGGGTCCCATGGGGACCCCTTCCCTTTTGTGAATGAGTTAGCACCCACTTCACATGGGAGCTAACTGCGAATTGCTTTGCGACCACGTTCGCGGTCACAATGCAATTCTGCATCGCGGTGCGACTCGCAAATAGGAAGGGGAACACCCCTTCCTATTTGCGAGTCACATTCCTAGCATGGCGATGCATATTTTGCATGGCGCAAACTGCAAATTTTGCAGTTTGCGCCATGCAAAACGTTACCTACATCTGGCCCCAAATTCTCAAACATAGTTGGGGGATCATTCACCTAATTCGTAATGAATATGATTATATTGTAGGGGTGGTCAATATGCCAACAGCATAGTACCTTGTGAAACCTTTGAAAGTTTGAAAATAAGCCAGAATAAATTGTAGCCCTGCATTGTAAGGATGCTCCCCACATCTTTTCTGCACTCGTTGCTTGAGGGACACTGCTGTTGTGTAGACATTCATAGCTATCAAGGGTCTCCAAAGCAAATGTTTCACTTAAACTTAACCCTGTCCTAGCCTTTCAGCAGACATAACTTTGTATTCGGAACTTGAAAGTTTCCTTTGAACATTGCAATAAAGAGTTGCAAATAGGCAGCAGTAAAGTGCAGTCGGCTAAAAAGCCAGGATTAGCAGGAGGCATCACAGATTTCAAAGTGAAACACCTTGCATCTCTGAATTTTGTGGGTGTGTGGAAAATTGTGTGCCATGTTTTCACCACTATCCATGAGCATGCTAACACCACTGTTTTTACAGTTACCTGTCACAATATCTTGCACCCAATGTTTAAATTCGGTGGTGTTTGTAAGGAGGCCTTTTATCAATACTGACTTGTCAGACAAGGGGACTGATGTATAAAAAGGGTTTTAATCATTCTGTGTCTGTGAATAAAGGTGATAGTACATATTAGCCAGAATTATTTTGAGCCAGCCATTTCACCAATCAGTGAAAGAATAAAACACTACCAACAGATCAAATATGATTTAATATTCAAAGATTCTCTTTAATGTATACAACAAATAGATCAGCTTTGAAGCATGCTTCTAAACACAGCAATTTTATTTTAAGCACACAAAACTGGAGAAAACAAAAGGAAGAAGAAACAATATTTGTGTGACATCCTTCAACAAAAAAACCTCAAGCAGAATAATCTTATTCCAGTCTTTTTTGCTGCTGACTTGTATAGCAAAGTTACATTGTGCTGTGTTTTACTTTACTACAAAACGCCTTTCACATTTATTTTCTCCTCAATTAAAAAAACCTGTACTTTGTCACACACATTCCAGCCAATTGCTTGTTTTTTCCAAGGTCACTTGTCTTTTTGTGCACAAAGGCAGTATGTCTTATGACATAATAAACTTGAAAGATGAGAATGAGGAAGGGTAGAACAATGCAGAGGTAATGATTGCTGGTGTTCTTTATGTGGAGATGCTCTGCAATAAATTAACTGTCTGGACATAGAAATAGCCGAGAGCTAAAAGGAATATTCACCTTAAAAATACAAATGTAAGTAAAGTTTTCACTTCCTTCTCATTCCCTCACCTCTGGCCAGGTAGTTCGAGGGATCACAAAATATAAACAGTCTTATGAAATATGTATGTGGCTCTGAACTGTCCATTGATAATCTTTTTTTTTTGTTTCTTGTATGTAGCGTACATCTACTTGGACATGCTGTAAAACAATCAGAGTTTTCAGAGGACATGAGATTGGTGTAAGGTTAAATGTATCCCTTTGGCGTTCGCCAGGTGTACTGTTAGCAAGCAGTGTATCAAAAGTTAGACAGGCGCCAATAACTGGTCAATGAATTAAAGCAGTCTTCTTTGATGTGCGTGACTAGACACACAAGAGATGCGATTCAGATGGATTGAATATAATTACCACCAAAATAACATTGATTTGGGATGTATTGCTACCAGAAAAGAGATGCACAATGTACATAGCAACACTAAAGTAAGAAGCAACACTTTCATTATGTCATTTTTAAATGTGGAAATAGTGCACATAATGGTTTCCCTGAAACTGGAGTTGTCATTTTCAGGATTCCCTCTTGACAAGGCTGATTAGACAGTAAATCAGTCAATGTCCATGCCTTCAGTTCTTCTAACAAAGGGGTCTTAAACTGCGGTCCTCAAATTATCCTGCGGGCACTAGGCTGTGACCAAGAGAAGCAATATGCTGATAACGGGGCTTTGTTTTAAGCAAAAAAATGAGCATCAGTATACCTCGCTCTAATGGGCCATCACTAACCTGTTTTGTAGTTTATATCTAAGCTGGAAGTGTGTGTCTAAAGGGAAGGGACTCCAAAAAGTTTCAAAACCCGCACCCTACCACCACTTCTAATATTCACACTGTGGATTCTTTTACTCGTTAGTAATTTTGGCATCATGTATTTGATTGCATTTTTGAAACACTAACAGAACTTAAACTGAAATGATTACATACATGTAGACATATTTAAACATTGCCAATTTAATTAATTGTGAAAAATTCAGAAGGTGGCCCGATGATTTTTTTCCCACGGGTGGGAGGGGAGCACAACATAAAAAAAGTTTGAAGACCAGTACTCTAACATCAGGCAAAAAGATTATTGAGCTAGATGCACCTGACAGTAACAATTGGTAGCAAATTGCTCCCAGTATGTTTGGGACAAGTGTAGGATATTGTAAACCGACCTACCACTAACATTGATAGATCAGTTTGGTTCACAAAATTACCACTCAAAGTAGGTCACGACCCGACCTACCTCATAAATATTTGTGAGGTAGGCACAAATTGCCTGATTGGCCACAATCACAAGGCTGTTGCCTGCAAGGTTAAGTGTATCACCATGTCTGTGATTGTGTTTAAATTAACTTTTTTTTTAAGTAGGCAGTTCTTTTAAAAAAACAGGACTGCTTTGAACAAAAAATGTTTTTACAAAGGGGACGGTATTCACAGGAGACCTCTTCCCCTACATGAAAGACTTACCACCCCACCTCAGTGGTCCGTAACTTTTCAATAGGTTTTGACCAGAATTACAGTGCCAAAACATTACTACAACTGGTACAACTGACAATGACTTGCAGTTTGGAAGGGGCGCACATAACACAAAGCTTTTCTAAGTTCCAAATTGGTATTCATGCTCAAGCTCGTTTTAGGAATTGGTAGACCTTTAATGACTTCAGCAATGGGTTTGGTACATATGGAAAATCTTTTTAGCAGTCACAAACTCACACATTTCAGTGAACTCAGGTTTTATACACCTGGCCCCACATTCTTAACTTAGTTCCACTGAAACAAAATGTACGTTTCTTTGAGCTAGGAGAGCAAGGACACACACACTGGCCTGCAACCCTACAACGTATTGGAATGTAACTATAGTTCTTCATGTCATTGGTATATTTGAATATTGTAAGAAAGACACAGGACCAATAATGATTGGAAAGGCTTTCTTGCCTAACATTCCAAGGTTAATCTTTTGCTACAATTCCAAGCTTACATAAGCATTACATCTCTTCTGCTTTTGGATATCCCACTTATTAAAGTCACTATTTCCTATTATAGTCCTTTTTATATTCTTTTGCCGGCTCGAACCCAGGTCCATAGCTTGGGAAAAGAATATTTAAAGCCTGGTTAATAGCGCTGTAAGCTGCATATAATGCTACAATGGAGCAAGCTTTGACATCCAAAGCTCCTAGTATTCCTCATTTGTTTGCTGCCTTTTAGATTGGGCCAAGTGAAAAATCACCATTTAGCGTTAACACAAAAAGTATAAAGAAACACCCCATGTTAGCCTTTTCAACAATGTATCAGATGCTACAAAGTGAATACTAATAGAAGCAACATTTTCACCTTCAGTCAGCCCACTTCTCTGCTGTGCAATGACTTCTTAGATATTCATTATGTTCGGACTGCAACTTTTTTTTATCTTTCTGTGAAGCCATTATTCAGCACCAAGAGGAATATTAATCATCCTGAGCTTGAGAGATGATCAATTTATCTGCAAGTTCATTTTCGTAGCTTGTCGATATATTGTATTACAGATGCGTGGACAACTTTGTAGAGTTGAAAATAAGCTAAACCATGTAGGGAATTTTGAAAATGCCTACGGCACAACATTGCGATCTCTTGTTTATTACCTATATTCAGAAGAGATGTGATGACAGCACTGTTATGAACTCATTTGTTCATGTGATACGTGTTTATTATGCCTAGATGAGCAACAACATATATATGCACAATATATGTGAACTGGGGAATTGACATATTTGCATTTCACAATGACATAAGAGTTATTATATTTAAACTGCATAACGTTTCACTCATATTCAGCATTCCTAGAATGCTCAGGAAGAATAAGGGACTGATTTATATGCTGGTGGAGAGGGAACTCTGTGGCAACCACAACAGAGTACACTTCCCGCCAACATAATGCTCTGCCTGCCAGATTTAAAAACGGGTGGATCTTTGGTGCACTGGCAGTGGAGACTACTAGGTCTCCACCATGGATAGACACCCTCTGACAGCCCGATAAAGTAAGGATTGTCAGAGGTTGACCTGTATGTCCGCCCAACTAATTTAGGTGGGCGGACATACTGGTCGGTTTTTACAGCCTGTCACTGCCAAGAGAACTCTGGCAGTAAGGCGCAGCAAAATTCCCCTCTAACAAGAGGAGATAAATCCCTTTTATGTGGAGGCATGTTTTTTTTATTTTTTATTTTATTTCAATAACAAATTCCCACTTTGGGATTTTGTTTTGGAAAATAAGAAAAAAATACATTTTACTCTATGCTCTGTCATGGTTTATGGAGCCATATGGCAAAGTTACAATGCATTGATTGAAACTGCCTCGGCTTGACAGGCATTTTAAATTTGGAAACTGGAACCTCCACAAATGGCAATGTAGCAAAATACTTCGTCGACCTGGTGGAGGACAGCCCGACTGCCGACTAATAAATCGGACCCCACGTGATTTGCCTAGAATTTTTATTAAAGTGCGAGTTATAGGATTAGAATTTGTATGCAGCAGACATGCCAGCATGTAATATCTCATTAGGGTAGACACTATGTGACATTCTGTGTGCAAATGTTGTGGTATCCATGTACCAAGGACCACACTTGAGAATAACTCTGACTGCAAATCACGTTGTATGATATTCTTTATTTGCATAGCACTTTCTATTTTTTTTTTTCTAGTTTTGAGGGTACTTGTTGTCTAACCATACCAAACCTGTACTGTTCTATACTGGAGTTACCCTACTCTTCCACACACTTCTTGTCCAGAGATTGGGGCAGAAAGTGGTGTGCTGTGTCCCCAGGGTGCACAAACTAGTGTTCCAGGCTGTGGGATCTTAGTGTCCTCAACATGACAAGACCAGATGTTGCCTAAATTGCTTTTCAAAATCTCTCATAATCTACATTTGATGTCTGTAAAAAATTGGGTTATTAGTTGTGCAGGATGTGAGGCCTGCTAAAGTAATAGGTCCACAATTTCTCCATGCTGAGGATCAAGCACTCCATTGTAACACTTTACTCTCTTAGAATAATAAATCACAGCAGTAAAAGCCCAGCTCAAGTGAGGTGGTGTGGGCTAGTAATTATAATTCGCTAGCATGTAATAATAACAATCAATACATAATTCTCTGCACAGTGCTCCTCTTTGAAAAAGGAAAAGTAATTTTATTACACACCACTAAATACTGTACATTAGTTTACAAATACATACTTCAGGCAGATTGAAATATCTTTGCTCACATTCTGATATCACATTTGACCCCTAATGGATCACGACTCCCAAATTCACAAAACTCCCACCTACACCAGATAAACCATCACAATAAAATATTAGTAGCCATAAGGACCCGGCACACTGGCCCACTTCCCCAACACCCTCCTCTTCGGGTGTGGAAGCCGGCGGCTGTGTTCTACCTGCTCACTCTATGTGCGCACAGCTCTTGGTTTGTGGGTGGCATCCCTACTCCACACAGATAAGGGCATAACTCCTCCTTTCCTTCTCTGTCGGATTCCTAGAGATGGTGTCCCTCGTCCCTTTCTCTGCATGTGGTGGGGTGAGATCACCGTCACTGGAGGAGAGCAATGACACTCTCTATTCTTTCCTCCTCCATCGGAGGCACAGGGATGGCGAGCCTGACACTTTATTCTGCTTGTGGGGGGTGTGATGACACTCCCCCTCCTGTCCCATGGCGGGGGCCTCAAGATGGGGTTCCAAGCCCTGCAAATTCATGAAACGGCCAAGGAACTGGATACCCAGGCTCTGCAAAGCACTTGCAAGGGGGCCCGACACCTGCCCCCTTCCAAAGCATTTATTATGAATTCATCTTGCACCAAACCCAGGGCACTGACCAGTCTCGGGTGGGGGTAGAATTTGGTAAGGCAAATATCAAATATCTTGGGCTCATTTTTTTCCTGGTGGTAATCTCTAGCCATCAGAAGCATTTTCAGCAGGCCTACTGTCCTCTAATACAACATACTTTTTAGGGAGCTGGTTTCATTCACTTCTTGCTCCAGCTTTTGTCCTTCTCTTTGTCTCTGGTGCTCCTCTCCTCCTGCTGGGCACAGGAGTCCAGATCTTCCTCCAACTGGTTCTTAAGAAGAGTAAAGGAACCACCCTCACTAGTCCTGGAGAGACACACTTATTCAATTTGATTCAATAACTTTATTTGAATACCAAGGTATCCATAAAAGTACAGACAAGCACAATAAAATACATCCAAGTTATAATAAAAAAACGATCATAAGAACTATCATAAAAAAGTGGGTAAAAACGAGTGCCATTAACAGTCATGCAGACAGCAATACAGTACTTAGTCAGTGTTCATGGATCTCCAAGCTCGCACTGCTGCACTCAGGAACACCCCTATATGGGCAAATCCTCATCATTGCCAAGCTCTAAAAACATGTTAAGAGGAACCTTTAGGTTATTAATATTACACCTTTTTATCGGGAGAATCAAAAAGTGCCTAGAGCACATAGAATAACACCTACAAAAGAATGTAAAGTGTGTCACTGTTTGCCTGGATTTTCCATCATAAGGGCAGGGCATAAAATTAAGATTAACATTAAAACCCAGTGGAAAAAACAGCAGATACCTTATTGAGACATCCCTATAGTGGAATAACAAGCTCAACTTCCATCAGGCCATTGGTCTAGTCATGTACCACACAAGCTCGCTAACCATTTGAAAATTCAGGTAGATTGCCACACTAGACTTCCCCCTTTCTATGGTCATTCTTTTGGAGTCCCCCAGGTTAAACAGAGTCACATGCAGATGTTTTTTATTGATATTAAGATTGCCCTCAGGGTCTGTAAAGACATGATGTAAGTTGACCTTACACAGGCTGGATTCTACAATAGCTATCCAGGGTATCTCAAGACATTTGTCACTGTTAAGGCAATCTCTTATGATATCTCTTGTGAGGCTCGCATTGTTATTTTCAATATATGGGATATCCAATTCCTTGTGCCAAATCAGATGAGATGAAGAAATGGGGACCACCAGAACCTTTCTGCAAAACCTATTTTCTTTAATCTGAACTGTGTTGCATTTTTGGATACCCCATACACCTTCACAGTGAGTTGCTGATGGTATACACTGCATTTTATAAATTTGTAATAAGGGGATAAGTGTGCCCCTGCCCGTAGGTTGTGGCCGGCTAAATAAAGTGCTAGTTGCCTTCATTAATTTAGTCCTGCAGTGGGTGATATGCGGGACCCAGGAGGCAGTGTCCACAAAAGTTAGTCCAAGGGTAGGAATGGTGCTGCTGCATTTCAGGGTGCTGTTGCCTACTGCTACAACGCAGTGCCCTTTGGCATCGTCCGTGTACAGAAGTGAGGGTAATCTTTAATGGTTAGATTATTAAAAAAGGATGGAGCTTATTGATGTATAAGATGAATCAAACTGGGGCTAAAGCACATCCTTACCTTACTCCTCAAAGGACTTCATTATCTTTTGTGACCTCAATAACTGAGTTTATTCTAACCCTGGATCGTCGTGTCTGTGTGCAAATAAGCTAAAAAGTGCACAAGTGTTTCATCTAACCCTATGCAAGAAGATTTGACCACAACTTATAACGATTAATGCAATCAAATGCTGACATCAGAACCATGAAAGCCAGGTACATGGGAGATCATTTGGAAATGGTATACTTCCCGATCACCAAGGACAGATTTAAACATTGCTCTATGGTCCCGACGTGGCTCATGAAACTATACTGAAAAGTGTGCCAAGTAGACTTCTACTCTGTCCACTCCCTAACCATGTTACACAAGACTCTACCTAGTTTTGATTAGAGAGATAGGCCTGTTGCACCCAGACTGAGAGTGATCACCTTTTTTAAAAACTGGAACAATGATAAAGGTTGTCCAAAAACTATGAAGTGGACAATGGGTGAGACTGTTAAAAATGTTCACCAATAAAGGTGCCCAAAACTCAGGTCTAAACTTAATAAGGTTGATTGAGACACCATCTGGCCCAGGGGTCCTTAACTCCAATGCTCTGATCTATGGCCTTTCCCACCTGGTTCAAAGATACCCCTAAACCAATCAAATGTCAGGGAGTCAAATTGCAGTTAAAGTACTTCTGTCTTCCTCCTAGAGGATACTTGTTTGTAAAATTACCCAGAATGCCACCACTAAAGGGTAACTCAGACTAGCTGTCAGTGCACTGCATACTTGACGAATGGCCTCTGAAAATGCATGATTAAACTACCTGATCTTGATGGCTAACGTGCATGGCGAGTGCAATAACCTTTTCCTAATAGTCCCATAAAGCTGGGTGAAGACCCTTACCAATTCACAGCTGGTGTCACTTTCAGTTAAACAGGCCTCTACCAGCTTTAGGTTCTCTGCAATCACTTTATAGAGAGATGGGCTAAACTACTCTCCAGACTAGTAGCAAACTGCCAATAGTCAGTTGAATATCTCTAGTTCTGCACTCCGTTCCAAATTTGGGCCTAGGGGACAAAGTAAATCCTACCTCTATCGAGTTGTGGTCCCCAAAATTGGAAGGGACTAGCTTCCCATTTAACAGTGGATCCACCAGGTTAGAGGATAAAAAATAAATAATCTATTATGGAAGAACAACCATGACCCCTAAAATTTGGTAACAAAGGGTGGTATGGGGAGCTACATCCATTAAATTATATAAATCCTGAGAGGCCAGGTAACCCATCAGTTTCACCCTCGAGTATCAGTGTCACTCAAAGTATTAGTATGATTATTTGCTGTTACAATTGTGGAATTAGTCATGGGACTATCATGTGTTGCAAAGTCTAGCATTAAAGTCCCTAGCTAAGCAAAAAACTGCCTGTTGCCCTTTAATGGCAACATTGCTTTGCAGGGAAGAAATAAAATCAAATAGAGTAGGGAATTTGGTATTCGGAAAGCTAATAAAATAATTATTATAAAAGTTAATTAGATACAGGGTTAATACCCTCTGATATCTCACAACCTGATAATTGCAATTTTTTGTCTCAATTTCTTTAGAACTGTCCCAGCTCAAAGGTTTACCCAAATGGCCAGCCCACCCCATGCTCGCCCTGACCGGGAAGTGTTTGTTGGAATACAATAGCATTCAAACCCACCAAATAACAAATCCTGTATTGCCCAAGTTTCCTGGAACATGAGTATGTCATATTGGCTTATAAGAGCTGTATATTCCAGTATTGTGATCGTAGAATAGAGACCCACCACATTCCAGCTGAATATCCTCAACACTGAGTCCTTAGAAGCTGAGTTCTTCCTAGAGACTAAAGTAATTGCAGGATGGGGTGATTTAACTACAAGGTCGGGTGTGGGTACTATGCTCTCAGCAGGACTGGGCACTAGTCAATACAATTCATCAAGATTGCCTAGGGCAGAAAACCTATTGCAATAAACAAGCTGTGGACAGGGCAGTAGTGATAACTACCTCAAGGGGCTCCCAACGCTTTAGGTTTATAAAATTACCCTAGGTGGAGTGCAAACATCTTGAAATCATTGCAGCCCAAAACTTCCAGTGGTTTCAACAAGTTCTTTATACAAGATGATCTACAAAAGTTCACTACAATACAATCCCCATTGAGATCTTTTCCGGAGCGGCCCACCCTCCCCACTCTTTATACCATTATAATCACATTTATGTTTGCTAGGTTAAAATGTTTGTGCCTAACAAGCCAGTCTGCACATTTATCGCGTAGCTACACCCATGATTCTGTTTGTGATTCCTTGAGAGAGGGAACCCCAGCCAGCCCTAGGACACATGGACAAGTTGCTCGAATCAGAGTTGGTTCCAGGGAAAACATCCTTGGTCGTGCTACCCTCTGAACTTCCTCGGACCTGCTTGTCCTTACAGCCCCTGCTAAAATGGCCTACCTCTGCCCCAGGTGGGGCTGAAGGGGTTATTCTAACAATATTATTACGTGGATCCATAGGGCCTTCAGGTCCATAGCTATGTTAATTGCAGCGGTGTAACTGCAGGGAATCACCCGTTACTAGAACCAGAATTAGTTACCGATAATGACACATTCAAAGAGCTCTCCAAGATAGACATCTTAGGAAGGGAGTGCCTTTAAGAAAGTATCCTCTTTCTAGCGTGATTACCCCCATTTGTGGCCTGTTTGTCAGTGTGTTTTTACTGTGTCACTGGGATCCTGCTAGTCAGGACCCCAGTGCTCATAGTTTGTGGCCTACATGTCAATATGTTTCACTGTTTTGTCAGTATGCTTGACTGTGTCACTGCTAATCAGAACCCCAGTATGTATGCTCTCTCTGGTTCCAAATTTGTACTTACATACTGGTAACTCAGTATCCCACTCCAAATTGGTATACTGGACCCCCCTTATAAGTCTCTAGTATATGGTACCTAGGTACCCAGGGCATTGGAGTTTCAGGAGATCCTTATGGGCTGCAGCATTTCTTTTGCCACCCATAAGGAGCTCATACAAGCACTTCTTCAGTACTGCCATTGCAGCCTGAGTGAAATAGTGTAAGCACTATTTCACAGCCATTTTCACCGCACCAGGTCACTTATAAGTCACCTATATGTATAACCTTCAGACCCTGAAGACTATGTGCATAATACCTGCATGTGAGGGCACCCCTGTACTAGCAGAGGCACCCCTGCATCATCTAGGCACCTTTTCCCAGACTTCATGAGTGTGGAGACACCACTATAAGTTTGCACAACATTTAGGTCAATACATACAGTATATGTAGCTTCACAATAGTAACTCCGAATATGGCCATGTGAGGTGTCTAATAACTGGGAATTGTACCCCAATACTGATTCCAGTATTGGTTGCACAATCCCATGCACTCTGGGGGCTCCACCAGTCTGAGTTAAGACCTCCATGTCCTTCCTGAATCCAGGTAGCGCCTTTTCCCACCAAACGCGTCTCTTGCATGAGCTAAGGCTTGTTGGTGGAATCCAACAATGAAAACCAGCCTGCATGTATCTCTTCGACGTTGGACATCTCTTGCACCAAGCAGGAACCTGTATCTGTCTTCTTTGGTGCATCTCTGACTTTTTCTTCCAACCGGAAGTTCCACTTTTGCACCTTCATCCGGGTTAGCAGGAGCACATGTTCTTCCTGGACTCTTCAGCTGTTCTTGGACTTGGTCTTCTCTCTCCACAGGTCTTCAGGTCCAGGAATCCATCGTTGGTATCTTGCAGTCTTGCTTGGTTTTTGCATTATCCTTTATCATGACTTCTAGTGTGTTCTGAGGAAGCTTGCTGTACTTTACTCCTGTTTTCCTGGGCTCTGGGGTGGGCCCTTTACTTACTTTTGGTGTTTTCTTACACTCCTAGCGCCCCTCTACACACTACTCTTGCCTAGGTCGGAAACTGACATACGCATTCCACTATTTTAGTTTATGGTTTGTGTTCCCCCAAGGTCCACTGTAACCTATGGTGATTTACACTATTTGCACTATTTTATGACTGTTTACTTACCTGATTTTGGTTATTAGTGTATATTTTATGTATAATACTTACTCCCTAAGGGAGTAAAGCCTCTAAGATATATTTGGCCTTGTATCACTAAAATAAAGTACCTTTATTTTTGGTAACACTTAGTATTGTCTTTCTTGTGTGTAAGTACTGTGTGACTACAGTGGTATTGTAAAAGCTTTGCATGTCTCCTAGTTCAGCCTTGGCTGCTATGCCTACAGCTATCTCTAGACAGTCTGGCTTCCAGACACTGCCCACATTTCACTAATAAGGAATAACTGGACGTGGTAAAAGGTATAAGTACCTTAGGTATCCACTACAAACCAGGTCAGCCTCATCCATTGGTGGTGCAGCGGTGGGATAAGTACTTGCAATTGTATTATCACTCTGTCACTGGTGGTTGCCACAAGAAAGTGTACTCTATACCTAGAGCTATATATAGGTGTACCTAGCAGTCTCACTTTCACTCTCAGATGTCTAAAAAGTTAGATAAAGTAGGTATTTTTCTTTTCTCAACTTTACTCTAACTTTTCCATCACTATCTCTTCCTTTGATGCCACCCCTAGGGTTATCAAAACCGCTAATGGGAACCTAAACTTTAGAAATTTGAGGGGTCTTTGCTGAGAGAGAAGCCTAGGGATTGGGAAGAACCCCAACAAAGATTTTCTTTTGAACCTCCTTCTCCAGGATGACCAAGAACAGACTGGTCACCAGGTAGGAGAGGAGGTGGAGGGATATTCTAACCAGGTAGACTCAGGTGAAGGTCCTGAAGATGCAGGGGAGGGTCCTTCCAACAATCTTTCCACTGACAAACCACCTAGTGTAGCTGGTAGTGGAAAGGGGTCACACACAAGTAGGGCTCCCTTCACACATAGAGGCCAGGTCACTAGGGCTACACCAGTTAGGGAAAAGATCAGCCTCTGCTCATTTCCATGGCACTTCAGTCTCAGAAGTGTCCCACACATCCAACCCTGGAGACAAGTCCCTAGATAGGGAACCCAGACAGCTGAGGTTTGAGGAGGCCAAACTGAGGCAGCAACAGTTGGCCTTAGAGAGGGGAAGCCCTATCTGTGGAAAGGGAAAGACAGGGGTTAGTTTTCCATGGTGGCAGCAGCATTAACAGTTTCAGAAGTTATGAGGTCAGGGAGGACAACATTAACTCCAGAAACTTACCTAAGTTTGTTCCCCCATACAAGGTGGGGGATGATATTCAAAAGTGGTTTGCTGCACCTGAGAGGGCCTGTAAGGTTCAAATGGTCCCTCAAAAGCAGTGGGCTGCTATACTTCGGTTGCCCTTCTCTGACAAAGAGAGGGACAGACTCCTCACTGTTAGGGAGGAGGACTCAGACAATTACAACATTCTCAAAAATGCACTCATTGATGATCTTGGACTCACCAGAGAGCAATACAAAATTAAGTTCAGGGAACTCAAGAAAGGATCTTCAAAAGATTGGGTTGACATTGTGGACTGTTCTGTTAGAGCTTTAGAAGGTTGGTTACATGGCAGTGAAGTGTCTGATTACCAGGGTCTCTATAATCTGATTTTGAGAGAGCATATTTTGAATAGGTGTGCTTCTGACATTTTATACCAGTATTTTGTGGTCTCAGATCTGACCTCTCCCCAAGAATTGGGAAAGAAGGCAGATAAATGGGTCATAACAAGGGTGAGCAAAAAAGCTCATACAGGGGGTGACAGAGAAAAGAAGAAAGCTGGTGAAAAATCTCAGGACAAGCATGGGGACAAACATACACATAAAGATCCTTCTTCAGGTCCACAACACTCCTCTGTGGGTGGGAATAAAAACACATCTTCTTCCTCTTTTGCACACACCAAAAAACCTTGGTGTTATGTGTGCAAAAATAAAGGCCATAGGCCAGGGGATAAGTCCTGTCCAGGTAAAGCCCCTAAGCCTACTACCACTAATACATCCACTTCAACTTCTAGTGCCTCTAGCAGTAGTAGTAATAGTGATGGGACTACTGGCAATAGTCAAACAAAAGGTATAGTTAGGTCCACTTTTGGGTCCATCATAGAAACTGGGGTAAAACCCCCAAGACAGTTTCTGTCACACCTGGTGGCAGTGGCCTTGCCACCTTGGCTGCTAGTCCCCTTAACATGGACAAATACAAGCAGTCAATTGTAATAAATGGTGTTGAGGCCCAGGCCTACAGGGACAGAGGTGCCAGTATCACTTTAGTGACTGAAAACCTGGTGTCACCTGCACAACACTTAATGGGACAGAAGTACCAAGTTACTTATGTCAACAACTCCACTCAGTCTCTCCCCTTAGCTGTAGTGCAACTTAGTTGGGATGGAGTTACTGGCCCACAGCAGGTGGGGGTGTCACCTAGCTTACCTGTAGATTGTCTCTTTGGTAATGACCTAGAGGCCTCAGGTTGGGCTGAAGTAGAGTTTAGGGCCCATGCATCCATGCTGGGTATCCTTGAGGAAGTGCTCCCTCTCATTTCAAGTGAAATGAAAAAGCAAATAAGAGATTGAGCCCTGAAACCTCAGGATCCTCCTCTCCCCACAGGGAAAAAGGGTATCAAAGTATCCCTTCCCCACCCTGCCACTGAGGATACCATCCCTGTGGTGGGAGAGACCTCTCCTGGGATGGAACTTGTACCAAAGGAGCCCACAGCTGCAGCAGCTGAACTCCCAGAGGTAAAAGTCCCTCTAAACCAGATAAGCAAAACTGCACTGTTTTAGTACATTTGGAGCAACCCTCCAGCCCTCCAAGAGAAACTTTAGTGCAGCAGCCCTGCACTACCTCTAAACACATAGGACAGCAGCCCTGTTCTTGTGTGGAGCCATAGGACAGCAGCCCTGTCCTGCTCTAACCCAAGAGAAAAAGCAACCCTGTTCTCTCCTACAGCCATATGGACACATTTTTTGCCCAGCTTTGGCCTTCCCGAGACAGCATCCCTGCCTAGCATTCCTATCCTTAGGGCAGCAGCCCTGTCTTGACATAGGATCAGTGGGACAGTCCCACTGCCCCACTTTAAATCTTACATATATAGAATCTTTGAGTGCACACTTCCACTGCTTTCTAGGTAACAATCTCCAAACAGGGCAGTTTACCTCCCCACAGGGAAGTAACCATGCAGTGGATGATAAAGTGAGTAACCACTCTATTGCAGATCTACTCTCCACTGATCACCACTTGGACAATAAAGTCTCAACTGGCCAAGGTTAGCCTTATTGTCCTTTGTTTGGGATTAGCGGTTATGTGAGAAAGTAGCCTCTTTCTAGCATGGTTACCCCCATTTTTGTCCTGTTTGTCAGTGTGTTTTTACTGCGTCACTGGGATCCTTCTAGTTAGGACTCCAGTGCTCATAGTTTGTGGCCCCCATGTCAGTGTGCTTCATTGCTTTGTCAGTATGCTTGACTGTGTCACTGGAGTCCTGCTAATCAGAACTCAAGTGCTTATTCTCTCTCTGGTTCCAAATTTGTATTACATACTGGTAACCCAGTATTCCACTCCAAATTGGTATACTGGAACCCCCTTATAAGTCCCTAGTATATGGTACCAGGAGATCCTTCTGGGCTGCAGCATTTATTTAGCTGCCCATAAGGAACTCATACAAACAGTTCTTCAGGACTGCCATTACAGCCTGAGTGAAATAGTGTAAGCGCTATTTCACAGCATTTTAACTGCACCAGGTCACTTATAAGTCACCTATATGTCTAACCTTCAGACCCTGAAAGCTAGGTGCATAGTACCTGCATGTGAGGGTACCCCTCCACTAGCAGAGATGCCCCCACGACATCCAGGCCCATTTTCCTGGAGTTCGTGAGTGTGTATACACCATTATAAGTGTGCACTACATATAGGTCAATACATATATGTAGCTTCACAATGGTAATTCCAAATATGGCCATGTGTGGTGTCTAATAACTGGGAATTGTACCCCAATACTGATTCCAGTATTGGTTGCACAATCCTATGCACTCTGGGGGCTCCACCATAGTCCCCTGGTACTGTCATACCAGCCTTCTAAGGTTTCCACTGCAGCCCCAGCACCTCACAGACAGGCTTATGCACTCCTGGGGCTTCAGCAGCTCAATCCCAGGAAGGCAGAACAATGCATTTCCTTTAGGAGATGGGTGTTACACCCTCTCCCTTTGGAAATAGGTATTACAGGCATGGAAGGGGTATCCTCCCAGAGCCTCTGGAAATGCCTTGAAGGGCACAGATGGTGCCCTCCATGCATAACCCAGTCTACACCCGTTCAGGGACCCCCAGTCCCTGCTCTGGCACAAAACTGGACAAAGGAAAGGGGAGTGACCACTCCCCTATCCATCACCACCCAAGGGGTGGTGCCCAGAGCTCCTCCAGAGTGTCCCTGGGTTCTGCCATCTTGTTTTCAGGATGTTCAGGGAACTCTGGGAGCAACTGAGTGGCCAGTGCCAGCAGGTGACACCAGAGATCCCTTCTGATAGGTGCTTACCTGGTTAGGTGACAAATCCCCCTCTCAGGGCTATTTAGGGTCTCTCCTCTGGGTGTTACCTCAGATTCGGCTTGCAAGACTCCAGCAGGTCTCCTCTGCAACCATTGCTTCACCTTCTACCATCGGATCAACCGTAGAACTGCTCCAGGAACTCTACAACTGCAACAAAGCATCCAAGATTGCTACTGGACTCTGTAACTTCAGCACCTGTCAGCAACTGCAACAGTTTCCAGGTCATGCACTCTGCAAGGACTGCCTGTCTTCATCTTGCACCAGAAGGACCAAAGGAATCTCCCCTGGAGTGACAGAGTCACTTCCCTGCTTCAGCAGGCACCTCTCTGCAGCGATGATCAGCACTCTGGGTCCCCTCTCCTGACGATGAGCATGGATCCTGGAACACAGGTGGTGGACCAAAGTGACCCTGACTGTCCAAAGGTCCAGCTTTCCAAATTTGGTGGAGGTAAGAGCTTGCCTCCTTGTGCCAGACAGTACCCATGTGCACCACATTTTCTGCAGCTCCTAGGGCTTCTGTGTGCTTCTTCAAGGAATCCATTGTGCACACCCTTGCCCAGGTCCCCAGCACTCTATCCTGCAAAACTTAACTCTCTGGGTTGTTCTCCGGCGGCGTGAGGTCCCTTTATGTAGTGCTGCAATGACCACGATTTACAACTACTTTGTCCACATGTCCTGGGACTCCTGTGGGGGCTGCCTGGTCTTCTGAGAGCTCTCTGAAGTGCTGAGAGCCCTCTCTGACTCCTCAGTCCAATTTGAGACCCCCAGGTCTTTCCCGGGTCCAGGTATTTCCTTTTCCCACCAACTGTGTCTCTTGCATGAGCCAAGGCCTGTTGGCAGAATCCAATTACAAAAACCAGCCTGCATTCATATCTTTGACATGGGATATCTCTTGCACCAAGCAGAAATCCACAGCTGTCTTCTTTGGTGCGTCTCTGACTTTTTCTTCCAACTGGAGGTTCCACTTTTGAACCTTCATCCGGGTTAGCAGGGGCTCCTGTTCTTCCTGGACTCTTCAGCTGTTCTTGGACTTAGTTTCCTCTCTCCACAGGTCTTAAGGCCCAGGAATCCATCATTGATGTCTTGCAGTCTTGCTTGGTTTTTGCATTATCCTTTATCAAAACTTCTAGAGTGTTCTGTAGAAACTTGCTGTACTTTACTCCGGTTTTCCTGGGCTATGGGGTGGGGTACTTTACTTACCTTTGGTGTTTTCTTACACTCCCAGCGCTCCTCTACACACTACTCTTGCCTAGGTGGGAAACTGCAATTTGCATTCCACTATTTTAGTATATGGTTTGTGTTCCCCCTAGTCCCATTATAACCTATGGTCATGTTCACTATTTGCACTGTTGTATGACTGTTTACTTACCTGCTTTTGGTTATTAGTGTATATTTTATGCATAATACCTACCTCCTAAGGTAGTATAGCCAATAAGATATATTTGGCTTTGTGTCACTAAAATAAAGTACCTTTATTTTTGGTAGCACTGAGTATTGCCTTTATTGGGTGTAAGTACTACAGTGACTACAGTGGTATTGCAAGAGCTTTGCATGTCTCCTAGTTCAGCCTTGGCTGCTTTGCCTACTGCTACCTCTAGACAGCCTGGATTCTAGACACAGGCTACATTTCACTAATAAGGGATAAATGGACCTGGTACAAGGTGTAAGTACCTTAGATATCCGCTACAAACGAGGCCAGCCTCCTACAGTGCCTCACGCTGCTTTCAATACATCTTAGTTGTTCCTTGATTGGGACCAGTTTTTTCTCTAAGATGGCACTAATTTTCTCACAGAGAAAGTCAAGGTCGGATGTATCCATATCCAGCAGATCTGAGGTTTGAGTCTGTGTCGATTGGGTATGAAACTGTCTGAGGAAACAGGAGATAAGATTGTCCTGCTGCTTAGCACAATTATTTGTCCCTGTTGGCGACCTCATAGTGGACTTTTTTCATCTTTACCACTGACTCTAATTCTGGCAAGCTACCGGTGAAGCTTTGTGGGATCAAAACCTCTTGCACACCAACTTTCACATTAACGAGGTAGTTGGTTGCTGCGGAGACCCGCAAACGGGCAAATTGCCCTGTAAAACAAGGGCTTGTCAGAGTACCATTGATGGGAAAGTTTTCATGACGAGGCTCTCTATGAGAACAGTAATCTATGAAAGTCAGTTATCAATGGTAGTGGTAACGTATTAAATTATGTCCTGCCCCACAGGTGCCCCACCCACTTTGCATTTGCCCATGATGGCCCCTGATGGCACTTACCTACTGCAAGTGCAAGTCTAGCCAGAGTAAAAGGTCTTAGGGCAAAATAGAGCAGGCCCAGCCCAGCCTTGTCCAGCCACAGAAGGGCACAGATGGGCATGCTCTTGGCCCGGTTATCCCTTGGTTACATGCCCGGGCATGTCCAGCATGCATTCTGGGCTATGCAAGTTGATCATGCTAATAAGCGCAGGCAGGGCGGGCCGGAAAAGCCAGAAGTGCCTCCAGGTGTTAGGAGTGCTGGGATGTGTGGTTCAGGCTCCCGGTAGTCCCACTGAACTGCAAAAATACATCCCACGGTGTGGGAGTTGTTCTCGTTAATAAGTGCAAAGAGAATGGGCAGGAAAAGCAGGACACCCCTCCAGGTGCAAGGAGTGCTGTCAAGTGTGGTTCAGGCTCCTGTCAGTCCTGCTGAAGTAAAAAAATGCATCCCACACTGCGGGAGTTGATCCCACTAATAAACACGGGCAGGCAGGAAAAGCAGGTAGTGCCTCCAGGTGCGAAGAGTGCTGGGATGTATGGTTCAGGCTCCTGTCGGTCCCACTGAACTCCAGAAACGTGTTCCATACTGCAGGAGTTGATCATGCTAATAAGCACAGGCTGGGTGGGCAAGAAAAGCAGGAAGCACCTCCAGGTGCAAGGAGTGCTGGGAGGTGTATTTCAGGCTCCTGCTGGTCTCACTGAGCTCCAGGAATGAGACCCACTGGTTCTGGGGTCAGCTCTAGGCAGACTCCTTATTTCATTAGAGCATCAGGGAGCTTGTCCTTCTAGCTTTCCATGGTGTTGCCACTGTCCAATTCCAGTGTTCAACTGTCCTTCTCTTCCTTGTGCAAGAGGTTTTAAATTGGAAGGAAACTTCTAGATAACGGGCACCCCTGAAATATCCTAGGGTGCCACATCACCCTTTCACACCTACAATAACCCTCCTGCAGAGCATGCTGTGACAATTCAAGATGGTGGTGTCAAGAGCTCTCTGTTAAATTCTCCTTTTGAGGCCTCAGCTCCACCCCTAGCTGACAACAATGCCAGGGACTTTCCCACCAAATGTTTAAAGGGGAGTCACCTCATGTGTTGGCTCCAGAGATTCGGGCTCCCTCCTTTTTCAGTTGGCCTGGGCTACCCCAACAATGGTACAGTGTCTCTGGTCACATGAGTGGGTGTAGTTGGAAGTTGGGCTTTGTGTATTTCTCTTGGACATCCACAGACAGTAAGAGCCTAGGTGTGACTGGACGGGCCATAACTGGCAGGATCCGAGGGAGGAGCTGGTCCCAGCCTCACTTACACCTGAATAGGCTGTGCTCTTTCTCCATACAAAGGGCTGCATACCCAATGTATTTAGTCTGAAGCCAGGGCAGGAAAGACAGGGCATCTGTGCATTTAAAAGGCATGCATCTCAAAGCTTCTCCCCATTTCAAATGCACAACTGTGTATAAAAGAAGGATCTCAGACACCACCACTTCAGGACACTTCTGGGCCTGTGGATACTCTGCCAGGAAGAACAATTGTTGGTGGCTGAAAAACTGCCACTTTACAGTCTGCTAGACTCCTGCTCTGCTGTGCTGGCCTGCTGCCCTATTACTTGGGTGAGAAGATTGGACCTGCATCTCTTGAACCCAGAGTGACTCCAAGGGCTAGTTGGCTGATCTCCTGATCTGAAGCCTGAGGGACATAACAGGCTTCCAACAACCTTGCATCTGCACCTAGACTCTGCCATTTATGTATCTACGCTCCCAAGTTGTGTCACTCTAGTACTGGACTCTTGGAAGTGGGCTTAAAGTTCCTTACCAACCTCTGTGAATTGAACAGAACCAACACATCACCTCTGCTGTACAGCACAACACTGAGTAAAACTGATGCACCTCTGCTGCGGCATGAATTGGGCCCATAGCTAAGACTTGCATTGCCACTGCAGCCCACATCGACTTCAGAACTGCCACTGCCTGACTCACCCCTGGTGCCTGATCTCGTATCTCTCATCAGCAGAAGCCTTGACAATGATGCCGAATTCTGCATTACAGCCTTGAAGCTCTTCTGAACCAAAACATCACTCCGACTGCACGCCGCATCCCGGATGCTGGATTTCACATCGCAAGCCCCGCTGACGGGATCCTCGACATTGATGCAAGAAGATCTCACACCACACCCTCCTTTGTACGTGTCTGGCAAAACCAGATGTCCACAGTTGGCGCTTTACACCTTTTGGTGCTATTTTCTCTAAAAATATTGAAATTCTAAATCTCCAGATCTACTATTTGGATTTTAGTTGTTTGCTTGTTTTATTTATTATAAATCACTCTAATCATGTTGTGGTCTCCTTTTGTTGTATATTTTCACAGTTTTACTGTTTGAAGTGTTGCACAAATACTTTACATATTGTCTCCAAGTTAAGCCTGACTGGTCTGTAGCAAGCTACCACGGTGTGGAGCACAGGTTAATTTGGGGTTTGCTTGTGCCTTACACTGATAAGGGTTGTGGTTGCTGCTCGGCCAGGACTCACACCAACAGCCCAATTTCTTACACTGTATAATGCAGTTATACAGCAGATAAACCAGTAAACCCTACTGAACTTACCTATGAGTGCCTACTAAAAATATAAGGCATGTCTCGGGTCAACACCTAACCTTGCTGAGGCATTCTGCGACTTATGTGCTTACGTTGTGGATATGCTGCCTCCTGTTGTGGTATCAGAAAATAATTATTGTTTAAGCAGTTTTGCACCACTGACTATGCTACTTTGTGCTGCAATGTGGACTTGCCAGCCTGTGCAACATGACATTTTACTAGCTGAACAATGCAAGAACAACATTTGCACCAATGTTGATTAAAGTTAAATTTTGTTGGAAAGTAGCTTGGTCGATGGTGGTCTGCATCTAATCTAGCCCCCATAATGTTACCAGCAAAGCACACCGCTCAGTCTGTCATGTTATCTGGCACCAAAAGGATGATCCACCCTGAACTTTAAATTAAAATGCGCTGGACTGTTCATTCTCATTCTCATTGTTCAGAGATGGTCTATATGCTTTATCAAGGTCAATGGTCCCAATATCAATAAGATTACTCTTTGAATTAGGTTACTAACGGTAAATGTCTCTGGATAGCTTCTTCAACTCAAGTTGACGACAAGTAAGACAGCTTATTGACCTGAGAGCCTCTAGTAGAGGCGTGAGTGTAGGTGTGTGTGTGTGTGGGGGTGTGTGTGAGAGAGAGTGAGAGAGGTACATGATAATTTCTTTAAGGGTGTCACAGTACTTTCCGCAACAGATGAGTCACTTTGGTACTATATAGTGTCAAAAGTAGTTTAATTTAGATGGATTAAACCTATCCACCCAAACCCCATCATAATTTAATCTTTATCCTGCCTGCCTAATGTGCTCCTGCAGCAGGCCTGCTCTAACGAAAGTAGAGAGAAAGCACAAAGAAGGGGGCAAAAAAATGGATTTCGAAGAACGACAAAGTACCTTTAGACATCCATGACAACAGTACAAAAAAGAGGTAAAACACCACCCATTCATCAATAATGCAGAATTAAATGACTTCCAAACGGTACACTTTATAAGAAGGCAGCGTTCATGATCCTTACAAAGGAGGATCACAAGAGTAAAGCGAATTTGAAAAATCTACCAGAGAAGAAACGCATACCTCAAATTATAGCGAAACCTAGAGGCGAAAATTACCATTAAGTACAAGCATCCCTCATTCCGAACAAGCAAATCATGTTGAAAAATCCTGTATCACAAATGACTGCTTTCCCTTATCCACCTTCAAGTTGCAGCATCTGTCCTACGAGGCTCTATCAATTGTCTTCACCGCTCCAAAGGTGATTTTTTTTATCCACTGGAAATCATTAAAGCTCAGGTAAAATCCATGAGTCAATCTCCCTTGAGCTTTAGTGGAAGGTTTTTGAGTTGCCACTCTTTAAATTACACTATTAACCTTCTCACCAGGCTGCCTCTCTAGTCTCTAAAGAGCCTTGATTTGATACTAAAAAGGTTCTTTTAAAATTTCGATTCAGTACACATAGCAGAAAAGTCCAGTGCAGTTGAACTATGTAACTCTTCCCTTTAAGATTCCACAAATACCCGTTGTTTCCGTAACAAGATTTGAGATGTAAAAATACTCTAGCAATAGATGCTCTAATGAGGGTATTTTGCAACAGAACAGTAACACAGAAATATTTTGTGGTTTGACGCATCCCACATTTTATCTTGTTGAACGTGCTTAGTAGTGCCATGCAGCTTCACCCCCCAATTGCTAATTCTTTCGCACCAGTATGGGAAATTCTTTGCGAATATAGGAGGCGATTTACAAACATTTGTCACAGGAGTGACGCTAATCAGCACAAAATGTTTTTTTCCTCATTTACTTTCCAGCGCAAAACATATTTTGCGCTGGAAAGGACCCTAAATGTAACGCAAAGGAGTGCAAAGCACCAATGGGTGTTACATGGGTGGTACCTGGGCTTTCTCAAGCAACCACCTATGCTTTTTGATGCAAAACCGTGTATTAACCTTGTTAATAATACTAGACAAGGTTCTGCGCCAAATGCCATTTGAAAGCAGATGTTGAAAAGAGAAATGTGTTTATTTCTCCTTTGTTTTTTGACTTTGCATGTGTGCTGCACTGTACAGCATGCATACAGAGTAGGAAAAGTTTTATTAAGTGTACCTAAGCATAGGGGCTTATTTCCATATAAAAAGTGACACACACAAGGTGCTTGTAAATAAGCCCCTAAAGGGCAGACTTACAAAACTGTCACCCAGCACAGAACAGCAATGAAAAATGCGTGACAGGAATGGAGCAGGAGAACCCCATATCTACACAGATATGGCTCTCTCTTCCCCTCTCTCTAGCGCTGGTGCTGTTCTCAGCTGCCGTGAGCCACGCACACACCTTTGCGCCATAGTGCAAGGGTGTGTCCGTGAGTCTAGCATAGGTTTTGTACTGGAAGGATAACCTTCCAGTACAAAATGCTATGCTTAGTCACACTTTCAAACTAGTCCTACTTTGTATGCATGCTGCATAGTGCAGCACGCATGCAAAGTGCAGCACGCATGCAAAGTCAGTAAAGAAAGGAGAAATTAAAACATTTCTCCTTTTAAGGCCTGCTTTCAAATGGTGATAACTTTTGACACAAAACCCTGTCTACTATTGTTTCTAGATACGATTTTGCATCAAAAGGCATGGGTGGTTGCATGGGAACAATCATGTACCACCCATGTAATGCACCCTCAGTGCTAAGTAAAGCAACACAGTGCATCATGTTGCTTTGCATTACTCTCAGGGTACTTTGCAGCGTGAAAGCAAATTAGGAGAAAAACATCTTGTGCTGGTTAGCATCACTTTTGTGATGCTAATCCAGTACAAAATTTTTGTAAATCTCCCCATAGTATGCTAGACTCACCCACACACCCTTGCACTATAGCGCAAAGGTGTGTGCATGGTGCACAGCAGCTGAAATCAGTGCCTGCCCTAGGGAGAGGGGAGAAGAGTGCCATATCTTTAGAGATATGGGGCCAGATGTAGGAAGGTTCCCTTTTGCGAGGTGCAAATTGCAAGTCCCTGCGACTTGCAATTTGCACCTCGCAAAAGCGAATGCAGAAAGGTGTCTCAGACACCTTCTGCGACTCGCTATGGGGTCGCAAAGACCCACCTCATAAATATTTATGAGGTGGGTCGCAGTTTGCGACCCCATAGCGAGTCTAGGCACTCACGGGGATGGTGGCCTGCTGGAGACAGCAGACCTCCATGTCCGTGACTGCTTTGCAATAAAGCAGTTTTTTTTTTTCTCTTTGCAGCCCGTTTTCCTTAAAGGAAAACGAGCTGCAAATAGAAAAAATACCGAAACCTTTTAGTTTCGGTTTTTTTCAGAGTAGGCAGTGGTCCATAGGACCACTGCCTGCCCTGAAAAAATATTCTTGTGAGCATTCACAAAGGGGAAGGGGTCCCATGGGGACCCCTTCCCATTTGCGAATGAGTTACCATCCACTTCAAGTGGATGGTAACTGCGAGTTGATTTGCAACCGTTTTCGCGGTCACAAATCAACTTACATTGCGGTGCGACTCGCAAATAGGTAGGGAACACCCCTTCCTATTTGCGAGTCTGAAACACATTTTGCGAGTCGGTACCGACTCGCAATATGTGTTTCTGCATCGCGTGAGGGCATTAGCGCCTCGCAAACGGCTTTTTTTGCCCTTTGCGAGGCGCTAATGCCTTCCTACATCTGGCCCATGGTTCTCTCATGCTCCCTTCCTATCATGCAGCGCAGCACAGCTTTTTTACCTGCTGCGCTGCATTCGTGTATTGTTTGAAAATCTGGGCCATAGTCTCAAAGGACTCAAGACCAGGAAAATCACATTGCAATCAGACTATATTACAACTGTTCGTGCAGCAAAATTAGGGTCAGTGCTTCGAAGCTCTGTTTTCCTGCTGCAATAGGCAGCTTATTTCCAAAAGGCCTGTCATGCTCACTTGTTTTTTTCTGTCATTGGTATTCCAGTAGCCTGATAAAATAAATAATAAACGACATAACAGCGATCTGCAAAACCATACCTAAAACAAACATTACATTTGACCAGTCATTAAACAGATCTCTCTTACCTCAGTAGAAAACCTCAGCAAAATCCAGGATGGCCACTACTGGGATCATATGACCGCTCCACAGGAAGCACTCATGACAGTAAGGACCCAGTTTGCTCTATGCAGACTCAATTTTTTAATTACATCAGCCATAATCTTAAGAAATGTCATATGGAAGTTGGGCACGATAATCTGAATGCATAACAAAATCGACAAAAGGATGAGAATACACGATAGATTTCAATGAAAGACCTAACCATTCTAATATCTTGTATGATTTAATATTTCACAGGATCATTGTCTAATGAGAGATGCAAGTCTAGCATTACTTTGTTATATAGTTGCACTGCTGTGAACTAAAAACCTGTGAGGTAGTCTGTAATCAAGACTGATCGCACCCCGTCCTGCAAATGGACCCAACATTCACATCAAAGTATCGTCTGAAGGGGCGTGGCCAGGCAAGAAGCCAAACAAATGTGCTAGAGGAAGACTCCTCGGTACCACAGCAAAATCCTGCTTAATTCTGGGCTCCACTGCAACTGCCGGGTGACCCTGACCTGGGTCTGTGCAGCTGCTGAGAACAGGCATGCAGGGGGTCCCACTGGGGAGCCACGAGAGGCAGATGAGTTGACACCCCCGAGCTGGGGCCTGGAGTACGCCACTGCAGCAAGGATCATGGCCATGATGACCACCTGCAATGGGGTACTGCAGAAAGGGATGCTGCCAAAGAATGCTGCTGAAACCCACTGACTGCAGGTGGGCCCTGCAACGGCCATGGGCTGTGGCCTGGGACTACAGCTGTCAATACCAAAACAGGTTGGCCCGTGCAAGGCGGTCCATAGCTTCAGAACCAGGCCGCTAAGGCAGCGACCTGTACAGCGGGAGAGAAGGCTGAGGCAGCTGTGATGCAGGTCCAGGGACAGACGGCACAGTGGTGTCTATAATAACCACATGCTTGGGGCCCTAGAACTGGAGTCAGGCCCCTGGGGAAGCATCTTGTCGCAAGTAAAGAGGACCCTGTGAGGATTACAGGGTGGGGCTAGTGACTGTGGGCTGCCACAATGTGTCTGGGTGGCCCGGGCGCTGTAGGCCTGAGGTCTTAGGCTGGGCCCCCAGTGTACATGAGATGCAGTGAAGAGAAGGACTACTGAGGACTGCTTGATGAAGCCTGAAAGACAGATGCCCGCAAATGTGACTGGGTAGCCCACATAGTACCGACTTGTGTCTCTGAACCTGATCTCTGGGGGTCTGATGGAGGGTCCCCAAATCCACTTTCCTCTTCCTGTTGTAAGTGAACACCTGGGAGAACAGTCACCAAGTGCCAACTTGAACCAGGAGAGCTCACGGTTGAAGAGGCTTTAAGTCAATCAGGAGCACTGAAAGAGGTAGAAGGTGTCTTGCATAAGCCTGAAGTGTTGCCTGAGACTGTAGAGAAATGCTGCGGAAAGAGACAACCTGCAGAAGCAGGGATCGGCCCTCCTATACCTTCCCCTCGTTATTGCTCTCCTCTGTCACTTCACTGCTTCTGGCAGGCCCACAGGATGGCCCACAGAGTAAGGAGTCCATAGAGTCTGTGAAGCCCCCAGGAGGAACTCTAGTGGTCCTCCACAGCCCACAGGAATCCAGGCGACACTGAGGAGAAGAAGTGAACCAGGGTTGTGAGCCTCTGAGGCGAGTCCTTGAGTGTGGCCATGTAGCCCATCCTGAGGAGCTAGAGGTGTAACATTGCCACAACTGGCACTGCCCTGACCAACAAGGCAATTGGCACAACAACATGCCTATAGTGGGCCTGCCTGAAGACATTGAAGGTAGGGACATGATTGAGTACCTGGAAAACTGGAGGAAGACCCAGGTGGCCTCCACAGAGCTCACCTCTTTCTTTGTTCTTGACTCTGTACATACAGTCACCTGCCCCCTTGCCCACCCCTCAAGGCCGGTTGTGGCCGGGCTGTTGCACTACAGAGACCATGACAATCTGTTTCAGAAAGCCCATACAAATGCCTCCTTTCAATCGGACAGTATGGTGGTGACGCTGTTCCCAGACTTCACTGGAGCATTACAAGCCAACTTCCTGGAAGTTAAGCAAGCCCTACCAGAGGCTGGCCTCTGGTCCTTGGTCCTGTTCCCAACTGCAGATCATGTTAGATGGAACAGCATATGTATTTCTAAATAATGCGGATTCATGGGAGTGGCTGTGCAGGTACCGGGCAGAGGGCACAACTGGCGGAGTGCCGGAATAATAATCTCTGCCACACAGGCATCCAGAGAAGAGAATAGAAGGTCAGTCATCCACGAATTCTGGGTGTGGTCCTACAAAGCCCCAAGGAGAGAGGGACAGGGCATCGACCTTGCTGGCAGTCATGGACCTTACCCGTGAGTACCACGTATACTCAGATGTGGGATCCCATTCCTATTAGCAGTCTGTGGACTTCACCTCAGATTCCACTTTGGTGGATAAACAGAACATTGTGACACCACAGACTGCTGATGAACTGCTCTGAACTCCGGAACTGTGGTTGGTGAGGGGGGCACTGGGAATGGGCAGTGATGGTCATTGAGGCACAAAGGAATTATGTGTAAGGGGTTTTGTATGCTCCTGCATTATTAGGTGCTGGTCTCCCCAGCTGTGGATGATCACCACCAATTACTACAATGGCACTACCGGCACTACTGCCCTCCTGACCTCTGTTCGGGATACACACACAGGGGTCCCCAGCCTGTCTGGGATGCTAGGAATGCTTGAGAGAGTGCACTGCGTGGGATTGAGGAAAGACAGACTCGTACACCCCCCCCCACAGCATGCCAACTAACATATTAGTGATCCATAGCTGTTGGATGTGGTAGTGCTAGAGTGGAGGAGAAGCTGGTGCACACTGAATGTGTGGACGGTACGCTCCCTCACACTCACCCATATCCGCAGATTAGTGGGTAATGGTTTTGTGTTGTATGTCTGTGTTTTTCATCATATCTAAAGTTTTGGCGGCTGGCAATTGCCAGTTTATGCTGAGGTTGGGGAACTGTGGGTTTATACACTTGTTAAATGGGTTGGAGGGATCACACCTCAGATGATAGAGATGAACGAGATGTGGTAACGAGGGCCCTGAACTGTCCTTTTCTATATGCCTAGGATTGCATTTCAAACTGAGCTGAAATTATTGACCTGGAATATTAGGGGTATGGCTACAGCAGCATGGTGGCACAAAATTCACATGCTCCTCAAGTATGGAGCAGTACACATAGCTCTTTTGCAGGAGACACACCTCATCACTGTGGAAGTATAGCACCTCCAGAGGTGCTGGAGGGGGCAAGTGTACTCAACGGTGCACTCAGTATATACTCTGGGTGCCTTGATTTGGGTCCAGCCAGACAGTGTGTCCCATTTAGGTCTTCACAGATCTGAGTGAATTGCGATGGTAGGTATATTCTGGTAGGCGGGAAGCTAGACAGAAAGCCCTTAGCACTTGGTTGTATATACACACCTAGTCAGGACCAGCTGGCATTCCTGACCTGCCTATCAACCCAACTGGGCTCCCTACCTAGGTCATGATCCTCGGAGGGGACTTTAATTGTATTACTGACATCATTTTAGACTGATCTACCCCTCCGTTCCCAGGAGCTCCAGTGCATAGAATAGTGAAGGGGCTTCATGACTGGATTAACAGCTGGGGGGTGCAAGGCATTTGGATAGTGCAACATACTGGAAAAAGGGCCTGCTCCTTTTGCTTGAGTCTATAAAACCTCCATGTCTGCCTGGATAAGCTCCTGTGCTCTGCCACTCTCTGCCAATTTAGCTACCATACCAAGTACCTTGGCTTCACTATCTCAGACCACAACCAACTACTGGAGGTATATGCCTCATCAAACCTAGGCCAACAGTCTCCAGGCGGCACCTATGAGCCAGTGCCTAGGAGGATGACACCTACTATGAGGTCTCCAGGAGGCCATTTCAGATTACTTTACACACGATGCAGGAACAGTTTCAGATTGCGTTATCAAATGCCAGACCTTTAAAGTGGTTACTTGTGGAAATGGTAAGGGAAAGGTGTCTGAGGGTAACTCAACCATGAACTGGTGCTGCTAGACAGGACCATTCACAACCTGAGTAACCTGTTGGGCACTGACTCTGAATTGGGGGAAGCCCAGGAGTGTATAATGTGATCATTAAGAAGCTACACAACTACAAAGAATATGTGGGAGGGATCATGAGAATGAGGGTAGATCCGGCAGGCTATTGGCCTGGTTGATAGACGCGAAGCTACTCAGGGCCCCTAGGACATTCATTACCAGATCTGATGAATGGCAGGTCCACTCCCAGATGGAGAGCAATGATACCTTCCAGGAGTATTACACAAAGCTGTAAAAGAGACACACCAGTGGTGTGAGGGAAAATGTAGACATTTTCTTGACTTCACTGGCACTGCAGAGACTATCTCTCCCCACCATCTGGGAACTGGGGGGTTCTATTACACCTCCTGTAGTCAAAGGTTCCATTTAGGGAAATGGCATGAGGGATGAAGCCAGGAGTGGATGCTCTACCAGTGGAATTCTACTCCACTTTTGGTGGGTTGTACTGATCCATTCTGACCATTGTGGGATTATCCCCTAAAGGAGTACCTCTTTTAACCTGCACCACTTGTACTCAGTATACCCCCAGAAAGGTGAAGAGACAGGAGCTAGCCTAATTGAAGAAGACCTGGAAAAGGCATTCAATACCGTCAGCTGAGACTATCTAGATGCTGTTATGACAAGAATGCAGCTGGGGGCTCCATGGGTGGCGGGGGGGGTCCATCTATTATACACTAGCCCCACTGCGTGAGGCTGAATAGGTCAGATTGTATTGGATACCTTCTAGGTCTGTACGGTAACCAGACATGGATGCCCATGGTCCCCGCACTTGGTTGTCCTTGCTATTGAACCATTGGCAGAACTGTGCAGAATACAGAACAAGGTAGGGGAATCTAGGTGGGTGACTGAGCACCTGATGTCACTTTATGTAGATGACCTATTAGAATATGTGTCCAATATGGCAGCCGATGCCCATTTCAGACTACTTCTCCTAAATTACTTTGCTGAACTCTCTTGATTGAGGGTGAACCTGGTCTTCCTGATGGAATCTGACCCATATCAGCAGAATTCCTTACTGCTGGAGATAAATTGGTCCCCCTCGATGTTCAGATATCTGGGAATCAAAATTTATGAAACTCTGGAGGACATACAGGAGGGCAACATCGGGATAGTGTTAAGATTCCTGAAGGGGCGCATAGCCTTCTGGCACACCCTCCAACTCTCCATTATGACGCATGTAGCCCTAACCAAAATGATTGTCCTATCATGGTTACTTTATTTTTGGTTTGGCTGCCTGCCTCATGGTTCAAGCACCTGGATGCCCTGCTGTAGGAGCTTATCTGAGATGGGGGCAACACAGAGTGCCATCGGACATGCTCTGCTGGCCCATTTTGGAGAGGGGCCTCGGTACACCATATTACAAACTATATTATCTGGTTGCCCACCTCCAGTGCCTTTCTCTATGGCTTGCTTGAGCAAACCTGGTGGAACAGGGTCAAATGGAGACTACACTTGGTTGAGGTGTCCTTCTGTCCCGACTACTGAGGAGAATACCTGGGAGAGGGATTGGCATGCTACTGGAGACAGCGCTCTGCTGTTGGAGGTGCTGTGTCTGGCAGACGCACAAATGCTTGTTTGCTCCATCATTACCATTGGTAGGACTACAACTCGGAGACCCCCCCACCATCTTTCCTGCACTGCAGTTGGCACCATGGATGGAGGTGGAGCTGATAAAGGTTGACGACTGCTTTGAGGCATCCACCTTGATATCCCTGGAGGTTCTTGTTGAAACATGTGGCCTACCCCCTGGACTGTTTCTCACTTATGAGGCACTGGTTTGGCATTTGAGGTTCTCTGGGAAGTTAGAGCAAAACAGCCCTGGACAAATGATGTCCTACATTTGTTGCGGACAGTGGGTAGGGGGAGAAATTCAGTTAAATGGTGATATGGGGCTCTCAATGGGATGTGCAGAAAAACATGGATGCCCTCAGGCACAAATGGGAGGCCGCAGTAAGCAGAGAAAAAAAGGATCATGACTGGGCAAGAATACTGGTCTCCCTGCAGAAAGTATCACAGAATACCCAGTTTAAAGTGATTCAATGTAACTATCTCCACCAGACCTACCTCACCCCAAAGAAATTAACTGCAATATATGACGGAAATCTAAACACTGCCTATGCTGTGCACTGGAGGAGACATTGAACCAAGTGGTTCTTTGCACCATAGAGGCATGCCTGCTAGGCTTGTTCTCTCATCCTACATCCTGGAAAATGGGAAACAGTTTATTTGACCTGGTCCTCATTGTGGATAAAAGACAAATTAAATTGCCATAACCCAAAAATTGACAGTAGGGCCAGTGGTAGAGAGGTGGGAGGCTTTCGCGGTCACAAATCCACTCTACATCGCGATGCGGTCGCAAATAGGAAGGGCACACCCCTTCCTATTTGCGAGTCGGAAACACATTTTGCGAGTCGGTTCCGACTTGCAAAATGTGTTTCAGCATCGCGTGAGGCCTTTTGCGCCTCGCAAACTGCGTTTTTCGCCGTTTGCGAGGCGCAAAAGGCTACCTACATCTGGCCCTATAACTAGACCTCAAGGAATCTAGGTACCTAGAAAAAATCAAGAATGGGTTAACACAATGTTTCATCTGAGCTTTTCATGAAATATCACATACCGTCTAGAAATACAAGAACCTTCTAGAATAATGTTTCAGAACAAACATTGCCTTTTTACATGAGGACAAAAGGTTATCTGAAACATTCCCTGGAAAACAATAGGAATTGTACTAGGAACTTAATATGCACAAAGACAGGAAATCCAAAAGCTCGGGATAAATGTGTGCACCTCAACAAACACAACACACCAAAGTTTTAATTGCCATGAAATGATTGTGCACACTGTTGCAGATCTAAAGGTCAAGTTTTACATGCTGGAAATGAATCGCGCACACTGCCGATTCGAACAAGATTATGCAAATGTCATGAAATGATCGCGCACACTGTTGCCGATCTGAACATCAAGTTTTAAATGCTGAAAATGAATCGCGCACACTGCCAATTTAAACAAGAATATGCAAATTCCATGAAATGATCACCCAAGCTGTTGCCAATCTGAACATCAAGTTTTACACGCGGGAAATGAATCGTGCACACTGCCGATTCAAACAAGAATATGCAAATGCCATGAAACGATCGCGCAAGCTGTTGCCGATCTGAAAATCAAGTTTTACATGCGAGAAATTAATCGCGCAGTTTGCTGATTCAAACAAGAATATGCAAATGCCATGAAACGATTGCGCAAGCTGTTGCCAATATGAACATCAAGTTTTACATGCGAGAAATGAATTGCGCACACAGCTGATTTGAACAAGAATATGCAAATGCCATGAAACGATCGCGCAAGCTGTTGCCGATCTGAACATCAAGTTTTACATGCGGGAAATGAATCGCGCACACTGCAGATTCAAACAAGGATATGCAAATGCCATGAAATGATCACGCAAGCTGTTGCCGATCTGAATGGCAAGGTTTACATGAGAGCAATGAATCACGCATTCTGAAAGTTTCACAAGTAGGCCCAAAACTCAAGAGTCTTTGAGAACGGGGTCCGGGACCCAGCCCGAACTCCGCCTTACCACCCTGCTCGAGGATCACCAATATAATGCTGGAACATCAAGGTAGGCCTCCGGAACAGGAGCTCAGGAAGTTGCTGCTGCTCTGTACCGGGACCTCTGAATAGTGAGCACGTGGAGCTGGGCTGGCTCCCTTATATAGTGTCTGGCCTAGCCCACAAACCACACCCAGTCATGCTGCAGGGAAAGCTTCTAGAAGGTCCTAGAAAGGGACCACACCCTAACACACTCAGTAAGCCTGCAGCAATACCTTGCAAATGAACAGTTATTGCAAAAATCATTAATAGTGTTTTTCATGATTAAACTCTGCAATGTAAAAGGTTAACATGCTGCATATAAACACAATGCATGAATTATGCTCTTGCATAAAGGCTGGGTTTTTTCATTTATGTTGCCCGTAGAGCGCGCACTGTCCTGATGTTGACATAGGTATAATGTGAACTTGAACATGTTTCTGAAACCTACATATAATTTATCATGACCAGGTCCACATGTTGATTTGGGATACAACAACATTTTATACATTTGTTGTAGAGAAAATCAAAATACTACAGTAGTCATATCGAGGGCATGCTCTAAACTACATATTTTAGAAGGCAACATGTAACGCAGGCAGTAAACATTAATGTAATGCTACAAACCTTGCAATGAACTAAAGAATTAAAGAATACATTTTCTACAGGGTAAGAGTTACAATTGTCCTACTGCTCATTAGCCTCAAGATCACTATGAAGGGTTTTCCAAAGTATTTCAGGGACCATTCTGTGCAGTGGGGAGTGTTAAGGTACAGTGACTGGGTCTGTAAGGTAATCCCCTTGCATATCCTGTGCCTTCATATATGCCCAGCACCAGAGGTCCTCTCAGTACTTGTAGCACTCAGTGACTCAATGGGTGTGAACACACTGTGTACTATAGCTGAGACAATGCTTAGTGGATTCCCTGGCTGAAACCTTTCAAGGTTTTTGCAAGAAGCTGTGGACCATCTCCTCACTCTCCTCAGCCATTGTGGAGAGTTAATGATCAAAACAGCAGCATTGTGGAGAAGGTCTCTGTTGTGGTACTAAGATGGCTCGGAAAGGCCTGAGTAAATGTATCTGAAAGTAATCAGCAACGTAGGCATATTAACAAGAGTAAAAAGGGAGAGTGAAATAGACAACATGCCTGGGGTAGTGAAGGTCACCCTTACTGCTCCACATAGCATTCCATTGTTGATTGATATATTGTTAAATATGTAGCAGTGAAAAGTTTAAAGTAAGGCAGGTGTATATGTACTACGAGTTATATGTTTTTTCCGTACATTCCATGTAGGCTTCCCTGGTTATAAGGTAACTTACACGTGTGTGAATCATGTATGTAAAACTATATTTACATTTATAATGGTTAATAAGTGAGAGATGTGTTTGCAGATGCATCTTACATTTCTAATTGTAAATATGTTGTGATATCATGGAGGAGCAATAGTGGTATCTCGTGATAGTATGTGTGGACAGTAACATGGTCTACCGATCACCTTTGACTTAAAACAGTGCAAACCCTGTGATGCGGCAACAAAACTAGCAGCTCAGGTGAAATGTAAGGCCACCGGGTGTTCATGCACATTTAGACCTTGACCTCTAGCCTATTGCACACCTGCCGAACATTGATAGGACTGTAATTTACGGTTAAGGTCTACCTGTAAGCTTTTGTGCATCATAATGTTGTGCAGCACACAGGAAGCTACATTGATCTTCGTCACTACTTCTGGAGAGCACTTGACCACCCCTATATGATCAAGACACCGGAGGCACAACTTAAGGATGCCAAAAGTGTGTTAAAGAATGACTTGCATATGTATGTGTACAGGAGGTAGGTACACTTTCTTTACTGAATTTGCACCCTCCTAAAATAATTATTACCTCTGCTGCTGTAACCTCTGGGATTATCTCATGGAATGTGGCAGGATTAAATAATAATTTGGACAATCCAGATTTCCTAAGGCTTGCAGGCTAATATTTATATATCTGTTGTCAGGAAATCTGGGTTTTAGATCCCCCCTGTATTAATGGCTTTACCACCTATTGTGTTCCTGCAATTAAATCTCCCTCGGGAAGGGCCAAGGGAGGTGTGGTCACATTTATATCTGTATCTGCACGGGGGTAGCTGCACATGTTATTGATACAATACCATACTATCTGGTACTCCTTCCCAAACTAACTGATCCGCATGATGTTTTGTTGATTAATCATTATAATAATATTTTTGATTTATCAGACAACAGCGTGATTGATAGTTTGGAGACTAGGGTGCACCAAGTGCTGAATGGAAGCAAGAAGGACCTTATGATTATTTGCACCGGTGATTTTAATGCCCATCTATGTGAACTGGAATTATTAAAATTTTGCGGATTCTGTGATGAATATGATCATCCAATGCAGCATTTTAAACACTTTTGGGAATGCGCTCAATCGTATGCTGGCCGCCAATCTGTTGACTTTTCGAATTCCGGAACTTAAGGGGGTTCCCATGTTTTTCGGGAGGAAGTGCTCAATCTGCAATTGATTTTATAATTTTCCTAAAGATCTCATCCCCTTTGTAGGGAAGTTCAGGGTGATACCAACGTGTATGATTGACAACAACCCATTAATTCTAGAAACTAGCATGGGTTTGGATAAGGGCTCTGGCGGGGAGGCACAGCTGGCAGTGCTGAGACTTAATGGTCAGAAAGGTTTGACGATCAAGTGGGCAAAAAATTGATAGGCATAGGTGGTCATTACAACCCTGGCGGACGGTGTTAAAGCGGCGGTAAGGCCACCAACAGGCCGGCGGAAACAAAAATGAAATTACGGCCGTGGCGGAAACCGCCAACAAAGACAGCCACTTTAACATTCCGACCGCCACAGCGGTACAAACAAACAGCATGGCGGTCACCGCCAACAGACAGGCGGAGGACAATGTACCGCCCACAGTATCACAAACTACCAATCCGCCACCTTTTCCGGGGCGGATTCACCGTGAACAAAAACACGAGGAACCAGGACACCATGAACCAGAACTGCACATTTTCCCAGCCCTTATCTTCTTGCTCCTCTACCAGGAGCACGAACGCCGGCGGCGAAGACCAGGGTGAGTACTGCACCTACGACACAGGGGAGGGAAAAAACAGGGACACACACACGCAACACGCAACACCCCCACCCGCACCCTCACCCACTACAACACACACACTAATACAGCATGATACATTACAGTTAGACCCCCCAAACCCCTGGAAGAATGCAAAGACAAAAGGAAATGAGTGTAACCATTGTAATATATTGAATTCCAGTACACAAAAATATATATACACTATTAACACATATATACACCAAGAATAGTAGTCCAGGTATTGCTCCATTGAAGTCAGTGCATTTGCGAGGCCCACACTCAATACCCAAACATGACAGAGAGAACACTGCAGGGGCATCAGATAGCAATAAAAAAGGCACCTCAGGGGGAAGGAAAAGGGGGGGCACCTCAGCCTGTTGAGTGCAGGACGCCAAATCCACAAGGGGGCCCCATGCCCACTGTTCAATCCTGGGGAGTGCAAAGCCACAGTCTCTCAAGTCTCTACAGTGGGTGGTTTGCCCACTGTTCAATCCTGGGGAGTGCAAAGCCACAGTCTCTCAAGTCTCTACAGTGGGTGGTTTGCCCACTGTTCAATCCTGGGAAGTGCAAAGCCACAGTCTCTCAAGGGGATAACAGTCTCCACTGGTTCTGGAGGGGGCTTTGTGCCCAGAGTGCTTCATCCTTCCAAGGACTGAGGTAGTGGATGCCTTTCTCCACTGGTTCTGGAGGGGGCTTTGTGCCCAGAGTGCTTCATCCTGCCAAGGACAGAGGTAGTGGATGTAAATTTCCACTGGCTCTGGAGGGGGCTTTGTGCTCAGATTGCTTCATCCTGCTCGTGGTGGACACAGTAGCGTCAGTGCCCTTGGTGCTCATGGGCCAGCGGTGCTTGTGGCGGCGGTGTCCTTGGCAGCGGTGCTTGTGGCAGCGGTGTCCTGTTCAACGGTGCTTGTTGCAGTGGTGTCCTTGGCAGCGGTACTTGTGGTGGCAGTGTCCTTGGCAACGGTGCTTGTGGCGGCGGTGTCCTGTTCAGCGGTGCTTGTTGCGGCGGGGTCCTTGGCAGTGAGTCAGCTGCTGGTGGTCCTTTCAGGCCCAGCGGGGCTGGTGCTGGCGGTCCTTTCTGGCCCAGCGGGCTGGTGCTGGGGGTCCTTTCTGGCCCAGCGGGGCTGGTGCTGGCGGTCCTGTCTGGCCCAGCGGGGCTGATGCTGGCGGTCCTGTCTGGCCCAGCGGGGCTGGTGCTGGTGTTCCTTTCTGGCCCAGCAGGGCTGGTGCTGGCGGTCCTGTCTGGCCCAGCGGGTCTGGTGCTGGTGGTCCAGGGCAGCGGGGATGATGGCGGTGGCCTCCTGGGCAGCGGGGATGATGGCGACTGCCTCCTGGGCAGTGGGGATGATGGCGGTTGCCTCCTGGGCAGCGGGGATGATGGCGGTGGCCTCCTGGGCAGCGGGGATGATGGTGGTTGTCTCTTGGGCAGCGGGGATGATGACGGTTGCCTCCTGGGCAGCGGGGCTGATGGCAGTCTTCTCCGCCGTGCTGCTCTTCCCAGACTTGCTGAGTTTCTTGTGCCCCTTCCCCACCTTGGAAGGTGTCGCAGCTGACTCCACATTCCCACCTGTACCCCAGGGTGTGGCTTTGGTGGCTGGAGTCTTCCCCCTCTCCCACCGGGCACTGTCTAACTTTTGATGCTTGACAGGTGGGTGACTATCCATGCTGTGGCTCCTTGCCACACTGGCTGCCCTGCTGCCTGGTGCACTCCAGAATCCGGTGACTACTGGCACCACTGGTCCCAGAGATGTTGTGGCTGAGGTGCTAGGTTGGGACCTGGAGAGTCGGGCCCCAGGAGACTGGCGGGTGGGGGAGGTGAGGGAAAGAGGTCAAGGGTGGACAGGAAAAGTTTCCTGGGAATACTGTGACGGGTAGATGGAGGGGGTTTGGGAGTGGAGGAAGAGGTTGTGGTTGTAGGAGGTGTTTGTTTGGTGACTTTGGGTGAAGGTGCATGTGCTGGAGGCTGTCGTGAGGTGGATGGCTGTTGGGTGGGTGTGTGCCTGTTTTTGTGTATCTTGGGAGGGGGCGTCACAGACACACTGGGAGAGGACACAGGGGACGTGTAAATGGTAGTGGGGGTGGTGACTGCACGTGAGCGGGGTGTGCTGGTGGGTGTGCTGGTGATGGAAGTAGTGGCTGTAGATGTAGTGCATGCAGGTATGAGTGGAGACGAGACTGGGAGGGAGGAGGGAGACGAGGAGGAGGGGGACACAGTGGAGGCAGTGGATTTTGGTATGTCTGCATGTGCGTGATGCTTGCGTGAGTGCCTGTGGGATGTGTGGTGCTTATGTTTGCCAGAGCTTCCCTTGTGTGTTGACGTGTGTGCATGCTGGTCTGATGGTGTGTTTGGGGTAGGCTGAGGTGCCGGGGTGTGGGTCTGGGTGGAGGTAGTTGGAGGGGGGAAGCTAGAGACAGGGACAATAGCTGCCATCAGTGCTGAGGCCAGAGTCTGAAAAGCTCACTGAAGGGCTGCCTGACCAGAATGAATGCCCTCCAGGAATGCATTTGTTTGTTGCAACTGCCTCTCTCCACCCTGGATGGCATTCAAAATGGTAGACTGCTCAACAGTGAGGGACCTGAGGAGGTCAATGGCCTCCTCACTGAGGGCAGCAGGGGTGACTGGGGCAGGGCCTGAGGTGCCTGGGGCAAAGGTGATGCCCACCCTCCTGGGTGAACGGGCACGGGGCAAAGGCTGAGGGGCTGCTGGGAGGGTGCTGCTGGTAGGGGGGTGGCGGCTGTACCTGTACATGTGGGGGGCACAGATATGACCACCACCACAAGGGAGCTCCCACAAGAGGACGAGTCCGTATCACTGGTCTCAGCTCCTGTCCCCGCCGTGGAGCTCCCCTCGCCCTCCGTCCCACTGGTGAATTCCGAGTCCGTAGTTGTGGGATGCAGCTCCCTCCTGCTCCGGTGCCACTGCTCCTCCGGCTAATGATGCTAATGCACAAAAGAACAGGGAGACCACAAAAAGGCAGGGGACTACAGAAGAAAGACATGTTGAGTGCATGCATTACCGCTACCGTTGGCGGACACGACAGACACAGAAGCCCCATGCACTACGCCACGCACTTGGGGTCCACTGTTCAATCCCTGGGACATGGCCTACAAGGCTATGGCTGACATCTGCACACAATGATGTCACAGGAGCCTGACTAGGTGTAGTTGGCACTGTACACAGGTGGGGTGGGGTGCCACAGGGTCTGCCAGAAGAAAGGGATCTAACTAGCACAGTCACCAACTCCAGGTACGCTACCGCCAGGATCCTGAACATCAGGGGGTCACGGTGTGACGGGCACCCCTCCCACATTGGGAGGCCATCCCCAGCTGGGCCTCCGCCGTCTTCTTGCTCCAGCGGCGAATGTCCTCCCATCTCTTACGGCAGTGGGTGCTCTGTCTGTGATAGACCCCCAGGGTCCGGATGTCCTTGGCGATGGCACGCCAAACATCCTTCTTCTGGTGGGCACTGACCTACAGGTATTGTACAGGGGAAGAAGAAAAGTTTTTACCAACTGCACCGTCACAGTCATTGGCCCCCATCCCTACCCTTGCCATCTGGCACATGCACTCACCGTCATTTCATGCACGCCTCAATCTCACCCCACATCTTTCATCCATTACACACAGGCATAGCCCATACAGCATGCTCCCAGTGTACTTACCTGTTTGTCTGGAGGACCGTAGAGTAGCGTGTACTGGGGGAGGACCCCATCCACAAGTTTCTCCAACTCCTCCGATGTGAAGGCAGGGGCCCTTTCCCCAGACACACAAGCCATTGTCTCTTCATGACTGAGGTCACAGCAGCACTTGCAGTGTAGGTCCTCTCCTGTCAAAGATCAGGTATCGAGTGATTGAACAGATAGAAAATGGTGGTCACGTCCGCGGCGGTGCTTACCGTCACCGCCGGCGTACATCGTCATTGGCTCCTGGGACCCATAGGGTCCAATGTTAACCAATGCAGGATTGCGCCGCGGTCTTCGACCGCCTACCGCGACGTTGTACAATGCCAGCACAGTTACCTCACATCCCATTGTCCCATTTTACAGGTCAGGCAGCCGCCATTTCAGGGGCACAAATGGCTTAATTTTTAACTGTGTTACACATACCTAGGCCTTGCCTCAACACTCATAAATGCAAATTTCAGATCATGAATCGTGTTCTGTGTAAGCTGTGTGTACGTACCTCTGAGTTGGTTGACTCTGTGCTTGCTGTTGTCCTTCATAGGCACCGTCTGCTGGGACATGTGAGGAGATGGCAGCATCCGCGGGTGTACAGACCGCTGGTGGACCTGTCGACAATGGAGGAAAGGCATGTGATCATCACCTACAGGCTTGATCGTGCCACAATCCTGGAACTGTGTGCCCAATTGGAGCCAGACCTGATGTCAGCTATCCGCCATCCCACAGGAATCCCCCCTCTAGTGCAGGTGCTGTCAGTACTCCATTCCCTTGCAAGTGGGTCATTTCAAACAACAGTGGCCATAGATGTCCCAGCCTATGTTTTCTAACGTGTTGTCCAGAGTGTTGACTGCCCTGCTGAAACACATGCAGAGCTACATCGTTTTCCCTTAGGTGGAGGATTTGCCTACAGTGAAAGGTGACTTCTATGCCCTGTGACATATCCCCAACATCATAGGTGCTATTAATGGGACACATGTGGCCTTGGTCCCCCCGCAGGAGTGAACAGGTGTACAGAAACCAGAAGAGTTACCATTCCATGAATGTGCAGATGGTGTGTTTTGCAGACCAGTACATCTCCCATGTGAATGCCAAATTCCCTGGCTCAGTGCATGACGCTTACATCCTGTGGAATATCAGCATCCCTTATGTAATGGGGTAACTCCAGAAGCACCGTGTGTGACTATTAGGTGAGCACCTGGAAGCAAGTCAGTGGGAATGGTTGTCTGAGTCTAGGGATATCCCTACAGGTTAGTGTGTGTCTAACAGTTGTCCCTCGCCATTTGCAGGTGACTCTGGTTACCCCAACCTGTCATGGCTACTGACCCCAGTGAGGAATCCCAAGACAAGGGCAGAGGACCGCTACAATGAGGCCCATGGGCGAACTCGGAGGATTAGAGAGCGGACCTTCGTCCTCCTGAAGGCCAGGTTCAGGTGCCTACATATGACAGGTGGATCCCTATTCTACTCACCAAAGAAGTGTGCCAGATCATCGTGGCCTGCTGTATGCTTCACAACTTAGCTTTGCGACGACAGGTGCCTTTTTTGCAGGAGGATGGTCCAGATGGAGGTGTTGTGGCAGCTGTGGAGCCTGTGGACAGTGAAGACGAGGAAGCAGAAGAAGAGGACATCGACAACAGTAACTCGGTGATCCTGCAATACTTCCAGTGAGACACAGGTAAGAAGACAAACCTGCCTACTACATGTACTTTAACACTACTACCTCTCTGCTGTCTGTCGTTTTCACCCAGTGTATGGTCACTGAGTTGTCACTTTCCCTTACGATTTCACAGATGTGGGTCCCACTGTGTGACATCTGCTTTGTTTCCTCATGGACTAGAGCTGTGTGACATAGGTATGTTGACATTACAATTGAAAGAGCATTTTGACACTGTAATTGCTAATACACTAATTTGAAATCACAGACAGGCTCCAGATTGTTTTGTGCTTTAAGGGTGCTTATTTAAGTGCTCAATATTGGAGGGTGCTGTAAAATGGTGGGGGGTGATGGTGGAGGAATGGCCATGGCAGAGTCCAGTCTATTAGTCTCACAGGTGCATTGCCCATATGGGCATAGGAAGTGGAGCTGGGGCAGTTTGAGGATGGACAGGGTGACAAGGTGGGACAGAAGGATGACAATCAGGGCGGTCTCATTTCTTGGCGGGTGTCTTGGCATCGTTCTCTGTCTTAGTCCTGGATCTCAGGGACCATTTGCGGGGTGGTTCTCCCTCTGCAGGGGGTGGGGTGCTGGTGTGGTGGTCCTGTGGTGGTGCCTCCTGTCCACTAGCGCCGGCGGAGGTGGTGGGCAGTTCATCGTCTAGGCTAGTGTCAGGGGCCCCTTGTTGTGCCACAGTGTCCCTCCTGGTGTTGAGGACTTCCTTCAGCACCCCTACGATGGTGCCCATGGTGGAATTGATGGATCTGAGTTCCTCCCTGAAGTCCAAATACTGTTCCTCCTGCAGCCGCTGGGTCTCCTGAAACTTGGGCAGTACCGTTGCCATCGTCTCCTGGGAATGGTGGTAGGCTCCCATGATGTTGGAGAGGGCCTCATGGAGAGTGGGTACCCTGGGTCTGTCCTCCCCCTGTCGCACAGCAGCCCTCCCAGTTCCCCTTTGTTCCTGGGCCTCTGTCCCCTGGACCGTGTGCCCACTGCCACTGCCCACAGTGGTCTTTGTGCCTTAAAGGCCTAAAGAAGTCTACCAGCTCTATCCCACGTAACCAGTGTGCCATTAAAGAGGCAAGAAGGATATATAAGGCCACTCTTGCTGCCAGGAAGAAAGAATTGAGGGAGAATGTCTGGGACGAGGTAATTGAAGCTAGCAATAGCAAAGATATGAAGGCTTTTTGGCAAACGGTCAATTCCACCCAATGGTGGATAAGGATAACACTGTAATAAATACTGTTATCCCACCGCAAGTTTGAGTGCAACACTTTTTTAAAAATGTTAAAACAGAGATTAATATCTCCCAGGAAGAAGTGATTGGCTCAATTACTGGGAGAAATGCTTCCCCAGAAGCCTTTTGAACTCAATAGACGTATCCGATGTATTACAGGCTATCGAAGACTGCTCTCCTGAAAAAGCACCCGGACTGGCTAGAATCCCAGCTGACGTATACAAATCTCTGGCTGAATTTTGGGGCCATTAATTAGTGACGTTTTGAGATCTGCCATGATGGGCCCCTTGGTAGATACCTGGAGAGAGGTGATTATTGTGCCCATCTTTAAGAAGGGGGCTCGGGCTGACCCTCAGTGTTATCGCCCAATCTCCCTCTTAGATACCTCTGTTAAGATCTTAGGCAGAGTGATATTGAGGAAGTTGGAAAATTGGGCAATGGAGACCAATTGCTTATCAAAGATCCAGGGCTGGAGGCTATTGAAGAGACTCTTAATCTGACTCTGATAGTACAAAAATACACCAACGCAAAAAAAGGCTGTGTATATTTAGCCTTTATGGATCTGTCATGTGCCTTTGACACAGCTGACAGATCCAAATTGTGGACAGTTATGGGGGGTGGATAAAGATTTAGGCCCTTATTACGACCCTAGCGGTGGGTGATAAAGTGGCGGTAATACCGCCAACAGGCTGGCGGTAACTACAGTCAAATTATGACCATGGCGATTATATCTCTGAAAGAGAGCCAATGTACCACACCGACCACCAGGGTGGAAAAAACAGTCACCAAGGTGGTAGCCACCTACAACCAGGTGGAAGACAAAGTACCGCCCACCATATTTTGACCCTTCAATCTTTCACCTTTTCCGGGGCGGTACCAATGCCATCAAAAGCCTGGCAGAAACAAAACACAAAAGTCAAAAGACTCACCATTGGAGACACAGGGAAGAACCACACCATCATGGAACAAGTACTGTATGGTTTTCCGATGATCTTCTACGTCATGCCCCACCATGAACACCAACTCCGGCGAGGACAATGACGGTGAGAACAGCTGCCTAGCACACAAGGGGGGAGCAAGGAAAACGAGAGTGACACACACAAGCACAACACACACCTAACACACACACACACCATACACATAACCAGCTGCACAAGATAATCAATTTGTCAACGATAATCTGTAAAATAATGCAAGAACAACAGGAATTGACTACAGTGATTGTAAAAAGATCAACATCAAAAATAATAAGTCGATGTGGCAATGCAACAGATATGTACAAATGTACAAAAAGGGACACTGCCCAGTCCATACTTCACAGGGGCCACATGGCCACAGGGAAAAGTCCAAGGCCCCACTCGATTCTTGCACCAATACGGAGAGAACACTGCAGAGGCATCAGCTATCAAATAGGCAGGCACCTCAGGGGGAGGGAGGGCACCTCATCTGGATGCGGAAACAAGACCACTGGTTCTGGAGGGGGCAACATGCCCTGTACTTGGTCCTGGAAAGTGCAAGGCCACAGTCTTTCGAGTGGGTGAATACCCCACTGGTTCTGGAGGGGGCAGCATACCCTGTGCTCTGTCCTGGGGAGTGCAAGGCCATAGGCTCTCAGGTGGGTGACTTCCCCACTGGTTCTGGAGGGGGCAACATGCCCATTGCTCTGCCCAGGGGAGTGAAAGTCCACCGTCTCTCAGGTGGGTGTCTTCCCGACTGGCTCTGGAGGGGGCAACATGCCCATTGCTCTGTCCTGGGGAGTGCAAGGCCACAGTCTCTCGAGTGGGTGTCTTGCCCACTGGTTCAGGCCGCACAGCAACCCTTGAGGCAGGACTATATAGCGTTTGCCGGTGGTGATGGCTGCACTGTGATGGTGGTTGTGGGAGGATCCTGCTCGGCTCCTGCACCCTCCGATGGCTGCACTGTGGTGGTGGTTGTGGGAGGCTCCTGCTCAGCCCCTGCATTCTCTGATGGCTGTACAACCACGGCTGGTGGTGGGGACTCTGTGACAGCTGCTGGTGCAAGCTCCTTCCATTTCTTGGTGGCTGGTGCAGGCTCCTTCTCCTTCTTGGTGGCTGGTGCAGCCTCCTTCCCCTTCTTGGTGGCTGGAGCAGGCTCCTTCCCCTTCAGCATTTGTGGCCTGGCATCCTTTCCACCACGAGTAGGTGCTGCTGAAACTGGCTGAGGTGCTTGGCTGGGTCCTTGATACCCTGGCCATACGTGCAGGATGGGGGGAGGGGCAGGGAAGAGGTCAGTCTTGAAAAAGAAAAGCTTTTTAGGGACATTGGGGCGGAAGAGGGAGAAGTAATGAGAGTGAAGGATGAGGGAGTGGTTGTTGGAGGTGTTTGTCTGCTGGATTTGTGTGCAGGTGCACAGGTTGTGTGCTGTTGTGAGGTGGATGGTTGTTGGGTGTCTGAGTGCTTATGTTTGTGTACTTTAGGGGGGGCAGACACGGTGGGAAAGGACACAGGGGACTTGTGCATGGATGTTGTGGGGGTGTCTGCCAGTGAGGTGTGTGTTCTGCTTGGTGTGGTGATGATGCAGGTAGAGGATGATGATGTAGTGCATGCAGGTGTGAGTGTGGACGTAACTGGTGGGAGGTGGAGAAGGAGGAGGAGGGGGAGACAGTTGAAATAGTGGATGTTGTTGTGTCTACAACTGAATGGTGTTTGTGTGAGTTCCTGTGGGATGAAGAGAAGTGCTTGTGTTTGCCTGTGACACTCTTGGGTGTTGTCTTGTGTGCATAATTGCCTGGCTGTGTGCTTGGGATGGGTTGAGGTTGAGGAGAATGAGGAGAATGGGCCTGGGAAGTGGTAGTTGGAGGGGGAATGGTAGAAACAGGAAAATGGCTGCCATCAGAGAGGAGGCCAGAGCCTGGATCGATCTCTGTTGGGCCGCCAACCCACCGTGAATGCCCTCCAGGAATGCATTAGATTGCTGCATCTGGGCTGCCAGCCCCTGGATGGCATTCACAATGGTTGTTTGCCCTACAGAGATGGATCTCAGGAGGTAAATAGCCTCCTCACTCAGGGAAGCAGGGCTCACTGGGGCAGGGCCTGAGGTGCCTTGGGTGAACAAGATGCCCACCCTCCTGGGTGAGCGGGCAGGGCAACTCGCTGAGGGGCTGCTGGTAAGGTGGTGCTGGTACGGGGGGTGGCTGTACCTGTAGTTGAGGTGGTCACAGAAGTGTCCGCCACCACCAGGGAGCTCATATCGGAGGAGGTATCAGAGTCTGTGTTCTCCCCTCCAGTCTCCGCACTGGTTCCCTCAGCATCGGTGTAAGATGCAGCTCCCTCTGTCGCCGGTGCTTCTGCTCCTCCGTCAGATGATGCTAATGCACATAAGGACGGGATGACAAAACAAGAAAGGGGGGGAGAGCGACAAAGGATACACTGGGTCAATGACTGCACCAACACCTACGTTGGCGTACACAGCACCCTCACACACAGGGAACAGGCCTAAGCTCTATGCATTGCACTACCAGGGCTATTGCAAGCCACCAAGGCATGAGGAGGAGAACACACCGCCAACTGCAGCACACCTGGGACCCTCACAGCCCTGACCAGTAGGGGATGCTAACAAGCTAGGTAGGTAGTATTTCCCCTTCTGACCCTTAGCCACCAGAGGACCTATGCTGCTATGTCTGGCCTTGCCTAGGGGCACCCACTGACAAACAACCACCAGCCAGATACCACCCCTTCAGCTGTGAGCTTCAATTATGGCCACTGTAATCACCCCCTTGTGGCTGTTGTGATGCCCTCAATCCCCCACCCAGCTCTGGATAGGCCACCGCCAATATGTGGGTCATCAGTGGGGTCAGGGTCCGACAGGCACCCCTTCCTCATTGGGAGGCCTTCCCCAGCTCGGCCTCCACAGTCTTCCTTACCCAGCGTCTCAGGTCCTCCCGCTGTTTCTGATAGTGGGTGCTCCGCCTGCCATAGAACCCCAGGGTCCGGACCTCCTTGGTGATGGCATGCCATATACCCTTCCTTTGATGGGGGCTGACCTGCAGAGGCAACACGGACAGGAGAACACCTTTAGACAAACAGTCCAACCAGTAATACGAATGGCCCACCATACCCGTTTCCATCACTATTGGCACACACATAGCCCAGCACACAACGTGTAACCAGCCAATAGGACATCCCTCCCCCATACACAATGCCTTCACTCACAACTCCATGCATTCATACCACATGCATCGTGCCCACAGTATACTCACCTTTTGGTCTGGAGGCCCATACAGCAGTCTCTACAGGGGTAGGACCCCATCCACCAGTCTCTCCAATCCCTCAGAAGTGGAGGCAGGGGCCCTTTCCCCAGTCACAGGGGCCATGGTAGGTTCCAGACACAGGTCACAGCAGCACATGCAGTGTAGGTCTTCTCATATGGAAGGTCAGGAAACAAGTGAGGAACATGATAGAAAACGGCAGTCAAGTCTGCGGCAGTGAATAGTGTCACCGCCGGCGTGGATCACCATTGGTCACTGTACCCCATAGGGCCCAATTATAACCAACGAGGAGTTGCACAGCGGTTCCCGACCAACTACCGCCACGGAGCACAACTTCAGCAGCATTATGTCACTTCCACCTGTCCCTCCACACAGGACAGGCAGACGCTATTTCGGGGGGGGACAGTACTATGGAATAATGCTATGTCACCGGATAAATAGGCACATACTTGACAAATTACACTGTCCCATAACATGTTTACAGATTGTGGACTACTGTTGTGGCTCCAGTCTTCAGTTTGTGACAGCCTCCTCACACTTTTGTCCCTTAGATACCTACAGCTGCAGAAGACTAGGAGATGGAAACATACCCCCCTGTACAGACCCCTGGTGGACTTGGCTACACTGTAGGACAGGCACATTATCCTCACCTATAGACTGGCCAGGGCCACAATCCCAGAGCTGTGTGCCCAGTTGGAGCATGACCTGATATCTGCTATCCGTCATCCCACTGGCATACCCCCCTCTTGTGCAAGTGCCATCAGTTCTCCATTTCCTGGCAACTGGTTCTTTCCAATTGACAGTGGGCTTGGCAGCCGGAATGTCATAGCCAATGTTCTCAATAGTGCTGACAAGAGTGTTGTCTGCCCTGATAACACACATGTGCAGCTACATTGCATTCCCCAGGTTGAGGATTTGGCCACTGTGAAGGCCGGGTTTTATGCAATGGAACATATCCCCATTATAATTGGGACAATTGATGGAACACATATTGCATTTACCCCCCCCACCAGAATGAACAGGTGTTCAGGAATCGTAAGAGCTTCCACTCTATGAATGTGCAGATGGTATGCTTGGCGGACTAGTACATCTCCCACATCAATGCTACGCATCCTTGGTCGGTGCATGATGCCTTTGTCCTGAGGAATAGCAGCAACCCAAATGTGATGGCCCCACTACAGAGGCACAGGGTGTGGCTAATAGGTGAGCCCTGGTTCCCATCCAGTGTATGTTGTTGTATGCCTATGGTGTGGGCCATATAGGATAGTGTATGGCTAAATGTTGTCCCTCAATATTTGCAGGTGACTCTGGTTACCCAAACCTATCATGGCTGCTGACCCCTGTGAGGAATGCCAGCACAAGGGCAGAAGAACACTATAATGAGGCACATGGGCGAACCAGAAGGATCATTGAAAGGACCTTTGGCCTCCTGAAGGGCTGGTTCTGGTGCCTCCATCTGACAGGTGGATCCCTGTGCTACTCACCCAAGAAGGTCTGCCAGATAGTGGTGGCATGCTGCATGTTGCACAACCTGGCCCTCAGACGCCATGTCCCTTTTTTGCAGGAGGAGGAGACTGGAGATGCCCCTGTGGCAGCAGTGGACCCCGTGGACAGTGAGACTGAGGAGGATGAGGATTTGGACAACAGAGCATCTGTGATCCGTCCATACGTCTAATGACACACAGGTGAGACACTGCAACTTTCCATTTCAATTACTTTGTTTGTATTCTCTGTGGCATTGGCATGCTGGTATTTACCACGTCTATGGCCACTTACTGTTAACTCTGGCTATTCATTTTGCAGATGTTGGTGATTTGACAAATACCCCTGGTGTGATCACACCAGCCAGCTACATGTCATTGATTCTATTCTCATTACATGTACAGTTTATTTGCAATGGTTGTACCTGTTTCAATCAATACATATTTGAAATACATGACATACTCAAAACTGATTTATATCAAAGGGTGTGTATTGTAGTACTAATATATAGAGGGGAAAGTGCAATGGGATGGGGTGATAACGGAGGAAAGTCCAGGGTATTGTTCCAGTCTGTTTGTAGCACAGGTGCAATGTCCAAGGGGACATAGGAAGGGGAGCAATGGCAGTTCAAGGTGGACAAGGCACACAAGGGGGACAATCGGGAGAGTCAAATTTTTCTGGCGGGGATCTTGGCAAGTGTCTCCGGCTTCTATCTGGATCGCAGGGAACGTTTGCGGGGGCTGTTCACCTTCTGCAGGCAGAGGGGTGCTGGTGACCTATGGGTCGTGTGGCGAGCCTCCTGGCCACAAGCTGCAGCGGAAGTGGAAGGCTGTTCAGATGGCTGGCTAGTGGCAGGGACCCGCTGGTGTGACACTGCCTCCCTCATAATGTTGCCCATGTCTGCCAGCACCCCTGCTTTGGAGATCACGGTGTTGTTGATGGCCTGCAAGTCCTCCCTGATCCCCTTATACAGTCCCTCTTGCAGCTGCCTGTTCTCCTGCACGTTGTCTAGGATCTGGCCCATTGTGTCCTGGGAATGTTGATAGGCTCCCAGGATCTCAGAGAGTGCCTCCTAGAGAGTCGGTTCCCTGGTCCTGTCCTCCCCCTGGCGCTCAGCAGTCCTCACAGTGTTCCTGTTGGCCTGTTGCTCTGTCCCCTGAACCGTGTGCTCACTACCACTGACCCCAGGTCCTTGATTGTCTTGGGTGCGAGGTGTGGCCTGGGTCACCTGTAAAGGTGGGCACACTGCTGATTGATGTGTCCTGGGGACAGAGGTTTGGGTACTCTGGGTGGGTGCTGTGGTGTTGTTTCCTGATGGGGGAGGCTCTATGGTGGTCTGTGACTGGGCTTGGGTCTGGCTGCCCAGTGGTCCCTGATGGGTGAGGTAGCTCGTCCAGATCCTGAAGCCCAGAGTTACTGTCATCACAGTATGCCTCTTCCTTTGTAGGACTGGATAGTGCTGGCACCTCCTCTCCAGTGACGTTGGCTGGGGTACATGGGGGATGTAAATGATGAATTATGCCTCATGTGTATGACATATTGTACACCCATGGCTTCCCCTCTATGGTTTGTGTTGCCCTGCAAGCTTTCACTTGTGTATATGGGTATATGGTGGGATTGTTAGTTTTCCTATTCTTTGCATGCTTTAGTAATGAGTGTCCATGCAGGGCTGTGAGTGGTGTCCATGCATTTGTACAGCATGCAGGGTTTGGCATTGGGATTAGTGAGATGTGATGGTGGAGTGTGTGGGATGGAGTGGAGTGATGGAGGTGAGGGTGAGGGTATGTGATGGCATGCAGGTAGGGGAGTGATAATTGTTGAAAGTTGACTTACCAGAGTCCAGTCCTCCTCCGACTCCGGCCAGGTCCTCAGGATGCAGTATTGCCAAGACTTGCTCCGCCCATTTTGTGAGTTGTGGGGGAGGAGGTGGGGGTCCACCGCCAGCCCTCTGAATAGCGAGCTGGTGTCTTTCTGCTATGGAACGTACCTTCCCCAGTAGGTCGTTCCACCTCTTCCTGATGTCGCCCCTTGTTCTTGCAGGCTGTCCCATGCCATTGACCCTGTCCACGATTCTCTGCCATAGCTCCATCTTCCTGGCTATTGATATTTTCTGCACCTGTGCTCCAAATAGCTGTGGCTCTACCCTGACGATTTCCTCCACCATGACCCTTAACTCCTCCTCAATGAAACGGGGGTGCCTTTGTGGTGCAATGGGTGTTATGTGATGTGTGTTGGTGAGGGTGTGTTGGGTTATGTGTTGGGGTGTATGAAGTGGGGTGCGTGAGGGATGTATGGGTGTATGTGGTGTGTGTATCTAGTTGAGGCAGTGGTCTTGGTGTCAGTTTTGTGCTAATGATTTGTAATCATAAAGGGTTGTGGGTAATGTGGGTGGGTGTTTTATAGTGGTGTAGTTGTGGTGTATGTATGGGTGTCAGGTGTGTGTTGTTTGAATTGTCCAATGTGGTGTTGTTTTGTTTATTGGTGTCCATTGTGAGCACGGCGGTATGTACCTCCAGTGGTTTACCACCATTGAATGTCTGCCCTGGTGATTCGTGGGTCATAATGTGATGGGCGTTGTTCTGTTGGCGTAACCGTGTGGGTTTTGATACCGCCAGTTTATCAGTGACCTTTGATCTGGCAGATTTGTGTATGTGGCTGTATTCTGTCAGATTGGTGTGTGTGTCATAATATGGTAAAGGGATATCTGCCGTCGCGACGGTATGTTGGCAGTCGTCAGCATGGTGGTAAATGGGATTTACTGCCAGGGTCGTAATGAGGGCCTTAGTCTCCTTACTTAATAGACTCCATGCCTGTAATTCTGCACGGGTTCGCTTTAGTCAGGAGGGCGATCTTACTGAAGAATTTCCCTCCCTAATGCGGATTAGACAAGGATGTGTGCTGACCCCTTTTTACTCCTCTATATAAACGGTCTGGAAGATTTCTTATGTAAGATGGGGAAGGATTTGCCTCTTATCAACTCTCAGCCTATCCCAGTACTACTCTATGCAGATGATGCTGTCCTTATGTCAAGGACAACAAATGGCCTTCAATCCTTACTGGACGCTTTTAATACTTTTATGGGAAACCTTGATCTTAAAAGTAACAAAACTAAATCCTTTGTGATGAAGAGTGGCCCAAAGTTATCAAAAAGCAAAAGATTTGTTCTGAAAGGAGCAGAAATACTTAAAGTTCTTAACTTCACCTATTTGGAGGTTCTAATTGATGTTGATTTTAATTGGATTTTTTTTTAATTAGTATTCACATGCTGCAGTTTCAAAGAGCCATTGATGCAGTTTTTAGATTTTCAAAGAAACTGGGACATAAACCAGTGAAGGAACTGCTGATTGTCTTTAGAAGTAAATGCCTTTTGATTGCGTCATTCGGAGCTGGTGTGTGGGGTTATACTGACAGCACGAGCCTGCAGGTGGTGGAAAACAAGTTTCTGAGAAGGCTGTTAGCAATCCCTCAATCTACTTCGGCTGCGTTTTTCCACGATGAAGTAGACTTGAGGGGTATACCCGATCATATAAGATTGCAACCTTTATTGCTCTGGTTGAGTCTGGCTAAATACCGAAGCTCAATTGTGTAGGTCAGTGATTATGGATTGTTTGTCAGTGGCTCGATCAATGGACATTCCCTGGCTCAGATATGTTAATTTTATACTCTCCCGTCTTGTGGGTAGGACATTACTTCCAGGCCCCCCTACTCTTTACTTGGAGGGGGGCTAAAAAGAGGATTGAGGACCTATATTGCATCTTATTTAATGTAACCAGTGACACACTCGGGGACCTGGAGAGTCTCCTGCCACAGCCACTACATCCCAAGTTATATCTTAACATTATCACTTCTGAGCGGCATAGGTTCTTACTTCCTAGACTTCATTTGAAGTCCATACATTATTTATTAGCATTTCCCACTCAAGGCACTTGGTTCAAGAAACGTCCACCATGCGGTTGTGATAATAGATCATGCCAAAGCACTTTTTCACTTTACTCTTTTATGCAATTAGTATACTGTACATAGGAGAAGGTTTTTACTTCCTGTTCTCCTCCCTACAAGCACTAGGTCCAGTCACCTTGCCTTTTCTTATTTACAGGACCTGGGAAGCAAGGGGACAATGCAGGCAGTGCTAAATTCCATAAATGCTGCTATTCGAATTTGTAAATGTTAGTAATTTTTTAATATGTTTTTGTATTGATATTGATATTGTTATTCATTTTTATCTTTGATCATGTTGTATGCATTTGATTATGTCTATTATGGCTCTTTTAAGCCGAATGAAGTATTTGAAGTGAAACGAACTAAGTTGCATTTCTGTATCTCTGTTGATGCAGGGTGGTTAGATATCTGAGGGAAGTTGGGACACAAGCCTGTCATGGTCTGTGGCCTTTATTTATCTCCTTGTGTGCAACTTGCATAGAAGCATGATGCTGTAAAAAACTGTCTAGAATCAAAAGCTGGAAAGGTTGACAGTGTGCATAGAACATTGGCAACACTTCAAGAGAGGCTTTACATTCTTGCTGGATGCAGTATATGAAACACATGAGTTTAATCAGATTATACCCATGAAGACACAAGGGGGGATTTGAAGTATAGATGGCCATCTTGGAGTCACAGAGTTGAGAATAGAAGTTCCCCTTGGTGCAGATTATCATTGCTAGGCAATCAAGACATTAGTTGCTGCAAGTAGAACCATGTTGCCAAAATGTTGAAACTTTGATCTTGTTATCCTTGTAACTTGGTGAAATTATAAAATGGATACGGAGAAGTGTTCTAGGAAACTCTTTGGGCCGTATTTATACTTTTTGGCGCACAACTGCGCCAACGGAGTTGTGCGTCAAAAAATGTAACGCCGGCTAACGCCATTCCAAAGCACCATGCGGGCGCCCTATTTATGGAATGACGTTAGCCGGCGGAGCTGCCTGGTGTGCGTCCCAAAAAATTACTTACACCAGGCAGCGCCGGCGTAGGGGAAAATGGAGCTTGGGCGCCAAAAAATGGGGCAAGTCAGGCTGAGGCAAAATTTTCGCCTCAACCCGATTAGCGCAATTTTTTTTGACTCCCAACCCCCATTGAAATGACTCCTGTCTTAGCAAAGACAGGAGTCATGCCCCCTTGCCCAATGGCCATGCCCAGGGGACTTATGTCCCCTGGGCATGGCCATTGGGCATAGTGGCATGTAGGAGGGCACAAATCAGGCCCCCCTATGCCACAAAAAAAAAAGAAAAAAAATACTTACCTGAACTTACCTTAAGTTCCCTGGGATGGGTCCCTCCATCCTTGCCCGTCCTCCTGGGGTGGGCAAGGGTGGCAGGGGGTGTCCCTGGGGGCATGGGAGGGCACCTCTGGGCTCCTTCCGAGCCCACAGGTCCCTTAACTCCTGCCCTGACCAGGCGCTAAAAAATTACGCTAAAGCGGCTGGACGTCATTTTTTTTGACCCGCCCACTCCCGGGCGTCATTTTTGCCCGGGAGTATAAACACGGCGCACATGCCTCGGAGTCATTTTTTAGACGGGAACGCCTACCTTGCATATCATTAACGCAAGGAAGGTGTCCACGCTAAAAAATGACGCAAACTCCATGATCTTTGGCGCTGGACGGGTCTAACGCCAAAGTATAAATATGGAGTTAGTTTTGCGTCGGATTTGCGTAAAAAAAAACGACGCAATTCCGGCGCAAACAGAGTATAAATATGCCCCTTTGTGTTTAAGGATTTCAATAAATATTTAAAAACACTAATTCAGGAGTCATCCCTTGGGGCTTATGGAATCAGACATTGTGCATATTGTTGTTTGTATGTAGGGAGCAAAACGGTTCCATATCTCATCACAGACTTTGATAACAATTCTTTTGATACACATTTGGTAGTAAGATATAGTTAATGGTTGGGAAGGTGGTTGGCAGTTTTCCAGTGAACTAAATAAACCTACTGTACATTTATTATGTTGCATTCTATGAACGTCTTGTTTAACATAATTGAATCTCAGGAGTGTGTTTCTATACCACAGAATATGGTGGTTTAAAGTCTGAAATGCATAATAGATGCAAATATGATTGTTTGAAGTGAGAAATGCATTGTATATGATGATTGTGTTTCAGTTCTAGCGAGATACAGAGTTTTATAAATTCTTAAAGAATTTTAAACATACAGATTGTTTTAAGGTATGTCATACATCATATTAACATTTTGGTGAATTGAAAGAATCAATTAAGGCTTTACATTTTCTTTCGATAGCAATGACCCACCAGTTGAAGGCAGTGCCGGGCTTCTGATTAGGTAGAGTGGTAATATCCAGTCTTTCTGTTTTCTCTCCTATCCCCTTTGTCTGAGTCTACTTTTAAAACCAACATATCAATCTATCTATGCTTGGCAGTGGGTTAAGAGAAGAGGGGAAACATATGGCTCTGGACTAAAAGGTTAGTGTTTTCTGAAAAGGGCATGCCCAGCATTACCTGTAACAAAGCCCTAGTAAATTTGTTATAACGTGGTGACTATGTAATACTTCAGATATTCTTAAAATGCATGCAATCAAATTAGTTTCATGGGTGTACTATGATGTGGTAAAGTTAGGGTTGTCTAGCTTTGTGAATGTGTTCCCCAGTTAAACATGCTGGCCCCGTGTGAAGTAAACCTATCTAGTAACTATTTGTCACCTAAGTCTCTAGCAACTGGCTGACAATGTACACTTCACCAAGTGCAATTAGTCCCAGTGGAGTCATAGAGGTAGTACTAATGTTGCTCAGATATGCACCATATTTGGCATGCAAATGTACCTGTAGACAAAACGTGCAAAATGTCAGGGAGATATGTCTCTAAAATCCACAACCCAATGAATCAGTAAGTCCCAGGGAAACCACCACTGTCTGGTACCCCTTACAATGACATACTCTGAGTGCTTCACTAGATGCTATTAGGCCTTTGGATGTTAGAGAGGCCCAGGGATTTTCAAGTACTTGTAGAAGGCCTTCAACATGTTGCCCAATGGGAAGCTACATCATTGCCTCAATTTTAGTCTTGCTTACGCAGATGTTTGCGGATGAATGGTTGCACTCAAAGACAAGTAATTCCAACATAACTGCAAGTCACTCCGCGATGCAGGCCAACAGTCAGGTTACAAGCCTTCTCCATTTCACATGTGCAAAGCACTTTACAACATGATTCTACATCAATGGCAATAAAATGCACATTGTGGGTAAAAACTCTAGGTCTACGTGCCATGTCTCTAATTGCTACTATAATTGTATATGCTAAATGATGTGCTATGACAGATCAGGGTATTGCCAGACAATAATCAATGGTGGCACACTCCTGTCTGTGGCACCACATGAAATGTACTTGATTGTAAATGTCTTATTCCAAATACAAGTTAACATGCACATATATGTGAGGGAAAACAGAAATTATCCCATCAACACTGGTAGACCATGCATGAAACAGCAGCTTACAAATATTTTTCAAAAGAGAAAGGGACTCATGCTGACATGTAGGCACAAGGATGATGCAAACAGTGATGGAACATAATTCATGTCAATGGACATTACCCGCTTTCCAGGAACAAGTATTGATCTGCTGCTGCACCCCCAAAATAAATGTGTGCACTGTCACATGTATGATGACCATCTTCACATCACAGACAGTAGTGAGGCACCAGCTCCGGTCATATGCTGAAGTCAAGTAACCTCTCAGTTACAGATGCCAATATACTCATTTCACCAGACAAATGACTGAAGACAGTGATCCATCACAGCCTTTCTTTTGGCCTGTAACACTAAGGAGTAGTGGTCTGTTGCACAGAATTTACACCCACTACAACAACACATAGTACTTGATTGACCAAAGTACACAGTCATGTGTTGTCCCTGGAGAGCAAATTGTTTGTGGATTGTACACAGTTGTGTCCTAGGTCCCTAGCCAATAGGCAAGATACATCAGTGTGCACCACATGATATGTCTACACAAATAACCACTCACCTACTGTGTTACATATGGCTCATCCCTAATCATCAGGGAGAACTCTCAGAACCTAACACATTCACATGGCAATGTGAAAGGCAGGAATATGCCCTGTACTCACCCCCTTGTGGCTGCTTTGATGTCCTCAAACACCAATCAAGATCTGGGTAGACCACCCCAGAATGTGGGCCATTAGGGGGGTCATGGTTGGACGTGTGCCTGTCTTTGTTGTGTTGCGTAGGTTCTCATTATAGTAATGAAGCTACTGGATTTGGGAGACAGGATCATATGGATTGTCGCTACTAAGTAGAATTTCACTCCACTTGATGCCTGTCAGCCTAATCCGGGTTTTCCGGCTAACTAGCAGCGCCTCATCTCTGGCCAAGATGATTGTGGCAACCGGGCGCATGACAGGAAGACTCCTCAGGGGAATTGTGGTCGATCCTATCGCTTCCCTTTCTCTCATTTACCAATGGGTCTCATACAAAACTCAACAAGAAAACAAATCTTATGCTAAAAAAAACTTACATGTAAAAAAAAAAAACTTATATGTCAATAGTGACAAGTTAAGAGACACAGAGGCAGGAAAAGGACAATTTGAAAAAGCCAAAGTCAATAGTCAGAGTCACTTTGGAAATTGCCAATTACATCCGGGACAAATGAAGCCAGGAGACGTTTGACTTCGGCAGGTGGTAAAATATCCAAATCAAATCCAAGGAAAGCCACAGAGCACACGTGTTCCAATGCCTGAGCTCCAGCTGAAGCAGCAGCATTCTGTGTCATGTCTTCCATAGAGTTAAGAGTCGCAGCATCCATAAAAGGCAACTCATAAACAGCTTCCCGTAACAAACGCACCCTCAACGCACATGTTTGATAATGAGCCCTCATTGAGAAAATCAACAGATCAGCTTCCAATGAAAGTAAGCGCTGCGTAGAAAGACAGACTTTCAGTGCATATTCAAAGAGGAACCAGAGGCATCGAAACACGGGCTGCACACAATCCAAAACCAGTCGGAATGACAAAGACCAGTCACACTCCAGTTGTTCGAGGAGTGGTGCTCCGAAATACTGCATCATGTGTTTATGATACAGTTGTGCTGGTGGTAGCGCTTTCAGTACTCCCTGCTGTGACGGGACAACCATTGCGCAGAAAAAGTAGCAACAGTAAAAAGCCACCTATTATAGCCAAACTAATCGGAAAAAAAAACCAAAACCACTCGAAAATATATAATGTATGGCAGTATGGCTGATGGTATTAAACCGAATATAGAGGAGAAGGTCTTAACAAAACCAGAACCAACAGCTTTAAAAAAGTGGGTGATTCCAGTAGTATTGGATGCATTAAATATTCGACCCATGAGTTCACGAAGTGTCTCGGAAAGTTTGTAGTTAAAAGGGACTGAATCTCCACTGATGACCTCGCAACCTGAGGCGCATAGGTCTCATGTGCAGATGTAAGTGCCACAAGATTTGAAACAATAAAGCCTTAAGTCTGCTCAACCTGTCAAAATTCACATCAGAAGTAGCAATATGAGGCCAAACGCCTGCTACTCCTTGAAACTATGTAGAGGGAAAAAGGACATTCAGGCAACATATAACAATTTGGCAGACTGAAACAACGTAAGCTATTCCGGCTTGCATTGCACAACAGCTCTCACTGTTAAGGAGCACATAGCTGCCATTGGAGAGCACCTGGAACGCAGGTCTTATCAAGGGGATTGGGACTCCCTTCAGATAACAGGCCAAATTTGCTGCAGAAGCATTATACGCCCCTGTGCAAGGACAGCTGTTTGCAAACCATTGAATGGCTTACAGAAGTCTTGCATTCACTACCGCTAAGAAAGACCTCTTTCATGCCACTGAAACATTTATACGAGAAAGAAAGCTCTCACACTTTGTGTATGTGACTATCACCCAGCCTTTCATATCTGCCCAATGGAATGTGTTTCAAACAGGATATACATTAAAGTGCTGAAATTAGGAGATTTATAAGCCAATGTGTTAGCCATTCAGCAGATGGTATTTCAGCTACAGTAAAAGGCAACTTTTTTTTTACTTTTCAATGTTCAACATGACATATGTTGCTTCTTTCTTAGCCATTATTTGTTGTTATCGCATTAAATTAAATTTGGGAAAAATCTCCCTTGCTCTCACGTGTTGCTAGGGAATGCGACCGGCTTTCAATGTTTGTAGTGTCCAACTTAACTGCATAATGGATCTTAGCTGACTTTGTCCATGTTGCAAACATGATACATCACTCTGTACTATATCTATTGCAGAGGATACAGTGTTATTTAAGGTGTATATTTGGCAGGACAATCCCATTATCTACAATGTCTAATGATTTCTGTAGGTTTTCTTGATCTATTTGCCTTAACTGGGCAGTCGCCTCTTGTTGGGAAAGTTTCTATATTTCATTATATGCAGCATAAAGAAGTGTTTTCTGCATTGCCTTCAGGGGCCTAACAGGAAATCCTGTAAATCTGTGTTATTGGACAGGAGACTTAGATGTTATTTGACAGCATTCAGTGAGGAAACCTTCATCCATTGCTGGCATAGTTTCCCTACACTATATGTTGTCACTATACCCGAGTGTTCTGAGGACACATAGCGAGGGTCTGGCCTATTCATTCTAAAACCCATTGAAAAGTTAACAAAATGCATACGACACCCATTGGTGTCTACAGGCCACAATAAACACCCACCAGGACGTGAAAATGATGTGTTAACTGTACCATTTTGGACTCATTCATTGAGCTGATCTTCGGATGCATTTATATACTTTTGCCATTTGTAAAACTTAGGCTTCAACCAATACTCATAGCCTTCTATAGCCAACCGGGAAACAAATGAATCAGAGTATATCAATGTTGTATCTGTAAGTAAAACATGTTGACTTTCCATTTCTGGTCATTTAAAATAGTATGACTCTGCAATCTTGAAATCGTGCCCAGAAAAATATGAACATTTCTCACTATATGTTTTAGAACTGGTGGAGTTGGGCAGTGTTCCCATTGTGTATATTTAAAAATAGTCTTTGGGGTACTTGCTCTGTGAATTATATAATGACCATAGTAATTATAATAGAACATATCCCCATAATTTCTTGTAAACTGGTACACTTCTTCATTTCCAAATACTGTATAATACTTTAGATCAGAAATAATAGCATCAACAGTTTTCACATCCCAATCATCAGAAACCACTCCGGGTGTGATGACATTTGTCATGGAAAGTTTAAAGACATATGGTATTTGAATGCCCTCAATAGGCCCATATACATTGAATAATACTTTGTCCCAAACAATCCCATCGGGAATTGGTATGGCTGTAAAGTTCACTAGGGACAAGTCTCTGTGAATTTTGTGCACGGAAAAATGTGGTTTTAGGACCTCATCCACCATTTCAACTGTAGAGCGTTCAGGAAGAAAATGACCAGACGTAAGGAGAAAGAAAACAATAACAAACCCAATCAATAGGAGAAAGGCAAGTACAGTCAATAAGAGCCATAGATAAATACATGGACTAATGAAATAGTTAATTTTCAGCTAATGTATTAGCTTACGTGCTCTTGACAGTTCTGTTGCAGTAGAGGCAGATGAGTCGCTGAAAGTGTTGTCAATGTTGACAAAATAACCAGATTCTGTTTGTCCAAAAACTGGGGCTATGTTTTAAAGAGGAGAACTTGCTGAGGACTCCATTGGCAGTTCATAATCAATTACGACATCCGTTTGTGTAGAACTTGTAAGAAATTGCTCATCATTTTCATTACTGATTATAGAAGTAGTTGTAAGTGGAACTAATGAAAGCTCATTTCCCACCCTCCCCAAGCTCGGAGAGGTATTAGTGTTGCTGTTGAAGACTTGTAGAGGAACATCCTGGTCTGTAGTGGGAGGGATTCGGGCACTACTCAGGAGTCCTCTAGGTCTGCTGTGCAGGATTGGCCACATGGTGTAGCTTGAAATTGTTGATTGAGACAAACCGATTTTCTTTAGAGCCAGCCAGCGGTAGTAGCATCACAGTTCTGGTATCGTGTATTCCCACGACTGGAATCAGTGCACGATAAGAAGGACCGAATTGATTTTTCACAGCAATGTTTTCACACACTAGATCCACAAGTTTAGGAATCCAGACATTAGATGTTAAAGGTACATCCCTGATTCCAAAGAAGGCAGCATTGGCAGGTGTGTTGTCATCACGAAACTGTTGTAAGTCCTTCAAGACAGTGACACATTTATTTATGTCAAAGGGTGTATCCGCCACCTCCACGCCATGCCCACCAAGATCTGGAACATACTGTATATTTGAGTCCAAAAAGGCATTCATATGATGTACGCAGATTGTTAAGTGCTCTCTGGACTCCATATAGGTGTGTAAGCCATCCACAACCCATGCCTAATACTCTAGCTGTTAAGGATAGCTTTAAATCTTGGTTTCGTCTCTCCACGACACTATTTCCTTCGGGATGAAATGGAGACAAGTAATGCAGTTGGACCCCTAGCAATGCCATGGTGTCCCTGTAAGCTCTTGAGGCAAAAGCAGGGCCCCAGTCCGAGGGGAAAGCAGCAACAGCATATGTACCGATAAAGACACGCAAACCTTTAATAACAGTTCGAGCATCAGCAGAGCGTTTTGACCAAACCCACAGAAATTTGGAGCATGAGTCAACAGCAACTAGAATATATTCATATGCACTATCTGGTGTCAGAGGACCACAATGGTCCAAGTACACATATTGTAATGGTTTGTTGGAAATTAGGAGGGGTGTCTGCAGTGGACATTTCACAGTGGACTCTTTTATTTGCTGGCTGATGTCACAACAAAGGACATACTGCTTGGTCTATTTATATAGACCTGGCCACCAAAAGTGTGATTGTAATATTGAAATTGTAGTCTCCACACCAGCATGGGCAGAAGCAACTCCATCCTGCTCTGCTTTTACTAATGCAGGTCTTAGTTCTTTATTGGGAATTATGCGAACTCCCACACCCGCTATTGTTCCTTGTGCATCAAACAAGCCTAGAAATATTTAGCAGTATATGCTTTAGGAAAAGATGTGCCGTCAGACAAAGCTGCCAGTTTTCAATATCCACTTTTAGCTTAGAACGAGTTACTGCAGCAACGGAAGCCATAGCTACTGCTAAATGGCTGCTTCATCAGCCAGAGTATTGCCTTCAATGTGTATTCCAACACACTGATGTCCTCGTTTAAATACAACATGGACGTTGGGAGGCGTTTCCTTCAGATCCGCTACTTTCCCCCACCGAAGTCTGTGTTTAACAGTGTTGCCTTTTCAATCTCTGAACCCATTTTGGCGCCAGTAATGCATATATTCATTGAAGGAGTGGACACAATAGTATGAATCACAGACAATCAACGTCATCTGCTCAGGATCCATATGGTCCAGTGCCATCACCAGAGCATTGAGCACTGCAAGTTGTGCAGTACAATCTCCTTGAGTCTGTGTGTAAGTATTTTGTGCATGGAACTTGCCATCCATCATGTAACCACTCTCGACTGCGCAAGCAGCGGAGTATTGATGTTTTGTTCCTATTGCTGGTTGGGCTGAACTATCAGTATACAAAATGCTATGATATTGTTCGATAGGCAATGTATTTGCTGGAGCTGGATACTCAAGTTCATATTGTAAAAATTCTTGGGTCTATAATTTGGAGTCAAAGACATAATCAACATCAGTGGCTGTCAGAGATGTTGTCCATTGAATCCAACGTGGATGTAGTGCTTTGGCATTGGGAACGCTTGCTTTGGTAACAGCGCCTAGGGCTGGAACAGAGTAGACAACAATAATGTGCTTCCCCTGGGCCAAAGGTCTCTCTTTAAGGGCCACCATTTGGACAGCAGTGAGGATTTTCTCAGTGGGAGCAAAGCGTTTTTCAGCTGTGGAATATAAGTGTGATTTATATGTGATTGGGACAGTCTCACCCTCATTGAATGTCACATAGGTGAAACCAATGGCAACAGCAATTATTCTGATGACCAGATGTTTTTTATTATCCCTTTTATGCTTCGAGCATGTCTTTCTGCAAACTGTTAGAATACATGGGTGTTCAGCTGTCTAAAATGTACCAGTAAAATCAGGATGTATTAAATTGTACAATGGTTTGAAGAGTTGTGCATAGTCTGGAATGTATGTTCTGCCTGTCAGGACTCCCCAGGGTGTCTCCTGCATTATCTGTCAGCATCCCAAGGGATTAGGGTTAAGTCATATCTCTGTTCTTACTTAAACCTTCATTTTTCTAAGTAAATATAGGCCCTCATTACAACCCTGGCGGTCGGTGTTAAAGCAGCGGTAATACTGCCAACAGGCCGGCGGTAAAAAAAAATGGGATCACGACCACAGCGGAAACCACCAACACAGACAGCCACTTTAACAATCCGACCGCCACGGCGGTAGCAACAAACACTGCGCTGGTCACCGCCAACAGACAGGCGGAACACAATGTACCGCCCACCACATTACAACCAGCCTATCCGCCAGCTTTTTCGGGGCAGTACCAACAGCATCAAAAGCACGGCAGAAACAGTGTTTGGAAGGGAAACCACTCAACGCTCAACACTCTTTTTTTAATTTTTTTATCTGAGAGGATGAATACATAAAGTAACCACTAAACACAAAAAACAAATATATGTATAATTATCCAAAATCATACACTGATAATCTCTGCCACGGATTACTTCTGTGCTACCAACTGCTTACACCTGATCCATTTACCCAGTAACCCCCAAATGGCTTGCCCTTTCTGTCTCCCTTCCCTCCCTTTATGCTCATACAATGAATGTTCAAGTTGATATACTGAGAGGAGACGATGTAACCAAGATTGAAATCCGGGGGGTTGCTGATCAAGCCATGTAGAAGCAATACAGAGTCGATATACAGCCATTGAAACAAAGATAAACTTAGAAATCCATGGTCCGGCTGCATCAGATACCCCAAATATTACAACCCCGGGAGTTAATTCCAAGTTTAGCTTGGTTACTTCACTTAAAAACTGTCCAATAGCCACTTTAACACTCCGACAGCCAGGTAGCAACAAACACTGCAGCAGTCACCACCAACAGAGAGGCGGAAGACAATGTACCGCCCACCACATTACATCCGCCAGCTTTTCCGGGCCGGTACCAATGGCATCAAAAGCACGGTGGAAACAGTGTTTGGAAGGGAAACCACTCACTGCTCGACACTCAACGAAGAACCAGGATGCCATGGAGCCCGAGCTGCAGATCCTGCCAATGCCGGTCTACCTCCTCATCTACCAGAACACCAAAGACGGCGGCGGCGACAACGGTTAGTACTGCACCTAGTACACAGGGGAGGGGGGAGGAAAAAGAGAGTGACACACACACGCAAAACGCAACACCCCCACCTACAACACCATAGACACAAACAAATCCAACATCCGTACAGATACACCCCGTAACCCCGTGGAAGAATGCAAGGACAAAAGGAATTGAGTCAAACCAGTGATATTTTAGAAATAGTCAGATATACTATAGAATTTGAAAAACAGTATTTACACAAATATACATTTACAGAAGGACGTACATTGTTCTTCACAAATGTTCGTGGGCCACTGGGCCAAAATCATGGACCAAGCCTACACTTGACTCCTGCCTCAATACGGAGAGAACACTGCAGGGGCATCAGGTCGAAAACACACAGGCACCTCAGATGGATGGGGAGGGGGGGCACCTCAGCCAGAAGATGGAAGAGAGCCACTGCTCCTTGAGGGGGCTCCATGCCCACAGCGATGTCCTGGGGAGTGCAAGGCCACAGTCTCTCAAATGGGTGGTTTTCCCACTGCTTGGTCCTGGGAGTGCAAAGCCACAGTTTTTCAAGTCCCTCAAGTGGGTGGTTTGCCCACTGCTTGGTCCTGGGGAGTGCAAAGCCACAGTCTTTCAAGTCCCTTAAGTGGGTGGTTTGACCACTGCTTGATCCTGGCGAGTGCAAAGCCACAGTCTTTGAAGTCTCTCAAGTGGGTGGTTTGCCCACTGCTTGGTCATGAGGAGTGCAAAGCCACAGTCTCTCAAGTGGGTGGTTTGCCCACTGCTTGGTCCTGGGGAGCGCAAAGCCACAATCTCTCAAGTCTCTCAAGTGGGTGGTTTGCCCACTGCTTGCTGCTGGGGAGTGTAAGGCTACAGTCTCTCAAGTGGATGGCTTTTCCACTGGTTCTGGAGGGGGCTCTGTGCCCAGTGTGCTTCATTCTGCCAAGGATAGGGTGAGTGGATGCAAATCTCCACTGGTTCTGGAGGGGGCTTGGTGCCCAGTATGCTTTATCCTGGCAAGGATAGGGTGAGTGGATGCATATCTCCACTGGTTCTGGAGGGGGCCTGGTGCCCAGTGTGCTTCATCCTGGCAAGGATAGGGTGAGTGGATGCATATCTCCACTGGTTCTGGAGGGGGCTTGGTGCTCAGTGATGCAGTACTTGAGATGTGCTAGTACACATTCCCTCACCTGGGTGTCTGAGGCACGAGATGTACAGGGAACAGGTAGCATGATAGTTCATGGAGGCAGGGCCAGACTCCATCCTGTGGCGGCTAAGGCTGCTGAGTGGTGGTAGTGCCGGTGCTGGTGGGGGTGCTGCCTGTGGATGTGGTAGGCTCCAGCTTGTCTCCTGCAGCCTCGGACGGCCGCCCACTGGGGCTGCTGGTGCTGGTAGTGGTCCTACTGTCAGCAGGGCAGGTGGCGGTGCTGCCAGTTGTGGAGGGAGGCACCAGCTCTTCTCCTGCAACCTCAGACGGCTGCCCACTGGGGATGCTGTTGCTGACAGTAGTGGTGGCAGCGGCAGTGCAGGTGGTAGTGCAGGTGGCGGTGCTGCGGCTGTGCTGCACGCGGTGCAGGTGGGGTGGTTGGGGGTTCTGCTGGTGGGCACCAGGCCTTCACCTGCATCCTCCGTCGGCTGAAGTGCCTTGCCTTCGATTTTCTTCCCCTTCCTCACCCGGTCAGATGCTGTTGTGCCCTTGGCTCTGTCAGCTGGAGGTTTGGAGGAGGCCTTGCTGGGTGGGTCGTGCTCCTTGACCTTGCTGCATGCTGGCCCCTTCTTCACCTTGGCAGGTGGTAGAATGGTTTGATCCTTTACAGGGGTTGGTGGTACACTGGCTTTCCTGACGGGTGCCCCCTTTGAGCATCCAGGAGTTGCAGGTTTCACATTGAATGGCGACTTTGTGGCTGAGGTGCTGGGCTGGGTTCTGGACACCCTGGCCCAAGGGGAAGGACGGGGGGGAGGGGTAGGGAACAGGTCGAAGTTAGCCAGGAAAAACTTTTTAGACATACTGGGATGGAAAGATGGAGAGGGTTTGGGAGTGGATGAAGAGGGAGTGGTTGTAGGAGGAGTCTTTCTGCTGAGTTTCGGTGAAGGTGCATGGGCTGGATGCTGTTATGAGGTGGATGGCTGTTGGGTGGGTGGGTGCTTGCGTTTGTGTACTTTAGGAGGAGGGGTCACAGACACACTGGGAGAGGACACAGGGGACGTGTGCATGGTTGTGGGGGTGGTGACTGCCAGTGAGGGGTGTGTTGTGATGGCCGTGTTGGTGATGGAGGTAGTGGATGAAGATGTATTGCATGCAGGTGTGAGTGGAGACGATACTGGGAGGGAGGTGGACAAAGAGGAGGAGGGGGACACAGTAGAGGCAGTGGATGTTGGTGGGTCTGTATGGGGATGGTGCTTGTGTGAGTGCCTGTGTGATGAAGTGTGGTTCTTATGTTTGCCAGAGCCACCTTTGTGTGTTGATTTGGGTGAATGCTGATCTGAAGGTGTGATTGGGAAAGCCTGGGTTTGAGGGGATTGGGTCTGGGTAGAGGAAGTTGGAGGGGGAGGCTAGACACAGGGACAAACGCTGCCATCAGTGCGGAGGCCAAAGCCTGAAATGCTCTCTGTTGGGCCGCCACACCAGAGTGAATGCCCTCCAGGTATGCATTTGTTTGTTGCAAATGCCTCTCAACACCCTGGATGGCATTCAGAATGGTTGACTGCCCCACAGTGAGGGATCTCAGGAGGTCAATAGCCTCCTAACTGAGGGCAGCAGGGCTGACTGGGGCAGGGCCTGAGGTGCCTGGGGCAAAGGAGATGCCCACCCTCCTGGGTGAGCGGACACGGGAAACACGCTGGGGGGGTTGCTGGGAGGGTGGTGCTGGTAGGGGGGGTGGCAGCTGTACCTATTGTTGGGGTGGACAGAGAAGTGTCCGCCACCACCAGGGAGCTTCCATCAGAGGAGGAGTCGCTGTCTGTGGTCTCACCTCCTGTCCCTGTTATTGTGCTGCCCTCGCCCTCTGTCCAACTGGTGCCCTCACCCTCGGTGGATTCGGTCTCATGGGCCATGTGTGATGCAGCTCCCTCCGTTGCCGGTGCCTCTGCTCCTCCGCCAGATGACGCTAATGCACACAAGGACAGGATGACAAAACAAAAAGGGGGGGGAGATACAGAGGATACACTTGGTCAATGCCAGCAACACCACTATCGTTGGCTTAAACAACACACAGGGAGCAGCCCTATGCACTAGGCCATGCCCAACCATTTACTAAGACAGTCACCAGCCCATGGGGTTCAATGCCTAACGCCATTAGCTGCACACCTGAAACCCACAGGACCCTGCCCAGGAGTAGATGGCTGCCAACACTATTAAGGTAGGAGTGATACTGAGCCTAACCAACAAGGGACCTACCCTGTAATGTTTTCCGTGGCCTAGGGGCACCCACAGCCCACATCCCCCACCCAGGTACCTCCTAACATGCGCAAAGTCATGTTTCAGATTCTGTACTCACTCTCTTGTGGCTGCTGTGATGCCTTCAAGTGCCCTTCCAACTCCAGATAGGCCACCACCAGGATGTGGAACATCAGGGGGGTCATGGTGCGACGGTCACCCCTTCCTTGTTGGGAGGCCAGCCCCAGCTGGGCCTCCGCTGTCTTATTTCCTCAGCAGCGCAGTACAACCACCTCTTGTGGCAGTGGGTGCTCTGCCTCTCAAAGACCCCCAGGGTCTGCACCTCCTTGGCGATGACATGCCAAATACCCATTTTGCGGTCAGTGCTGACCTGCAGGGAAAAGTCAGCAGAAAAGGGAATTATTAACCCGTCCGGACCTTCATACTCATTGCCCACCAGATCCCACACATCCCCTGATGCACATACATTGACCACCTTACATGCTGTACTCTGGCCAGGATCACTCTGCCCCCTACATGTGGCTTACATGCGCAGCACTCCATGCATTCATGGCCCACGCATCATGGTCACAGTGTACTCACCTCTTTGTCTGGAGGACCGTAGAGTAACGCGTACTGGGGTAGGACTCCATGCACCAGTTTCTCCAACTCCTCCGCAGTGAAGGCAGGGGCCCTTTCCCCAGACACATGAGCCATTGTTGCTTCCAGACACACATCACAGCAGCACTTGCAGTGTAGGTCCTCTCCTGTTGAAGGTCAGGTAGCAAGCGAGTGAACAGATAGAAAATGATGGTGACTTCCACAGCGGTGCGTACCATCACCGCCGGCGTACATCACCATTGGATCCTGGAACCCATAGGGCCCAATGATAACCAATGCGAATTTGCGTGGCAGTCATCGACCACCAACCGTGACGGCGCACAACACCAGTGCAATTACCTCATTTCAACTCGTCCCTCCTCACAGGTCAGCAGCTGCCATTTCTGGAAGGCACAGGGCATGGCACTTGTGTCACAGCACACATTGGCACGTCAACGGACTCTCGAGTTCACATACTGTTTCTATAAAGTCAACAATTCATCATTAGTGCAATATAAGTGTGAACATGACCCTCTTCTCACCATTCTCTTCCATAGGCTTCAAACGCTGAGGCAGAATATGAGATGGCGGCATACTCCGGTGTACAGACCCCTGGTGAACCTAGCGACAATGGAGGACAGACACATTATCATAACCTACAGACTTGACTGTGCCACAATCCAAGAACTGTGTGCCCAATTGGAGCCAGACCAGATGTCTGCTATCCGCCAACCAACAGGTATCTCCCCTCTAGTGCAGGTCCTGTCAGTGCTCCATTTCCTGGCAAGTGGTTCCTTTCAAACAATAGTGGCCATGGCATCAGGGATGTCTCAGCCAATGTGCTCCAATGTGTTGACCAGAGTGTTGTCTGCCCTGCTTAAACATATGCGCATCTACATTGCGTTCTCCCAGGAGGAGGATTTGGCCACAGTGAAAGCTGGCTTTTATGCCCTGGGACATATCCCCAACATCATTGGTGCCATTGATGGTACATATGTGGCATTTGTCCCTCCCCCTCCGGAGAAATGAACAAGTTTACAGGAATAGAAAAAGCTGTCACTTAATGAATGTCCAGATGGTGTGTTTGGCGAACCAGTACATCTCCCATGTGAATGCCAAATTTCCTGGCTCTGTGCATGACGCCTATATCTTGAGGAATAACAGCATCCCATATGTGATGGGCCAACTCCAGAGGCACCAGGTGTGGCTAATAGGTGAGCCAAAAGTCCCCACACCGTATGAGTAGGTATCTGGGTATGGGGTTGTCCCTAAGGGTTAGAGTGTGTCTAACAGTTGTCCCTCAATATTTGCAGGTGACTCAGGTTACCTCAACCTCTCATGGCTTCTGACCCCAGTGAGGAATGCCAGGACAAGGGCAGAGGAACGTTAAAATGAGGCACATGGGTGTACAAGGAGGCTTATAGAAAGAACCTTCGGCCTCCTGAAGGCCAGGTTCTGGTGCCTCCATCTGACAGGTGAATCCCTGTACTACTCACCCAAGAAGGTGTGCCAGATCATCACTGCATGTTGCATGTTGCACAACCTGGCCTTGAGACGCCAGGTGCCTTTTCTGCAGGAGGATGAGCCTTGAGATGGTCTTGTAGCAGTGGTGGAGCCTGTGGACAGTGAGGAAGAGGAGGCAAAGGAAGAAGATGTTGACAACAGAACCAATATTATTCGACATTACTTCCAGTGAAACACAGGTAAGACACTGTAACTTCACTTAACATTTCAGTTATCTGTTGGACATTGTACAAGGCAGCCTGTTTCCCTATGTTTATGGCCACTGACTGTACCCTTTGGCATCTCCATTTTCAGATCTCTGTGCCCCACTCTGGCTCCTGCCCACCAGAGGTCATCCTAAAGTATATTTCACTGCTCTTTTGAGATGCAATGCTTTGATAATGTTGTACTAATACATATTTGAATCATTTGACAGACTCCAGATTGGTATTTGTTCAAAGGGTGTTTATTTAGGTGCTCATAAGTAGAGGGGGTGGTGCAAAGGGGCTTGGCTGATGGTGGAAGGAAGTTCAGGGCAGAGTCCAGTCTCTTGGTATCACAGGTGCATTGTCCAATGGGGCATAGGAAGGTGAGTAATGGCAGTTCAAGGTGGACAGGGTGACAGTGTGGGACACAAGGGTGACAATCAGGAGAGTCTTATTTCCTGGAGGGGTCTCAGCAATATTCTCTGTCTTCTGCCTGGATCACAGGTACCGTTTACTGGGTGGTTCTCCTTCTGCAGGGGGTGGGGTGCTGGTGGCCTTTTGGTCCTGTGGTGTGGGTCTCCTGTCCACTAGTGCCGGCGGAGGTGGAAGGCTGTTCCTCAGTTTGCGTAGTGTCAGGCGCCTGTTGTACCACTGCCTCCCTCATGGTCTTGCCCATATCTGCTAGCACCCCTGCAGTGGTGACCAGGATGGTGTATATTTTTGTTAGGTCCTCCCTGATCCCCAGGTACTGTCCCTCCTGCAGCTGCTGGGTCTCCTGCAGCTTGGCCAGTATCTGGCCCATGGTCTCCTGGGAATGGTGGTATGCTCCCAGGATGTTGGAGAGTGCCTCGTGGAGAGTGGATTCCCTTGGCCTGTCCTCCCCCTGTCGCACAGCAGTCCTCCCAGCTTCCCTGATGTCCTGTGCCCCTGTCCCCTTTACCTTGTGACCACTGCCACTGACCCCAGGTCCCTGATGTTCTTGGGTTTGTGGGGTTGCCTGGGGTCCCTCTAGTGGTGGACACACTGCTCATTGACGTGTCCTGGGGACAGTGGCATGGGTCCGCTGGGTGGGTGCGGTGGTGGTGTTTCCCGAGGGGGGAGGTTCTGTGGTGGGGTGGGACTGTGGCAGGGGAACTGACTATCCAGAGGTCCCGGATGGGCCAGGTTGGTATGCGAGATTCAGGCGTGCAGAGCTGCTGTCATCACTGTGGGCCTTTTCTGTGGGGGGACTGGATGTAGCTGGCACTTCCTCTGCAGTGACATTGAGTATGGGTCCTGTGGGGATGCAAATGCATTGTTATTGTATCTGCATGGGCCATATGGTGCATGGGTGTGTTTCCCTCTATGATTGTGATTTCCCTGTCAGCTTGGCCTTGTGTGAGTGGTGATTTACTGGGCTTGCTGTGGTGATGGGTGTCCATGCGGGTCTGTGATGGGGGTCCATGCATTGGTGTTGCATGCAGGGCTTGGTATTGGAATGAGTGAGTTGTGATGGAGGGGTATATGTGAGGTGATGGAGTGATGGGAGTGAGGGTAAGGGTGGGGGTTGTGATGGCATGCAGGTAGTGTGGGGGATATAATAGTACAGATATGACTTACCAGAGTCCAGTCCTCCTGCTACTCCTGCGAGGCCCTCAGGATACATTATTGCCAAGACTTGCTCCTCCCATGTTGTTAGTTGTGGGGGAGGAGGTGGGGGTCCACTGCCAGTCCTCTGTACGGCTACCTGGTGTCTTGCAACAAAGGAACGCACCTTCCCCGGTAGCTCGTTCCACCTCTTCCTGATGTCATCCCTTGTTCTGGGGTGCTGTCCCACGGCGTTGACCGTGTCCACCATTCTCCGCCATAGCTCCATCTTCCTAGCTATGGACTTCTGCTGCACCTGTGATCCGAAAAGCTGTGGCTCTACCTGGATGATTTCCTCCACTATTACCCTTAGCTTCTCCTCAGAAAACCTGGGGTGTCTTGGGGGTGCCATAGATGTGGTGTGAGTGATATTTATGAGGATGTGTGGGGTGATGTGTGGGGTGATGTGTTGTGGTGTATGCTGTGATGTGCGTGGATGGTGTATGGGTGATGGTGTTCTGTGCCTCTGATTGAGTGGGTGCTCCTGCCTTGTCTCTCTTTGTGTGCTATCGTTTTTTTCGCTGTAAGGGGTTGTGGGTAATGTGGGTGTGTGTTTTATAGTGGTATGAGTGTGTGGGTGTGGTGTGTGTATATGTGTCAGGTGTGTGTAGTTTGAATTGTCCAATGTGGTGATGTTTTGTAAATGTGTGTGTATTGTGAGTGCGGCACTGTGTACCGCCAATGGTTTACCGCAGTTGAAAGACCGCCATGGTGATTCCTGGGTCGTGATGCTGTGGGTGTATTCCTGTTGGCGTAATGGTGTGGGTTTTTCTATCACCAGTTTATCACTGACCTTTGGTGTGGCAGGCTTGTGTAGGTGTCTGTATAGTGGCGGATTTCTCAGTGTGGGTCATAATACCCGTAGTGGAATACCGCTGCGGTCACGGTATTTTGGTGGCCGTCAGCACGGCAGTAGGCAGCATTTACCGCCACTGTTGAAATGAGGGCCACAATGTGCTGTGATACACAATTGGTTTTATTAATGCTTGTTTTACCAATGCTTGTTTACTAATGAGTGGGTGTAGACATGTGCTTCTGATTGGGCATGATGGCATTTATTTTCATCCACATGTGGAACCCCAACTGCTTTCCCGACTGGCTATAAATTGCAGAGTGAAGCCTGCCTCCCTGCTTGGCTTTGTTTTCCTTCCTCATCTCAGCATATGACTTGGTAATCCAGCCCCTGCCTTCTTTGTTCCTGTACCAGCTGCCACCAGGCATTCCTCTAGCACAACAGGAAAGACTGCAGCTAAGTGACTGGCATTCTCCAGGGAGCTTGTTCTTTGAGTGCTACGCTTTCCGAGAACAGCCGTTGTATTTCAGACGTCGTATTTTGGCAGAGAGCTTATCTTGAAGAGACATATGCATTTCTGAACATTCTAGATTATTATTGTAGTTACTTGCCTAAATGTGCATCAGGAATATTGTGCTTGAGCCCAAGTACTACAAAATGTGACAGTGCAATTTTAAAAGAGCATTTACGTGACTTTTCTTTCTCTAATAGTTTAACTCTTGGATTGGATGGTCTAGAAAACTCTCAGGATTTCTGTGACAAAGTTGCTTTTCATTTTGAAAATAAGATACTGCAAATACATAGCAACTTTGATACCCAGATTATTCCCGAAGTATTACCCCCGATGATAACAGAGAGTGCTACAGCAGATGACCAGTCACTAATGTCATATTTCCAACCCCCTTCCATGGATACTATTAAAAAGAAGATTCTTGAAATTAAATCGGGCTCCCCTCTGGATCCGTGTCCTCCTTCCATTTTTCACTTGGTTCCGGATTTAATGGCACGGATGTTGGTCCCCATTTAACAAGAGGTAGCTATGTCTGGGGAGTACCCATCTATCTGTAAAGAAACAATAGTAGTACCCCTCAAGAAAAATACAGAGGGGGATAATCAGGACATGAGTAATTTGCGGCCAATAGCACGTCTCCCGTTTTTGGCAAAGATTCTAGAAAACAATTTTGAACTCTGAATTGATCGAGTTTTTAACAAAAGCGGATGCTCTTGATATCTCCCAATACGGGTTCAGAAAAGGGCATAGTACTGAAACTACCCTAATCACATCCTCTGATACTATTCGAAGGATGGTTGATGAAGGCAAGGGGGCCCTTTTGGTTCTTTTAGATTTATCCGCTGCCTTCGACACTATCTCTCCCACACTATTAATGTCCCGTTTGCATCATGTGGGTTTGAGGGACAAGGTGCTTAAACTTTTGAAGTCTTTTCTTACAAATAGATGGACCACAGTTAGCTGTGGTGATTTCAAAGCTAGACCTTATCTTCTGCCATGTGGGATTCTGCAGGGATCTTCCCTCAGCCCCACATTGTTTAATGTGTATGTAGCGCCTTTGGCTAGTCTAATTCGTACTTTCGGTTTCATTCCATCTTCCTATGCTGATGACTCCCAGCTTATTATTCCTATTAATCAGCCATGGGAGGAGGTTGCAGATCGGTTTAGTAATTGTATGGTGGAAGTGAGTAAATGGATGAAGACCAATTGGCTAAAAATGAATGCCACCAAAACTGAAGTTTTATGTTTTGGACCTGGAAAGAATTTATGGAACTCACCGTGGTGGCCCTCTGAATGAGGTAACTGCCCTGTGCCCACTTCTGTTACTAGAAACCTAGGCATCTTGTTCGACGAACATCTGTCTTTTAAAAAACAAATTAATCATGTGGTAAACATCAGTTTATGGTCAATTAAAATGTTTAGAAAAATCTTCCCCTATCTGTTACATGAATAGAGAGTATCTGCTATCCTGGCATTGGTAATGTCCAAGATAGACTACTGTAATGCACTGTTCCTTAATCTGGATAAGGGGCTGATAAAAAGCCTCCAATTAGTTCAGAATTCCGCTGTCAGAGCGGTTCTTAATCTCCCACGATGTATATCAGTTAGAGAGAGTCTTAGGAAATTACATTGGTTACCAGTGGCGCAGCATATCCAGTTTAAGTCGCTCTGTCTTACTTTTAAGGCAGTTCATGGAATAGGACCATGGTACCTGACTTCCAGACTCCTCCTGCATGTACCTAAAAGAAGATTGAGGTCTTCCCAAGCTCACTTGATTCAGGTCCCTCGCACACATGAAGCCAAATGGGGAGACAAAGCTTTTACAGTAGCTGCAGCCAGAGAATGGAACTCTCTCCCACAGAATATTAGGCAAGAATCAGGCTATATGAAATTTAGGAAAATGGTGAAAACTTGGCTCTTTCCCCATTAATTTTTTGGTACATTAAGATCAGGGTCTTTGATTTAGTTTGTTTCAGTTTCTTCTATTGGATGTTTTTCTATCTTCATTATTTCTGTTATTTTTCTTATCCTCTGTCTATTTTTTACTACGTGCTTTCTTCCCAGCGCTTCGATGCTCTTTGAGTAGGAACGGGCTTTATAAATCTCAAATTACATTACATTACATTACATTACAAATTACATTACATTTAAATTGTGTCATTCATGCCTGTGTTTTAATTTGGGGGAATTAATTTTTTGAAGAGTTTTTCACACACAGAGAAACCAAACCCAACTGTGTAAACCTAACTTTTCAAACCCTAAGTGGACATTTGTATTCCTTGGATTGTTTTTGTTCCTTTTAGTTTAACCCTATCTATGCAGGAAAGTTATATATTAAAAAATGTATCCCCTTATTTGTTGTTCCTTTGCATGATTAGTGCAACCATGGTTCTAATTGTAGTGTTCAACATTGAATCTTGGTGAAGCCAGCCCTAGTGTCACAGTACTCATTGTTATGGTACTCAGTTTGGGTTTTTCATAATGCAGCATTAGTAATCATACCAACAGTTGTTATTACCCAAGAAAGTGTTGTTTGTCTCTTACTCTTTCACTTCCCCTTCCCTTTTGGGACACCTGCGGGGGCTTCTGTGTCCACCAGGCAGTGCTGAGAGGTGTTCCAGGAGGTCGGGGCATGCCATCCCCCCTGCAGACATCCTGCAGGTAACTGACCACGTCACAACACTGCCAAAGTTTAAAAAGCCCAACACTGACTGGAGCTTTTTTTTGTGTTGGGAGGTTGCAGTTGTGCGCATTTTTCTAAAAATTGGGGTGACAGGCTCCTACCTTCATCTGACAATTTGTATCCCAGAAACAGGACACTAAGGAAAGCTATTTTCATTTTTTTAATATGAATTTGAAGCCGATTTCAGCAAATCCTACAACAATGCAATCTAAAATCTTGCATGAGGTTGTCTGTTAGATAAATGTCATCCACATATGACAACACCTCAGGGTCAATGTCATGTAAAATAGATGTTACATGAGCTGGGAACAGTCCTGGGCTGTTTTTGTACCCCTGTGGGAGTCAGCAGATTTTTTTCTGAGAGCCAAGGGCATTAAAGCTTCTTAGGTCTCTCCTTTCAGGCACTATAATTTTGGCAGAAAAACCCATTGGATATATCCAGAGTCGTATTATATTTTCTGCGCACTATGTTGTTCATAAGTGCTGTGCTGTGTGCATTTTGTATAGGAAATGTTTTTGCGTGACTATTTAAATGTCTGTAGTCTAAGACTATTCTGTATCAATGGTCAGGTTTAGCGACTAGAAATAATGGATTATTCATGGATGAGTCTGAGGGTTCAATGACACCCGGGTACTCCAGTTGATTGAAGATTTCCCTCACTGGTGCTTCAGCATCATATTTTGTAGGATATTGTGGTTGCGGTTGGTGTCGGGAATTTATTGGTATTACGTGGTAGGAAGATTCTTTGTCCAATCCTACGTGGTTGTGGTATAACACAGGTGCCTGTGCCAATACCCAATCAACGGCATGCATTTCAATGAGCTTTCTTGGAACAATGGGCGAGAAAGATTTTTCACTCACATCCTCTGCATAAGGGAGATTGCGGATGAATTCTAGTGGCCAATCTTTTTCAGCCAGCAAAATATCATAAATAGAGACAGCATGGTCCCCAAAGATAGTCTCAATTATGCATTCAATGTCCCCTTCTAACTGAATAGTAAGTCTGTACACCCTATTCGGTGTTGAGACACTCATGCCCACAGTCTCAACTTGTGAGAAGTCATCAGTTGCTTTCACCTCCAGATGCTCTTGAAGATCCTGGTTAAATATTCTGACCTCTGCTGCACTGTTGAGCAGTGCCAGGGCCCACTTCTTGTTCTTCAGTAAAACCCTCTTCTTGAGTGGCATGTCGAATTGTTACTGCTGCAACTTTTTTCTTTTTAAATTGGGGTTTTTGTTGTGGAAGTTTCTCTTCTTTTTTAACTGAAACTTCAAACAAGTGTTGTGTGTCCTTCCTCAGTTTCACGTAATCAGTTCGCTGTTCTGACCGCCCACCTCTCTCACTGCATTTTTCCAGCGAGTCCTGAAACTAACAAGATTGGGGTGTATTAGTATATTGATATCTATCAGGAGTTTTTATATTATCCCTATTTCTAAGATTATACCTATTTCGTGGGGTCTCCGCATGAAGAGATTCTCCCTTCTTTTTTAGGTGTTTGTTGTTTTTTATCCCAGCGGTTTTTGGAACCTTCAGGCGCTTTGTTGGCAGTATCTTTATTAGACCTGCCTTAAAATTGCGGTTCAATCGGTCTGGCCCCAGACTATCTCGACCAATACTAGAAACGGCCTCTGCGATAATCTTTGGGAACTCCCATTGTTGATCCAGTGGAGGAACATCACGGAGTCCCATGAGCACTGCTAGTGCAACTGCTTATGAGTGAAGATACAGTGGCGAAATTACCCATTAATTGCATCCCCAAATACAGGGCAGGAGCAGCCCTGTATTCATCTTGAATTTATTTTAACACCTCCGGAAGATTGACAAGTGTTGGTGTACCGTGTGCGGTAGTATAGAGCGTGGCAAATACCATGCCCCATGTATTGCAGTTATCAACTGTGGGAACCATCCCAAATGGCAAGCACATAGTGAGAGTTCTATGTTTATCCTGAAGTCCTGCATGAGGATCAACTGCTTGCAGTGCATTTATTTTTTGAGCTAACCAAAACAGAATTTCCTACCACTTGGTGGGTACCTTACCCATGATCGAATGTACAGTTGCAAAGTTAATACCTGGAGTGACTGCAAGTTGTGGCACTGGGGCAGCACATGCTGGGTTAGTATTTAATGTTTCCATGACAAACTGTACTAATAATCTGTATATTGTCATGAGCTCCATATATAGGCAGCGAACCTCAGCTACCGCTAACGTTGCTGTATCAATATGTAGTGTATATGTGGCCAATAAAGGCCAGGACGGGCCATAATTGGAAGAGGACTTAACCTAACATGTAATATTGTGTGTGGTTTGGTGCCATCATAAAGGTATTTTTAAATATGCATATGCTCTGTATCATGCAGGTATGTTTGCAGTTGTATAGTGGTGAAATGTATTTGTATTCTCATCCACTGCTGGAAAGGTGACCCAAGAATAAAAAAATTCTGTTCTATAGGCTGGATGAGCCTCAACAACAATTGTAAGTGGACCTCCCGGACCGTTAGGTCATTTGCCAATAAATGTGCAGAAAGGGGTCGTCGCATAATTATTGTAATTGCTACCCATTGTGGGTTCGCCATTTTAATGATAGATATATGTTCAGAGATGAAGACACCTAGTGGGGATTGGTTCTTTTAAGGTTCAACCTTGAACAACCTACAGCTGAAGATAGGTACTATCTATGTAGCTGAGGAGGAAATACTCAATACCACAGATGTCTCCATATATAGTATTGAGGTGTCTTTAAAGAGACAGAGAAACTTAGGAGGGTCCAAATATTAGTGCCTGACCAAACATGGGTGGCACCATCTCGCGTAGGTTCTCATTATGGTAATGAGGCTACTGGATTTAGGAGACAGGATCATATGGATTGTGGCTACTAAGTAGAATTCAACACCAAATGACGGCTGTCAGCCTAATCCACGTTCTCCGGCTAACTAGCAGTGCCTCATCTCCGGGCGAGATGATTCTGGCAACCGGGCGCATGACAGGAAGACTCCTCAGGGGAATCGTGGTCCACCAGATCCCTTCCCTTTCTCTCAGTTACCAATGGGTCTCATACAGGCAAAGACAAGAGAGGCAGAATATGGTTCAATAAGGATTTATTGAAATAACTGCATCTTAGATAAAAAGGCATGTATTGCAATAACTAGGATGATAAAACACAATAAAAACAAACAGGTGACTAACAGAGTAAAACACAAGACTAGACTTACCATACTGTCACTAGGAGTGATGTATATATTTCTCCTACCTACACTATGTCTGAGCACAGAATAATAGGCCTAATTTTCCCTGTGGGTTTTCCCCTGGGAGTACACCATTCCTCATACCTGGAGGAAGAAGCCTGTAGTCTAGAGAGACACCATCCCATGTGGATCAGGGGTCAGGCCGTCTAAGCAAGTACCTGCAGCGAAGCAATCAGCAATCAGTGTGCAGTCGTGGTCTTCTGGCTAGAATCTCCCTCTAACGTGTCTGGGACAAAGAGGTGTATTTATAATAAAACAGCTGACATTCTGAGAAATCGTCCCCACGCATGAGTGTGTGTTTTCTGTGAATGTTGGAGACACAGCTTCCCAACTCTTCTGACTGTGGGTGTTCTGCCGGCAGTGGACCCTTAGGGTCCACACCTTCTAGGTGATGGCTCTCTATAGCTCATTTTTCTGTTGGATGTTTACCTGCATGAATGCAAAAGACAAATCAAGAGATTACCATCACAAGTTTTCATACAAATGGTTGACTCACATACATGTCAGAAACACCAAGCTAGAACTTTTCAATTTGTGAAAAATCCACAAGTGTGAAACAGACAAGCCTATAAGTACAGGGATATGACTACATATATATGTATTTCCATCTGCCAACTAACCTGCTGCCTTACTCAGGGCCTACAATGACTAAGCAAGCTTACTGACCTCAGGTAACCCATGCCCCAGCAACATGTACTGTGAAGTGAGCCACAATGAAACACTAGACAGCTATGTGGCTTCTGAAGAGTAATCTCATTGAGCATGAATAGACCAACACATTCACACTCTGTGAGATTGATTTACTCCATGCAGTCCCTACAGGCAACTGCCATAGTGCAAACTTCACCATTACACTTGATTGACAATAAAAGAGCTGGCATGGTGGGTACAGAAAGTGTCTTCCTTGTCCATATGTGGACATGCAGCCTGAAGCCCTGAAGGGCAGAATGAGTCATGATTTGGCTTTCACATAACAGTTTTGCAAGGCCAGGTGTGGGTTGAAAGATGTGTGGCACTATATACATTGCTCACATGATTCTCAAATGACACTGCTCATGCTGTTATGCAAGTATATGTTGCACAACATTTACAACAATCATGGGGAAAGGGATGTCATTGGATGTCAGTAATGTATCCTTACATAGTTATGTGCATTCCATATAAGGAAGATCTAGGACCACAAAACCCTCACAAAACACAATGGCCCTCTTTCTGACTTCGGTGGTTGAAACAGTTGACCGCCGAAGTCACGCCGGCCAGGAGACTTCCAGTATGGCGGTCTTCAGACTGCCGTATTATGACTTCTGGCAACTCTGCGCCATAAATTGCGCGGAGAGCCACCAGCAGCCATACTGGTGGTCGGTGGTCTAGTGAAGGTTGCTCCCCTGGCACCGCCACATCATCACAACACTCCCTGCTGCATTACAACTTTGTAATCGGCGTGGCGGTGTTGTGTGATGGGGCGGTGCCGGCTGAGCAGGCCCCATGGAGCCCGTTCCCTCCCAGACGACCACCGCAAGCAGGTAAGGTGATCGTCCAACAGGGGATGGAGGGTAGGGGCATAGGGGGGGATTTTGGGTTGTGTGCATGAATGGAGGTGTGAGTGTGTGTGAATGGAGGGGAGGGTGTTTGTGTGAGCATATTTGCATGTATCTGGGTGAATGTATGAATGCGTGTCAGCAGGGGTGGTGGGGTGTCATGGACACATGTATGTGTGTGAATGTGTGTGCATGGATGTGTGAGAGTGTGTGTATATGTGGATGGGGGTGGGGAGTATGTACAGGGTTCGGGGAAAGGGGAGGGTGGTATTTACAGGGTTCGGGGGATGGGCGCGGAGCTGTGGCTGTTCCAGGGAGTGGGGGAGTCTCATACTGGCAACAGGAATGTTCATTCCTATCGCCAGTATTCTTTCTGCCAGGGATTTCCCAGCAGGATTTCTGCCAGGAAATCCCTAGTGCAAAGGAGACTCAAAATACCATCAGCGATATAAGGTGGACCGCCAGGCTGAAGGTGGTACACCTTTGGCCCGGCGGTGCCACCGCCCTGGCGGTACAGGTGGTGAACTGGCTGCCCATTCACCACCGCGATCATAATTTGGTGGTCCTGCTCTGCCACGCTGTCAGTGTTGTTACCGATACCGTCGACGTGGTAGAGCAGGACCACTGAAATCATAATGACCACCAATGTGACTGAACTTAACATATGGTACTGGCCACCAATACCTGCACACTGTACATCCCATTGATGCCACACAGACTACAACAACAGGCACAGAAGAAGTCTAACTGGCACACAGGTGGACATTGCAGCCTGTGAGGAGGAAAAGGATGGTGAAGTACAGAGGAAATGGTGCATATGAGGTACTTACGTGCTCCTCTGGTGAACCATAGAGCTGTCCACACAGGTTTAGGACCTCAATCACAAGCCTTTCCAGCTCCTCTGGCGCGGCGGCCGGGGCTCTATCACCTGCTGAACGTGGCATGATTGCTCCCAGAAGCGGCACACAGAAGCTCAGGTCATGGAGGTGTTGCTGGCAGCAGTGTCAGGAGTCAAGTGAGTGAATCAGCAGAACATGGCGTCACATCCGCCACATATGTAGTCAGAACCACCAGTGGACACAGTTATTATATTGCAACTGCCATTGGCAATAACATTAGCCTATTGCTGCGTCTGCCATGGTTGCAACCGCCAATTTCCGTGACGACTTCTTCCAATGGTCGTGGGTGGTTCTTATTGTCCAGTGGAGTAGGTCAGGCATCTGCCATTTTGGCAGCCTGAAATGCTGTATTGCAATGTATAAACTGTGTCACACCTACATAACATGTTTTCTTACCTCACAAACATCCATATCTGTCTTGTCATGTAGGTCCTTGTACTCAACCAACATTGTAGAACAGTGGTTCCCAAACTGTTGACTTCTGTGGACCTCAAAGTTATCATTCTTGAACCCGGGGACCCCCACTGAATCATTATTGGAGTCCTGGGACCCCCCACTGAGTCACTACTGAAAGCTGGACACCTAATCTGTTAATATTGTTTAATTTTCTAAACAGTCGCAGCCCCCCTGAGGAGGCTTCATGGACCCCCAGGGATCCCCAAACCACAGGTTAGGGACCCCTGCTGTAAAATGTTGCAGGGCACAGATGGCATTTAACTACGGTCATTTTGGCGGCTGGATTATACAGTCTCAGTTCGAGGGGCAATGGTGTTGCAGATCTTTGAGTTTGGTACAAATCCATGTTGTGGACGCATGTTTTGAAAACCATGGGGGTCACATGTGACGCTTTTGTAGTTGCCAGCTGTGATGTGTACTGGGTGCCATGTGTACACAGTCAGAAATGTTTTGTCACATGATATCATTGGTATGCTTCTAGTATATTGCTGTGGACACATTGACTAATGTTACAAATCATTTTTTTTAGCACATAGGTACCCAGGGAGAGGGAGGATGCGACAACTTCCTGTCTACCAATCACTGCCAGGCCTTTACACCATGGAACAGCTCCACATTATCTTGTACCACCGCCTGGATAGACAAAAATAGTGCAATTATGTCATAAGTTGGAGCCAGATCTGATGCCTGCTATTAGTTATCCAACCAGCAGACCACCCATTGTACAAGTCATGCCAATATTGCACTTCTTAGCCACAGGTTTCTTCCAACATACAGTGGCCCTATCTGCTGGTATGTCACAACGTATGTTCAGTCTGGTGTTGAAAATGTCCTCTCAGCAATGTTGAAACACCTTTACTGCCAGCCAGGTTTCCCCAATGTGAGGATTTAGCCAATTTGAAGGCTGACCTTTATGGTTTTGCCCATCTCCCACATGTGGTGGGAACCACAGGCTAGTTAACAAGATTATCATAACAGAAAAAACTTCAATTCCATCAATGAACAAGTTGTCTACTTGGCGGATCTCTACATTTCATATGTGTGCTCCTGTTATCCAGGTCCAGCCCATGATTCCTTCATTGAGCAGAATAGCACAATACTCCAGGTGAGGTTACAACTGTACCCAAAGAGGGCCTTGTGGTTGGTAAGTCACATCTGTCCTGATTGATTATTTGAAATGTCAGGTGCTACAATCATGAAGTGAGTGACACATTGTTGCGCATATGTCCCGTTTCTTAACAGGGGACTGCATATGCCAACTGTCCTTGGTTGTTGATGCCACTGAAGAAGCCATCTATGCCAGGCGAAGCCCACTTCAATGAGGCCCATGGAAGAACACAGAGGGTAGTGGAATAGGCTTTTGCGCTACTGAAGGCCAGATTTAGGAGCCTGGACAGGACTGGTGGAGAACCTCCTCTTCTCATCCAAAAAAGTGTATCAGATCACTTTGGCGTGCTGCATGTTCCACAACATCTCCCCCCATACATCCCAGAGGAGGGGGGGCCTGCAGTGCCACTGGTTGAGATTCCTGAAATACCAAGTGAGGATGATAGTGGTGAAGAGGATGGGCCTGACTTGTGGGAAGATCTTATCAACAACTAATTTTCATGAGTGTAATTATGTCAAGTGATGAATTGACTGTGACTGTGCAATGACCTGTAGTTGTGAGAATGTATGCAATTTTGTTGTTTTAGAAACAGTTAGGGAGCTGATGCTCTACAATATTCAGCTAAAGGCTGCTCGATGGGATAGCTTTTGATACATGCCCACCTTGATGGTTGCTTTATTTGTGTCAGTTTCCTTGTTATGTAATTTATTTTCCAGATGCTTGCTATGTCATTTGTGTCATAGGAATGTTTTCAAGCCTATAATCCTTGTTTTGTCTTTGTACCGTCACCATGACATCCTCATATGGGCATTTCAGAGTTGTGACATTGGCAGGTATCTGATGCTGTTCTGACATACAAAGTGGATATGGATTGTTCCAGTTTGGTTATATTAGACCTATGCCAAGACAGCTTGCACAGTGTTTGGGTGGAAGGTCAGAAGTGCCCATTGGACTTGTTTTGTGTGCTGTGGTGGGCCGATTGCATCATGTGTGTCATAATGTGGGCATGAAATATACAGTCATAGATTGAGACCAAGTCGTGTTACCTTCAAATTGGATGAACACTTTTTGTATGACCAGTATGTGGCTGTAGATGTGTTTCATAAAGCATGCCCCAGTGCTTGTGCCACAACACTGACTTATGTTTGTGTCATACAACCAGATGCATGGGAATTGGATTATGATGGGCCTGTGATCAGGGACTGTCGTACTGCTATCTGTCTGAATCTTGGATTATGTGATGTTGGATTATTTTGGTGTAGTTGTGATAAGGCTTGAGCTGGTTACATCATCCACTTTAATGTTTGCCTATACTACAGGACCAGATCTGACAAATCCCTTTCTCCTCTGGTCTTAGGGGCTGTTCCTTCGAATGTGTACTTTTACTCAGTATGAATCACACATTCTTGTTTCTAAAAGACCAGATATATAGATAGCCTATGTGTTGTACACTAGAATAATGTACACTTGTACTATACTGTGTTGGTGTGCAATGGTTGTAATCCTGGGCAGGACATGGTGTACCTGTCACATATCCCTCCTTGCACAAGTAGCTTCTGTCTTCATCATATGGTTCACATGGTCTTACATCTCTGCATAGCAAAATGTGGAAATAAAGCAAGCGCACATTGAGTTTGTGAAGGGTGAATTTATTACAATGCTAATGCAGAAAATACATTTTGGACAGAAAGGAACAAACTTTTAAATTGAAGGGTTCAGTCATGGTGAATTAAATCATTGGAGTAGATGCCACACCTTTGGGAGTCCAAAGTCCAGAGTACTTCTCCGATTGGAACTGGTAGGTAGTTGAGGACCAGTAAACACAGTGAATGTTTGGCACACAAAGGAGGTCCTTTGGGAAGAGGTCACTTGCGTGTCTAGCCATCTGCACTTCCTGGATTCTTTGCTGGATGTCCCTGCTTGTGTGGTGGGAACTGCTTCTACAAAGGCAGGGGGGGTCTGGGTCTCGTTCTTCCCTTGGCAGGTCCTCCCTTCCAGTGGCTGGCACCGATGTTGATGAGCCTGGTCTTGATGAGCCAAAGGAATGGGAAGATTGGTTTGAAAAGCTGTGTGAATGTCCCTCAGCACCCCTATTAAGGAGGCCATGTTGGTATTGTGGACCTCCACCTGTTCTCGCATGTCCCTATGCATGTCCCCCTGTAGCTACTTGATTGCCCGGAGTTCGGTCAAGAACTGGTCCATCACACCTTTGCCTCTTGATAGACCCCAAGATGTGGCTGATGGTGTTCTGGCCAAGAGCCGCCCCATTAGCCTCATCCCGCTGGCCCACATCATCCCTCCCACACATCCTACTCCCACGGGCCTGTGCCCTTGCCACAGGGTGCTCTCTCCAACTGGGTCCTGGAACCTTATTGTCCAAAGTGTAACACTACAACTCAGTATGCAGGATTGGGGAGCAATTAAGGGTAGACACTGTGGTCGGTACACATGTTGGGGGTTGAATGGCTGCCTGTGATGTTGAGGCAACTGGGCTGGGAGGTGTAAATGTGGCCACAGTGAGACTCACTTTTGGTGTTTGACTAGGTTGCCCAGATGGGCCAGAACTGTCCTCCATGTCCAGACATCCAGGAGTGTTTTCTTCACTGAGGGCTTCACTCACAGGGGTTGTAGCAGTCTCTACTGTGCCCTCTGTGTGCCAAGTGACAACTGGACCTGTTGATGTGAAATGCACAATGTTACTGGTTGTATTTTAATATCTATCTCCAACAGTTTATTGTTACAGTAAGTATAGAACTTGTACATAGTTAAATTGCAGTTAATCCAGTTGTGGAATGCACCCATGGTATTGGTTGTATTGACATCGCATTTGTAGAGCATGCCCAATCTTTTTGACTGAAGCAGCTGCTGAAATGTGCAGAACATTAGCATTGGGGAGGATGGACTGAGAATTCCATCTTACCACCAGTGCAGGCAAAACAGTGGCTATGGAAGATATGGATTTGGCCATTTTGAGGGTTAGTTGATTGTGATGCAGGCAGACCCAGGAGTTTGTTGTTTATGTGACTGGAGTCATCAAGTGGTCAGTGCACTGTGAATTTGTATGCTGCCAATACCATTCTGGTTATGCATCTAGAAGCCTTAGGGGTCATTTTCTTTCCGGACACTGGGTAATCAGTCCTTCCTGTCCTCAATAGTTTCATCTTGGGTTACCAGGTCAGGATAAAGCTAGGTAGCCATACACATCTCTGAGTTGAGTATGATCTGTACTTTGGTCACTCCCAGGTGAGTAAACTTCAATTGAGAGTTAGCAGGCAAGGGTACTTAGGCAAGTGACCGCTGGTCTGGTGTTTGGAGTTACTGAAACAGTGCCTCCTGGGAGTTGCAGTCAGGCCACTTTCTGTGTTACACACACTTGACAATTGGTATTAACCCAGGTAAGTAAGCAATTCAGAGTTCATAAATAGATAGATTTGGACAAGTGAATATTGTTTTTGTGGATGAGTTAGAGACACAGGGCCTGTTGGGTTCTGCATTCCGGCCACTCCCTCTACTTACCACCACTATAAAAATGTTATCCTCACAGGTGAGTAGACTTCATTTGAGAGTTAAGACACAGGGGAATTTGGGAATGAAAACCCTGGGATTGTGTTTGGTGTTACAGAAACAGAGGCTCCTGGTCTTAGCAGTCATGCCACTCACTCTATTAGACACACTATATAAATGGTATCTCCTCAGGTGAGTAAACTTCATTTGGGAGTCAACAAACAGGAATATAAGGGCAAGTGACCTCTGGGCTGGTGTTTGGAGTTACAGCTACAGGGCCTGCTGAGAGTTGCAGTCATGTCACTCCCTCTGCTTCCCAGCACTTGACAAATCGTATGCTCCCAGGTGAGTGAAGAGCATTGGAGAGATTACAAACAGGACTATGTGGGACTGTGAACCCTGTGTTGGTGTTTAGAGTTACAGACACAAGGCCTGCTGGGAGTTGTAGTCATTTCAATCTCTCTACTACACACACTACACAAATTGCATCCTCCCTGGTGAGTACACTTCAATTGAGGGTTACCTTACAATGGTATTTGGACAAGATAACACTGGGCTGGTGGTTGGATTTACAGACACAGGGCCTTCCTGGCCTTAGTAGGTATGCCACTTCCTCTACTTCCCACAATTGAGTAATTGTATTGAGCTGAGTAGACTTACATTACGATTTATAAAAAGAGGTCTTAAGACAAGTGACCACTGCCCTGGTGTTTGGAGTAAGTGAAACAGTACCTCCTGTGAGTTGCAGTCAGGTTATTTCCTCTACTTCACACACTTGATAAATGTTATACTCCCTTGTGAGTACACTTCATTTGTGGGTTGCTAAACAATGGTATTTGGACATGAGACCACTATGCTGGTGGTTAGAGTTACAGTAACTGTGCATCCTGTGAGTTGCAGTCAGGTCACTCTCTCTACTACACACTTGACCAATGTTCTCCCCACAGGTGAGTACACTTCAATTGATAATTCACTAACATGTATTGTAGAATGTGACCACTGCCCTGGTGTTTGGAGGTATGGAAACAATGTCTGCTGGGAGTTTCAGTCATGCTGGTCCCTATAATACACAAACTATACAAGTGTCATCTCCCTAGGTGAGTATACTTCAATTGAGAGTTGCCACATAAAGGTCTTTAGACAGGAGAACACTGGGCTGATGAGTGGTGTAACAGTAAATGAAGCAAAAGGTGAGCTATGAGCATGCATGACAGAACATTTTTGGGACATTTTTAGTATTGTGACTTACCAGATTCCACTCCCCCGGGTATTCCTGTCAAGCCCACAAGATGCAGGTTGTCCAAGACCATCTCTTTCTAGGGAAAGAGAAGTAGCGTGGCACTGGGAGGGCCACCCCCAGTGTTCTTGGCCTGCCGCTGGTACCTGTAGACCAGGGAATGGACATTGCCCCTGAGGTCTTTCCACCTCTTCCTGATGTCCTCCCTTGTGCACAGGGTGGTGCCTACAGCGTTCACTCTGTCGACGATCCTGTCCCACATTTAAAATTTCCTACTCTGAGGAGTAAGCTGGACTTGTACTACAAACAATTGTGGCTTTAGTCTTATGATTTCATCTACTAGGACTCTTAACTCATCTTCTGAAAAATGGGAATTTTTGGAACTTGACATGGTGGAACAAAAAACAATGGGTGACAGTGACTTACTAAACAGGTGAAGTCCCAAAGGGTGTGAGTGGTCAAAAGTGTGTGAATGGTGTTCAATGGAATGATGAAAAAATGGGTGCCTAATTTATGACGTGTTTGGGAAATAAGGTGCTCTGACTTCTGTTTTTGCTTTGGATTGTGGTATATGGAGGGATGTGTTTTATAATGTTCTTTACAGGTGTGTCCAGTGTGGAAATGTGTGTCAGCTGTGTTGTTTTCAAATTCATCCAATGTGCTGTGTATTACTTTGATGACCGCTAACCACTGTGGTTCGGACCACCATTGGCTAACCACAATTCGGGACCACCACAGCGACTGTGTGCTTTAATAAGGTTGGTGGTTGGTCAGGGTGCTGACAGCGCTGGAGGTCAGACCTCCTCTTTCCATGCCACACTGCACCGTTGGCGGTTCGCTTTTTTGGTTGGCGGCCAGTGGTTCTGCTTATATTACATGTAATAGGGCAGTCTGAAAGACCTCCAACATGGCAGTCTTTTCAGGACCACCAACATGGTGGCCTGGCAGTCCGACCGCTAAACTTGCAATGAGACCCTATGTATTAGTTGTTGAAATTGACCCTTTTTGCAGGGTTATCCTCAAACCTTTTGCCTTCTTCCTCCTTTTTTTTTAGATCTGGTTTTGCCGGTTTATTGTCTCTGCGTACTTTACCATTGCTAATCAGTGCTAAAGTGCAAGTGCTTCCTAATGTAAATTGTATTGGTGATTAGTTTATACATGATTGGAATAGTTGATTTACTAGTAGGTCACAAATAAAATGCACTAGAGGTGCCCAGGGCCTGTAAATCAAATGCTACTAGTGGGTCTGCAGCACTGGTTGTGCCACACACATCCGTAGCCCTGTGAATTTGTCTCAGACCTGCCACTGCAGTGTCTGTGTGTGCAGTTTTAAACTACCAATTCAACCTGGCAAGTGTACCCACTTGCCTTTTACTATATGTAAGGCACCACTGAGGTAGGCCCTAGGTAGCCCCATGGGCAGTGTATGATAAAAGTGGGACATGTTCTGATGTTTTTTACATGTCCTAACAGTGAAATACTGCCAAATTTGGTTTTCACTGTTGCAAGGTCTATCTCTCTCATAGGTTAACACGGGGGCTGCCTTTAATTCTCCGTAAAGTGCAGTTTCCCTTTGAAAGCAGATAGAGAGTTTGGGGTCTCCGAACTCACAAGTTAAAAATATATCTTTTGGTAAAGTTGTTTTTAAATTGTGTGTTTTAAAATGCCACTTTCAGCAGGCTTAAACCATTTTGTGTCTCTGCCTGCTTGTGTATTCCATGGCTGGGCCAGACTGACAGTTGGGCTGTTGTGAATTCCCCTCTAGACAGTGACACAAAGGGAGCTGAGGTGTGCCCTGCATATCCTGCTTGGCCATCTGGGCTGGAGTGGAGAGAGGAGTGGTCAGTTGTACCTGAAAGGGCTGTGCCTGCCCTCACACAATGCAGTCTCCGCCCCCCTGGAGTGTGTCTGGGGCCAGGCATATGCATGGCAGGATCTTATGAACAACAGAGACTTTCCTTTGAAGTATGCCTACTTCAAAGGCAGAACAGGGTATAAGTATTGGAACCAAAACCCCAGACTTTTAGAATCTTTCTGGATCAAGAGGAACCTCTGCTAAGGAGAAGAGCTGAAGGAGTAGTACTGCCCCTTTGGTGTGTTGCGTTGCTGAGTTGGCCTGCAGTTGCTGCTTCTGCCTTAAAAGAGAGCAAAGGGTGAACTTTGCTGTGTATCCTGCTTGAGAGAGTTCTCCAAGGGCTTGGAGTAGAGCTTGCCTCCTGTTGGAAGTCTCATGGACTGCATAGACTTTAGTTTCATCTGCCTACAGCACTGGGAACTGTGTGTTTGTGCTGTTCAGGAAGAAAAACCACTACAAAGCCACCAATGATGCCACTTGCCTCCACCGTGACCTGCCGATGCTGCACGCAGCTGCACTGCCCAGCTTCACACCGCAACTCTGGACTCACCTCCCACCGCCATCTGACACCGCCACTGAGTCGTTGCTTGCACGTGACCTGTGTGTCCTGCACTCCGGCATCGCCCTGCTCACACCACAGCCTGGGAATCCCAGATGACGCCGCTCCTGATGCCACCAGCACAGTGGACCCCGCTCGTGAGGTACACAAAGCACCGTCCAGTCCCGCATCGCAGCCCCGGTCCACCAATGCCAGCACAATCAACACCAGTGTCATCACCAGGCGACCCTGACTGCACTGCGACCCATGGACACTGCATGGAGCCTGTCCTGTGCCACTGACTTGGGCCTACGGAGGACATCGCTTCAGCAACAACGATGCCCCTGCCTGAACCGTGACCTGGTGACTCCGCACGTCACACCACCCCGCTTCACACCGCAGCCCTGGTCTCACCAACGCTGCTGGACTCCAAATTTGGTTTTCACTGTTGCAAGGCCTATCTCTCTCATGGGTTAACAAGGGGACTGCTTCTAATTATCCTTAAAGTGCAGTTTCTCTTTGAGAGTAGATGGAGATGTGGAGTTTAGGGTCTCCGAACTCACAAGTAAGTTAAAAATACATCTTTTGGTAAAGATGGTTTTTAAAGTGTGTGTTTGAAAATGCCACTTTCAGAAAGCTTAAACCATTTTGTTCCTCCGCCTGCTTGTGTATTCCATGGCTGGGCCAAACTGACAGTTGGACTGTTGTGAATTCCCCTCTAGAGAGTCACAAAAAGGGAGCCGAGGTGGACGCCATCACCCAGCCACTGCCTGCACCGTGTATCGCATTGTCCCACTTTGCACTGCCGCCCCAGTGCCATCCATGCCAGTGCTCCTGACTTCTTTAGCCCAGAGTTTGATCTGCAATGCATGTGACTTCAAGAGTGCGATGACACCTGCACCGACCTCGAGAACCGACATCGTGATGCCAACGACACTGCTCTCCTGATCTCATTGCGAGGATCACGAAGCCCTGCAATTCCAAAGGTACTGTTTGCAGGTCTTCTCGACACCGTATCTGGTCCGCAACACCGCGGCCGGCTTGAACTGTTAGTTTTGTTGATCACTACACCGTGATAGCCCCAGGATGAACTATCAACTTCAAGGAACTGTCTTTTTAAGTTTGTTCTTGCAAAATTCATATCTTTAATACTGTAGTTTGGATTTTTCTCATTTTGGTCTTGCTTTACATAGATAAATATTGGCTATTTTTCTAAAACTGATGTGGTGTCCTTTGTAGTGTTTTCACTGTATTAAAATGTGCTATGTGCAAATGCTTTACACATTGCTTCTGAGATAAGCCTAATTGCTCGTGCCAAGCAACCAAGGGGGTGAGCAGAGGCTATCTGACCTGGGTATCTCCCTTATCCTGACGAGAGTGAGGGTCCCTACTTGGATAAGGTGCAAACCGACTGCCAACTGGAGACCCCATTTCTAACATTGGTAAATTACTATTCTATGATTTTTAAACCTATAGCATTCCCACGCAAATGCATAATTGATCACATGGGTTTTCAATATGAATAACTCAAAAAATGTCATCATTATTTAAATTAAACCATTGTAACAAAAACTTAACATAATATCACACTCACTGTAAAATACAGCATACAGAATGTAAAGGAAGTACCACTAAACTAGAAAAGTATAAAATCATGCCATCATAAGTATGTTCATTTTATATAATTTTGACAATAAAATATTACTCTATCCCACCCAAAACTTTCACCTTAAATAAAGTAACTAAAAACACTGACAGCTTAGAAACAAGAGAAACCTTGAAGCAGAAATTACATTTGACATGTACAATTCCAAATGTAAAAAATCCCCAAAAAAGCAAAAATATATGCAAATGAAAACAGCTATCCATTGAAGATACTCATGACAGATCCTTAGACTAAGCCAAAATCAGAAACATATGTTTAAAATAACACTTCAAGAAAATAAAAAATAAAAAATGTGTACGTTTTGAATATCTAAAAATTCAAACTGATCTTCTTTGAAGATTTTGCTGCCGAAGGTAGTGTTCTGTTGAAGAGCTTGCCAACAGTCGCATTTTCTTAAAATAAATTACTTCTACACACCAAAAACATCTTTTTGTGTAGCAGGCGGCTGCGGGCCCTGCCCCTCACCCCCAACACTGTGTGCACGAATGCCTTGCTGCAGAGGACGCGGAGCAGTGGTGTAGAGATGTCACTGTAACAAGGATCCTGATTGTGCTGGGTGCCGGTATTACTTTGCCACCCCCCCCAAGCCTGCTGAGGCTTCTGGATCGCAGGATAAGCTCTGGGGGGTCCCGGGAGATTTGAAGCTACCTCGGCAAGAAAGGACACTCCCTCCCCCATACCTGTTGAGGCTGCTGCTCAACAAAACAAGCTCTGGGAGGCTCAGAGATACCTCAATAAGAAATGACGTGCTGAGGTGGTGAAAGTTTCCTGGCTTTCCCTGGAAAATGGCCATCCCGATGATGCGCTGAGGATGCCGGACGGCGGGATATCAATGTGGACCGGGCTATACAGTAAGGAGGTTGCGCCTGAGAGGGCAAGGATTGGCCCCCAAGGCGGTATTGTATGGACTTTGACTGAGCCAGTGAGGAGCACATTCATTTATATAGTAAGAGAGGTAGAGCATTGGCACAAGATAATAAGGACTGGTGAGTTAATCGGAGTCTGGCCTGGGTCCTGGAAAGTGGGAATGGTGCCTAAAAATATACAAAATGTTGGAATTAAAATGGAGGGGACTCGCCAGACATGGATGGCAGTGAGGAATGTCTGGCAGGTAGGCGGTCTGCAACAGGGCCGGCTAAATCAAACAGCAAAGTTAGTGGTGGGACTGGTAAAGATGTGTCTAATATAGGTAGGGTGCCTCAGACTGACCACAAGGCAAAGGGCAGACCTCAACCCGCAATAACTAACTTTTTTTCCAACGGAGGGAAAAAGAATGGCAACGTGAACCCTATACTCCTATCTAGGGGAGTGTCGACGTGTACGAGGGAGAATCCAGAGGTAATGGACCTTAAAGGGGAGCTCCCACAAGCTAATAGTAGGGCCCCAGAGAGCAACCTGGGCACTGACATACCACAAACTTGTGGGGGGGGGGGCAAATAGACGAATCTAGGAGCCTGAAGGGGCAGATTGAACAGACTGAAGTAATCACTAGGACATCCATAAACGTAAGCATGCAAATGCAATTGGAGAGTTATAAAAAGAATACTCAAGACACCCATGGCACTGTTGATGAGCCCCTGGAATCCTATAATAGAAAAGGGAAATAATTAAGTCTAGCTGGTGCCGAAGCTGTGAAAGGTCTGGATGTGGAGATTAGAAAGCTGGAAGGGGGGGGAAAGAATATGGACTGGTCTAAGGATGGAGGAGATAAATTTTACTCTCTAACCGAAGATTCAGAGGCCATTAGTAGTGGCAGTAATCAGAGTGAAGATGAAGAGAGTATATCATCAGGGTCAGAGAGCTTATCATCAGCTTTAGACCACACAGTAAAATTGCAGCTGCGGCACTGTAGGCCGCAATCCGGTTCACTAGGTGAAACAGACTTCACAGGACAAAGTGCTGTGACCCTTAAATGGGACTACTCAGGAATCAGGAGAAAATAGTATGAGTGAACATATCAATAATACAGTTAGTACAGATACAAACATGCTGCAACTGGTATATGGTACAATAAGGGAATTGCAAACTGAAACGCGGATAGAGAGTAGGAGAGCCGGGATGGCCACCAAGCAACTGCAGGTCATGGTGAGAAAGGTAGCTAAGACTTTTGGGGAAATAGAAGAAAAGTTAAATATAATGGAGAATAGAACTTCAGTAGTGGAGGCAGAGGTTGAGGTTTTGAAAGAACAGGTGAAAACCCAAGGAGGACAACTAACTGATATCATGTGTAGATTGGAAGACTATCAAAACCGTCAGAGAAGAAATCATTTGCGATTTTTAGGTATAGAAGAAGGGGTGGAGGGTAATGATTTTAGAACATTAATGATCAAACTCCTGCGTAATGTCTTTCCAGAGCTTACAAAATGGGATTTGGAGGCGGAAATTCAAAGGGTCCATGGATTCCCACTGGTTAGGCAAGTGCGAGGACGTAATTCCGAATTAAAACATCCAAGAGCCATATTGGTTTTTTTTGGCAATTATCTGTTAAGACAAACTATTTTTTAAAAGGCCCGCCCGGATGCCCCACGCTGTATTGACAATGTTACCTTTTTTACTAGATCGGATTACTGCCATGTTACAGTAGAGCGCAGATGGAGGCTGTGACAATTGGTTAAGCCTTACAGGGACATGGGAGGGGAGGCTTTTTTGCTGGCCCCAGCACGGTTGAAGACATTGATTAAAGGGAAAACTAGAGTATTTACATCTGAGATTCAAGCAAAGGAATATCTGATGGAACTGAAATCACAGAAGTTGCAGAAAATCGAGTAGCAATAGAAAGAACTTTATTTTGCAACGAGGATGGGGAATAAACACATTTGGTGGAAGCACAGTTGTTTTGGGGTTTGGGAAGGATCTGTGGTTGTCACTCAGGAATACCATCATTCAGACCAGTGGGGGTCTGATTGTCCAAATGGTTGGGGGGTGGGGGAGGGAAGGGTGACTGAAGGAAGGTGGGAGGGAGAAATGGGGGAGGAGTGGGATGGGGGGAGGGGAGGGAGGGTGGGAAGGGGGACAGGAGGGAGGCATAAAAAAAGAAAAGGAAAGGGAGGACTGGAAGTTTGTGGTTACAGGGGAGAAATGGGAGGAGGGGATGGTGAAAGTTAAAGAAGGGAGGAATAAGAGTCAAAGAATATGGAAGAACGATATTTGGCATATAAAGAGGGTAGCCAGAAATGGTAAAATGTGTATAATTATCAACAACTGTAGGTGCCTAAGGATAATTGATGTGAGTCGATGGGTCAATGGCTAGAATGCAAATTGCATCCATAAATATATGTGGGTTAAATAGCCCTCAGAAAAGGCGAAAAATTGCTGAAGATTTGAAAACGCTGTGCACAGACATATATTGTTTGCAGGAGACGCATTTAGAGTATTCTAGGATCTTTTGGAATGAAGGTGGTAATCTGTACTGAACAGAATGTTAAGACTAAGGGGGTTGTGATATTAGCTGGCAGCAGTAAGTTTAAGTTTACAAAACGGATTTCAGATAAAAATGGAAGATGGGTGGTGGTAGAGTGTCTTATGCTCTTTATATGGGGCTGTGGTGGATGATCTCGCGGTGTTAGATTTTCTATCAATGGAATTAGCGGAGTGGCCCCCTCCTTATATATTATGTGGGGATCTGAATTTTAATGGTTCATAGGATGGTTTAATAGATCTGATGGGTACTGCCCCCAACAGGTATTACGGATGCAAACCATGAGTATACAAAGCTCTCTGAATCTTGCAAAAAAGAATTAGGGTTGGTGGATGCCTGGTTAAAACTTTGTGACCCAGACCCTAAATATATACGTATTACTCAGCTCCTCATGTGAAACTGGCCTGATTAGACTATTTTCTCATCTCATCCGAATTGCTAACAGGGGCAGGGATGGAATAATATACCCATGGTTCATGGCAGATCATAATCCGTTTATACTGGAATTGAATATGGAGGGCTTTAAAGATAACACGAGAGGGTGGGCCTGAGAGAGAGGGCTTCTTAACAATCCAGAATATCATCACCATATGAACATTTGGATGAAGGAATTTCTGGAAATGAATAGGGGGGGCTGTTCCAGTGGAGATTGTATGGGACACCCTAAAGGCAGGGGTACGAGTAGAAACCTTGAGTTTCGGCATTAGAAGGCAGAAGTATATTCAAACTTTGATTAAACAGACATATTTAAAGCTCAAAGAGGCAGAAAGGTATTTGATCGTGGCCATTGAGGGGGGTTGAGATATGAATAGTGCTTTAGAGAAAATTGCTATAGCTAAAGGAGCAATTAGTGAGATCTCAGCAAAAGAAAGAAAATACCTCTCAAAGCGCTCCGAATGCTATGAATATAGTGAGAAGGCGGGCCACCTATTGGTGGTTCGGGCACACCATAAGGCGGCCTCTGGGCTTATCAGAGAAATTAAAGACCAACAGGGGAGGATTATTTCAGACTCTGAAGGTATTAGGGAGGTTTTTCGCAGGTTCTACGTTGAACTTTGTAAGCCTGCTCCTCCCATGGATGAGCAAGCAATGTACATTTAAGTACTATAGAGATCGGTAAGCTCACGAAAAAGGAGCAGGAGGCATTGGGGAATAGATTCAGCATGGATGAACTTGAAGAGGCAATTCAGGGAATTCCCACTGGGAAAGCTGTAGGAACAGATACCATCCCCTTAGAATTTTATAAATATTTTAAGGCTTTATTACTGCCTGTAATGTTAGAGTTGTTTACTCTAGTGCAAAAAGGTGGCAAGGCAACCCCGTCTTGGTCTTCTGCTGATATAGCAGTATTTTTTAAAAAGGTGAAAACGCCGCATAATCCAAGTTCATATAAGCCAATCACATTAATAAATAGTGATGTTAAGATCTATTCTAAAAAGTTTGCATCACAGTTGACTATTGTTATCAAGAAATTAGTTACACCAAACCAACATGGGTTTATTCCCGGGAGGGATACTGCCAATCATATAAGCAGCATCATTACACTGTTTGATGCAACTGGAGTGGCGCAAGAACCTATGGCAGTGGCATTGTTGGATGTGGAGAAAGCCTTTGACAGGGTTAACTGGGATTATTTGTGGCAAATACTGGAGATGTATGGTCTGGGAGAAAAATATCTGTTGGCAATAAAAGCTATTTATTTGCACCCAATTGCTCGGATACAGCAAATGGGAGGACAATCTGATAGCATACACATAGGGCGAGGCACCAGACCGGGGTGTCCATGCTCCCCATTGTTGTTTGCAGTATATATTGATCCTCTGCTCAGGCAGCTGGAAAATAACTCAGCCATTTTGCCAGTTCATAGGTATGGATGTAATACCAAGATACTGGCATATCCGGACGATATAGCTATTGTAACAGCTAATCCAGATGAAGCTCCAAGAGAATAGAGGAGACGAGTAAGTTTGGAGAGTTTTCCGGATATTTATTAAACAGAGAAAAAACTCAGTTGTTGGTTAGTAGGTACACAACTACTCAAGATTTCCGTAAGATGAACCATGCAGTATATTTAGGTATAGACATTACCCCTGTGGTGGAAGAGATAGTTAGTATGAATCTGAAGCTGATTCTAGGGAAAGCAAAGCAAGATTTCAGCAGATGGAACAACCTGCATATGTCCAAATGGGGTAATGCAATATGTTAAAATGAAATTTCAGCCCAAGATACTGTATCTTTTTCGGACAATCCCCTTGGTTTTTGAGAAATCATGGTTCATAGTAAAAGATCAGTTAGTAACCAGATTCATTTGGGCATATGGTAAGAGCAGGAGAGCTAGTAAATTAATTTCCTTACCTAGAGAGAAGGGAGGATGGTCCATTCCGAATTTAAAATTGTATCAGCTGGCAGCGGCTTTCCAATATATGCACCCGTTGATAGTAGGCAATCATGGTGTGATAGGGGTATAATATCGACCAAATATTTATGTGTTATTAATTGGACCGATAGCTAATGGGGGACTGCTGGTGTTGGTAGAACCTAGCTATTACAAAAAAGTGTGGTTCAAGGTAGAAGCTGCTTTTAAACGTTGGAGCCTTTGGCGGAAAAGAGCAGGACGTGGTGGGTTTAATCGCTATACGCCAATAGAAAAAAAAAAACACCCTCCCAGAGATTTTTATGGCTCATTGCTTTGCTAAGTGGTTCCTGCAAGGGGTTCGAAAGTTAGGAAATTTGTATGAGGGTACTAGGATTAGTACATCTGATGATCTTCGAGAAAGGTATGGATTGAAGCAAAGGGAATTTTTTTAATATCTACAAAAAGGAGACTTCTTAAGTAAGAAAACCGGTGGGATACAGGGATTTGCAAAAAAAAACACATTTGGAAAAGGTAATAGGAGGGGCCCCTATTGTCAATAAGCTCTCTATATTCAATGTTGATGCCGGAGCAACCCAATGATCTTGAGAAATATAGCAAGAAGTGGGAGGATAGTCTCTATAAGAGAGGTATTAAATGTTATGAATCTCTTTAATATGGATGTACCATGTTGATTTCCTCAGCATTGCAGGCACAGCATTATAAGACAATATATGACTTATATTATACCACATTTCAAATAGCAATATGGGGAAGGTTGGAGGGGACCTGCTGCCTGAGATGCAGGTATTTGGGCAAGATACTATACATATGTTTGCTACCTGTGTTAAATTGCCACTGAAAGGGGAGATTAAACAGGTGTTAAAGGGGGTTGTATGATATGATGTGGTGCTTACACCAGATATTATGGTTTTAGATGTATCAGAGAGAGGGGGAAAGCCACAAAAAGCTTTGATTTGTATATCAATGGCTGTGTATAGACTATGGCCCTCATTATGACTTTGGCGGTAAGTGCCACTTACTGCCATGTTGACTGCCGCCAAGATACCACAACCGTAGCGGTATACCGTTACATGTATTATGACCCTCAAATAGAAATCCACCACTATACAGAAACACACGTCTGCCAGACCAAAGGTCAGTGATAAACTGTTGGTACCAAAACCCACACCGTTACGCAAACAGAACTACGCCCACAGCATTATGACCCCTGAATCACCGCAGCGGACATTCAATCATGGTAAACCATTGGCGGTACATACTGCTGTGCTCAAAATACATACACACTACCAAAACAACACCACAATGGACAATTCAAACTACACATACCTGACATACATACATACACCACACCCACACACCACTATAAAACACACACCCACATAACCCACAACCCTTTACCGCTACAAACAATTTACAACAGAGAGAGAGAGATACACGAGGAGCACCAAGAGAACCAGAGCGACAGTACACCATCACCCATACACCATCCACGCACCTCACAGCACATACCCCAATACATCACCCCATACACCATCACACACACCACTCACACTACACTCATGCCACCACAAAGACACCCCAGGTTCTCAGAGGAGGAGCTAAGGGTCATGGTGGAGGAAATCATCCGGGTAGAGCCACAGCTATTCAGATCACAGGTGCAGCAGACATCCATTGCAAGGAAGATGGAGCTATGGCGGAGGATTGTGGACAGGGTCAACTCCGTGAGACAGCACCCCAGAACAATGGATGACATCAGGAAGAAGTGGAATGACCTACGGGGTAAGGTGCATTCCGTGGTTGCAAGACACCAGATAGCTGTACAGAGGACTGGCAGTGGACCCCTACCTCCTCCCCACAACTAACAACATGGGAGGAGCAAGTCTTGGCAATCATGCATCCTGAGGGCCTGGCAGGAGTAGCAGGAGGACTGGAATCTGGTAAGTCAAGTCTTCACTACTTTCACACTTCCTACCTGCATGCCATCACATACCCCCACCCCTACCCTCACCCCATCACCTCACATACACCCCACCATCACAACCCACCCATCCCAGTACCCAGCACTGCATGCAACAACAATGCATGGACACCACTCACTGCCCTGCATGGACACCCATCACCACAGCATGCACATTAGTGACAATCACTTAGCCAACCAAATCACAACTCACACAAGCCAAAGCTGCCTTGGTAATAACAACCATAGAGGGAAACATAACCATGCCCAAGATGTCACACGCAGAAACAATAACACTGCATTTACATCCCCACAGGACCCCCACACAATGTTACCGGAGAGGAGGTGCCAGCAACATCCAGTCCCCCCACATAAGAGGCCCACAGTGATGACAGGAGCTCTACACGCCTGGATTAGGACGACCAACCTTGGCCATCAGGGACCTCTGGACAGTCGGTTACCCAGGCACTGTCCCATCCCACCACAGAGCCTCCCCACTCAGGAAACACCAGCACAGCACCCACCCAGCAGGCCCATACCACTGTCCCCGGGACATGTCAATCAGCAGTGTGTCCACCACTACAGGGACCCCAGGAAACCCCACAAACACAGGACGACCAGGGTCATTTGTTCAGTGGCAGTGGGCACACGGTTCAGCAGACAGAGGCACAGGACAACAGGGAAGCTGGGAGGACTGCTGTGCGCCAGGGGGAGGACAGGTGCATGGAACGGACTCTCCACAAGGCACTCACCAACATCCTGGGAGCTTACCACCATTCTCAGGAGACCAAGGCCCAGATACTGGCCAAGCTGCAGGAAACCCAGCGGCTGCAGGAGGGACAGTACCTTGGGATCAGGGAGGACCTGAGCGACATCCACACCACCCTGGTCACCTTTGCAGGGGTGTTGACAGACATGGCCATCACCACGAGGGAGGCAGTAGCACACCAATGGGCCCCTGAGACTAGCCACAAAGTTGAACAGCCTTCCACCTCCGCTGATGCTAGTGGAGAGGAGGCCCCGCCACAGGAACAACAAGTCACCAGTACCCCACCCCCTGCAGAAGGAGAACCACCCCGCAAACGGTCCCTGCGATCCAGGCAGAAGCCAGAAAACATTTCTAAGACCCCGCCAGGAAATAAGACTCTCCTGATTGTCACCCTTGTTTCCCACTCTGTCACCTTGTCCACCTTGAACTGACATTGCTCCCCTTCCTGTACCCCTTTAGACAATGCACCTGTGATACCAATAGACTGGACTCTATCCTGGACTTTCCTCCACCATCACCCAAATCCATTGCACATCCCCAATTACTTCTCAGCACTGAAATAAACACCCTTGGAAAACAAGTATGGAGTATGTCAAATGATTTAAGGATGTAGTTGTTTAACAAGCTGTAGACATTGCAAATAGACTGTACAGTGATGTATACATAGTTATGACCTGTAATGTGCTGCAGTAAATACATCAGGAGCCACAGGAGGGCAGAAATATCTACAAATAGACATTTTAAAGGGTACAATAGGTGGCCTTTGTAGTGGAACAGCACCCCGCCAGAGAAAATTCACTTCAACAAAACAGCAATGGAAGGTGAGGTTACAGTGTATTACCTGTGTGTCACTGGAAGTACTGTTGTATTATAGTTGTTCTGTTGTCCACATCCTCTTCCTCTGCCTCCTCCTCATCACTGTCCACAGGCTCCACCACTGCCACACGACCATCTCCAGCCTCATTCTCCTGCAGAAAAGGCACCTGGCGTCTCAAGGCTAGGTTGTGCAACATGCAACATGTAACAATGATTTGGCAGACCTTCTTGGGTGAGTATCACAGGGATCCACTAGTCAGATGGAGGCACCTGAACCTGGCCTTCAGGAGGCCAAAGGTGCACTTAATGACCCCCCTTGTTCACCCATGTGCCTCATTGTAACGTTCCTCTGCCCGTGTCCTGGCATTCCTCACTGGAGTCAGTAGCCATGAGAGGTTGGGATAACCAGAGTCACCTGCAAATATCGAGGGATACCTGTTACCCAGACAGTCACCCTTTGTGCCAACCCCACACCCATATACTAACATACACTGGGTGGGGAGCATGGGCTTACCTATTAGCCACACCTGATGCCTCTGGAGTTGAGCCATCACATATGGGATGCTGCTATTCCTCAGGATATGGGAATCATGCACAGAGCCAGGATACTTTGCATTCACATAGGAGATGTACTGGTCCGCCAGGCACACTATCTGTACATTCATAGAGTGAAAGCTCTTTCGATTTCTGTACACCTGTTAATTTCTCCGGGGTGGGGGGGCAAAGGCAATATGTGTACCATCAATAGCACCAATAATGTTGGGGATATGTCCCATTACATAGAAGTCAGCCTTCACTGTGGCCAAATCCTCCCCCTGGAGCAAACGATGTAGCTGCGCATGGGTTTCATCAGAGCACACAACATTCTGGTCAGCACGTTTGAGAACATAGGCTGTGACATCCCTGCTGTCATGGCCACTGTCGCTTGGAAGGAGCCACTTGCCAAGAAATGGAGCACTGAGAGGACTTACATAAGAGGGGGGATTTCCAGTGGGGTGACGGATAGCTGAGATCCGGTCTGGCTCCAATTGGGCACACAGCTCTTGGATTGTGGCCCTATCAAGTCTGTAGGTGAGGATAATATGCCTGTCCTCCATTGTTGCCAGGTTCACCAGGGGTCTGTACACGAGGGTATGTCTCCATCTCCTATTCATCTTCAGCGGCTGAACTCTAGGGTAAAAAACGGTGAGCAGCTGGTCATATTCAAACATATCCTGATTATAAAATGCCATGCATGTTGTGACAGAAACAGTATGTTAACGTGTAGTCCCCTAAATGTGTCTATGTCTGCTGTGACGAAGTTAGGTGCCATGGCCTGTTCCCCCCTGAAATGGCGGCCTCCTGACCTGTGTGGGGGACAAGTGGAAATTAGGTAATTCTGCTGACGTTGTGCGCCGTTGCGGGAGGCGGTCGAGGCCTGCCTTGCAACACCTCATTGGTTATCATTGGGCCCTATGGGTTCCAGTAGCCAATGGTGATTAACGCCGGCAGTGACGGTACGCACCGCCGTAGACGTGACCGCCATTTTCTATCTGTTCACTCACTTGCTACCTGACCTTCAACAGGAGGGGACATACACTGCAGTGCTGCTGTGACCTGTGCCTGGAAGCGACCATGGCTCGAGTGTCTGGGGAAAGGGCTCCTGCATTCACTTCGGAGGAGTTGGAGAGACTTGTGGATGGGGTCCTACCCCAGTACCGTTTAATGTATGGTCCTCCAGACCAACAGGTGAGTACACTGTGAGCACGATGCATGGGGCATGAATGCATGGAGTGCTCTGTGTGTAAGCCTTGTGTAAGGTGGGGGTGGCTGAGGGGTCCTGGGCAGAGTGCTACATGTATGGTGGTCAATGTCTGTGCGTAAGGAGATGGGAGGGATATGGTGGGCCATGAGTGCAACAGGCCGAACGGTATGGCTGATCCCATTTCCTATGTATCATTGTCTGCAGGTAAGCACCCATCAGAAAAAGGGTATTTGGCGTGCCATCGCCAAGGAGATGCGGACCCTGGGGGTCTTTGACAGGCTGAGCACCCACTGTCGCAAACGGTGGGAGGACCTGCACCACTGGGCAAGAAAAACCGCGGAGGCCCAGCTGGGGATGGCCTCCCAATGAGGAAGGGGTGCCCTTCGAACCCTGGACCCCCTGATGTTCTGAATCCTGGCGGTGGCCTATCCGGAGTTGGATGGGCGCTTGAAGGCATCACAGCAGCCACAAGGGGGTGAGTACAGTTTCAGATTCATAAAATTGCACGTGGTGAGGTGTTATCTGGGTGGGGGATGTGTGCCTGTGGGTGCCCCTAAGCCAGGACGAACATGGCAGGGTAGGTTCCATGTTGGGCAGGGTCTGATGCACTCCAGCCCCAAATATGCTAGTGGGCACCTACTACTTGGCAGGGTCCTGTGGGTTTCAGGTGTGCTCCTATTGGCGTTAGTCATTATGCTCCATGGCCTGGTGACTAGCATTGTAACTGGTAGTGCATGGCCTAGTGCACAGGGCTGTTCCCTGTGTGTTGCGTAAGCCAGCGGTAGTGTTGTTGCGGGCATTGACCCAGTGTATTCTCTGTCTCTCCCCCCCTTTTTGTTTTGTCACCCTGTCCTTCTGTGCATTAGCATCATCTGGCAGAGGATTAGAGGCACCTGTGACGGAAGGAGCTGCATCCCACATGGCCCATGAGGCTGAATCCACCGATGATGAGGGCACCAGTGGGACGGAGGGTGAGGGGAGCACCACGGCGGAGACTGGAGGGGACAGTTTGGACAGCGACACCTCCTCCGATGGAAGCTCACTGGTGGTAGCGGACACCTCTGTGGCCACCCCAACTACAGGTACAGCTGCCACCCCCGTACCAGCACTGCCCTCCCAGCAGCCCCTCAGTGTGTTTCCCGTGCCTGCTCACCCAGGAGGGTGGGCATCTCAGGCCCTGCCACAGTCAGCCCTGCTGCCCTCAGTGAGGAGTCTATTGACCTCCTGCGATCCATCTCTGTTGGGCAGTCAACCATTGTGAATGCCATCCAGGGGCTGGCAGGGCATTTGCAACAAACAAATGCATTCCTGGAGGGCATTCACTCTGGCGTGGCAGCCCAACAGAGATCATTTCAGGCTCTGGCCAACTCCCTGATAGCAGCCATTGTCCCTGTCTCTAGCCTTCCCCCTCCAACTTCCTCTACCCAGTCCCATTCCCCTCAACCGCAGCCTATCCCAAGCACACCATCAGACCAGCATGCACCCAAATCAACACACAGAAGTGGCTCAGGCAAACACCAGCACCACACTTCATCCCACAGGCACTTGCACAAGCACTATCCAGATGCAGAAACACCAACATCCACTGCCTCCACTGTGTCCCCCTCCTCCTTGTCATCCACCTCCCTCCCAGTAGCGTCTCCAGTCACACCTGCACACACTACATCCTCATCCACTACCTCATCACCATCACGCCTATCAGTACACGCCCCTCACTGGCAGTCACCACCCCCACATCCATGCACACATCCCCTATGTCCTCTCCCACTGTGTCCCCTCCTCCCACAGTACACAAATGCAAACACTCAGACACCCAACAGCCATCCACCTCACAACAGCATCCAGCCCATGCACCTGCACCCAAACACAGCAAACAGACACCTCCTACCACCACTCCCTAACCCTCCACTCCCAAACCTTCACTCTCTTCCAGCCCCAATGTCCCTAAAAAGCTTTTCCTCTCCACCCTTGACCTACTCCCTGCCCCCCTGTCCTTCACTCCGAGCCGGGGTGGTCAGGACCCAGGCTAGCACCTCAGCCACCTTGTCCGTGGCCACTGTTGCTTCTGCAGCCACTCCAGTTGTGAGAGGCTCCAGGCAGACACCTGTCCAGACAGCCAGTGTGCCTTTACCAGCTGCCACAGACAAAAAGGGAGCACCATCTAGCAAAGCCAAAAACGGAGCACCAGCTGTCAAAGGCAAAGAGGCACTACCAGCTGGGAAAAGCAAGGAGGCACCACCAGCTGGCAAAAGCAAGGAGGCACCACCAGCTGGCAAAGGCAAGGAGGAACCACCAGCTGGCAAAGGCAAGGTGGCACCACCTGCTGCCAAAAGCAAGGAAGCAGCACCAGCTGGTAAAGGCAAGAAGAGGCCACCAGCTGCCAAGGGAAAGTAAGGGACCACCAGCTGCCAAGGGCAATGAGAAAGTCACAGATGCCGCAGGCAGGATAGATATGGAGCCTGGTGCTGGAGCAGCATCTGAGCAAACAACACCAGCCATGGCACTTCAGCCGTCTGAGGCTGCAGGGGGTGGGCTGGAGCCTCCCCTCACCACCAGCAGCACTGCCGTCAGCACCAACACCAGCACCACTGCCAGCAGCAGCAGCCCCAGTGGGCAGCCGTCTGAGGCTGCAGGGGAAGGGCTGGAGCCTCCCCCCACCATTGCCAGCACCGCCGCCTGCACTGCCGCAGCACCACCACCTGCACAGCTGCCAGCACCGCCACCAGCACCCATGCCAGCAGGATCAGCCCCAGTGGGAAGCCATCTGAGGCTGCAGGGGAAGGGCTGGAGCCTCCCCCTACCACTGTCAGCACCGCCACCTGCACCGCCACCAGCACTGCTACCTGCACCGCCACCAGCACCGCCACCTGCACCACCACCAGCACCACTGCCAGCAGCAGCAGCCCCAGTGGGCAGCCATCCGAGGCTGCAGGGGAAGGACTGGAGCCTCCCCCACCACTGGCAGCACCGCCGCCAGCACCGCCACTGCCACCACTGAGCCGCCGTCACCGCCGGTGGGGCAGTGTATAGTCGTGCCTCCATGGGCTGTAGTGCATCCAGACCCCTGCAAAAACTGTAGGTGTGAAACCCAGGTGAGAGACTGTGACCTTGCACTCCCCATGCGCTGCATCACAGGGCATAAAGCCCCCACCAGAACCACTGGAAGAAGGCATCCACTCACCCCCTCCTTGCCAGGATGAAGCACACTGGGCACAAGGCTCCCTCCAGAACCAGTAGAAGAAGGCATCAACTCACCCCCTCCTTGCCAGGATGAAGCACACCGGGCACAAGGCCCCCTCCAGAACCAGTGGAAGAAGGCATCCACTCAACCCCTCCTTGTCAGGATGAAGCACACTGGGCACAAGGCCCCCTCCAGAACCAGTGGAAGAAGGCATCCTCTCACCCCATCCTTGCCAGGATGAAGCACACTGGGCACAAGGCCCCCTCCAGAACCAGTGGAAGAAGGCAACCTCTCACCCCCTCCTTGCCAGGATGAAGCAGACTGGGCACAAGGCCCCCTCCAGAACCAGTGGAAAAGGCATCCACTTGAGGGACTGTGGCTCTGCACTCCCCAGGACCAAGCAGTGGGCAGACCTCCCACTAGAGAGACTGTGGCTTTGCACTCCCCAGGACCAAGCAGTGGGCAAACCACCCACTAGAGAAACTGTGGCCTTGCACTCCCCAGGCCCAAAGCAGTGGGCAGACCACCCACTAGAGAGACTGTGGATTTGCACTCCCTTGCACTCCCCAGGACCAAGCAGTGGGCAGACTACCCACTAGAGAGAATGTGGCTTTGCAGTCCCTAGGACCAAACTGTAGGCACACCACCCACTAGAGAGACTGTGGCCTTGCACTCCCCAGGACCATGCAGTGGGAAAACCACCCACTAGAGGGACTGTGGCCTTGCACTCTGCAGGACCAAACAGTGGGCAGACCACCCACTAGAGAGACTGTGGCTTTGCACTCCCCAGGACAAAGCAGTGAGCAGACCACCCACTAGAGAGACTGGCTTTGCACTCCCCAGGACCAGGCAGTGGGCAGACCACCCACTTGAGAGACTGTGGCTTTGCACTCCCCAGGACCAGGCAGTGGGCAGAACACCCACTAGAGAGACTGGGGCCTTGCACTCCCCAGGACCAAGCAGTGGGCAAACCACCCACTTGAGAGACTGTGGCTTTGCGCTCTCAAGGACAGAGTGATGGGCATGTGGCCCCCTTCAGGAGCAGTGGCGTTGTACCATCTTCTGCCTGAGGTGCTCCCCCTTCCTCTACCCTTCCCACTGAGATGCCCGTGTATTTTCAACCTGATGCCCCAGCAGTGTTCTCTCTGTATTGAGGCAGGAGTCAAGTGGGGCCTTGGCCTATGTGATATAGCCCTGTGGCCCACGAACATTATGGACTGGGCAGTGTCCCTCTATTTGTATGTATTGTAGGTACTGTTTGGTGCTTTGAGGACGTATTTCTAGAACTTTATATTATTACACTGACTTTACTCACTTCCTTTTGTCCTTGCGATATTCCTTAGGAGTACAGGGTGGATATGTAATGTTGTTGCAGCTGTTTGTGTGTATGGTGTTGGGGTGGGTGCGGGGGTGTTGCGTGTTGCGTGTAAGTGTCACTCTCTTTTTCCTCCCCCCCTCCCTTGTGTGCTTGGTGCGGTACTCACCCTGGTCATCTTCACGGCCGTTGGTATTCCTGGTGTAGGAGGAGGTACATCAGCATGGGTAACAACTGTGGTTTGGGCTCCACGGCGTTGTGGTTCTTCCTTGAGTGTTCAGAGGTGAGTCATTTCCCTTCTGTGTTCTGTTTCCACTGTGCTTTTGATAGCGTTGGTACCGCCCCGGAAAAGCTGGTGGATTAGCTTGTTGTCATTGGGTTGGTGGTACATTGTCTTCCACCAGGCTGTTGGCGGTTACCACTTCGATGCTTGTTGCTACCGCTGTGGCGGTCGGTGTGTTAAAGTGGCTGTCTGTGTCGGCGGTTTCCACCGTGGTCATAATTCAATTTTTGTTACCACCAGCCTGTTGGCGGTATTACCTCCGCTTTCTCACCGACCGCCAGGTTTGTAATGAGGGCCTATGTGTTGCATCTGTATGGTTAGACGCACAGCCCCCCTCATGTCAGGAGTGGCTGGGACGACTTTAATCTATTTATCATTTGGAGACTGCACTGTATCAACGCAAGGGGAGGAAGGCTAGACGTAAGGGGCAGATAATATAGGGGCTTTTTGGGGAGTCGGTCAGGACTAGGTAGTGGTTCAGGGAAAGGAAAAAAAGGCACAAAGCACTTTAATCGAAATGTATTTTATTATTGATTCTTGATCTCTCCTCTCCCCATTGTTTGTAATGAATTGTCTTTTTTTCTGCATAAACAAAAGAATTCAAATCATCTTTCTAATAGCGTCTGTTACCTATAACCATACATTCCAGCCCACAAAACAGGTAATGCCCAAAGTGACTAACACACTCATCCTGCATAACATGAGTGAAATATTCCAACTACAATACAATAACTAAAAAAGGTGCTACACAAGACACTTGGGGCCTGATTATGACATTGGCAGTCTGTGGACCACCATGATGGCCGCATCCGCCTTGGTGGTTCGACTCCCAGATTACGAGCAATGCTTTCGAACTTGCACAAGACCAATGGCACCTCCAGCATCTGAACTGCTGTGGCTGTGGCAATGGAGACCCCAGTAGTCAATGTTGACAGTGCCAGCAGTGGCTCCACAGTGGTTATTATGACCTGTCCAATCACCAAACCTTTCACCCTGTGACCCGCCAATGAACAAGTCGGTGGACAGACAGGTAAAGGAGCCCAATATAGAGCCCCAGGGAGAATGAGCCCATGTAGTGTGAGGTGTTGCCATGTGAGGCCACCATATGCCTGTGACATCTGTGAGCGTAATGTGTGCCATGCACGATATGTTGCATGTGAACAGTGTACCTGATGTGCTAGCAGCAGGGTTCTATGGCCTGCATTAGCTGCAGCTTCACTCCCATAGTTGAGGCATGCTGCTGCCTGGCCTGCACAGAGATGAGAGATCTGTAGGGGAAGCATTGGTACACACAATATGGCTGCCATGTAGCTAATCTGAAACGTATAGGCCTCTCTTTTTGTTTATGATCGCAGGTGTGTGAGCCTCCAATGAGAGTGTGAGTAATGTATTCAAATCATGTTTGTTTCACTTGATTTGCAAACACTGAGGCAGGTGCGTAGCCGAAATACACTTGTTTGTTTGATTCAATAAAACCCAATGAACTGTAGACCGCTAGAGTGCCTGTTTCTTCAAAGGTACAAATACTTACGTGAAACCACCTCACAAACCAAGGGGAGGCACCCATCTGAGAGTGCCAGTGGTGCAGCAGTGAAGCGGAGTGCCAAAGGTTACAGGGACTTTATAGTGAGGAAATAGAATTTTAAAAAACTTATAGTTTCACTTACAAAAACAAAGGTTAAAGGGATGTTCAGTTAAGCTTATATTTCACATGTACAAAACCGTAGAAAGTCAGCAATATAGTTTCCTGAGCTAACTATAACTTGCACCCCTGTAATGCACTGCTTATGACCTCTTGTATTATATCACTCATGACATGGTCAGTGACATCACTGATGACACCTCAAATTAAATCACTGATAACATCTCAAATGTCATCAACCACAGAACCAGTCGCACACCCACTCCTACCCCATACAACCTCTTGTTCATCCACACACACAACTACTCACATACTCATTCACTGACCCATAAAACTACTGACACACACCTACTTACTCTCAGGCCCACTGACAACTACTTAATCATATCTATATATATATATATATAAAAACATGAAGGAAAGACGGTCACTCAGTATGAAGCAGTGTCAAACTGTTTATTCCAAATCCCTTTGACTCCCCTTTGGAGGCCAAATTGCATCAAGTGGATTTGCAATAAACCGTTTGACACTGCTTTACCCGGAAGGAACATCTTTCCTTTAAGTTACCTTGGAATTTTGAAATTCATAATATTGGGAGCTACTACAAGCGATGGCACTACACCACTGAGGTCAAGTATTGGAAGCAGCATAAATTTATATATATGACGGTGCAAACAGTATGAAAAACATTTGCCTACAAAGATAATTTGTGAGGTTTCATGAAAGAAACTGCATGCGTTCAGGCTGTAACATAAAGCCTTGGCACCTTGATATATCTCCATAAAAAAATAGTTGTCCAGATATTTTCATTTTTAATTTGTGTTTTTGTGTCATTAGAGAAGTAACTTGGGTAAACATTGTAATCCTGGCCGATGTTTTCTGGACGACATTTTTAAAAATGTTGGATGTGATGCAGTGATGATGTAATATTTCAGGAACCATGTGACCCAAATACTTCACTTTGGTGTCAAAACATGGATTTTGGGGGTCAAGTAGCCCTACAGAGACAGAAAATAACTCCTTTAGAGCAATCCTTTCAACATTTTCCAAAATGGCAGCTCTATAATGATGTGTTTTAGCCATCATATTGGTCATTAATTTTAATATTGATTTTATTTCAAGTTTTCCACTGATTCAAAGTCATAAACATGGGTAAAGCAAGTGGTAGCAGAAGATCTTTACCTCCTAACAGAGTGTTGCTAACTAGAACATCTGAGGACTCCTTCAACAAAGAGAAATATGTCATATGCCAAACTAATTTGAAAGAAAAGCTAACCTCAACTGCCACTGGACAGAAGAGAGTTTGAGATGTTCCAGAAATACGGCAAGGCGAAGTTCACAAAAGATTGAAACTGATGGGTGAAGAGGATCAAATATTTTATCATTGTAACAACAAATGTTACACGTCATATACAATGGAAAAAGCCTGGAAAAAAACTAGCCAAAAAATTGCAGCAACCAGTGAGTCACTACAAGAATCAATATCTTCTGAGAAAGTAATGACAACCAAACCCAGTACCCATCCACGTAGAAGATCGATGGCGACCCCTTTCTCACCACCACCAACTGATCAGAAAGCACAGGATCTTCAATGTGTTATCTGTGGTTTAGCCAGAAGAAGGGCCAAAGGAATTGATGAAAGAACAAAGTACAGAGCATTTGAGCCTCAAAAGGCAAACATGTTTTTATCTACAGCTAGTTTGTTCTAAGATGCAGCTTTCAGCTGAGTAGCTGATCCAGACAGAGAGGTGAATGTATTTGCAGCAAACTTGTATGCCCAGCTGAACTGCATGCATACCCACATTCAAAAATATGAATGTACAATGAGCTCCCAGCAGCAACGTAACCGCCAGCCTTCAGTTAAGTTTGCATTCTTTGAAAAAGCAAATGAAGTTCTAAGCCACCCTTGAGCACTGGCTACAGGTTTTCACTCAGTCAGATCAGAGAAATATTGGTCAACATTGATGAAACTGTATTGATCCACAATAATGAAATTAAGAGGTTTCTGGTGAGAATGTACAATGACAGCATTTATTTATCAGTTTAACAAAACGAATGACCCACTTATGGTGGTCTCAGCTGATATGACTTCTGAAGTTCTTGCTGCCAAAAAAAGATCATAGGATGCAATGAAATCAGCTGGGACTATTTTAAGAACTATTCTGAAAAATGTAGATTTTTGACATAAGGACAAATTGTGTGATGCCCCAGAGCTCCGCAAATCGTGGGAGTCATCAAGAATGGCTGATGTTGTCTTAATTTTTTTTACATCTGTGGGAAAAGTGGACTGATTTCAGAACCCCCTAACTTTTTCCCCCATTTTTCACTTATGATGGTGTTTTCCTGACTCTGATGGTGCCCTGGGCACTGCTAGACAGTCCCAGGGATTGTGCTCTGATTAAAATGATTATGCATATTGGGCTAAATATAATTGGCTGTGTCAACCTCCCTATAAGTCCCTAGTACATGGTAGGGCATGCAGGTTTAGGGGCCCCAGCATAGGCAGTAAACCCATTGGTGCACTGTTGTGGTGCCCAGTGTCATTTTAAAGGAAGTAAAAGTACTTCCAAAATCCTAAGCTACTACATTTTTACATATACGTCACCCATGAGGTATTGCCTAATTGTCCCCAGGGTTGGGTGCAGTGTAACTTTAAGCAGGGACTTTATAAAAGATGCTTTATATGGCAGGATCGAACAACTCTACCTAATTTGTCAACATCCTCAGGGGCATTGTTTTAATAATATGCATGTAGCACCACTGGGTTGCTTGTAACATCACTGTACTGTCTGCATTTCTGGATAGATGGTACCAATGCTTGTTGCACTATATAGTTGTTTTCACCAATGCTTGTTGAACACATGACTGTGTCAAGTCCTGTGCTTCCAAATGTGTCAGGTTCACTTATTTATTGGTTGCCAGGCAACCACCACGCCCCCAAGGTCTCCAGGGAGCAGCTGCCCATGTTTTCAAAAAGCATGAATCATGCTGGCTATAAGTAATCTTGCTGTGCCCATGCCTCTGCTTGCCTTTCTTGCTGTCTGGCAAGGAAAGCCCTCTGCACTCTGGAATTCCCTCCAGGCCCTATCCGCTGCCCTCTTGACTCGGCAGACAGCAAAGAGCCTCAGCAGAGATCTTCTGGAAAGAACACACTTTTGTCAGCTAAGTAGAGCATGCTGTCTAGAATCTGTTTGTGTTAAATTTTATTATGGTCGCTTTGGTTTTTGGTGAAAGCTGAAAACTGAGACTGGTTGCAGTCTAGCCTTCTTGAGACTTTGAAAGGTCTCTTCTAAGGACACAGATATGATTTATGAGTGGGGGCCTTGATGAGTGTTGAATCACCGATTTAGTGCAGGGGCCTTGACAACTTTCATTTTGTAACTGAGAACTGTGACAGAACTTCACTATCCTCCACTTGTATATTTTTTGTACTAATAGTGATTATGTAATTCAGCGCTAGGATTACTTTCTGTGTGAGTTTACTTGCTTCTCGTATCACAATTCATGTTATGTTAATTGTGATTATTCAATTCAGTGTTAGGAGTACTCTATATGTGGATTTTCTTGCTTTTGGTATTGCAACTCATTTTATGTTGCAGTCCTACCATAGAAAACCCAATGTGAAAGTGCAGATCCATGAAAGAGACTTGCAGAACTTCCTAATTTGTTTAGAGACATTCAGATTTCATCACCTTTTGTATATATTAATCCGTGAGAAGAGACAGAGGGCCAAGTTGCTCATATTACCTGGTGAATATGCTGTGTTAAGCAAATTAGTCAAAATAAATGAGATCACTGCATGCATTTTTGAATGCTTTTTAATGAGACGAGTGGATGCTTTATTGAATGTTGTGAAACAGTCTCTTAATAACACATAGCTTCACCAATATGGTAATTCATCACAGAAAGGCAACTTCACGGGGCTCCACTGATAATCCTCCATAACTCAATGAACTACACCCGGCTGGACTTGGTGAAAATGAGTGCTGTGTTTCTTTCTCTCTTTTTCCACTTCCCCTTTCCTTTTGAGACCCCTGCCGAGGCGGCGCCACAACATAATAAGCCCTGGTGAGTGTAAAATAGCTACATTCGTTTTTCTCTATTGTAGTGAATGGGCTCCATAGGCTAACATGGAGATACTTTGTTTTAAAATGATAAAGTCTCATTCTCCATAGAACAGAGCTAAATATGACATGTTTATTGTCAAATTAAAAGTTATAAAAAATCCAACAACTTGCCCCTGTTGAATTTAATATAATTTGTACCTAGAAAATGTTTTAGAACTCTTACTAAATGATACCAGTTTCAGCTCTGCCGTGCCCTTCTCTGATTGGTCACTCTCTGGCAGCCTGAGCCAGGCTGCCCTGATGAGGTGTGAAGTGGCCTGGGCTGACACAAAGGAAGCATCTGGTGGGAGGAGATCTGCCTCAGCAGATGGTAGATTTGGATGGTGGGAGAGCAGCCAAAGTGGACTTCTAAAGAGGGAAGGACATTTGGGACAGCATCTGTACCTCTCCCAATTCCTGCAAACCCAGACAGCCAGGTGCCCCCTGATTAGATTAAGGAAGGAGTGTGTTAAGGGAAACTTAGCTACGACAATGGATAGGCTCAGCCAGACCTAACCCATGAGATAGAATTTATGCCATCTTAGATTTTGGGGGAATGATGCTCCCTGGGATTGCTTTTTCCCACACTTTTCAGGAAGTGGTCACTCAAGAGTGTGGTAGTCTGCATGTAATTGGACAGAGCCCCCCAACGCTTTACACACCAGGAGCCAGGATAAAATTGGCTGAGCTGCACCCCTCCTTAGATCCCTACAGGAACATGACAAGAAGAAGAAGAACTGCCCTGCTGGACCCCTGGCCTGTACCTGAAGACTGCACTCAGAAAGACTGCACCAGCTGCACAGTTGGGCTTCACTACTAAAAGAACTGTGAAAGTCTTCTACTGCTTCAAGAAGGGACTCCCTCTTTGCTACAGGTAGAAAATATCTGATCAGAGTCCCCTGCTTCAAGCCCTGATGAAACTGACCCGCTGACCAGTGATCAGTGGTTATTTTTGGATTTGCATTCTGGGAGTTGGAGTCCTAACCTTCAAGGAGCAACTCGGAGCTTCTGTAACCTTGGGGTGAATTGTGGACTCCTAAATTACATTCAAAGAACTTCTGGAAGAAGATCCATAAGTTTGGAGAAGTTTGGAGCAACTTTGGGAAAAGGTTCCATAAGTGGACACCATAAGTCAAGCCGGCTTACGTCGACCGTGACGCAGCCTGACTTGCAAGTTCATCCTGCTGAAGAACTCCGGAGCCCCAGACTTTCCGGATTTAATTGGGGGCTTGTGGAAAGGCAATCCAATGACGTTGACTCAAAATCGGCTTGCTGTGGAGGGTCATCCAACGTTGGAGAGAAAAAGCTCCAAAAGAGTTTCTAAATCCGGACATAAAAAGTTGATTGAGACTTCCCACGCAGCGTCTCGGAAGACGGCTCCAGGGAGGTTGACTTCAATTTCAAGTTCGTCCCGACAAAGTTTTCTGCCATAAATCATCTGAGTCTGAACGTAGAATCCTTGACCGCAGTATCTTACGACACATATCTGAAGAGGGCTCAAGGGAGGTCAGTTTCGACGTGTGAAAGAAAATCTTCAAGAAAAAGACTAAGGGCCGCATTATGAGTTTGGCAGTCTTTTGGCAAGAAACCGGGGTGGCAGCTGGCAAAATACCGCCTTGTTGGCGGCACTCTGACTGCTTTATTGACCGTCACACTGTGAAGTCTGACAAAAAGCAGTCAAATTCCTGAAACTGCCAGGACAGTGGAGGACGAAAAAGAGGCAGTCCCACCACCAGCACCGCCAGTCTGACAAAAATCCTCCCATCATATTACGATCCACAAATCATGACAGCAGTTCTTCCATGGAGGAAAACCATTGACAGTGCCAACAGCAGCAGTCTCAACTCACTTCTTTCAGAACACCACACCACATTGGATAGTTTGAATACCCCACACCTGATACACATCCACACACCCAACTCACCTACTCACTGCACTATATAACACACCCCTTCACAACCCACAATCCTTTGCAGTCAAAACACCACACCCAGCCACAGACAATGAACATCCCAGAGAGTTTAAATGCGCAAGAATAGGCACCCATTTACACTTCACTGTGCACACATCACAAACCTGCACAAAATACAAAACACACATATTAGTACCACACACAATCCACAACACCTGTCACCCACTCGTATCACAGCACCTACACCTCACCACTTACCTAACTCTGTACCCTTTCACTTTCAACACAACCACACCATCTTCCCAACCACTACCATGTCCCCACAAAAACACCTGTGTATCACTGATAAGGAGTTGAAGGTAATGGTGGATGAAATTGTCAGGGTAGAGCCACACCTGTTCGGAGCACATGTCGAACAAACATCTATTGCCAGGAAAATGGAGTTGTAGCAAAGGATAGTCAAGAGGGTCAATTCTGTAGGCAGTTATCCATGTACGAGGAAGGACATCAGAAAGAGGTGGAATGACCTTAGGGGTTAGGTCCGTTCCATGGCATCCAGGCACCAGCTCGCTGTAATGAAGACTGGCAGTGGGACCCCACCTCCTCCTCCTTCTGTCACATCTGAGGTTGAGAAGGTCTTGGACATTCTGCATTCTGAGGGCCTGACAGGAATACCCAGAGGAGTGGAGTCTGGTAAGTACCAACAGCATTCATGTCACACAATTGTCTTGTCCTGCATGCTCCCTCACCACCTATACCCACGCCAAATTACATTCATCCCACGGACCACACCTCTCTCCTGATTACCTAATACCCCTCCCTGGCATGCCGCTTGTCCACTAAACACATCTAGCCCCACATCCCTTGGAAATGGCATTTGAAGCACTGGTTAATCATAGCACTAAAACTCCCAGAATGCTAAATCCCAACATAGTCAACACCAGTACACTGCATCCAATATTACTTGCCATGCCTGTCAAAGCAAAATCCGATCTAACCCATCTTGATTGTAGTAGTGTGGAACAGTACATGGTAATGACAGCAATGCAATGGCTTACTCACGCTATATAATGGCCACAGATCAAAGATCCCAAGCTAGAAACATACTAACCTGGTTTGGAAAGTCAGATGGCTGACTGAATGCACATGCAGTACATCTAGATACAGGTCAATGTCAATTGTAAACTCATACTGTGTTCCAACAAGACACAAATGTGCATTCAACAGCTCTTATTTGTGCCAGCTATCATGCTAGACTGTTCCCTAGGTAAGAGAGGTGAACAGCCATGTCAATTATCTGATGATATCAGATGCCATCAGCTGTACAATCACTACCAACATGGTCTACCAACATATAACATGGTGTACAGAATTGAAAGTACAGAGTTTCTTGTTGTATTCAAGTTACATAGTGCATCAGCTGTCAATGTCATTGCTGGGGATCATGTCAAGGCACTGTCAGCATCTCACACAACTGCTACAATACCCCCATTGTAACCTGAACTGTGTGTCCCACTCCCTTCACAGGTAACCTTCCCATTGTCATCATGGAGAGAATACCAGAGACTGCCGCTACCCCTCTGGATGAAGGCCCAAGTGATGACAACACCCCTGGATGTCTGGACACTGATGAAGAATTTCTGGGACACCTGGTCAGTCAGCAACTGTCAGCCTCACCGCTGTCCACATGGACCTGCCACCATTGAGAGTGGGTACAGGCATGTGAGGGTAGGGTGTGTAGGGGGGATGCTATGGGCCAGAGGATAGGGTCTCAAATGAATACTACTGACCAAGATACCATCTCCCAAGTCTTGGGAGCCTACTAAAGTTCACAAGGCATGATGGGCCAAGTTATCACCATGCTGGGGGAAGTCCAAAAGCTGCAGAGGGACAACCACCAGGACGTTATGCAGCAGTGACAGGCACAAAATGCCCACTTGGCTTCCATTGCATGAGTGCTGAGAGACTTGAATACCAGACTGAGTAGTACTTGTATCCAACATCTGGCCCCTTCTACTAGCAATGATACATCAGTAACTTATATATCTGTGGCTGCTAGTGGAATGGAGGCCCTGCCAGGGGAAAGACATGCCTCAGACCTCTGTATCTGAAGAACCTGCCCCGCAAACATGGACGTCTACTCATACATCCAACAGAAGCAGATGCCAAGACCAAACCCACTGCCAGGAAGTAAACCTCTCCTGAACTGTTCCTATTGTGTGCCACAGATACATGTTGACTGTTCTGTAACCAATTTCCATTTTCCTATGGTGCAAGGACACTGGACCTGTGTTCCCAAATGGCGTAGCAGCTACCCTGATGATGTTATGCTCCATGACTAAACCTATTGCCATTTTTTTTGTGTGCATTTCATGTTCATAGTCACATATGTTTTTTATTTCTCCACAATAAATCACACTTAAACACAGGTCCTGTGTATGTCTCATTTATCAACCATGTACAATAGTTATGCATGCCAACTCTAATCTGATCATGTCCCTCTGTATTGTACACCCATTGTTCTGGACCCCAACTTTCACTTACATTGACCACATACCTGTAAGCTTCTCACTCACCTATGTCAGTCCACAGTGAAATGCATATTGGCCTGCAAAGTAGGAACACACTGACAGCTAGATTCAAGGTAGGATACATAAAACCATTACCATTGTGCAGTGAGAGGCTATGGTCCCACATTTACACCTGAGACAGACACATATTCAGACATAAATGACAGTATTAGACAACCTCATGTACCCTACAGGTGACCTTGATGGGAAAACACTTTTCCACCCCAGTATCCTGACAGTCTAACAATGTCAGTCACACTCCACATAATCAAGACTCCTAGTACCTGGTATCAGCCATGTCCGCTTCTCATGTCTGTCTGCAATTCCCATCTGCTTCTGACACTGTCTATCATTTGCCAAGGTTGATCAGCCAAACAGGATCTAGGGAAATCTGTGTTTGTAAGAGAAGAGGGATGGGACATAGCCATACACACTCCTCAGTTCATAGAAGTCATGTCCAGAAGTATAACTTTGCAGCTGCTATAACAATACATGCTTATGAAGACCACTCTGTTCTGTACATAATACAATTTACAGTTTGCAAGCACAACTCACACATAGGCATTAGAGCTATCTACAACCCCACAGATGGTGCAGTGAAGGATGTGACATGCTACCCATCTACTTCAGGTTGAAAATTTTAACCACAACATTACGTCTACATCACATACCTTTCAGTCAGTTGAAGTACTGATTGATAAGATCTGCCCCTATAGTCTCCTGCTTCATCTTCCTCTGGCTCTTCATCACTTGGGAAATCGGCATCACCACCGACGGGTACTGCTGCCTGTTAGACCTGGCATCCTTGGGGTGGTCTCCCCTGTCTTATTTGCTTCTGCTCCCATGTTTTAACTGCGTGCTAGACTCTGTTTTTGCTGTTTTTGGTACTCTGGGCACTTTACCACTGCTGACCAATGCTAAAGTGCAAGTGCTCCCTGTGTACAATGTATGTATAATTGCCTTTTCAATGATTGCCACATGTGATTTACTGGTAAGTCCCTAGTAAAGTGCACTAGAGGTGCCCAGGGCCTGTAAATCAAATGCTACTAGTGGGCCTGCAGCACTAGTTGTGCCACCCACGTGAGTAGCCCTGTAAACATAGCTCAGACCTGCCTTTGCAGTGTCTGTGTGTGCAGTTTTAAACTGACAATTCGACCTAGCAAGTGTACCCACCTGCCAGGCCCCAACCTTCCCTTTTTATACATGTAAAGCACCCCTATGGTAGGCCCTAGCTAGCCCCATGGGCAGGGTGCAGTGTATGTTAAAGGTGGGACATGTGCTGATGTGTTTTACATGTCCTAACAGTGAAGTACTGCCATATTTGTTTTTCACTGTTGCAAGGCCTATCTCTCTCATAGGATAACATGAGGGCTGCCCTTAACTAACTTTTAAGTGCAGTTTCCCTTTGGGAGCAGATAATAATTGGAGTGTGGGGGTCCCTGAACTCATAATTTAAAAATACATCTTTTGGTAAAGTTATTTTTTCAATTGTCAGTTTGAAAATGCTACTTTTAGAAAGTGGGTAGTTTCTTGCTTAAACCATTCTGTAACTCTGCCTGCTTGTGTATTCCCTGTCTGGGTCAGACTGACAGTTGGGCTGTTTGTGTATCCCCTTTAGATAGTAACACAAAAGGAGCTGGGGTTTAGCCTGCATATCCTGATGGGCCATCTGAGCTGAGTGGAGGGAAGAGTGGTCACTTACACCTGAATGGGTGGTGCCTACCTTCACACAATTCAGTCTTTTTTGAACAACAGAGACATTTCTTTGAAGTTTGCCTACTTCAAAGGCAGAAAGGAGTATAAGTAGCGGGCCCAAACCCCCAGATTTGTAGATTATTTCTGGAATCAAGGAGAACCTCTGCAAAGGAGAAGAGCTGAAGAGCTGGAGGAGGAGTACTGCCCCTTTGCATGTGACTGTGCTTTACTAGGTTGGCCTGCAGCTGTTGCTTCTGCCTGAAAGAAGACAAAGATTGGACTTTGTGGTATATTCCTGCGTATGAAAAATCCCCAAGGACTTGGATTGAGCTTGCCTCCTGTTTTGAAGTCTCAGGGCCAACAAAGACTTTCTCTGTCAGCACCTGGACTCTCTGCTGAGACACCAGCCGTGCCAAGTGCTGCCCCATCCAGTCCCTGGGCCCTTGAGAGGTGAAGTTGGCAGAACAAGGACTGGGATCCACGCACAGAACACGATGCGTAGAAAATTTGAAAAAACACAACGCCTGCAGCGCCACTGAAAAAGGATGCGCCACCTGCTTCACAGCTGCAATTGACATGCCACCTGCATTGTGGCTGGGAGATCAATGCATCACGGCTGTAGAAATGACGCAACACCTACTTGTGGCTGTTGAGAATGACACAAACCCCATACAGTGTGGTTTTCCTACACCGTGCCACCGGATTTCTCACGCATCATCGTAGGGTGCCAACAATCAATGCAAGCCTGCATGGATTTGAGGAGCCTGAAACAATGGAGGGCTTCACTTGCGAGCAAGGAATCGATGCATCGCTGACTTTTCCAAATACACAATCGCCCATGCAGCTTTATTTTTGATGCAAACCACGCATTTCTCATGCATCATTGCAGGGCCCCAACAATCAACGCAGCCTTCGTGGATTTGAGGTGCCCGTCTAGAACTCAACGTATCGCTATCCTGCAGGGGAAAAAAACAACGCATCGCTGACCCAAACCGAGGAAGAAACAATGCACGGCCTCACTTGTGAGTAAGGAATCAATGCATTGCTGACTTTTCCAATGCACAATTGCTTGTGCAGCTTTATTTTTGATGCAAACCAGGTACTTTGTGTAAAATCAACATTTATATTTTTTTCTATAGAGTAAGACTCTTATTCTTTTGAAAATTCATACCCTGACTTCTGTATGTTGGATTTTCGTCATTTTGGGCTTGTTTGATTTAAATAAATATTGCCTACTTTTTCTAAACTGGTGTGGTGTCCATTTTGTAGTGTTTTCACTCGAATACTGTGTGTGTTGGTACTAATACTTTACACATTACCTTTGAGATAATCCTGTCTGCTTGTGCCATACTACCAAGGGGGTAAGCAGAGGTTGCCTTAGGAGTGTAACTCCCTTACCTTGACTAGACTGAGGGTCCCTGCTTGGACGGAGTGCAAACTGACTGCCGACCTGAGACCCCATTTCTAACACTGGCTTCCACTCGTCTGGTATAAATGGTATGTGTTGTCTCAGGGCAAGATTGTGGAAGATGCAGCAGGCAACTATTATTTGACATACCTTGTTGGTGAGTAGAGGACGGAGTGCAAACTGACTGCCGACCTGAGACCCCATTTCTAACACTGGCTTCCTCTCGTCTGGTATAAATGGTATGTGTTGTCTCAGGGCAAGATTGTGGAAGATGCAGCAGGCAACTATTATTTGACATACCTTGTTGGTGAGTAGAGGAAGGCTCCTCCTGATCTGTCCAAGCACCTAAAGCTTGCCTTCAGGACCATAAAAGTCTGCTCAACATCACACCTTGTCCTCCCATGGGCCTCATTGTGGCGGACTTCCCTTGGCATGGTTTGGTACCTCACTGGTTTCAACAGCCAAGGACGGTTTGGATAGCCAGAGTCATCTGTCAACAAATTGGTAGAACAATACACACATATGTGTGGGACATGCAACATTGTGATGGCAGGAGACATACATTGCAAACACACATTTCAGTTACAACTTATCAACCAGCCAGGCCCTCTCTGTGTGGAGTCGTGTCATCAGCAGCGGGACATTGCTGATCCTCATGATGAAAGAATCATGGACTGATCCAGGATACTTCGCACTGACTTGTGAATTGTACTGGTCCGCCAGACACACCACCTCAACGTTGATTGAGTAGTAGTTTGTGGAATGTGTCCCATAGCATAAAATCCTGCCTTCAGATATTCTAAATCTGCACGTTGGTGAAACCTGATGTAACTGTCCAGGTGTTTCAACAATGCACATAGTACATCCCCCAAAACCAGACTGAACATGGGCTGAGACATTCCTGCAGTTAGGGCCACTGTATTCTGAAAGGACGCAGTAGCAAGGACGTGTAGGACTGATGAGACTTGAACAATGAGAGGTGTGCTATAAGGATTGCGAATGGCAGGCATCAGATCTGGCTTTAATTGATCACAAAGATCCATGATAGTATGACGTCAGCCGATAGGTCTGGGTAGAATGTCTCTCCTCCATGTTGTGCCGGTCTACTAAAGGACGGTACACTGGTGGTTGTCACCCTCTCCTCATGGCAGGAAAACTATGTGAAGAAATTTCAAAATGGTATGTGACATACGGCATGCAAACATCTTAACAAGTGTGATACACAACTAACACAGATCTGCTGTCGAATTCGGTTACAAACTCAGATATCTACATTACAGCACATAGGTATAAACCCAATGACACCCTCCTTGGGGCACATTCCCCCACTAACTATTGAACTACACATACAGATTAATCAGTTACTCTACGTGGTTGTCACTACAACCAATTTGACATGCCTTACACATATTGTTGCACACTATCAAAGTTTTCTAGAAACCATGGGCACATCCAAATAGGTTTACATTGCTAACACCACATGTTCTCCTGTAACCCAACATTTACTGCACAGATGCACAAATAGACAACTAAACATGAATGCAGTACTTACTGTTGTACTGCACGATATGGGCTATAGTTAATAACAAAGATGATAAAACTCTTCCATACATGTAATGTGCTTAAAATGGCAGCCACCTGACCTACTGTTCTGGACACATGGAAGTGACCTAAGTCCACCGACAGAAGTCATCATGGCAGTAGGCAGTAGGCAGTGTGGTGGAAATTGCAATTGGAAGACATGGGGGCCTTTGGCGGACTTGGGCCAATGGTGATGTCCGCTGGCAGTGACAGTCCTGTACATGGCAGACGTGACTGCCATCTTCTGCAGTATTGCTCACTTGATTCCTGACACGGCTGCCAGAAAAAAACTCCACTACCTGAGCTGCTGTGGACTGCCTCTGGGAGCTATTATGCCACATCCTGCAGGTGATAGAGTCCCTGCCTTCACCCCTGAGGAACTGGAGAAGCTCATGTAGGAGGTCACTGATATGTACTGTCTACTACTATTGGTATGGTGCATGTGGACATGACTTTTTCCTTTTGGTTGTGCCATCCATTCAGGTCAAAGCTCATCAGAAGAAGGGAATTTGTTATGCCATCCCCAAGCAAGTTTGGATTCTGGGGGTCCACAGCCAGCGGAGCCCCCACTGTAGTATACAGTAGGAGGACCTAAGATGCTGGTCCTGGAAGACCGCTGAGGCCCAGCTGGAGATGTCCTCCCAAAGAGGGGGGTGCCCCTCAGACCTTGACCCCCCAATAGCCTGAATTTTGGCTGTGGCCTACTGTAAGGTGGATGGGCATTTAAGGGCAGCCTAGCAGCCACAAAGGGGTAAGTGCTCATAGACACCCTGTACTTGCCTTTGATAGTTTAATGTGTGATGTCTAAGTATTGCAGCTGTGGCAATGTGGTACGTGCTTCAGGTATGGTGACTGTTAGGAAGACATAGTACTACAGTTGCCAACATGCAAACACAGATGTGGTCATTGTATTGTGCATGGGAACATATTAATCACGTTTGTCTACCAAATAGTATGACTGCAGGCGCAGATGCACATGTGACTGAGTCACATGTGTGACTCTACTCAGCCATCTATATTTGTAACCTGCTGTGTCATCCTTTCCACCTAGTGTCCCTGAGTACATTCACACAAATGGTGAGTTGTATAGCTCTTTGGTCTCTGGCCACTCCTATTCCACTGGATCTGCTCTTGTATGCAACATTTAGTCTGACAGATGAGTAACATGGCCAAGTAATACTCTGTCCTAAAATAGTTGGACACTTCAGGTGAGGCGGTCACCCAAATCAGGCTTTTGGTATGGCCAACTTAGTACACTCCCTATGAGGTCTGAGAAGGTGTCCCCATTGTAATGTCAGATTCATACATTGGGAAATGTGTAGTTTGAAAATGGTGGACATCCTATAATGTGGAATGTATGGTGACAATGTGACATTCTCTTTTCATGGTATTACATTGACATGTGCACAAATACCTTTTATCCTAATGTATATTTTGTAGAGAAGGTACGTGGCTCAGCTTCTTAACCCTTAGCCCCTGCATATTGTCCATGCTACATAGGCCAATACCATACCTATATGAGTGCAACATATGCTATTTGCTGCCTACATCGTGTGCCAACTGATACTTTGTGACTGATTTGATATTTTAGCCTCATTTTTCCCATACTTAACTTTGCAAAACTGAGGCTGTTTGGACAGTTATGGCTATGGCTCTGCTCATTTCTGCCTGACTTAATGGGGTAGCAGGTGTTCCATTTCACATACATCTGTTGGTGTTGTGGGATCTGTTGTCATTAAATTAGCTTGACTCTAGATGAATGTGTCATTCATGGGTACATTAGTAATCAGTTGTGCAAGTGTTAGTTCTGGACTTAGGAAGTGGGAATCACTTGTCTGGACAGTTGTTAGTGATGTTGGTGTTCAGATGTTGTCATGTAGATTTTTCTATTCAGCAGATATGGTGGAATGCTATGAGCCCTTCATGCACATTGTTTGGTGTCCATTGTTTTGTTGGTGTAAGTATGCTCCCTGTGGTTGTCTGTGAATGTATCCTGTGTGCTAACTAGGCCCCTATTGCAGACACATAGAAATGTTCTCTATGTGACAATGTATCATATTAATGGGTGTAGAAACTCCTTATGATTCTTTTCCTAGTATTTAGATAGATGATTCACTGACATGTTGTGTCATTTTGTGATGCACACTGTATGGAAATGCCACATGTAGTGTATTCATCTGAGGTTTTTGCCATTGTATAAGTTGTGAATGGCTTTTAACTAGGGCTTTAATAGCAAGATGTGTTTCGTTACTGCTGTGCATGCTGTAAAATATATGTTTGTGAAGAATGTGATGACCCTCTCTCTCTTTCTGTGCATGGTCGACTGACTCACAGAGATCGACTTCAGGAGGTCAATAGCCTCCTCACTGAGGGCCACAGGGTTGACAGGAGAACGGGCAGAGATGCATGTGGCAAAGGAGAAGCCCACTGTCTTGGGTGAGCAGGCACACCCAACTGGGTGTGGAGCTACAGGGAGGGCGGTGGAAGTAAGGAGGTGGCAGACAGAGATGGTGCTGGGGTGGTCCCAGATGGGTCCACAAACACAAGCATTACAAGACACCCAACCAGCATGCACACAAGCAACATACACCTGTACACACATCAACAGTCACTACCTGCTATAACACCTTCACCATCCCCAGCATCACAGACACAACGCCTGACACACCTGCACATACTACACCAACATTCATAGATCCAGTCACTACACCTATCTCACCCACAGACAGCACCACAGCAGACCCTCAGACATCCACCCCAATCCCCAGACCTGGAGACATCACAACCACTGACACTCCTACATGCAGCATGTCCACCATACCTGTAGTCACCACTCCAAACGACAGTCACCCACCCACCACTGCATCCCCCAGCATCTCTACCCCTATCATTTCTGTACACTTAAATGCCCTCAGTCACCCACCCAACAGACAGCCATCACCCACAAGCATACCTCTCATACACATGCACCCATGATTACCATACCAACACGTCAGACAACCACTCCCTCATCCTCCACTCCCAAACCCCCTTCTGATGACCGTCCCCAAGTGTCTAAAAGGTGTTCCTTTGATGTTTTGACCATTTACATACTCCTCTTTCCCCTGTGAGACCCCTAAATGGTCTATTCCCCCCCCAGGCCTGCCCCTTCCACCTACAAAACCTCACCTACACCCACTTCAAGTACTCATGCCTCTTCCCCTGCCAAGAAGTCTATCCCTCCCAAGAGGACCCAACCCTCCCCTAAAACTAGACCTAAAACCCACTCCCAAACCCAATCTCAAAGGCCCCCCTCCCAAGCTTAAGCCCCAAACCCCCTCAATTTCCCCATAATCCCTGAGGTGCCTCCCTGCCTCCTTGACACCCCTACCTGTGGAGATTACATGGCAGTCACAAGTCAAGTTCGGGACAACAAAATGTGCATCAAGTGCGTGTTGCACAATTTCTATTTGGACTGGCCTATGGCCTTGAACATTATAATATTTATTCTTATTTATAATATATCATTGGACCAACCAGTTGTTGGTTTCAACATTACATATTTGTCCTGGATTTATTTTCTTAGGGCATATTTGAAAATGGCTGACAGTGTTTGCGTGTAAGTCGTGGTTGTGCTACCTGTTATGTCTGGGCAGCATGTGAGGTTGTGTGCAGTGCATTTTCCCCCCAGTGATGGGTGTATGATGGCCATGTGTATGTTGGGGACATATTGTTGTCATGGTATTTAGTGGTGTTTTTGTTGACATGTATTTATTGCAGTGTTGTGTGCCTTTATGTGCTTTAACTGTGCGTGTGTGGTGAATGGTACGTTGTGATGTGTGTTTCCTGTGTATGTCAAATGCTGCGTTGTATGGTTGTGTGATAGTGTGTAACCCTTCACTGTTGGTGGTACGTTGTGCTGTATGTGTGATTTGTCAATGGGCTGTGACTATTGTAGGTGCTTGCCAATGCTTTGAAGGTTTCGCGGTTATGATATTGTAGTGTCATTTGGTGGTGTTGTTGTGCGTGACTGCACCAGTGCTGTGTTTCTGGAAATAGGTGAGGTTGTGTTGACTTCTGTGTGTGTGTGATGGCTGTAGCGTGTGCACTATGTATGTGTGGGTGTGTATGTGTCTGTCTATGAGTGCGCATGTTAGTGTCAGGTTACATGTGTGTGTAGCCCTCGCCACCTATTCCCAATTGGTATGTTGTGTGTGTATACGTACTTTGATAGTTTACAACAGTGACAGGTAAGTGTGTCTACTCACGGTTGCTATCATTGTCTTCAGCGTTGATTCTGGTGTCTCTGGGCAAGCAGGAGCAGCAGAGGGACGTGTAGTTCTGGTTCCATGGCAGCTCAGGACGAGTCTGGCTTCCTGAAAGTGAGTGTCTCCTTTTATATTGTTGGTTTCTGTCTGGGTTTCCGTGGTGGTGTGACCGCAGCCGAAACCTTGGCGGTGTGCAATCTTGTAATCTGTCCATTGGAAAAATGGTTCCTGCATGCCTGCAGGTGTCTACCATGGTCCATGGTGGCTGAACTGCACTGGCGGTGCCGGCGGTGCTTTGGCTGTGGTCTGTTGGGAAAAACACCATGGTCATAATATGACGGTCTTCTCCGCCAGCCTGTTGGTGGTGCAACCGCAAACACGGCGGTGCTGGGACAGCCAAACTTGGAATCAGGCCCTAAGTCTAAAGGTAAAACTTTGACTAAGGCCTCACGCTCACTATAGGTGAGCAGGGTTCCATCGCTATTTGCCTAAAATTTTGACTTAGCCCCAGTTGCGGGCGACCAGATGTCTAGATTGGAGCTTTTAGGGCAGAATTTAATGAAAGTGACACTGCATCCAATGCAGTACCACTTTTCTTGTGCCCCCCTAACACCACCATGTATGCACCATATTTGAGATATGGCGCACCATGGTGGTAGTTAGAAAAATAGTATCAACATTTTTTATGCTATTGTGGTGCTTTGCTACACAAGCGTCAAAAATGTTGACGCTAGTGTAGCTATGCGCAAAGAGGCCCATTGACTTGAATGGGTGCATCATTTTAACGCCTGCTCTGAGCAGACATTAAAAATGACAGAAAATATGGTGCAGTGAAATCTTTTAAATTTCACTGCACCATTTTTTGGGGCCTCCTAATGGGGAAACGCCCTACTTGCATACATTATGCTGGCGCAGGCATAATGTGGCGCAAGGAGTTACAAAGTGGCACAATGCATGCATTGCGCCACTTTGCAAATATGGCAATGGGAAAAGGCTACCTTAGTGCCACCTCAGCAGAAAATAATGACGCTAAGCCGGCGCTAAAGTGGCTCAAGGGACTCTTAAATCTTCCCCATTAGTTTCTGTGCGCTAAAAAACATTTAGGGCCAGATGTATCATTCTCTCCAATAGTGAGTACCAAATTGAGATTTTTTGCGAATCACAATTAAGTAATCACTATTGGAATGTATGAAATTCCAGGAGTTTCAAATAGAGATTTGCAAGGGCTCGCTAATGGACCTACCTCATTAATATTCATGAGGTGGGACACAATTTGTGACCCATTGCAAATGGCTCCAATCTCAGAGATGGTGGCCTGCTGGGCTCAGCAGTCCAGCATGTCTGTGATTGCTTTTAAATAAAGCACTCTACTTTTTTTTTTTTTTTTAAATGCAGCCCGTTTTCCTTAAAGGAAAACGGGCTGCATTTAAAAAAGACAATTGAAAAGTTTTCCTACATTTTTTAAGAGCAGGCAGTGGTCCGTGGTACCACTGCCTCCTCCTAAAAATATTTTTCGCATGCATTCACAAGGGACTACCAATTTGAAATTGGTGGTAACTGCGATTGTTTTGCAACTGTATTCATGGTCAGAAAACAATTATACATATCTCTGTGATTCAGTATTTGGAAGGGACGCCCTTGACACACCCCTTCCTAATACTGAATTGGTATGTAGTCACAAATCCAATTTGCAATTCAGTAACAAGTTACCAAATTTCAAATTGGACTTGATACATACCAAAATAAATTTTTGCGATCGCCCGACGGCCCAACTCAAAAATGTTTGATACATCTGGCCCTTAATCTTTAAAAAAATGTATCTCCAGTCTCCTTTATTGGATGTTTGTGGTTTTAGTATCATGGTAAAGATGAAAATATAATCTATTTTTATAAATCGGTGTTGGATTTTTATTGTGTTTCGTGTTTTACTTATTGTTTTCTGATTTTTTCATGCTTTACACACCTGTCTCCTAAATTAAGCCTAACTGCTCACTGTCAAGCTACAAATGGTTGAGCTGGGATTAATTTATTGAGACCCTGACTGGACCTTGTGTGGGTTTGTGGACTATTGCTAAGTGTAGGTACTTAACTGCCCTTACCAATAATCCACTTTCCAAAAACATCATTGTTTAATATCAGCAAAGCAAAACAGTCACAAACTAAAGTTCTTGAGTGCAAAACAGAAGCTGACAACATTGATGGTCGCTTTGAAGATATAAGCAAAGAAGCGGAAGGCAATCCCATGAACCGACAGACTTATGCTGTGCAAACATACTGTCTTTTCTAAATCATGTTTAAAGAATTACATCACAGCAAAGGAAAAAAAACTCTGCTCCACATGATGTGTGCCCATGCTATCTATGACAAGTGCAAAAGTAGAAAACTAGTCACTTCAATTAATTGGATTGGTGTATCAACATGTTATAATGACACAAGAACTTGTTAGCAGCTCATGCTGTAAAATCTTGTGCATCTGACAGCACACCACTTCCAAATCAGGTTACTAGGAAAGGATTTGCAATTTCTGCTCTTGATAATTTTGATTTTGAAGACAGCTTTTCTTTGACTGGAACATCCAGCATACATGATACTGCTGTGGTGCTTTCTCAAGAATGTACCAATGAAGTAGCTGCTGGAAAACAAGCTGTGTCAGCTGTAGGCATACAAAAACGAAGCTGAAAACTTATAACCCAACTGCCTTGCCAACGTGTGCAAAATCACTACAAGCCAAAAACACCTCCCAGTCTACCAGAAGGTTTCAAAGTGGCTAAGGACATAGATATTTAACTACCTGATGCTACAATCTGCAAAGCTGATTTAACTGAATTTATCATAGTGCTTATTAGGTGCGGACAGAAGGGTGAAGAAAAGCCAGTTTCTCCGTGGGCTGGAATTCATGCTCTGATCTCCCACTGAAGAAGGTAATACGTAATACTATCTCCAGTCAAAAACTATGCAACAGTATACACAGCTCTAAAAAATGTTCAAAATGTGCGTGCTCAGCTTGAAGACCAGTCTATCCTGTTTTTTTTCTGTGATTAAGGTCTTTTCCGTATGTAGCTGACATATATTATGAGCAATCAAGTAAAATTTGATGATCTTAATCAAATGATGGACGTTTTCCACATGACAAAAGTTGTGGTGTGCAGGAAGTTATCTCAGTAGATGTGGTATACTCGATGCACTTATTGAGGCTGAAATCTTTGGAAGCAAAACAGTCTAGTCAGTATTGAGCAGAACTCACAATGTTCATTCGTTACAAGGTATGCTCATCATATCTGAGACTTATGAAACATTGCGTTGGAATGCTTTCTTGAACAAGGATGACAATTTAGGTTTTGCATATCTTATCTCAGAAGTGAACAAGGTACAGATCCACTTCATTCAGAAGCATAATGCAAAGCCAGGCAATGTTCAATACATTAAGTTCAAAATCAGAAAACATGAAAACCAAGTTCGTAGAGTTTGTCAAAGAATGTAAACAAATATCAGAACTTTGCAAGTACTGGGGGAATGTTTTACATATGATAAGTCTAGTGACAAATGTGTACATGCTGATCAGGAAGGTGTTTGGGAGCTGCAAATGCAGACTGTGGAGTCACTGATTACTGTGTTTTATGAATTCAATTGCATAAACTACATGAGATATGGGTTAGGGTATTTGGACAGTGTGAAGAAGCTAAAGTTGGAAAAACCATACCTCTACAGAAAATTCATCCAAAGGCATTTTGTGGTGAAAGTCAGAGAGGGAAGGTTCAATGCTGTGGCTCCAGATATGAAACTGGAACAGATGATCCAGAGACCATAGAAAAGCTCCAAGGGATTTGTTGGTCAGACATGTAAAAGTGAAGATGTTGCTCAATGGCAGCTAGTTTATCATGAAGTTCTTTCTATTTGCAATGTTTTGAGATGACAAATTCAAAATGAATGGACCATTGTGAAACTGTTCCTCACTATGAACTTCTGAGAAAGAGAGGGGAACCTTTTAATAAACATTTTCACAACCATCTCCATTTCATGCAGCAGAAAGGAAACTTCTTTGAAATGTCAGAGCTTAGGAGACTACACAACTTTGTGACCAACCAATATGTGGATAACAATATAAAGACACGTCTACTGGATATCCCAGAACATGGATCAAAACCATATGCAGAACTGAAGCAGGAGAGCTTTGTATTGAAAAAGAAAAAGCTGTTTGACATAATCACTAAAGCTAAACTTCCATGCTTCAATTGCCATTATAAGAGTTTTGTCCAACCAGCCACCACAAAACAGGTTACCAGAAAATAACTTTCAAAAGCGCATAGAGAGATGTATATAGCAAAATGAAAGCAGTGAATTTATCAAGGAATTCTTTTGCTTGATCTTCTTCCAACAAACAAATTATTTAATTGAGATGCTGCAACTAAACCAGTGAAGCACAAACTTGTGGGAGAGCTTGAAAAAAACCTTTCACCTGAAGAATTTCAATTCGAAAAGGTGCCCTCTTTGAAAACTGCTGTTGTTGTGGACTATATGTCACAATTGTAAATGGTGAAGAGTTCATCATTGCAAAACTTCGGAGAGGTTGTTCAGACTGCTCTACAGATATCAAAGTCAGTGTGCACTTTGCTTGAACTGCACATTTTCTTAGATTGTTATCTTGATCTATTTTTCAAAGAATGTGAGAGAATCAGACCAATGTCTACCAGTGAAACAATTGACCTTGCCTGCATCAAAGATTCCACACCCATACCTGTGTAACTTGATAAATTCTGGTCATCAACATCAAGGAAGATGAAATTCGAGATGTTAACTAGCCAAAACATTGCTGATGCTTCAGTGAACACTGAATTTCTAATTAGTGCAAGAGGATTGATTGTCAATGAGGAGCTGGTGCCTGCAGCGATATATTCAAAAGTTATGGCCATATTGTTCAGGAACTTAACAGCAAATTGGAGGAAGCTGACCTTCGTGTTGTGAATGGGCTATTTGAAATGGATCCAATCAAGTCATTGTACTGTTAAATGACACATATGTTATTATTGCATTACTTAGAATTGTTGCAATGTTCATAAGTCAAGGACTGTCAGAGTTATGGATGCGTTATGGACCAGACGAGAAAAGACACTTAATTCCACTTCATATTCTGTATAAAAAACTTGACCCAGAGATGCCCCATGTTATTATCAAGGCACATATTCTTACAGTAATGACACCATGAGCAAAACTGGAGCAAAGCTTTGAATTTTGACCTCTGAACCTGTGAAGTTTCTCAAAGGATTTGCTGAGACAGGAGATAAATGTGACTTTAAACACATAGAAAAATTCCTTGTGCATGTGTGGAAAACGAGTCCTGACTGTCCCACATTTGACGATCTTCAGTACAGTGAGTTAAAGCGATCAGTCCTGCTAGGTGGCCTTCAACTGACGCAATATTCTGTGCATGGACACATTAAAAGAGTGTTCTACTTGATCAGAATATGTTTAAATGTTTTGGATTATGCATGTGTGGAGAAAGATCCTTGTGAATTTGGTTGGGAAGATATTGATGGGGTGCTAAAACCTATGAGATTTCTAAAGCATCTACCCACAGAACTTACAATTACGTGCACTTGCAAAGCCTGTGCTACAAAAAGATGTTGATGTCTATATGCTTTTCTCAAATGTTCAACATTCTGCAAATGAACCAAAAGCGATTGCCAAAACAAATAAATTAAGCAAACTATGGAAATGTGTCTGAAACAGGAGTGATAAACAATATTTGTTTCATATTCAGATCATAAACATTGCTTGGTGTATACATAAAACAATTAAAAACTAGTATTATTTCTTTCATTTCTATATATGTCTCTTCTTCCTCCATTATAGCTGCCACTTTGAAAAATGGCAGACGTGTTGCTCTGAGGAGGTATTTTCTGTCTCTACAAGACTACTTGACCCACAAAACCTATGTGTTGACATACAAATGAACTATATAGGTCTCATGGTTCCTGAAATTTTACATTAGCACTGTAACACATCCGTCATTTTGAAAAATGTCGTCCAGAAAAATTCAGCCCATTTCAGCAATGTCTACCCAAGCTAAATTACTTCTCTAATGATCCAAAAACACAAATCAAAAATGAAAATCTCTGGACAACAATTTTTTTATGGAGGTATATGAGGGGGCCGGGATTAAAAGTACAGTCACAATCCTCCTTTAAATGGTTTTTGCCTTTAAAATACATGTTTAAAAAAAAGAAAATCAGACATACTGCTTTGTTGTACTTTTTCATATTGACCAGCTCAAACCTATGAAATCTGAAATAACTTCCTAATGAACCCATCAGGCTGATACCCTTTATCATTAGCTTGTCACCATAGCCAACTCAGACATTTGTACAAAACTGCGAATATGTTAAAATTTATAGTTGTCAAAACAACATAACATCTCTTCTAAATAGCCTAATAAAGGGTAACGTACTGCAAATCTTCTATCCCACAGTTGATTTGAGTAGTTCATCACCTCTGAAACCCCTACATTCTACAGTTATCTGCGAGATGCTAGGTAACAAAATATTTTCCTACAGGCTTTATCACTGTGTAAAAACAAGCCATCTTTAAAAGGCATTGCTTTTACATCATAATTTTCACAAGAAGTAAGTCGAGTCTACTGGCTTTGTCAAACCTTTTCATAATAAACAGATTAACCTTATGGGATTATATGTAACTTTTGTCATTGGACCAATAAGCCCTATAATCTTTACCATTGGTTTGCCACCTTAACCAGCACAGGCTTACTGAAGTATTTATAAGCTGGCAACCATCATGCATACAGTTTTAAAACTACAAATATGTAGGAAATTCTAACTGGCAAAACAAAATATAAACCCATCCCTAAAAATCCTAGCACGAATTAGCACAGTGAAAATCTTCTACCTCTTGGATTTGTCAGAGGGGGTGACTAACAACAAAATCCTTGCTTACTCTGATATTCACTGAGATTTCATGTGACAAAATACTCACCTACATCATGTAATGCAGTGTAATAACAATCCACACTAAAAGGTTATTGGCATGAACAAATGCTGGATTTTGGCACAAATTGTCAACATGATGTGTCTGTCTATGAAATGCATGTATAATCACAGTCAATCAATCATGGATTTGTAAAGTGTAGCCAATCATCCGCAGGGGCTCAAGGCGCTGTTTGTGGGCATGCTGCTCAGTCAAAGAGCCAGGTCTTGAGGTCCTTCCTGAACTGCATTCACACACTTATTGCTACGAGATAAGGGTCAAAGCCATATTGTTGTGACAGTACATAAAAACACATACCAGAGAACACTACTTAGTACTTCACAGATTGCACGTTGCATTTATTACACAAAAAACTATTTTAATTATAGCCTACTGTTAAATTACACGCTGCACACCTGTACATGTATGTTTGTGTGTAGATAGATAGATAGATAGATAGATAGATAGATAGATAGATAGATAGATAGATAGATAGATAGATTATTCTAGGAAATTAAAATAATAAAGAATCAAAACAAGAAAAAACACACGCATATTTAAAAATGATAATAACAATCATACGTCTTCAGAATTGTTCTCAGAATTTGTGTCTACTTGTCTATAAGTCTGCATCATTTAATTGTTTCCACGCATATTTTTTATTTTAAAAACATTTTGAATGCCCCATATCCCGAATCCTCCTTACATTAGGCAGTGTGGTATCATGATAAAACTACAATATTTGGCTAATGTTCCACTGATAACAGCAGTCTTGCGATGAATGCCAACAATCGAACTGAATTAAATTAATCAGATGTTGTTAGCAAAAGCATTTCACTGATTTACAGTGTGACTCGGTATCTGAAGACGGGGCTATCAATAAAGTTATCAGGCAGTCCAACCTGCCTAGGTGGGCTTTCCTCGAGCCTAATGCAGAGTTAACTTTCATTGACAAGGCTATTAATTAACACGGGTTCATTAGTGTCTGCCGTGCAGATTTCAATCATTTGTTTTCCTGTCTTGCTGTATACAGTATCTCTGCCAGCCTAGTAAAGGCAGACATTAATATTTCTCTCAGCTCTGCTTCTGGAGGTCAGCTTTAATGATTACAGATGAGTTCTCAATGATCTTGGCAAATAAAAAATGATTAAAATGTGCAGAATCAGGAAGGCTGACAGAAAAGTTAAAAGGTGTCATATATTATCGCCTGCTATCCTTATGTGCCTTCCACACATTTGGAAAAAATCAGTGGAATGTTCTTGAAAATACTTACGGAGAGCAGCAATTTTCCAGAGCAAAATGTACTTTTGCACGTACCAGCAAACTTCAGAGGTGGTTGAAGTGATGCAACGCCCGTTACTCACTGTGGGTTCAGGAAACAGCGAGTAGATCATACCTATTAGAAGCTGAGTTTATTTTCTTGATGCTGCCTTTTTGATCCCATAGACCAGGAGTAGCAACAGACGAGTCATGGGTTTCAGAGATAAAGCTAGGGTAACCAGGGATAGCTGTTGCTGTCTGTAGTCAGCTCTTATTGTATCATGAGAAACTTTCTAATTTATCCCTTTTTTAGTTTTACTGTGATGCCCTACATGTGACGGGCCTTACATGGAAACGGTCCAATATTTACCGTGAAGCTGGATCCCAGCTCCGCCTCAAGATGAGACCCAACAAGGCTAAGACCAGTCTCCAGATGCCTGATTTCCCACTCCGAGGAGACGTGGCTTGGCATTTTTAACTGGAGTTTTCCTATTGCAGCTGAACCAAGAATGTTTTGTTTGATGCTGAGCTCTGTTGGGAGTGGCACAGTGGACAAGAAAAAGATGATTTGCAATGCGGCACCATGAGTTTTCTAAAGGCTGAGGTTTTTGCAGTGCCACACCTATCATATTTTTTTGTTGTAAGGTGTTTCCCTAATTGGTGTCCAGAAACAGCGGGTGTTGGATTTAGAAGCAGTCAACGGTTGTTGACTTTTGGCCATTTTCTCATCACACCGAACTTCCCATTCGTTCATGTTATAGCAGATAAACAAGTAATTCAATAATTGGCAAGCGAATACTCATATTTCCAGTACTGCGTTGATCTTCTGGCTATCTCTCCCAACGAAATTGCAAGTATCTGCGGTTCCAAATTTAGTTTGATGTGACAAGAAGCAGAAAGATAGTTTTAAAGTACTATATCGCTGAGGACATACTCTGCAAACACATTTGACCCTCCAGTCATTTTACCGGCCATTGTGGTCAAAACTCTACTGTTTCATTAAATGCCAAAAAAATGTAAGTTGTTTTTCAGATAGAACACCTTTAACATGATTTTGCCCCCAAAGGAAAGGCATGTAGGAGCTTTTGTGCACAAATTCATCCTTCAGAAGCTAACAAGGAACCGGAGGTCCTTGCTTTCCGAAGCAAAGTCATTGACGCTGGTAACTAAAACAGGGTTCTGTTTCAGTGGTCACAAAGATGTTAGATGCGAGCCATATGCCCCTCGTAGGTTTCTCGTGCCTGAATTTTACCAGCTTGCAAGCTATTTGTAAAGCAACTATTTATACGTGTTTTATTTACTTTCTCTGATTTGTTTAACGGTTTGGTTTATTTGTTTATTCGTTAAGTTGTGTGCAGTGCAGAAATATTGCGATCAGAAAAGTGCAAAACCACAAAATTATAAAACATCAAGAGAGAGGGTATAAAGGGAGGACATATACAGAATTTACTAAGACATAGAGCTAAAAATGAAGTTAATATTTCATTTTGGGGCGCACGAGTTAAAAAGGAGGAGCAAAATATGGCACGGAGGTTAGGAAACAGAGTTAGGATGTAGGGAATGGAGATATAGACTCAAAAGGATCTTGTTCAGTTTTGCCACGATAGCAGTAAGAAATGGATACACACAGGTAGCAGTGGGGATGGAAATCTGGGTTTGGGGATCACAGCAAGGGGATTATTGAGACATAGTAAAGTATTTGGTACATCTAGCTGGCCATTTTGAAGATACGTCTAGATTCAACAGTGGCCATTGAACAGAGTTGTGCACTGGTGTTATATGGGCAAAACAATTGATGGCAGATACAAGATCAGCAGCGGTGTGGAGAGTAGTTTCCAATAGGAGCAACATGAGTAGTTGGTGTGACAGAATGGAGCTGGTATATTGAAGTTTGGAGAGTAACACTGATAGAATTACAGCTATGAAGTCATGTTCAGGGAGGAAGGGTTTCAGACCTCTTGGCAATGGCGTAACAAAGCTGCCCGCAGTCCCCGTTGTGCGAAGGGGACACCGAGCTCCAGGGGGCCCCATCAGCACAGTACAATGTGCACTGGCGGAAGGCCCCTGACTGGGTCCAGGGGGAAAGTGTGGCCTCCTACAGATACTTTGCAAGGGGCCCTCAACGTTTCGCTACGCCACTGCTTCTTGACCGTCTCCACAGAAACAGTGCACTATTATCACCGATATTATTGACATGAGTAGGGCAAGTGAGCCTGGAATTACCAAAGATACCAGCAGATTTGGTACACTCGGTGGCAGTACGAATTCTATCAAAGACGTTGAAACAGTCAATTTAGATTATAATAGGGGTTGAATGGGAGAAATTGAAAAGGAGAAAAGAACATGCAGTGTAACTTTTGGTGATGTTACTGGCATCATAATTTATGTGATGTCACATCTTGGGCTTTTACTCGGGGTAGGGTCACAGAACATGTGATGGCCTTACTAATTACCTCTATAACTTTGGTGGAACGACATAAGTGGGTATAGTATAAATATATCTATCTATCTATCTATCTATCTATCTATCTATCTATCTATCTATCTATCTATCTATCTATCTATCTATCTATCTATCCGTCCGTTCGTCTATCTATTTCTCTATTTGTTTACCTGTTTTATTTCACAATATTATTTTTATAGCATGCACTGAGCCCTGGAGGTCCTCGAAGTACGTAACAATGCTTTCCAGTGATTTTTAAAGTAACTATTTTTACCGGTTATATCTACTTTACTGTATGCATTTTAGTCATGCTGTACACAGAGGAATTCATGAGAAACAGGAAGAAATATACTTTATTCAAGAAAGTGTTCTAGATGTTGCACCAAATGTGGCCATCAGAGAACTATAAGCACAGCTAAAGCAGTATAGTTAATTGTTGAGGGGTGAGATCCATAGATGGAGTATGTTTAGAGAATTGGTGTAGCGGAGGACAGCATGATGGAAAAAGACAAAACTCAAATAAATACAATGGGCCCTTACGGGCTAACTCAATTTTGTATAAATTGCATGTGAATTGTTATTGCACATAAGAGTGTTCTGATACCAAATTGCCATTCTGAACAAACCATACATATATAAGAGCAAACTTTGGAATTCAGACCTGAAACAAGAGCAAAATACAATATAAGCTTAAGTAGAGGCTCCACCACCAGAATAATCCACCAAAAACAGAAAAACGTGTTCCTGATCCAGACTGGTGTATGTTTCACACTAAAGAGTGAGCTGTGATCTGTAATCTATTCACAGTCTATCTACAACAATAGATAGATAGATAGCTGGATAGATAGATAGATAGATAGATAGATAGATAGATAGATAGATAGATAGATAGATAGATAGATAGATAGATAGATAGATAGATACTTTATTGCTAAATTAATAACAACCATTACAATATAAAACATGGTAAGCATTTTACAAAAGTAAAATTGACTCAACAAATGTCAGAGGACAATTGAAAACTAAGGCTGCTGAAAGTCATTTTCAGGCTCATTACAGTCATTAATATATCTGCATCTACTATCCTAGATGGGTTTTGAACAGATATCAAAAGAGAGTAGAAAACATATTAGCTTGCATTTATAACTTAGGACAACTAAGACACTCTACTTTTTCAATGAGACTGCCTGTTCCAAGAGAAAAAAACAAAAAAATCATTTGTGAGCAATATACTCGTAGGTCATAGATGCAACAAAATATAGGGGTCATTATGACCCCGGCGGTTGGTGCAATAATGGAGGTATTACCACCAACAGGCTGGCGGTACATACCTCCACTACTATGACGTTGGCGGTTTGGCCAAAGCCAAACCAACAAGTTAACACACTGACCACCACCGTGGTAACAACTGCTGGGCTGGAGACTACAGTCTCCAGCTCAGCAGCTGTCACTAGGTCGGCCATGGCATTTTGACCCCTCCCACCGCCATGGTTTCTGTAGTTTCTGTTCCTCCACGGAAAACATGGTGGTAGGCACTATCAGTGCCAGGGAATTCCTTCCCTGGCACTGATATGGGTCTCCCCTGCCCCCTACCCCTCCCGACCCCCCCACATATACACAAATACACGCACATACATACACACCCATACACACACTCATACACACATTCTCCCACGCATGCATACATTCATACACACTCACAGCAACACTCACGAACAGACATCCAGGCACACACGCAATCACATGACACAACATGCACATACACACACCCCCACACACGCACACAACACCCCCCTCTCCTTTCGGAGAACCCGACTTACCTGCTTGCAGGGTGTCCTCCAGCAGGAGACGGGACGTGGCGCTGCTGCCAGCAGCAGCGTCCGCCAGCAAAACACCACCAGGCCGTATCATGGAACATGATACGGTAGGCGGTGTTTTGCTGGTGTGGCACTGCTGCTGGCAGCAGCCCACCTTACCACTATCCGCCACCATGACCGTAACCAGAATTCCGCCAGCCTTCTGGCGGAATTCCGGCTACGGTCATAATTCGATGGATGGTTGGTGACCACAGCGACGGTATGTTAGTGGCCGCTCCGTGGCGGTAGGCGGCATTTGCCGCCAATGTCATAATGAGGCCGATAGTGTTGTGTTCATGATGGACACCCATGAAAATGAATATATGAATACCTAAAATGCTTAAAATGATTGAGATGTAATGAGCCCAATGTCAACCTTTCATTCTGCGATGAAGTTCAGCAGCTGTCAGGAAGGGGAATTAATCAGGAGAAAATGTTAAGCTCTCACGTGATAATCTTTCTTGAATTTCTTCTTTTACAAAACTTACTAATTTAAAAATCATTGTCCATGGACCACTCTGGTAACAATAGGTTGTCCAGAGCGTCCTTGGAGAAAGACATCTTTGGCTTCAGCGTGCAAGAGCAGTTGCTTGACAACATTTGACTTCTGCCATTATTCTATGTTTTCTCTCCTCTTGAGCATTGTCTGTCTTAAGTTAGTCAAGTTAGAAGAACTTAGATATTTTCATTAGTTTCTAAGTTAAATGAGAGTTAACACAGGACTGTTTTCACTCGTACTTCTTTATGACGGAATTATTTATAAAAAGGTTTATTTAAAGAAGGCTTTATCAAAATAGCAACAAAAAAAACACTTTATTGAGTGGCTGCAACCTGAATCAGGCACTGACAAATGCACAGTGCCAAATATAAAAATTGGTATACATTCATCTAAAACACGGCAACCAAAATCAGCTGATTACACTGCAAGGTAAAAAAAACACCAGCACCAAAGATAGTTGAATGGTCCACACCTTGTTAGATAAAAAATGAATGCACTAAAAGTGTGAGAAGCAGCACGATGTAATAGCACATTCAAGCACATCAATTTTTTTACTGTGCCACACAAATTTGTAGCGGCGAACACATTGTATCTCAATGACCCTTTCTGATGTAAAAAGCACCTCAGCGTCAACATGCTTTTGAAAATATTGAGGATATCATACTGGATCACTGGTAGACATAAGAAAAATCACAAAACAAATATTGACATGACCATGCCTTATAATGCATGACAAAGACACACTCCCTATGTTCTGGGCAATAAGTGGTTGGCTACAGAGCCTAACGCACTGTACATTATGTTGATAGGCCCCATGATTGCTCAGCAGAAGTCAAACTGGCTATTTTCTGGCTTGTTTTTCACTGTGACAGTATAAGCAAGTACATAATATTATGTTTTTTAACAGTTCAGTATGTATTTATCCATATTTATGTTTTTACTAATTTTATCTATACTTATGCATATTTAATATGGGTTTGTGAAAGAATGAAGCTAGTTTATTTCCGGATGTATTTAGCCAATAAATATAGGCTCTTAATTGAATGCCTAACAGGTTTCACTGACATGAACACCTACAGATGATACATCAATACACTTATATGAACATTTTAGGGTTAATCTGGAGCATATCTGGTGCTGTTTAAACCTCATTGCTAACATTTCTCTCTGTTTTTAGCCCCCTTACCTGCCAATCTGCACAGCTATTGGCCTAGCAGTCTTTTTAGCATCACTCAAAAAAACAACCGAATTTCAGTTTGTATTCACATTCACAATTAAATACAGAAATGAAAAGATTTTCTGTTTGCATTGATCCGTAAAATCAGTAAAAGCGGAAAGCAGGGAGCTTTAATATAATCCTTTGTCTAGAGCCAACTCAGTTGGCAGAACAAAAGTAACTATTTGTGCATCGAGAACGATGGTCAGAGGCAATGTCTCAGGGCATCGAGGAGATCGTCCGCGGGATTCCCCAGAGACCTTTGGATTCAGCTGGTGTAATCTTTCTTTCCTTTGGACTAGACAGGCTGATCTCCACATTTACCAACTACTGCTCTTTAAGGTTTCCAGGTCACTACCAGCAGTATGGATTTTGAAACTCCAGTGATTAAGCAAAATAGCCAACGTATCCCCGTGACTGGTAAGGGCAGGGGCAACCTGAGTCCTGGAGGGATTTTTGACAAGCAAGACAGTCCAGAGTTGAAAGGGGGCTCGACACAAAAGACGGCTCACAACATCGGTCTAGGGATGTATTTTAATGGCAAGCACCTTACCTAATTTAAATCAATGGCCACTGATAATTCCTCTAAACTTAATGAACCTCCTACTTTTATGACTGAGAAGAGGTAAAGCCTACATGCAGTATTTACTTTCCTATTCTGCCAAATATTAAATTCAGGGTGTCATTTGGAGTGTGGCAAATGTCGAATATACACTGTAAACTTGCAATTAGGAAGATAAATTTTTTCAATCTTTGAATCATGACATACCTAAAAAGATATTTTCTAACAGAATGCCAAGAACATTTGCCAATGAATGAAAAATACAATCAACTTCTGCTTTATTTGTTGTACATCAGACCCTTTCGTAACTGACAAAACAGATGGCCATGTTGAGAAACCATAGACATGCATATTTTTACAAAATGAACAAATCTATTTCATGTTACTCCACAGTTTTAAATTGTTTCAAAATTTGAAATGGTTTATAAGGTTTAATTAAGAGAGTGGATGTTTCCAAGATGACACCTGTGTGAGAGCTTTCTCCTTGATCTCTGTTGCACCCGTCCTGTAGCAGGGTGGGTGCTGTGTTGCCCAGGGGCCCCAATGCCTGACATCACTCCCGGAGCAGTCCAGAAGTACAGGAGGTCAAGATCGCTTCAGCTGGAAGCAAGGCAACCTCTCTAGAAGACACGACTCAGGAACTGGTCTGGTGGCAGCGTGGCGAAGATGGAGACTCCAGTGAGCATTTGGCCCAGCACTTTGTGACCGCCTGCACTCGGCCACGTGAGACCTTCATCCACCCTCCAAGCCCAGCAGATGACAGCGCCTCCCTCGCCGGGACAAGCGGCCTTCTGCAGCTTATCACCCTATTCCACAGGAGCTGATCGGGTGGCCGCACCATCTTGATGACAATTTCTGTGGGCCTTCAGTACTGAAATCCGTGGCTAATTGCTACTGGCTGCCCAAGACTTTCATTCCTCCTCCTAACCGTCAGATAACAGCACCTCCCTCAGCTCGATGGGTTGCCACCTGCAGTTTTTATCGAAGCGATAGCAAGACTGTACTGCAGGAAGGCCTGAGCTGCCCTCCTTGGCCATGTGCTGCATGCAGGTGAGAGTGGCAGCTCCCTACTGGGCCTCACAGCCTCTGCTACTTTTGTGTGGGCTTCCCCAGGCCACTGGCTGCTCTCCCACTGCCTCCTTCAACCTTGCACTGCTGGGACATAATCTAAGACTGGGCCAGCAGTGACAGCGAGGCCTTACATTAGAAGAAGGCATTGCAGTGGGCCTGTACGCCAAGCGGTATGTGGGACGGCCCGGCACAGGCCCCTGACTGCTCACGTGGTTGCCAGTGAGCATTATCCAATACAGCAGCTACTCATTTATTGCATCTCCCCTGGCACCCAAACGCATCCTCTGCCTTGGAGTTTGAGAATATCAAGAATATTTTTGCGAGTTGGGCTCCCTCTAACCAACTTTAGCTGAGACCAGGGAGAGACCAGGCTGAGGACTCTGCCCTCTCGCCTGCTGTGCCTTCCAATTTGCAAGGGCTTTCCTCTTCCTGTTCACCTATGGCTGATCATCTGGTTCCTGTGCGGCACTAACAGGCAACTCACAATCTTTAGCGCACCCCTTCACTGATGGCCACAGTACCCACTCACAGCACAGTCATGTCCTCACATCGAAATGCTAAAAAGGACACTACACTGAAAGACATGTTTACCAAACTGTAGTCAAAGAAACTGGATCAGGACGGAGATGTACCCTCAACCACATCCCACTTGAAAGAAACAAGTGTGGAAGGCTCTCAGGGAGACAGCGCTCCTGTTGTGAGGGAGTTCCTGGAAATCCTCATTAGAACCCTCCTGGAAGACGCTGTGGGACTCAATCAAGAAATAGCAGCAGGTTTAAAGGACACATGGGAAGGTGGCAATCTGAGTAATAGAGTGGACTCTTTGGAGCAAATCAATGATTCCCATGAGGAGGAGATGGACGGGCATCACTTGGAGCTTCTTGAGCTGACAAGGACTAATATGGAACTCACATGCCAATTAGAAGATCTTGAAAAAAGATCCAGGCACACCAATATTCACATTAAAGGAGCCCCATTACTGGCAGTATCTGGGAAATCAAAGGACTATGGGGGTCTTTACAACATTGGCGGTAAAAGCCGCTTACCGCCATGCAGAAGACCGCCAACACACCGCCGCGGCCAAAGAAATTCCGCCACAGCTATTATGACCCACATCTCGGAATCCGCCAAAATTCAGACACCCACACAAGTCCACCACACCAACGGTCAGTGATTAACTGGCGAAAACAAAACCAACACCGTCATGCCAACAGAAATACGCCCACAATATCACGACACACAAATCCACGTGGCGGTGTTTCAACTGCGGTATTCCATTGGCGGTACACACCGCCACGCTCAAAATACACACACACATACAAAACACAGCCACATTGGACAATTCGAAATACACACACCTGATACACATACACACACCACTCCCACACACCCATTGCAATATAAAACACACACCCACATCACCCACAAACCCCTACGACCACAATTACAGAGAGAAGGCCAGAGGGAGACACCACCATCCACAAACTAGAAGCCACAGGCACACAACACCATCACCCACAGAACTTCCACGCACAAAACACCACACACCACTACATATCACCACAGTTATCACCACACACTCCACCCCACACATCACCTACACCACCCCATGGCACGGCAAAGACACCCCAGGTTTTCGGAGGAGGAGCTCAGGTTCATGGTGGAGGAAATTGTCCGGGAAGAGCCACAGCTATTTGGATCCCAGGTGCAGCACACCTCAATTGCAAGGAAGATGGAGCTATGGCGAAGAATAGTCGACAGGGTCAACGCAGTGGGACAACACGCAAGAAATCGGGACGACATCAGGAAGAGGTGGAACGACCTACGGGGGAAGGTGCGTTCCGTGGTCTCAAGACACCACCAGGAGGTTCAGCGGACTGGCGGCGGACCCCCACCTCCTCACCCACAACTAACAACATAGGAGGAGCAGGTCTTGGCGATTCTGCATCCTGAGGGCCTCGCAGGAGTCGGTGGAGGAATGGACTCTGGTAAGTCAAACCTTTAACAACCATATCCCCCACCCTACCTGCATGCTATCACATACCCCCACCCTCGCCCTCACCCCTATCGCTCCAACTCCTCACAAATGTATCAATATCACTAACCACACATCCCAACACCAAGCCCTGCATGCAACAACAAAGCATGGACACCCATCACTAAAGCATGCCCACTGCACATACCCATACACCCCCCTAAACCATCATCACACAAGCCCTCACACAGGAATGCCAGCACTGGGGTACACGGTCACCCACCCATTGCACACCATGACACACACAGATGCAATAATCATGTTTTTATACCCCTGCAGGACCCCTACCCAACGTCACCAGACAGGAGGGTCCAGACATCTCCACTCCACCCACAGAAGAGGCCCACAGTGATGACAGCAGCTCTGTCCACCTGGATCTAGATGACCAGCCCGGACCATCGTGGGACTCGGGACAGTCGGTTCCCCTCACACAGGCACAGGCCACCACAGACCTTCCCCACTCTGGTAACACCAGCACAGCACCCACCCAGCGGGCCCATACCTCCGTCCCCAGGACACGTCAATCAGCTGTGTGTCCACCACTACAGGGAACCCAGGATAACCCACCACCCCAACATCAAAAGGGACCTGGGGCAGTGGTAGTGGGCACACGGTCCAGGGGACGGAGGCCCAGGAACACAGGGGAACTGGGAGGGCTGCTGTGCGACAGGGGGCAGACAGGCCAAGGGAACCCACTCTACACGAGGCCCTCTCCTCCATCATGGGAGCATACCACCACTCCCAGGAGACGATGGCAACGGTCCTGGCCAAGTTTCAGGAGACCCAGCACATGCAGGAGGAACAGTATTTGGGCTTCAGGGAGGAACTTAGAACCATCAGTTCCGCCCTGGGCACCATCGTACGGGTGCTGAAGGAAATACTCAACACCAGGAGGGACACTGTGGCACTACAAGGGGCCCCTGACACTATAATGGACGATGAACTGCCCACCTCCAGGCCTCCGCCGGCGGTAGTGGACAGGAGGCCCCGCCACAGGACCACCACACCAGCACCCCATCCCCTGCAGACGGAGAACCACCCCGCAAACGGTCCCTGAGATCCAGGAACAAGACAGAGCACGATGCCAAGACCCCACCAAGAAATGAGACCACCCTGATTGTCAAGCCACTGTCCCACTTTGTCACCCTGTCCATATTGAAACTGCCCCAGCTCCACTTCCTATGCCCGTATGGGCTATGCACCTGTAAGACAAATAGACTGGACTCTGCCATGGACACTCATCCGCCATCACCCCTCACCATTTGACTTCCCCCTCCAATATTTTGTATGTAAATAAACACACCTAAAGCACCAAAGATCTGGAGTCTGTCTGTGATTTCGAAATACTGTATTTGCAATTACAGTGACCTAATTTTCAGGAAATAGTAATGTCAACATACCTATGTTACACAGCTCTAGTCCATGAGGAATCTAAGCAGATGACACACGTTGGGACCCACACCTGTGAAACCGTAAGGGAAAGTGACAACTCAGTGACCATACACTGGGTGAAATCGACAGACAGGATAGAGGTAGAAGTGTAAAAGTACTTGTAGTAGGCATGAATGTATTCTCACCTGTGTTTCACAGGAAATATTGCTGGATGACTGAGTCCCTGTTGTCAATGTCTTCTTCCTCTGCTTCCTCCTCATCACTGTCCACAGGCTCCACAGCTGCCACATCACCGCCATCTGGACCATACTCTTGCAGAAAAGGCACCTGTCGTCGCAAAGCCAAGTTATGAATCATACAGCAGGCCACGATGATCTGGCACACCTTCTTTGGTGAGTAGAATAGGGATCCACCTGTCATATGGAGGCACCGGAGCCTGGCCTTCAGGAGGCCGAAGGTCCGCTCAATCACCCTCCTAGTACGCCCATGGGCTTCATTGTAGCGTTCCTCTGCCCTGGTCCTGGGATTCCTCACTGGGGTCAGTAGCCATGACAGGTTGGGGTAACCAGAGTCACCTAATAGCCACACACGGTGTCTCTGGAGTTGACCCATCACATAAGGAATGCTGCTATTCCGCATGATGTAGGCATCATGCACAGAGCCAGGGAACATGGCATTCACATGGGAGATGTACTGGTTGGCCAAACATACCATCTGTACATTCATGGAATGATAACTCTTCCGGTTCCTGTACACCTGTGGGGGGGGCCCAAAGCCACATTGGTCCCATCAATGCCACCTATGATGTTGGGGATATGTCCAAGGGCATAGAAGTCACCTTTCACTGTAGGCAAGTCCTCCACCTGAGGGAAAACGATGTAGCTCCACATGTGTTTCAGAAGGGCAGACAACACTCTGGACAATACGTTGGAAAACATAGGCTGGGACATCCCTGATGCCATGGCCACAGTTGTTTGAAAAGACCCACTTGCAAGGAAATGGAGCACTGATAGCACCTGCACTTGAGGGGGGATTCCTGTGGGATGGCGGATTGCTGACATCAGGTCTGGCTCCAACTGGGTACACAGTTCCTGGATTGTGGCACGGTCAAACCTGTAGGTGATTATCACATTTCTTTCCTCCATTGTCGACAGGTCCACCAGCGGTCGGTACACCGGAGGATTCCGCCATCTCCTCACATGTCCCAGCGGACGGTGCCTATGAAGGACAACAGCGAGCACAGAGTCAAACAACTCAGAGGTATGTACCCACAGTCTACACAGAACACAATTCATACACAAAATCTGGCCTCTATGTGTGTTGAGAGTAGGCCTAGGTATGTGTGACGCAGTTGGTAACTAGGCCATGTGGGCCCCTGAAATGGCGGCTGCCTGACCTGTAAAGTGGGACAATGGGATGTGAGGTAACTGCGCTGGCGTTGTACACCGTCGCGGTAGGCGGTCAAAGACCGCGGCGCAATGCTGCATTGGTTAACATTGGACCCTATGGGTCCCAGGAGCCAATGACGATGTACGCCGGCGGTGATGGTACGCACCACTGTGGACGTGACCGTCGTGGACGTGACTGCCATTTTCTAGCTGTTGAATCACTCGATACCTGATCTTCGACAGGAGAGGACCTACACTGCAAGTGCTGCTGTGACCTCGGTCTGGAAGAGACAATGGCTCGTGCGTCTGGGGAAAGGGCCCCTGCCTTCACATCAGAGGAGTTGGAGAAGCTCGTTGACGGGGTCCTCCCCCAGTACACGCTACTCTACAGTCCTCCAGACCAACAGGTAAGTACACAGGGAGCATGTTGTATGGGCTATGCCTGTGTGGAGAGGGCTGGTTGTAAGAAGGAAGGGGGCAGAGTTCTGAGTGCATGAAAGACGGTGGGTGCATGTGCCACATGGCAAGGGTAGGGATGGGGGCCACTCACTATGACGGTGTAGTTGGTAATGACTTCTCTTCTTCCCCTGTACATTTCATGTAGGTCAGCGCCCACCAGAAGAAGGATATTTGGCGTGCCATCGCCAAGGACGTCCGGACCCTGGGGGTCCACTACAGACGGAGCACCCACTGCCAGAAGAGATGGGAGGACATTCGCCGCTGGAGCAAGAGGACGGCGGAGGCTCAGCTGGGGATGGCCTCCCAACGTGGGAGGGGTGCCCGTCGAACCATGATCCCCCTGATGTTCCGGATCCTGCGGTGGCCTACCCTGAGTTGGATGGGAGCTTGAGGGCATCACAGCAGACACAAGGGGGTGAGTACACTCTCATTCAGCTGACTTTGCACGCAGTGGAGGGGTCTGGGTGGGGGAGGAGGGCTGTGGGCTTCCCTAGGCCAGGGCGAGTTCCGTAGGCTAGGCCCCTTCGTAAGGCATGGTCCTGCGGCCCTCCACCCCACCTCTGTAGAGTGCCAAGTACAGCTATTCATGCACCTGTGTCATCTATGTGTGCAGATGTCGTCCATAGCCTTGTAGGCCATTTCGCAGGAATTGCACTGTAGAGCCCAACAGCGCGACGTAGTGCAGGGGTCTGCTGTGTCTGTCTTGTCCGCCAACAGTAGCGGTAAGCCATGCACTCAACCTGTCTGTCTTCTGTTCCCTTCCCAATTTTTTTGGTCTTCCTGTTCTTGTGTGCATTAGCATCTTCAGGCGGAGGAGCAGTGGCACCGGAGCACGAGGGAGCTGCATCCCACATGGCCATGGAGACCCACACTACGGACTCTGAATACACCAGTGGGACGGAGGGCGAGGGGAGCACCACAGCGGTGACAGGAGCTGAAACCAGTGACACGGACTCGTCCTCCGATGAGAGCTCCCTTGTGGTGGCTGCAACATCTGTGCCCCCCACTTCTACAGGTACAGCCGCCACCCCCCCACCAACACCGCCCTCCCAGCAGCCCCTCAGCCTTCGCCCCGTGCCCGCTCACCCAGGAGGGTGGGCATCACCTTCGCCCCAGGCACCTCAGCCCCTGCCACCCCTGCTGCCCTCAGTGAGGAGGCCATTGACCTCCTCAGGTCACTCACTGTTGGGCAGTCTACCATTTTGAATGCCATCTAGGGTGTAGAAAGGGAGTTGCAACAAACCAATGCATTCCTGGAGGGCATTCATTGTGGTCAGGCTGCCCTTCATCGAATCTTTCAAACTCTGGTCTCAGCACTGATGGCAGCCATTGTCCCTGTGTCTAGCCTCCCCCCTCCAACTTCCTCCACCCAGACCCAATCCCCTGTACCTCTGCCTATCCCAAGTACACCATCAGACCAGCCTACACACACCTCACCACACAAGGGAAGCTCAGGCAAACATAAGCACCACAGATCCCACAGGCACTCACGCAAGCATCACACACATACAGACACAACAACATCCACTGCCTCCACTGTGTTCCCCTCCTCCTCGTCTCCCTCCTCCCTCCCAGTCTCGTCTACACTCACACCTGCATGCACTACCACTACAGCCTCCACGTCCCGCACCAGCACACCCACCAGCACACCCTGCTCACGTGCACTCACCACCCCCACCACCATTCACACGTCCCCTGTGTCCTCTCCCAGTGTGTCTGTGACGCCCCCTTCGAAGATGCACAAATGCAGGCACACACCCACCCAACAGCCATCCACCTCACAACAGCCTCCAGCACATGCACCTGCATCCAAAGCCACAAAACATACACCTCCTAAAACCACCATCTCTTCCTCCACTCCCAAACCCCATCCAGCTACCCGTCCCAGTGTCTCCAAACAACTTTTCCTGTCCACCCTTAACCTATTTACCACCACAACTCCCCGTCCAACTCATATGTCCCGTACTAGCACCTCAGCCACAAAATCTCCGGGAACAGTGGTGCCTGTTGTCACAGGTATGTGGAGTGCACCAGCCACCAGGCCAGCCAGTGTGTCACGGAGCCACAGCACAGCCAGTCCCCCCCCTGTGAAGCACCAGAAGTTAGCCAGTGCCCGGCGGGAGAGGGGGAAGACTCCAGCCAGCCAAGCCTCTCACAGGGGTCCCGGGGGGATTGTGGACTCAGCTGTGACTCCTCCCAAGGTGGGGAAGGGGCAGAAGAAACCTGAAAGTCTTGGAGGAGCAGCACGGTGGAGAAGACCGACATCATCCCCGCTGGCCAGGAGGCCACCGCCAGCCCCATCGTCGCTGCCCAGGAGGCCATCGTCGCTGCCCAGGAGGCCACCGCCAGCTCCATCGTCGCTGCCCAGGTGGGCACCACCAGCCCCATCGTCGCTGCCCAGGAGGCCACCGCCAGCCACAGCCCAGCTGCCCAGGAGGGCACCACCAGCCCCATCATCGCTGCCCAGGAGGACACCACCAGCCACAGACCAGCTGCCCAGGAGGGCCCCGCCAGCCACAGCCCAGATGCCCAGGAGGGCCCGCCAGCCACAGCCCATCTGACCAATGAAGGACCGCCAGCCACAGCCCGATGGGCAATGAAGGACTGGCAAGTCAAGCACTGCTGAACAGGGCAAAGACTGCCAAGGCAAGCACCGCTGAACAGGGCAAGGACCGCTGAACAGGGCAAAGACCGCCAAGGCAAGCACCGCTGAACAGGGCAAGGACCGCCAACTCAAGCACCGCTGAACAGGGCAAGCACCGCTGAACAGGGCAAAGACCGCCAAGGCAAGCACCGCTGAACAGGGCAAGGACTGCTGAACAGGGCAAGGACCGCTGAACAGGGCAAAGACCGCCAAGGCAAGCACCGCTGAACAGGGCAAGGACCACCAACTCAAGCACCGCTGAACAGGGCAAGTACCGCTGAACAGGGCAAAGACCGCCAAGGCAAGCACTGCTGAACAGGGCAAGGACCGCCAACTCAAGCACCGCTGAACAGGGCAAGTACCGCTGAACAGGGCAAAGACCGCCAAGGCAAGCACGGCTGAACAGGGCAAGGACCGCCAACTCAAGCACCGCTAGCCCATGAGCGGCAGGAGCAGTGACGCAACTGGGACCATCACGGGGTGAGTGATGCACTCTGGGCACCAGTCCCCCACCAGAACCAGTGGAGACATGCATCCACTACCTCTGTCCTGCACAGGATGTAGCACTCTGGGCACCAAGCCCCCTCCAGAACCAGTGGAGACATGCATTCACTCCGTCTGTCCTGCACAGGATGAAGCACTCTGGGCACCAAGCCCCCTCCAGAACCAGTGGAGACATGCATCCTCTTGAGAGACTGTGGCTTTGCACTCCCCAGGATGCAGCAGTGGGCAAACCACCCACTGTAGAGACTTGAGAGACTGTGGCTTTGCACTCCCCAGGATGCAGCAGTGGGCAAACCACCCACTGTAGGGACTTGAGAGACTGTGGCTTTGCATTCCCCAGGATGGTACAGTGGGCAACCCACCCACTGTAGAGACTTGCAAAACTGTGGCTTTGCACTCCCCAGGATGGTACAGTGGGCAATCCACCCACTGTAGAGACTTGAGAGACTGTGGCTTTGCACTCCCCAGGATGGTACAGTGGGCAACCCACCCACTGTAGAGATGAGAGACTGTGGCTTTGCACTCCCCAGGATGGTACAGTGGGCAACCCACCCACTGTAGAGACTTGAGAGACTGTGGCTTTGCACTCCCCAGGATGGTACAGTGGGCAACCCACCCACTGTAGAGACTTGAGAGACTGTGGCTTTGCACTCCCCAGGATGGTACAGTGGGCAATCCACCCACTGTAGAGACTTGAGGGACTGTGGCTTTGCACTCCCCAGGATACATCAATGGGCATGGAGCCCCCTCGTGGATCTGGCGTCGTGCACTCATCCGGCTGAGGTGCCCTCCCTTCCCTTCCCCCTGAGGTGCCTGTTGTATTTCTATCTGATGCCCCAGCAGTGTTCTCTCCGTCATGTTTGGGTATCTTGTGTGGGCCTCGCCCATGCATTTTGGGCCCAGAGGTCCACGGACTATGAATGGTACAATACCTGGACTACTAATCGTGGTGTATATTTTGTTAATAGCGTATATATATATATATATTTGTGCTTACTGAATTTTGATATATTACAATGTTTACGCTCATTTCCTTTTGCCTTTGCATTCTTCCGGGGGTTTGGGGGTGTTACTGTAATGTATAGATATGCATTGGTGTGTGTGTTGTAGTGGGTGAGAGTGGGGGTGGGGGTAGGGGTGTTGCGTGTGAGTGTCCCTGTTTTTTCCCTCCCCCCTCCCCTATGTCGTAGGTGCAGTACTCACCGTGGTCTTCGCCGCCGGCGTTGGTGCTCCTGGTACAGGAGCAGGAAGACTAGCGCAGGGAGAATATGAAGTTCCGGCTCCATGGTGTCCTCCTTCCTCGTGGAGTATGTAGAGGTGAGCGTTTTTCCTTCGAAATGCCTGTTTCCACCGTGTTTTTATCCACGCTGAATCCGCCCCGTAAAAGGTGGCGGATTTGCCTGTCATAATAGTGTGGGCGGTACATTGTCCTCCGCCTGTCTGTTGGCGGTGACCGCCGCGCTGTTTGTTTGTACCGCCGTGGTGGTCGGAGTGTTAAAGTGGCTGTCTTTGTTGGCGGTTTCCGCCACGGTCGTAATTCCAAAAATTTTACCGCCGGCCTGTTGGCGGTCTTACCGCCACTTTAACACCATCCGCCAGGGTTGTAATGACCACCTATGTCACCTGCCTAATTTGTCACAGGGCCCGGAACTTGCAGACCAAGATATTGTTCTCGACCAAACACACAGGGTGAGCCATCTGGCCTGCTCTCCAGGGCAGCTACAGGATATCCTCACATGTCTTTATTACTAAAGGCAGAAGGAGTTTATCATGTTCACTGGGTGCTAAAGAAGCACCATTGAAGGTGCAAAGGTCTGGCTTTACCAGTACCTGTCCCCGATAACATTATAGCATCGAAGGGCCCTTCGACCACTAACTGAGTTCCCTGGAAATAAAGGAATTAAATACACATGGGGACAGCCCTTCGAAATTCACTTTGTCTGCAAACTAGATTAGAAGCGTCCAAACCTTGGACGAAGTTCATGTACTGTTAGATAAGGACACTCTCTAAGAGGACCCCTCTGCAATGTCTCCATCACAAGGCTGAACGCCTCCCCCTCCACGGCTCTACCGTTCTACACATCCAATAAAAAAAACAGGTTCATAAGCCCTCAGAGACTAAAAGCTGCTAAGAAAGACTGGTTGTTCAGCACCAAATTCAACATCATGACAGTACCTGTAACCAGATAGCGAACATTAATGAGCTGGATATCCCATGGAGACTCAAGGGCCAACGACCCGGTTGATGATGGCCTCCTGTTCTTTGAGGATCACACCTCATAATGTTTGTGATGCATTGAGCCTTAGGGACAGATTACCACTCCACTATTGCTGTGTTTCCTGGCGGCAGAGCTCCTTGACTACATCATGCTGGAGCAACGCTATGAACTGTTGCCAAGGACATGGACCTCAGGTTTTGGTATCATATGTTCCTAGGCAGGTAACCTTCCTGCTGACTTGTTTCTTGGTCTTTTCCCTCCCTCTTCCTGACAACCTGTGCCTTTTTCCACACACACTGCAAGCACCACATTGCAGCTCAGTCTGTGGGGGGTAAATACACAACACCTGCCCCCCCCCAGTTTTCTTTGGCTCCCTCATACCTGCTTACCCATGATTAACCTACTTAGCTTGAATGTCAAAGGTCTCAAAGCCCCAGTGAAGTGACTTTCACTCCTCTCCTTTCTTAGGGATTCTAAGGGCCAGATTTACAAGGCCCAAGCATCTCCTTGCACCACATTAGCATAATTATTTTTTGTTTTTACCCTAATGTGGCTCAGTGTGACAAAAATCGCAAGACCATATTTACAAAGAGGCTGAAAAAATGCATTGCATCACTTTGTAACCCCTCATGCTAGCGCCAGGCATCATGTTTGTAAGGGGGGCATTCTGGCATTAGGAGGCCCACAAAAATGGTGCAATTAAATCTACAAGATTTAATTGCGCCATTTTTGGCATTATTTATATTGCCTACTCAAAGCAGGTGTTAAAAGTACACACCCATTGAAATCAAAGGGCCTCTTTTCACTTTGCTGCAGTAGTGTCAACATTTTTGACGCTAGTGCAGTATATTTCCACAATAGCATCAAAAATGTTGACGCTATTGGCCTAACATGTGCCATGGTTCATCTTATTGTCAATACGGCGCACCCATGGTGTCGTTAGGTGGCGGTGGGGGGGCGCAAGAAATCTGGTGCATCGGTATTGATGTACCAGATTCTTGTAAGTCTGGGTCCAAATGTGACATTTGTCTTATACAAAATACCCACCTTCTCGAACCATGATATGCTATATGGATCGTAATACAGCAGACAGAATATTTGTCATGTTTGTGATGGAATATTCCCTCCACTGAGATCAAAATCAAGCCCTCGGTACAGTTGTATTGTTTTGCATGTTAGTGTGTTGTGCTATATACAAGAATTGTATTTTATACCAGACCCCCAATGTAGCTCGGAGTGTCAGTGACATGTAGATATCATTAAGTGTCAGTGCCGGTCTAATGCTGGTGTATGTGTATGAGTCATTCTTGGACAGTGGGGGTCTACTCCCATTTCACCCCAGACACCTATTATAGGGAATTCTGCCTTCCCTTGCGATCCATAGCTCAGCCTTTACCCAGTGCTGGGTCACCAATGGCAAGATGGTTGGGGAGTTCTTCGATGCAGATGGCCTTATGGACATGCCTATGGTCTCCCACCCACTGCCTACTGGCAATATATTGCCATTCACCATTGGGTCTCACAACCTCAGATCCATACTGTACTAAACTGTACTAAGCAGCCATGCACAGTTTAAGAGCACACCCATGCTGGTCGACTTCTCATGCCCTTTGAGAATTGGCTCCTCACTCACTCCTCTGAATAATATCTCCTCCCCGACATCTAAACATTCCTCAATTCCTCACCACTGCCTTCTAAATCTCCTGCGCAGTGACAGTGGGAGAAGACGTGTGAGGGTACGTTCAACACTAGCGAATAGTATGACATCCTCCACCAAGCTCGTGCCTCTGCCCACAGCACCCCTAATAAAGAGATGCTTCTTACAACTGCACATTATTGGTATTTCACATTGGCCAGGGTCGCCCAATGGAGGGTGAGTGGGGACAATGCCTTCTGGCAGTGCTATGGCCAGCTTGGCACTATTACACATCTTCTCTGGCACTGCCCTAAAATATGCTCCTTCAGGATGGAAGTATTGACAGCGGTGGACGTGATGCATGGCACTGACCTCCCCAGATTCCCTAGCTATATCTTGTTGGGTCTTCCCAGTCCCCTGATGTACCCTCTAAAATTTGTCAGGGACGTGCTATCACTTTGTGTGTCCTCCATCTAACCCACCCTGATCATACACCCTCCTGACTTGGCATGTGACATGTTATATTTAGTCCTTTTCATGTTCCTCTCTTCCCCTCTTTTTCTCTTTCCTCCTACCTTTCCCACAGTCATCCATACCCCGAGAGTTCCTCATTCCTGTCTTTCCTTGGTTACCCTTTAAAGTTGTTGTTCTTTTGTTGTTCCCCACCAGCTGGTGGATGTAAGTGGGATGCCTATTTTACTTTGCTGTTGTTTAAAATTATCAAAAGATTCAAACCATAAAAAGAGAGCGACTGTGAGAGAGAGAGAGAGAGAGAGAGAGAGAGAGAGAGAGAGAGAGAGAGGGAAAGCTAAATAATGGTTAATATGTAATAGGGTCAAGTAGGGCCATCCTGGGGTCCTGGTGATATCTCAAACCTTGAGATCAAAGGACAAGCACTTTGTAAATGTAATCCGAACCTGAAGATGCAATATATGCCTCTATTTTATGTTACTCAATATGTTCTATTTATATTACATGTTTATTTTGGGGAAGTTAACCTGAAAATGCTTTTTTTTCAAAGTGTAGGTAACAATAGGCAGAGATTAGAATTAGAAAGTTAAGATTTTGTTAACATTACATTAATACATTTTAAAAAAGACTGCCAAAGAATGTTTCTCATAATGTTTTCTTTTTCCACATAACTTAATTTAAAGTGAGTATCCTTTACAAAGGTAACCCACTGTAGAGCTGCTGAAACAAATATTTGACAAGCAACCTCAAAATATTTTCCACAATACACAGATCCCCGTGAAATATGGGTTTAAACTACTGCAATTTGTTAAACGAAATGCCCAAATTCTATGGTGCATATTTAGGAAAAGTGGCGCTGTACACAGGGCACTGCCACTTTTCTTGCACCCCTTAGTGGCCCACTAATGCCACCATGTGTACGCTGTATTTAAAATACGGCACACCATGACAGTTATTAGGGGACTAGCGTCAGAATTGTCTACGCTAGTCCAGGGATTTGCAGGATCAGCATCAAAAAGTTTGACGCTAATCCTGCAAAGCCCATTGAGGCCCATTGTAATCAATGGTGCGCCTCCTTTTAACACCTGCTAAAGCGCCTGCTTTCTTTGTGACATTTTTCATCCCACTTAGTGCGGGAATGCCTATTTTGCATACATTGTGCTGCTGCAGGTATAATGTAGCGCAAATGGTTACAAAGTGGTGCAATGCATGCATTCCCCACTTTCTAAAAATGGTGCAATGTTTTTGGCCATCTAACGCCACACTAGTTTAAAGAAATGATGCTAATATGCATTGCAATTGCGCTAGGGGCTCTTAAATATGCCCCTGTATATAATAAACATTTTTCAATTGCAAAACGCAAACTTATTTTTAGTAGGCTTCTGTTACTTTTACAAACCATGCACAATGTTCCTTGAAGGTAATCTGTCACCATTATTAAATATTTATCACATGCTGGTTGTCTGGGCCACATGATAAAGCGCGCACAACCTCCTGTTCTCTGCCACTCCTCACCTTTCCCACCCCCAGCAACAGCTGGCCATCCTGTCTGACGAGCTGATGCTCCACTTATCACACTGACAGGCGAGATGACATGCTGTAAGTTTGCTTTATGTTCTCAGTTCGGATTCTGTAGCACTTTGAAATGTTTCTGAAATTATTTTCCTTTCCTCATCCGAACTCGAAAATCCCCCGATGGAAATGCAGAGTGAGAAAGAGCGCATCCCCATTTCATTTACGATTAAGTTGAGACAAAGGAAAAAATACTTTAGGAGGACTGAAATCTTCTGTAATCAAACATGCCAGCACTACAAAGTAAGTGCTACTATGGAATTTAAGAACAATAAATGAAAATCAAAGTGGATAGACTACTTTGTTCAGATTTTTGCACAGCAAATTTTATATTAATGGCTATGCAATCTACTTATTGTAAATATGTAGTGAGATAATTCCTGAATAAGCATACAGATGGAAAAAAGAATGTCTAAGCCCTATTAAAATGAATTTTACTGTAAATCAGATGCAAGACAGTGAATATATTTTCTCAAAAATGGTTGTATGACATTTCAAGTAGGGGAGGGTGTTGAGCTCCAGCTTGCGGAGTTTGTGGTGTTTTTCCCACTCCACGTTCTGCTTAGAGTGCGGGGATCAAAAAAACTCTGCAGAGCTTTGTTTTTTCCTCATTCACACTTGCCAATGCTAAGTTGGCAAGCACGAGCGAGAAAAATCTTACTCAGACCACCTTCCAGGGAGATTTCTCAATGCGGTCGATTGCGAAGGGTCGCTATCGCTCGCATTTAGAAACCTTCCGTTCATGTTGAGGAAGGTGCTGCTCGAGTACAAAATATACTCAAGGAGTAGAAAAGAAGCAGTACAGTCTTGTGCAGTGTGTGGTGCCATTCATGCTGATTTTTCAGTGAGGGATCTCTGTGTAGTGCGGCAGAGTTAATTGGTCACTTCGCCCAGACATAATTACAGTGCTGGTAATTTCCATCCATGCTTTTCCTAAGCACTTTTTGTAACACATGTCTTTACCACACATATACATTTAGCATGCAAGAATAAGTAAGGTGAGTGTTGAATTTATATATATATATATATATATGTATATGTGTGTGTGTGTGTATTATATATATATATTGTAAGGAAATGCCTCCTTGGCATGGTTGCCCCCTGACTTTTTGCCTTTGCTGATGCTATGTTTACAATTGAAAGTGTGCTGAGGCCTGCTAACCAGGCCCCAGCACCAGTGTTCTTTCCCTAACCTGTACTTTTGTATCCACAATTGGCAGACCCTGGCATCCAGATAAGTCCCTTGTAACTGGTACTTCTAGTACCAAGGGCCCTGATGCCAAGGAAGGTCTCTAAGGGCTGCAGCATGTCTTATGCCACCCTGGAGACCTCTCACTCAGCACAGACACACTGCTTGCCAGCTTGTGTGTGCTAGTGAGGACAAAACGAGTAAGTCGACATGGCACTCCCCTCAGGGTGCCATGCCAGCCTCTCACTGCCTATGCAGTATAGGTAAGACACCCCTCTAGCAGGCCTTACAGCCCTAAGGCAGGGTGCACTATACCATAGGTGAGGGTACCAGTGCATGAGCATGGTACCCCTACAGTGTCTAAACAAAACCTTAGACATTGTAAGTGCAGGGTAGCCATAAGAGTATATGGTCTGGGAGTCTGTCAAACACGAACTCCACAGCACCATAATGGCTACACTGAAAACTGGGAAGTTTGGTATCAAACTTCTCAGCACAATAAATGCACACTGATGCCAGTGTACATTTTATTGCAAAATACACCCCAGAGGGCACCTTAGAGGTGCCCCCTGAAACTTAACCGACTATCTGTGTAGGCTGACTAGTTCCAGCAGCCTGCCACACTAGAGACATGTTGCTGGCCCCATGGGGAGAGTGCTTTTGTCACTCTGAGGCCAGTAACAAAGCCTGCACTGGGTGGAGATGCTAACACCTCCCCCAGGCAGGAGCTGTAACACCTGGCGGTGAGCCTCAAAGGCTCACCCCTTTGTCACAGCACCGCAGGACACTCCAGCTAGTGGAGTTGCCCGCCCCCTCCGGCCCGGCCCCCACTTTTGGCGGCAAGGCCGGAGAAAATAATGAGAATAACAAGGAGGAGTCACTGGCCAGTCAGGACAGCCCCTAAGGTGTCCTGAGCTGAGGTGACTCTAACTTTTAGAAATCCTCCATCTTGCAGATGGAGGATTCCCCCAATAGGGTTAGGATTGTGACCCCCTCCCCTTGGGAGGAGACACAAAGAGGGTGTACCCACCCTCAGGGCTAGTAGCCATTGGCTACTAACCCCCCAGACCTAAACACGCCCTTAAATTTAGTATTTAAGGGCTACCCTGAACCCTAGAAAATTAGATTCCTGCGACAACAAGAAGAAGGACTGCCCAGCTGAAAACCCCTGCAGAGGAAGACCAGAAGACAACAACTGCCTTGGCTCCAGAAACTCACCGGCCTGTCTCCTGCCTTCCAAAGAACTCTGCTCCAGCGACGCCTTCCAAGGGACCAGCGACCTCTGACTCCTCTGAGGACTGCCCTGCTTCGAAAAAGACAAGAAACTCCCGAGGACAGCGGACCTGCTCCAAAAAGACTGCAACTTTGTTTCAAGGAGCAGCTTTAAAGACCCCTGCAACTCCCCGCAAGAAGCGTGAGACTTGCAACACTGCACCCGGCGACCCCGACTCGGCTGGTGGAGAACCAACACCTCAGGGAGGACCCCCGGACTACTCTCCGACTGTGAGTACCAAAACCTGTCCCCCCTGAGCCCCCACAGCGCCGCCTGCAGAGGGAATCCCGAGGCTTCCCCTGACCGCGACTCTCTGAAACCTAAGTCCCGACGCCTGGAAAAGACCCTGCACCCGCAGCCCCCAGGACCTGAAGGACCGGACTTTCACTGGAGAAGTGACCCCCAGGAGTCCCTCTCCCTTGCCCAAGTGGAGGTTTCCCCGAGGAAGCCCCCCCCTTGCCTGCCTGCAGCGCTGAAGAGATCCGTTGATCTCTCATAGACTAACATTGCAAACCCGACGCTGGTTTCTGCACTGCACCCGGCCGCCCCCGCGCTGCTGAGGGTGAAATTTCTGTGTGGGCTTGTGTCCCCCCCGGTGCCCTACAAAACCCCCCTGGTCTGCCCTCCGAAGACGCGGGTACTTACCTGCAAGTAGACCGGAACCGGGGCACCCCCTTCTCTCCATTCTAGCCTATGCGTTTTGGGCACCACTTTGAACTCTGCACCTGACCGGCCCTGAGCTGCTGGTGTGGTGACTTTGGGGTTGCTCTGAACCCCCAACGGTGGGCTACCTTGGACCAAGAACTGAACCCTGTAAGTGTCTTACTTACCTGGTAAAACTAACAAAAACTTACCTCCCCCAGGAACTGTGAAAATTGCACTGTGTCCACTTTTAAAACAGCTATTTGTGAATAACTTGAAAAGTATACATGCAATTGAAATGATTCAAAGTTCCTAATGTACTTACCTGCAATACCTTTCAAACAAGATATTACATGTTAAATTTGAACCTGTGGTTCTTAAAATAAACTAAGAAAAGATATTTTTCTATAACAAAACCTATTGGCTGGATTTGTCTCTGAGTGTGTGTACCTCATTTATTGTCTATGGGTATGTACAACAAATGCTTAACACTACTCCTTGGATAAGCCTACTGCTCGACCACACTACCACAAAATAGAGCATTAGTATTATCTCTTTTACCACTATTTTACCTCTAAGGGGAACCCTTGGACTCTGTGCATGCTATTCCTTACTTTGAAATAGCACATACAGAGCCAACTTCCTACATTGGTGGATCAGCGGTGGGGTACAAGACTTTGCATTTGCTGGACTACTCAGCCAATACCTGATCACACGACAAATTCCAAAATTGTCATTAGAAATTGATTTTTGCAATTTGAAAAATTTTCTAAATTCTTAAAAGACCTGCTAGGGCCTTGTGTTAGATCCTGTTTAGCATTTCTTTTAGAGTTTAAAAGTTTGTAAAAGTTTGAATTAGATTCTAGAACCAGTTGTAGATTCTTAAAAAGTATTCCAACTTTTAGAAGCAAAATGTCTAGCACAGATGTGACTGTGGTGGAACTCGACACCACACCTTACCTCCATCTTAAGATGAGGGAGCTAAGGTCACTCTGTAAAATAAAGAAAATAACAATGGGCCCCAAACCTACCAAAATACAGCTCCAGGAGCTTTTGGCAGAGTTTGAAAAGGCCAACCCCTCTGAGGGTGGCAACTCAGAGGAAGAGGATAGTGACTTGGAGGAAAATTCCCCCCTACCAGTCCTATCTAGGGAGAACAGGGTCTCTCAAACCCTGACTCCAAAAATAATAGTCAGAGATGCTGGTTCCCTCACAGGAGAGACCAACACCTCTGAAATCACTGAGGATAACTCCAGTGAAGAGGACATCCAGTTAGCCAGGATGGCCAAAAGATTGGCTTTGGAAAGACAGATCCTAGCCATAGAGAGGGAAAGACAAGAGATGGGCCTAGGACCCATCAATGGTGGCAGCAACATAAATAGGGTCAGAGATTCTCCTGACATGTTGAAAATCCCAAAAGGGATTGTAACTAAATATGAAGATGGTGATGACATCACCAAATGGTTCACAGCTTTTGAGAGGGCTTGTGTAACCAGAAAAGTGAACAGATCTCACTGGGGTGCTCTCCTTTGGGAAATGTTCACAGGAAAGTGTAGGGATAGACTCCTCACACTCTCTGGACAAGATGCAGAATCTTATGACCTCATGAAGGGTACCCTGATTGAGGGCTTTGGATTCTCCACTGAGGAGTATAGGATTAGATTCAGGGGGGCTCAAAAATCCTCGAGCCAGACCTGGGTTGACTTTGTAGACTACTCAGTAAAAACACTAGATGGTTGGATTCAAGGCAGTGGTGTAAGTAATTATGATGGGCTGTACAATTTATTTGTGAAAGAACACCTGTTAAGTAATTGTTTCAATGATAAACTGCATCAGCATCTGGTAGACCTAGGACCAATTTCTCCCCAAGAATTGGGAAAGAAGGCGGACCATTGGGTCAAGACTAGGGTGTCCAAAACTTCCACAGGGGGTGACCAAAAGAAAGGGGTCACAAAACCTCCCCAGGGGAAAGGTGGTGAGACAGCCAAAAATAAAAATAGTCAAGAGTCTTCTAAAGGCCCCCAAAAACCTGCACAGGAGGGTGGGCCCAGAGCCTCTTCACAAAACAATCCTGGGTACAAGGGTAAAAACTTTGATCCCAAAAAGGCCTGGTGTCGAAACTGTAGTCAGTCTGGACACCAAACTGGAGACAAGGCCTGTCCCAAGAAAGGTTCCACTCCAAACTCCAATCCAGGTAACACTGGAATGGCTAGTCTCCAAGTGGGATCAACAGTGTGCCCAGAGCAAATCAGGGTCCACACTGAAGCTACTCTAGTCTCTGAGGGTGGGGTGGATTTAGCCACACTAGCTGCCTGGCCCCCTAACAGGCAAAAATACAGGCAGCAGCTCTTTATTAATGGGACAAGTGTAGAGGGCCTGAGGGATACAGGTGCCAGTGTCACCATGGTTACAGAGAAACTGGTTTCCCCTGGCCAATACCTGACTGGAAAAACTTATACAGTCACCAATGCTGACAATCAAACTAAAGCACATCCCATGGCAATGGTAACTTTAGAATGGGGAGGGGTCAATGGCCTGAAACAGGTGGTGGTCTCCTCAAACATCCCAGTAGACTGTCTGCTTGGAAATGACCTGGAGTCCTCAGCATGGGCTGAGGTAGAACTAAAAACCCATGCAGCCATGCTGGGTATCCCTGAACTGGTGTGTGTAAAAACAAGAGCACAATGCAAGGCACAGGGTGAAAAAGTAGAGCTGGAGTCTGGAAAAATGGCCCAGCCTACCAAGAGAAAAGGAAAGTCAGTTGGGAAACCAACTGCAACACAGTCAGAAAAAGAGAACCTCTCTTCTCAGGAAGAAGTTCTGCCCTCTGAGGGAACTGGGCCTTTGGAGCTTGAACCTTATCAGGTTGAGCTCTTAGGCCCAGGGGGACCCTCAAGGGAGGAGCTGTGTAAGGGACAAGAAACCTGTCCCTCTCTTGAAGGCCTTAGGCAGCAAGCTGCTGAAGAGTCCAAGGGCAAGAAAAATGGAACACATAGGGTCTATTGGGAAGATGGACTCCTGTACACTGAGGCCAGAGACCCCAAACCTGGTGCCACTAGGAGAGTGGTAGTGCCTCAGTCGTTCAGAGAGTTTATTCTGACCGTGGCCCATGATATTCCCCTTGCTGGGCATTTGGGACAAACCAAGACGTGGGAGAGGTTAGTCAACCACTTCTACTGGCCCAATATGTCGCAGAAGGTTAAGGAGTTTTGCCTCTCCTGCCCCACCTGTCAATCCAGTGGTAAGACAGGTGGGCACCCAAAGGCCCCCCTCATTCCACTTCCAGTGGTGGGGGTCCCCTTTGAAAGAGTGGGTGTGGACATAGTTGGTCCACTGGAACCTCCCACAGCCTCAGGAAATATGTACATCCTAGTAGTAGTGGATCATGCTACTAGGTATCCTGAAGCTATTCCCCTTAGGTCGACTACTGCCCCTGCAGTAGCCAAGGCCCTCATTGGTATCTTTACCAGAGTGGGTTTCCCTAAAGAGGTGGTGTCTGACAGAGGTACCAACTTCATGTCAGCATACCTAAAACACATGTGGAATGAGTGTGGAGTGACTTACAAATTCACTACACCGTACCATCCACAAACTAATGGCTTAGTTGAGAGATTCAACAAGACATTAAAAGGCATGATCATGGGGCTCCCAGAAAAACTCAAAAGGAGATGGGATGTCCTCTTGCCATGTCTGCTTTTTGCTTACAGAGAGGTGCCACAGAAGGGAGTAGGATTCTCACCCTTTGAACTTCTGTTTGGCCACCCTGTAAGGGGACCACTTGCTCTTGTTAAAGAAGGCTGGGAGAGACCTCTTCATGAGCCTAAACAAGACATAGTGGACTATGTACTTGGCCTTCGCTCTAGAATGGCAGAGTACATGGAAAAGGCAACCAAAAACCTTGAGGCCAGCCAACAGCTCCAGAAGTTTTGGTATGACCAAAAGGCTGCACTGGTTGAGTTCCAACCAGGGCAGAAGGTCTGGGTTCTGGAGCCTGTGGCTCCCAGGGCACTCCAGGACAAATGGAGTGGCCCTTACCCAGTGCTAGAAAGGAAGAGTCAGGTCACCTACCTGGTGGACCTGGGCACAAGCAGGAGCCCCAAGAGGGTGATCCATGTGAACCGCCTTAAGCTCTTCCATGACAGGGCTGATGTGAATCTGTTGATGGTAACAGATGAGGATCAGGAGGCAGAGAGTGAACCTCTCCCTGATCTTCTGTCATCAGACCCAAAAGATGGCTCAGTAGATGGAGTGATCTACTCAGACACCCTCTCTGACCAACAGCAAGCTGATTGTAGGAGAGTCCTACAACAGTTTCCTGAACTCTTCTCCTTAACCCCTGGTCAGACACACCTGTGTACCCATGATGTGGACACAGGAGACAGCATGCCTGTCAAGAACAACATTTTTAGACAGTCTGACCATGTTAAGGAAAGCATCAAGGTGGAAGTCCACAAGATGCTAGAATTGGGAGTAATTGAGCGCTCTGACAGCCCCTGGGCTAGCCCAGTGGTCTTAGTCCCCAAACCTCACACCAAAGATGGAAAGAAAGAGATGAGGTTTTGTGTGGACTACAGAGGGCTCAATTCTGTCACCAAGACAGATGCTCATCCAATTCCTAGAGCTGATGAGCTCATAGATAAATTAGGTGCTGCCAAATTCTTAAGTACCTTTGACTTGACAGCAGGGTACTGGCAAATAAAAATGGCACCTGGAGCAAAAGAGAAAACAGCATTCTCCACACCTGATGGGCATTATCAGTTTACTGTTATGCCCTTTGGTTTAAAGAATGCCCCTGCCACCTTCCAAAGGTTGGTGAATCAAGTCCTTGCTGGCTTGGAGTCCTTTAGCACAGCTTATCTTGATGATATTGCTGTCTTTAGCTCCACCTGGCAGGATCACCTGGTCCACCTGAAGAAGGTTTTGAAGGCTCTGCAATCTGCAGGCCTCTCTATCAAGGCATCCAAATGCCAGATAGGGCAGGGAACTGTGGTTTACTTGGGACACCTTGTAGGTGGAGGCCAAGTTCAGCCACTCCAACCCAAGATCCAGACTATTCTGGACTGGGTAGCTCCAAAAACCCAGACTCAAGTCAGGGCATTCCTTGGCTTGACTGGGTATTACAGGAGGTTTGTGAAGGGATATGGATCCATTGTGACAGCCCTCACTGAACTCACCTCCAAGAAAATGCCCAAGAAAGTGAACTGGACTGTGGAATGCCAACAGGCCTTTGACACCCTGAAACAAGCAATGTGCTCAGCACCAGTTCTAAAAGCTCCAGATTATTCTAAGCAGTTCATTGTGCAGACAGATGCCTCTGAACATGGGATAGGGGCAGTTTTGTCCCAAACAAATGATGATGGCCTTGACCAGCCTGTTGCTTTCATTAGCAGGAGGTTACTCCCCAGGGAGCAGCGTTGGAGTGCCATTGAGAGGGAGGCCTTTGCTGTGGTTTGGTCCCTGAAGAAGCTGAGACCATACCTCTTTGGGACTCACTTCCTAGTTCAAACTGACCACAGACCTCTCAAATGGCTGATGCAAATGAAAGGTGAAAATCCTAAACTGTTGAGGTGGTCCATCTCCCTACAGGGAATGGACTTTATAGTGGAACACAGACCTGGGACTGCCCATGCCAATGCAGATGGCCTTTCCAGGTTCTTCCACTTAGAAAATGAAGACTCTCTAGGGAAAGGTTAGTCTCATCCTCTTTCGTTTGGGGGGGGGTTGTGTAAGGAAATGCCTCCTTGGCATGGTTGCCCCCTGACTTTTTGCCTTTGCTGATGCTATGTTTACAATTGAAAGTGTGCTGAGGCCTGCTAACCAGGCCCCAGCACCAGTGTTCTTTCCCTAACCTGTACTTTTGTATCCACAATTGGCAGACCCTGGCATCCAGATAAGTCCCTTGTAACTGGTACTTCTAGTACCAAGGGCCCTGATGCCAAGGAAGGTCTCTAAGGGCTGCAGCATGTCTTATGCCACCCTGGAGACCTCTCACTCAGCACAGACACACTGCTTGCCAGCTTGTGTGTGCTAGTGAGGACAAAACGAGTAAGTCGACATGGCACTCCCCTCAGGGTGCCATGCCAGCCTCTCACTGCCTATGCAGTATAGGTAAGACACCCCTCTAGCAGGCCTTACAGCCCTAAGGCAGGGTGCACTATACCATAGGTGAGGGTACCAGTGCATGAGCATGGTACCCCTACAGTGTCTAAACAAAACCTTAGACATTGTAAGTGCAGGGTAGCCATAAGAGTATATGGTCTGGGAGTCTGTCAAACACGAACTCCACAGCACCATAATGGCTACACTGAAAACTGGGAAGTTTGGTATCAAACTTCTCAGCACAATAAATGCACACTGATGCCAGTGTACATTTTATTGCAAAATACACCCCAGAGGGCACCTTAGAGGTGCCCCCTGAAACTTAACCGACTATCTGTGTAGGCTGACTAGTTCCAGCAGCCTGCCACACTAGAGACATGTTGCTGGCCCCATGGGGAGAGTGCCTTTGTCACTCTGAGGCCAGTAACAAAGCCTGCACTGGGTGGAGATGCTAACACCTCCCCCAGGCAGGAGCTGTAACACCTGGCGGTGAGCCTCAAAGGCTCACCCCTTTGTCACAGCACCGCAGGACACTCCAGCTAGTGGAGTTGCCCGCCCCCTCCGGCCCGGCCCCCACTTTTGGCGGCAAGGCCGGAGAAAATAATGAGAATAACAAGGAGGAGTCACTGGCCAGTCAGGACAGCCCCTAAGGTGTCCTGAGCTGAGGTGACTCTAACTTTTAGAAATCCTCCATCTTGCAGATGGAGGATTCCCCCAATAGGGTTAGGATTGTGACCCCCTCCCCTTGGGAGGAGACACAAAGAGGGTGTACCCACCCTCAGGGCTAGTAGCCATTGGCTACTAACCCCCCAGACCTAAACACGCCCTTAAATTTAGTATTTAAGGGCTACCCTGAACCCTAGAAAATTAGATTCCTGCGACAACAAGAAGAAGGACTGCCCAGCTGAAAACCCCTGCAGAGGAAGACCAGAAGACAACAACTGCCTTGGCTCCAGAAACTCACCGACCTGTCTCCTGCCTTCCAAAGAACTCTGCTCCAGCGACGCCTTCCAAGGGACCAGCGACCTCTGACTCCTCTGAGGACTGCCCTGCTTCGAAAAAGACAAGAAACTCCCGAGGACAGCGGACCTGCTCCAAAAAGACTGCAACTTTGTTTCAAGGAGCAGCTTTAAAGACCCCTGCAACTCCCCGCAAGAAGCGTGAGACTTGCAACACTGCACCCGGCGACCCCGACTCGGCTGGTGGAGAACCAACACCTCAGGGAGGACCCCCGGACTACTCTCCGACTGTGAGTACCAAAACCTGTCCCCCCTGAGCCCCCACAGCGCCGCCTGCAGAGGGAATCCCGAGGCTTCCCCTGACCGCGACTCTCTGAAACCTAAGTCCCGACGCCTGGAAAAGACCCTGCACCCGCAGCCCCCAGGACCTGAAGGACCGGACTTTCACTGGAGAAGTGACCCCCAGGAGTCCCTCTCCCTTGCCCAAGTGGAGGTTTCCCCGAGGAAGCCCCCCCCTTGCCTGCCTGCAGCGCTGAAGAGATCTCTCATAGACTAACATTGCAAACCCGACGCTGGTTTCTGCACTGCACCCGGCCGCCCCCGCGCTGCTGAGGGTGAAATTTCTGTGTGGGCTTGTGTCCCCCCCGGTGCCCTACAAAACCCCCCTGGTCTGCCCTCCGAAGACGCGGGTACTTACCTGCAAGTAGACCGGAACCGGGGCACCCCCTTCTCTCCATTCTAGCCTATGCGTTTTGGGCACCACTTTGAACTCTGCACCTGACCGGCCCTGAGCTGCTGGTGTGGTGACTTTGGGGTTGCTCTGAACCCCCAACGGTGGGCTACCTTGGACCAAGAACTGAACCCTGTAAGTGTCTTACTTACCTGGTAAAACTAACAAAAACTTACCTCCCCCAGGAACTGTGAAAATTGCACTGTGTCCACTTTTAAAACAGCTATTTGTGAATAACTTGAAAAGTATACATGCAATTGAAATGATTCAAAGTTCCTAATGTACTTACCTGCAATACCTTTCAAACAAGATATTACATGTTAAATTTGAACCTGTGGTTCTTAAAATAAACTAAGAAAAGATATTTTTCTATAACAAAACCTATTGGCTGGATTTGTCTCTGAGTGTGTGTACCTCATTTATTGTCTATGGGTATGTACAACAAATGCTTAACACTACTCCTTGGATAAGCCTACTGCTCGACCACACTACCACAAAATAGAGCATTAGTATTATCTCTTTAACCACTATTTTACCTCTAAGGGGAACCCTTGGACTCTGTGCATGCTATTCCTTACATTGAAATAGCACATACAGAGCCAACTTCCTACATATATATATATATATAAATATATATATATATATATATATATATTATTTGCCTACTGCAGCTTGCCAAAGGTAGTTATAGTTAGAACCAAGGTGGTCATTATGAACACAGCGGTAAACACTGCCAACCGCTGCGGCGGCTGTGAACAGAAGACCGCCGTTGGTGGTGAATAGAAACCCACCATATAATGAACCAAAATCCCGACCTCGCCAAAAATCACCAGTCCACCAGTCACCGCCAGGACCCTGTCGGCAGAAATGCTGGACCTTCCACCCCGCCACTGCCGAGCACACCCACATTCCGCCCTCCAGATAATGATGCACAAATCACCTTGGCAATCAGTGGAAGTTGAACAACCATTGGCAGTGCCGACCACCACGGGCGGCAAGTGGACCCAACAGCAAAAAGTGCACACATTGGATAAGTAAAACACTCACAGACACACCCTACAATCCTTTGCAACGAAACTAGGCCAACGAAGACAGAGATCATCAGAAGCAGACACTGAACGCCACTATACACAAGACTCACACCAACCCACAGAAGAGCACCTTCACTGCGATTCCAGCCCCGATACTATTTACCACACCCACCATGTCACCCCCAAACATCCACGCTTCACAGAAAGGGAGCTAAGGACCATGGTCGACAAGATCCTGAAGGTGGAGCCACAAATATTCGGGGCTCAGGTGCAGCGCACACCCATCGCCAGGAAGATGGAGCTATGGCAGACCATTGTCAACAAGGTCAATGCAGTGGGACACCATCCACGCACCAGGGTCGACATCCGCAAGAGATGGAACGACCTGCGGGGGAAGGTCAGGGCCATGGCATCCAGGCACCACATTGCAGTCCATAAGACTGGGGGAGGACCTCCACCAACACCACCCGAATACACAGACTGGAAGGAAAAGGTACTGGCCATCCTGCACCCTGAGGGACTCACTGGACTCACTGGAGGAATGGACTCGGGTAAGTCATCTACATTTACCCCATATAAATCACACTTGGAATGCAGGCACCACCCCACCAACACCCTCCAGGACCACTACCCCACCCAGCCCACAGCCACTGAATCCACCCCCACTGCATGCTCACAAACCCACTAACAGGTCCACATCCCTGCCCCTGTGCACAGCCACCTACCCCTGCAAGGATTCACAATGCTACTACACCACCCACAATGCAACTCCACATCCTAAGCAAAATGCAGTGCAAACCTCACAAAGGCACCCTGCATGGCCCCAAAAAGTTACACCTGCACAAAACAGACCAGCTTTGTACACCCCATCCAATCATGCATTTGTAATAGACATGTCCATTTCCACCAACAGGCACCACCACCCATGCCACCCTGATGGACAGGACACGGAGTGGCAGTGCCCCCCCAGGGAGACAGAGACACCTCACAGGACACTTGGGAAGGATCCCTGGCCACTTATGAGCAGGCTGGTCCCTCACACAGTCCTGGACTGTCACCATCCAGCAGCCCCACCCAGGATTCCAATACCACTGACACCTCTGTCACCCAGGCAAGAACATCAGCCCAGGGCAAGCATCCCCACACCAGTGTATCCAGGCCACATACTGGTGGAACACAGGTACAGAGGCCTCAGTCACCCCCTACTAACAGGCAGAAAGACGATGGCCCCAGTACAAGTGGTACCGCCAGACCTGTGCAGGGGACACAGGCACAGGGGGCTTGGCAGAACGGTAAGGCCTCAGTGGCCCACGGGGGAGGCCACAGGATGGATGCCACAGCCCAGGACATGATCTTTGAGGTCCTGGGGGCCTACCAGCATACCCATGACAGATTGGCCCAGATGGTATCCACCCTGGAGCACAGTCAGAGGATGCAGCAGTAACACTACCAAGAGGCCATAGAGCAGTGGAAATAGCGCAACGCCACAGGGGCCAGCATAGCAGGAGTACTGCTGTATATGGTACAAACCCAGTCTGAGACCCACACAGGACAGGAGGCCCCACTACAGCACAGGAGACAGACCGGACAATGACACCATTAGCAGCAACATCCCAGGAACTACCTTCAGAGGAAACACAAGGAACAACCATGATAACCCCTATAGGTCAACAGCAGGTGCCCAAACGGACCCTCAGGCCAAGATATGGGACTGGAACCCCTGCGAAAATCAAGGCCCCCCTTCAAGAAGTAATTCTCCAACAACCTGCCCACCAACCATCCACACAATCAATCACCAAACAGTGCTAACAATCAAGAAGAACTCATGTAAGCATTGATGGACCCATCAATACTACCAACAAGGCTGAGACCATGTTGGTATTGAGGACAACCACACGTGACTAAGGGCCATATTTATACTTTTTGACGCAAAACTGTGCTAACGCAGTTTTGCGCCAAAAAAATTAGCGCCGGCTAACGCCATTCTGAAGCACCATGCGGGCGCCGTATTTATTGAATGGCGTTAGCCGACCGGTGCTGCCTGGTGTGTGTGAAAAAAAAACACGTACACCAGGCAGCGCCGGCGTAGGGAAAAATGGCGTTTGGGCGTCCAAAAATGGGGCAAGTCAGGCTAAGGCAAAAAAATCGTCTTAACCCGATTTGCGCCATTTTTTTTTGGCGCCCAGACGCCATTAACATGACTCCTGTCTTAGCAAAGACAGGAATCATGCCCCCTTGCCCAATGGCCATGCCCAGGGGACTTCTGTCCCCTGGGCATGGTCTTTGGGCATAGTGGCATGTAGGGGGGCACAAATCAGGCCCCCCTATGCCAAAAAAAAAAAAAAAAAAAACTTACCTGGACTTACCTCAATGTACCTGATGTGGGTCCCTCCATCCTTGGGTGTCCTCCTGGGGTGGGCAAGGGTGGCAGGGGGTGTCCCTGGGGGCAGGGGAGGGCACCTCTGGGCTCATTCTGAGCCCACAGGTCCCTTAACGCCTGCCCTGACCCAGGCGTTAAAAAGAGGCGCAAATGCAGGGTTTTTTGCCCCGCCCACTCCCGGGCGTCATTTTTGCCCGGGAGTATAAATACCACGCACATGCCTTGGAGTCATTTTTTAAGACGGGAACGCCTACCTTGCATCTCATTAACGCAAGGAAGGTGTTCACGCCAAAAAATGACGCTAACTCCATGAACTTTGGCGCTAGACGCGTCTAACGCCAAAGTATAAATATGGAGTTAGTTTTGCGTCGAAAAAAACAACGCAAATTCGGCACAAACGGAGTATAAATATGCCCCCAAATGTCATCACTGTAACTTGCACTATTCAATCCCTGCCACCAATAAAACCCATATCACACCTGTAACACTGTCCCCTGTCATGATGTGTGAAAAAAGTGAAGTATGGATGCAACTGGCTGATAACGACTTTATTGGTAATGCGTGGCATGAAATTACACCTGTGTGCCTAACTGTTGACAACAACAAAAAAGCACTAAATTGTATTTGGTACCATGCAGACCTGGACCCAGTTGCAAATAGTAGATTCAAACCTCCCCTAGATGATAAAGCACACTGGCAGTATGTGTCACAAACACCAATGTCAGCCCTTAGTCCCACATAGTTACTGGAAGTAGAGTTTTATCAGTTGGGTCCTGGAATTGACATCTTCCCCTTCCTCATCATCACCATCACTCTCCTCCCCTCTCTGATGAAGCTGGCCAGGATATACAACACCATCCACCTCCAAGAGGGGGATAGAATTTCTCACTGCCACGTTGTGCAGCATGCAGCAGACCACCACTATTCTACACACCTTTTCAGGCCCATAGACCAGGGAACCCCCAGAGATATGTAGACAACGAAATCTAGGCTTCAGGGACGCTATTGTGCGCTCTATCACCCTTCTAGTACGTCCATGGGCCTCATTGTAATTCCTCTCTGGATCTGTCCCAGGATTCCTCACTGGTGTCAGGAGCCAACGCAATTTGGAATAGCCAGAATCACCTAGAAAAAGGTGCAAAACAGAATAGTCATTGTCAAGCCTCTGAGTCAGACAGCCTGGCTGTCTGCTAGGTGGCAGTTAGTGACAGAAACACCTACCTATGATCCACCCTCTGTTCTCTTGTAGTTGTTCCATCTTGTGTGGCACACTACTGTTCCTCAGTACAAATGAATCATAGACTGAACCAGGGAACATGGCATTCACATGTGAGATGTACTAGTCTGCAGTACATACCAATTGGATGTTCATGGAGTGAAAGTTCTTTCTGTTTCTGTACACCTGTTCACTGACTCTTGGGGATATGATAGGTATGTGGGTGCCATCATCAATGGCACCGATCACATGGGGTATGTTTGCAAACGCATAGAAGTCAGATTTGATGGCACAGAGGTCAGTACTTTAGGGAAACCTCACATAGGACTGCAGGTGTCGCACAAATGCATTTAGAAATCTTGTCAGTACCATGCTGAACATTGGCTGTGAAAATCCTTCACCCATGCTCACTGTCACTTGAAATGAGCCTGTGGCCAGGAAATGTAATGCAGAGAGCACCTGCACTTCAGTAGGGATGGCATGCTGATTACGATTTGCTGGAGTTAATGCAGGATCCAGAAATGCACAAAGTTCGAGAATAGTTGCACAGGTGAGTCTGTAATTGATTATGATGTGAGGCTCCACCATGGTCCGCAAATCAACAAGTGGTCTGTACACCGATGGGGTCCTTCCTCGCCACAATGGTCGGTACCTAGGAGGGATGTGAAACACGTGTGAGGAACACACATACATAGGCACACATTGTCATTCATTGTGCACTGCTTACTTGATTGTAGGGACTCAAAAGTAACATGTTCTTGACAGAATTTCATCTAGACCTTAATGAGTGAACAGTGTTTGTTATGTGTGGTATTGTTAATGGTCACATGCATAGGGGTTTTAGGTGAACAATAGGGCCTGCATTGTGCACTTTCATTTATATTAATGTGTAGTTAAGGGCAAAATGTCTGCCCCCTGTAATCCAGAACTGTCATTGTGGAAGTGACCTCATACCGCTAGCAGTTGACGTAACAGCGTAACATGGATGCCAAGAGGGAATCCTGGCGTATCATGATCGCCACCGGTGGTGACGGTGCACACCACCGCGGAACGTACGCAAATTCGTCACCCCAACTTCACTTGACTCCCTGATCTTGTGCGAGCAGGTACTCCACTGAGTGCACTGCTATGTCCTGCCTCTGGTCATGGAAGTGGCTCGTGTTGCAGGAGAAAGGGCCCCAGCCTTCACCCAGGAGGAATTGGAGAGGCTAGTGGATGGGGTCCTGCCCCTGTATGGCAAGCTCTACCGACTGCCAGAGGTACAGGTGAGTCAGGGGTTGGGGGGCACTTTTTGGGTGTAATGGATGGTGTTCTAAGTACATATGTGTGCACCTCTGAGCCTGCATGGGCCATGGTTTATGCCGTGCTGCATGCATATGTCCTGTAAGTCTGTCAGTACTGTCCATCCCATAGTGGACAAATAGCCAGCCGTACATATTTTCCAAGTGACTGCCTGAAATGCTGGGCATGAAAAATCTGTGAGGCCCAGCTGGGGATGTTCTCCCAACGTGGAAGGGGTGCCTGTTGGGTACTGACCCCCCTCATGCTACGCATCCTGGCGGTGGCATACCCAGACCTGGATGGGCGCTTTACGGCTGCACAGCAGTCACAAGTGGGTGAGTACTCATGTCACAATCTTAACCCTTGATGGATGTCTGCGTGTGCATTAGGGTTTATTCTGCTTAGTTGCAGGGACTCTCACTGACGTCCATCTACATGATGGCCCCCGTAGGGTGCAGGGGTGTTTTGGTCAGGTCTCCTACATGTCGGGTCCTTCGGTAGTTCAGGGGATGGGTGTAGAGCAGGGTTCTGGTCACTAGTCAGGGGCATGGCCATGGGCATAATGAAAGGGGCTGTCTGTTGGGGGGTCTTCTGGGTGGGTGTATGTCTGGCCACTATGTTCACTCCTTTCAACTATTTACAAGTGTCTCTCCTGTTTTGTTTCCCCATCCCTGTTCTCTTGTGTTGTTTGTGTACATCAGCATCATCAGGCGAGGGAGCTGAGGCACCGGCAAGTGGGGATGCAGCGACCCACGGATCCTCGGAGGGAGAGTCATCTGACGCCAGCGGACCAGTGGGTTGGAGGGTAAGGGGAGTACCACGGGGGAGGCAACTACCACTGGAGGTAGTGACTCCGATACCTCCTCTGATGGGGGCTCCCCGGCGGTGGTGGACCCTAGTGGGCACACCCTTACAGTATCATCTCCCATGCCATCACCGCCCTCCCTTTTACTCCCCACTGAGATGCCTGTGCCCGCTCACCCAGAAGGGTGGGCGTCTCCTTCGCCCCAGGCACCTCCTCCCCTGCCCCAGTCAGCTCTGCTGCCCTCACAGAGGATACTATTGACATACTTAGAACCATCTCTGTAGGGCAGACAACCATCGTCAATGCCATCCAGGGGCTAGCATCAGAGATGCAGGAGACCAATGCCTATCTGGATGGCATTCACAGTGCTGTGTCTGGCCTACAGAGATCTTTTCAGGCTCTGCCCTCCTCTTGGACGGCAGCTAGTTTCCCTGGTCATTTTCTGTCCCCCTTCCAACCTCCTCTACCACTTCCAGCACCACACTCTCTTCACCCGTCCAAAGCACACAATCTGACACGCAGTCAAGCACCTAAACACACAAAAAGCACACTTCTAAACACAAGCACCACACCTCCCACCACAAGCATTCAAACAGCCAACATACACATGTACGCACAGCAACATCCACTTCCCCAAGTGTGCCTACCTCTTCCGCCTCCCTGTCTGTCCCCTCTTCGTGCACACACCCAAGCACTGCACCTTCAGTCACTGTTGCTGAACCTCTTCCTGCACTCACCACAATAGCAGACATCCAGACATGCACCCCAGAGACCACACTTGCACTCACCACAACTACTGTAGTTGACACATGCAGCACACTCACCAGACTTGCAGACACACCCCCACAACTTACATCCACACTGGCAGCCTGTCTTCTCCGACTGTGTCCACCCCCCTCCAAAAACAGGCAAACGCACCAAGACACCCGCCCATCACACATCCACCACACCTCAGCATACTGTCCAGTGACCTGCACCCACAACAAGCACCTCTACACCACTTACGTCCACACTCTCTGCCTCCACTCCCAAGCCCTCCTCCAGGCCCAACCCAATTGCTCCCCAAAAACTTTTCCTCTCCTGTGCTGACCTCTTCCAACCCACTAGCTCACCCCGTCTTGTCCCTAAGCGTGCGCACCTCCTTCCCCTTTCCAATCCTTCCACTTCACAGCCAGCCCCTGTCCGCCCTTCACATTCCCGTGCACCTTCCCCAGAGAGGAAAAAGCCCCATGCAGAGCCAATTCCATCTGGCTCCACCCACTCAAAGCACACACCCCCACCTTCCAAAGCCAAACCCAAACCCCCTCCACCTTCCGAGCGCAAGTCCAAGCCCCAACCCCGTTGCAAATCCCCACCCCCACTACCCTCTGCCGCTGTTTCCTGAGGTACCTGGATGCCCCATTGTTGCCCCATTAGGTGGAGTACCGTGCACTTTTAGGAGTCAGGTTGGGGCCATTGTAGCCCACACACGTCTGGCACTATGGACTGTCCATTGGCCTTGTTGTGAATTGTAAGCTCTGTGAGCTGAAATAAATATTTATGTGTGGCCTGTGTTTTGGCGGCACACTCTTGAACCCTGGTCTTTCGTTTCATTGTTTGTGGGTGGGTGGCATTTGTATGTACTATGGTCAGGTTGGATTTGCCTTGTGTCGGGTAAGTACCTCTTGCTGTGGGGTGTATGGCTTTTGCTACTGTGAAGGGTTGTGGGAGCGTTGCAGGGTGGGTGGAGTGGAGTGGGTGGGTATGTAACTGTGCCCTTTCTTCCCTTGTTTCGTAGGTTGCAGTACTTACCGTTGTTGTCTTTGTCGGTGGTCCTGGTCGTGGAGGTATATGGCAAGGAGAAGGGCTGGCATGATCTGCAGCTCTCTATCCATGTCTACTTCGGCGTGTTGTGTGGGCCTCCGGTGAGCGTTTCCTTATATTAGGTTCATTTCCACCTGGCTTTGCGTGGCGGTGGTTCCCGACCCGGAACTGACAGCGGTCGATTGGTTCATTATTTGATGGGCGGGTTGGGCCTTTCCATCGGCCTGTGGGCAGACTCTGCCGTCGTCGGCGGCGCTCCTCTACTGGCGGTGGGTGGTTTTCAGGATCCCTGTGTTTCAGTCGATTCATTATTTGGCGGTCGGGACCGCTCCTCTATTGGCGGTTTTTACCGCCGGTGGCACGGTTTGGACCGCCGTGTTCATAATGAGGGCCCAAGTTTCCATAGAAAAAATACTTTTTGACTTGCCTATATCATTGGCACCGTTAGATGACTCTTCACAAAAGTTTCCAAAAAAAGTGCCCTCTAGGGTCTTGTTGTACATGGAACATTTCAGGATGATCCATCAATTGGGGGCCAAGTAAAGGGGGTCCAATAAAAGTGAATTTCCCATGTTAATTCCCATAGACTCATTAGACAATCCTACAGCCTGAACAGCTAGACAGAACTACACAAAATTTGGCAAAAAGGTAGATTTTGGTCTGTGGATCACCCTTTTTGTTATTCGGTGTAAATATATTCAGTAGTTTTAAAAAAAGGGAAATCCAAATTTGTATATCTAGAAGCACACATACTTTGAGATCTTGTGATGAGATGTGATTGACTGTCAACACTTCAACAAGGAAGTGTTGACAGCCATTTTGGGACACGGCTTCAGCCAAGTCCCAAAAAACAACAGAAAAAAATAAAGGGGGGCAGAGTATAAATACCCTATCCTCCTAGCCTTGGCCCAGGGGTCCCCATGGGATCCCGCCAAGGAAGAAAAGCATTTTTTAAAAACATTTACAACAAAATTCACAAATATTCGGCCATGAGCAGTGGTGGTTGGATTAACATATGCTAATAAAAATGACTTTACATTGAAAAATACATAGAAGTTCCCTGAAAAAAATAAAGGTTACAGGGACGATATAGTTAGGATATAGAATCAAAAAGCATAGAAATTCACTTATAAAAAACAAAGGTTACAGGGACGATATAGTTAGGCTCACATTTTACATGCACAAATCCATAGAGATTCACATGTTATAGTTAGAGTTATTTCATCTAACTATAACTAGTGCCCTAAGGTAATTACAACTTGCACCCTTGCCATGCTCTGCTTATTACCCCCAAACGACATCACTCATGACTTCTTTGATAACATCATTGATAATGTCACTCTAACATCTGCAGTGAAAATATTGATCAGATAACATGTATATATATATATATATATATATATATATATACAAATAAAAGAGAGAACTCTGGATAGTTCCCAAGTTTAGGTGGAGAGCAGCTCCAGTAAGGAGCACCCTGCAACACCAGCAACACTCTAGATTTGCTCATCTGAAATCTCTGCTTATCTAGCAAAGTTTTTAACAATAGGATCAGCACAGTCCTGATCCACGCGAGCTAGATAGGGACAAAGGGCTTCATTACAAGATTGGAGGGGGGATTACTCCAACACAAACGTGACAGATATACAGTTCGCCATATTCCAAGCTCCAAAGGATATAATGGAACTTGCAATATGGCAGGCGCGACATCCGTCACATTTGTGATGGAGTAATCCCCTCCGCCAAACTCGTAATGACGTCCAGTAAGGAGCACCCTGCAACACCAGCAACACTCTAGATTTTTGTCACCTCACATGTCTGTTCATCTAGCAAAGTTTTTAAGCATAGACTCAGTACAGTGCTATCCATGCCGAGCTAGATACGGACAAAGTCTTTTGCCATTTGTACAGCAAGATCTTTAAGCACAGGATTGACACAGTGTCATCCTCTCCGAGCTGTAAAATGACAAAAGCCATTTACCACTTATTACAGCTTTGGATGGGTAAAATACCATCCAAGTCAACCTAGAATGAGTAAAAGCAACCCTTGACATGTGTTATGCTCTCATTAGAGTTTTTCAGAGGGGTTTAGCTTTGTCCAGACACAAGGGAGCAACCAGTATAATTAAAAACAAAGCCCTTTCAGGGTTAGAGTGACGCATATATATAAATATATATATATGTATATATATATATATATATATATATATATGCATTTATTTTTTTCACTTAAAAAAAACAAACAGTTACAGGGACGTTATAGTTAGGCTCACATTTTAAACATTCAAAAGCATAGAAATTCACTAGTTATAGTTAGAGTTACCTCAAGCAACTATAACTTGTGTCATAATGTAACTATACCTTGTGGCCCACCATGCACAGGTATATGATCAATAATTTCACTGCAGATGTTACAGTGACTTTATCAATAATGTTATCAAAGACGTCATGAGTGCCATAATTTGTGGGGTACTCAGCAGTGTATAGTGATGGCGCAAGTTATAGTTACCTTAGGGCATGAGTTATAGTTACTTGTGGTAACTCTAACAATAACTGGTGAATTTCTATGCTTTTGGGCGTTTAAAACATGAGCCTAACTATAACATCCCTATAATCTCTATTTTTTAAGTGAATTTCTATGTTCTTTTACATTTTATTTCCTTACTATAACATCCCTGTAATCTTTGTATTTTTCTGTGACTTTGGATGTATTTTTTAACGTATAGTAATTTTAATTACTATACGTTAACTCAACCACCACTGAGCACGGTCAAAGGCTGTGCACGGTGGCTGTTGGCCACAGGGCCTAGCCTGCGGCTAGGACCTGAGGCAAACCCTCTATAAGCACTCAACCATGCACCGTGCATGGCCTTCACCCATGAGCAGCGGAGGTTGCCTGCAAGACCTAGCCTGCACCCACATCCTGCGGCCAACCCCTCCAATCACCCAACCCCATGCTGTGCACAGCCTTTTGGCTGTGCGCGGTGGGAGTTGGCTGCAGCCTCTCTGGGTGTAAGAATAGGTGTGAGAGGGTGTGTTTGGGGGTGAGAGTGGCTGTGAGAGTGTCTGTCTGGGTGTGAGAGTGCGCACAACAGTGTTTTAGTGGGTGCATCAGTGTGGGTGCAGGTCTATTAGGGGTGCATGAGGGTGTCAGTGGTCTGTGAGTGAGTGCATGAGCTTCTGAGTGGGTCAATGAGTGGGTGCTTAAGTGTGTGAGTGGGAGAAGAGATTGACCGAGAGATAGAGAGAGTGAGAGGAAGTGGGAGTAGGAGAGAGCGATCGCGAGACACAGACTTTTTTAGGCTTTGATAGATGTGTACTTAGAATCAGATGTTTCTGCATAAATTGAAAAGACAAATGTATTTGTCAATTAAAAAGAATAATATCACCTTTCAGTTAGAGTATTAAACATTTAAATAAAAAAAACAGGGAAACTACCAGGGACACACCTGGATTTGAACCCTCAACGCTCACTGTGAAGGTCTGCAACCTTCGCACTTGATCTACAGATTTTTTTTCTTTGTTTTTCTAGCTCTTTATGGGCTATCAGGGTCCACAGGGGAAGCTTTTAACAGCAGCTGCCTGGTTGCTGGAGCAAAGCTTAATCCCTGTTCCCTGAACACATTCCTACGTGCGGGGAACAGAGATGAAAAGTCTGTTTTTAGACAGGGAGACTGGCTTTACAGGTTCCACTGTCAAAAGCTGGACATTGTTTGCTGTGATGTGGCTACAGCTTCAAAGCTGCGGCCAAGCCACAGCAAACAGCTATCTCCCGGGGGTGGGCACCCTGGGACATAGCAAGAACCAGAACTGAGGAGTGGTGGTCGCTAGGGCCATCATTGGATCCACAAGAGGGGCACACGGCCCCCCTCCAATGTAGGCCTAGCCCCAGGGAGTGGTGATTCCTGGGGCCAAAGGGGGAGGAGCTAATTACTCCACATTGTATATAACTGATGACATCTTCTGTGGCATCTTTCATAATTTTACTGCAACATTGCAATAAAATTATTGATAAGAAAACTGTGCATGGCAAGGGTGCGAGTTATAGTTACTTTAGGGAGCCAGTTATCATTACTTGAAATAACTCTACCTATGACTGCAGAATTTCTATGATTTTGAACGAGTAAATTCAGAACCTAACTATAAAGTCCCTGTAACCTGTGTTTTTCAGTGAACACATAAATATATATATATATATATATATATATATATATATATATATATATATATATATAAAACACACACCAAGGAATGTGCTGCTCCCGGCACAAGAAGAGTGAGCCTCCAAGATGTATACATCACACAAGGTGGGTGAGAAATCGATGACTGTTATTAATCTATCTGAACACATATTAACTGAGAATGAGCGTTCCCTTTTGGAGCTGGGATTGTCCTTTTGCCCTGTAAATGATATGGACTATTGTAAAACAAGGATTGATATTTTCATTTTTGAATAAGCTAAAATTGATGAAAGTATTTAAACAGCAACAAAATAAGCGCCTAGGTAAATTTATTGACTCTGGAACAGTAGATTGTACTTTTGATAATTTGTGTTGGTCGGGACTGCGATGGGCAGTTGCTTCGCCCAAAGTTTTGCCTCTATTTTTATTGGCTGGTGGGAGGAACAATAGTGGGGACTGACCAAAATGAAGTGTGGATTCAGCACATCATTTTTTAGACAAAATACATAGATGATTTATTTCTCATCTGGAATTGCACGAAAAGTACCTTTCAAAAGTTTTCCGAATGTATTTCAAATAATGATTTGAATCTGTCCTTCACCTATAAAATTGATGCTAATTTTTTTTTCATTTTGGGATATTTTTGTCCAGATCAAGGAAGGAATGATTCATAATTTGTTATATTGAAAACCGACTGCTGGTAACAGTATTTTGAATGGTCGTAGCCACCATCCGGAAAAACTGAAGTGCGGCATCCCCTACGGGGAGCTTATGAGGGCTAAATGAAATTGTAGTGATAAACAACTTACAATGAAGAAGAGAAAAGGATGATTGTGAGATTTAGGGTAAGAGGCTATCCAAGAAAAGTCTTACAACAGGCCAAGGAGAAGGTTAAACGTAAGTCTAGGAATGAGCTCCTTTTCCGCAGGATCAAGGAGAGGGGTGATCTAACCAAATTTGTCTAATCACCACTTATAATGCTGCCTCCTATGCCTTTAAAAGGATGATTGGTAAATATGGGCATCTCATTAGATCTGATCCAGTGATTGGAACTGATGTATTGCAAAACCCCTGTGTTACATAAAGAAAGTCACCCTCTCTGAAAGATCAACTAGTGCATAGCCACATACCCTCACAAAAAGGTCATAGGGGATGGCTAGCTGAACAAAGGGTTTTTTATAAATGTGGTCACAGTAAGGCTTGTAAAATAAGCAGGAATGTGAAAGCATACTTGTTACCTAGTGTGAAGGTGAGATACATTAACAAATTTATAACACAGAACAGTGATATTTATGTTTATGTATTGAGGTTCCCTTGTGGACTAGTGTATGTGGGCAGCACGATATTCCCAGTTCGGAACAGGATACTGGAACACATGATGGTCATTAGGAATGTTGATCCGAATTATCCTATGGCAAGACATTGGTCTGTAAAGCACAAACAAAAAGCTAATAACTTATCTTTTTATGGTATTGACAGGTTCATTGTCAATAAACGAGGAGGAGACAGGGAAAAGAAACTCAGGATCATGAAATCGGATTACATAATCTGGTTGAATAGTTGTACACCTGGAGGACTGACTGCAAACTTTTTGTTCATATTGGCTAGAGAATAAGGCCCTCATTACAACCCTGGCGGATGGGGGAGAAGTGGCAGTAATATCGCCAACAGGCCTGCAGCAAAAAAAATGGAATTATGGCCATGGTGGTCACCGCCATGGTCATCCGCCACTTCTCTACTCCGACCGCCAAGGCGGTGACGACCGCTGGGCTGGAGACTTAGGTCTCCAGCCCGGCGGCCGTCACCAGACCGTCGAAGGTATCACGACCATGCATACCGCCATGGATTTCGGGTGGTTTGGAACAGCCATGAAATCCATGGCGGTAAGCACTATCAGTGCCAGGGAATTCCTTCACTGGCACTGATATGGGTCTCCCCCACCCCGAGTCCTCCCACCACACTCCCCACCCCCCTGCCACCACCCAAAGGTGGCAGGACCCCCCTCCCCACCCCTACCCCCAACATGCAAAGACACACACCCCCTCACCACCCCCAACATGCACAGACACACACCCCTACACGCACACATACACTGCAACAACACATACCCCCACACATACAAACAGACATGCACACAGACCGACCCGCACACATTTCCCATAAACACAACACACCCCCGCATGCATACATGCACTCACACACCCCCTCTACATACTCACATGCACACCCCCATGCACGCACACAACACATGTCACCCCCACCCCCCTCCCCTAACGGACAATCAACTTACCTTGTTTGTTGATCCTTCGGGAGGGGACGGGATCCATGGGGGCTACTCCAACGCCAGCTCCCCATCACCAGAACACCGCCACACTGAATCATGGGACATGATTCGGTGGGCGATGTTCTGATGACGGGGCGGTGGAGGTGGAGCGACCTCCACTTCCCTGTGACCGACCAGTATGTCTGCTGGAGGCTCTCCGACCGAAAAAGGACGGAGGGCTGCCAGCAGTCATAATACGCCACGCGGAAAACTGCTGCACTGGCGGTCTTCAGCACGGCAGTTCCTCAGCGGTCTTTGAAAAAGACCTCCGAGGTTGAAATGAGGGCCTAAGTGTTAATCATTATAAAGCAGTATTAGTAGCAGAATGAGTTGTTCGTATGCGAGTTAAATTATATGATTCTGTCTCCCTGACAATGTTCCAATGTGTTAATCTTTTGTAACTATTATTACTATTTTTGTAATGAAGGATGAATAATGATTAAAATAGACATGGGCAATGATGGACAATGATGAATATTAAGGTAAACTGGATCATCGAATTTGAGTGTAATGACAGATTTGCTCTTACCTTTGCTATTTTTGATTTATCTTGTGAAAATGTTTGGTCACTTGGCCATCAAAATGTATCGACAAGGAGGATACAAGACAGATTAATAACATCATTTAAAAAAATTTGAATATTTTAAAAAGTGATCCTGTTATTGGAGGTATAATACAAAAAAGACCCCAGATCACTTATAGAAGAGGACGTAGTCTACATAACATCCTGAGGTCCAATGACATTACTACAATTCCACAACTGAGACAACACAACCTGCAAGGCTTCTTCCCCTGTGGCCATTGCAAAGCATGTCGCAACAGCATGATGCGGAAGCAGTATGCTATATGTAAACCTGGGAAAATCAGACAGATTAATCAATTTATAACATGCAATACCCCTTTTGTGATTTATGTTTTGGAATGTCCTTGCCTGAGATGGTATATTGGTAGTACCAAACACAGTGTCAAGAAACGGATTTTAGAACACATGCGTGCGATTACATTGAATGATGAACATTATCCGGTAGCAAGGCACTTTAAAGAAAAACACAACTCTGATTGTACCAAATTATCTTATTTTGGTATTGAACATGTTCCTCCATATCATAGAGGAGGGAACAGAGAATTAGTGTTAAGGAAAAAAGAGTCAAAATATATCTTAGAATTAGAGACTAAGACCCCGACAGGCTTGAACATGAGGGAGGAATTAAATACTCACCTATATGATAACCATTAACCTATTTTGATGAGATTATACTATCTGCTTTTTTAAAGATTAGGGAATGTTTTATCAGAATATGCAAAGAGCTAATAATTTTTTATGTGTACAGAATTAACGTACGAAATTTAGGTCAGGCACTATGGAATAATATGTGTTGTGAGGGTTAATCCTGTATGCAAGTATTAACTCGATGTCTTAGCTTCCAGTTGTTTATTAAATTATTTATTAATTTTCGGACATTCCTTTCAGATACTTTGGGTAGGATGGAGAGCTACCAAACTCTACTTGTCTTCTTCCATTCATTCTTCACAATTTTCACGTTATCATTGGGTGATCCACTTTGCAGATTTTCAGATAAGAATATTCAATTTAGTTTTTTTCATTTTTTTTTTTTTTATTTTTATTTTTTTAAAATTTTATTTTATTTTAATATGTCGGAGGGAGGGGGTTACATGAGAAAAAAAAGAAGAAGACATAATATATCCGTGCGAAGAAAGTAAAGTAAACAAAACAACGGGAGAAAGAAGACCTTTAAAAAAAACCTCAGTTATATATATCACATATCGAAACAATTAGCATTTTTTTTTTTTTGTTTTAAACTGTGTCTTGATATTGCAACCATCTAGTCAGTGGTGCCCACATTCGTTCTCCTCTATGTCTCTTCTTATGACCCTTTAACTTATAAAGACTTAATTCAGTATTATAGATGGTAAGTAATCTAGAGCGCCAATTCTTAAACGTGGGGGGTTCTTTTTTGAGCCAATCTGTAGCAATACATAAGCGGTATATTGCCATGGACAAAAATAAAAATCGCCTTATTTTATACAGTGCAGGTTCCGTACTTTCAGGTGAGTCCACGACTCCCAATACTACCAGCATGACAGTAACCTGAATATTGCAATGCGTGATCTTCTTAAGGAATACCTCTATCTCATTTAATATTCCCTGCAACATTGGGCATACATAGAACATATGCATTATCTCAGCTTCAACTTCCCCACATCGATTGCAGCTTCCAGAGGATATCCCCCACTTTTTCAGTTTTGCTGGAGTATAATATAAGTCCATCAGTGTTTTGTAATGCTGGGTTTTGAAATTAGCTGATAGAAATGTTGTCTCAGCCATGGCTAAGGATTGGTCCACCCACTCTCCAGCCACCCCAAATCGTGCAATCCATCTCTCATTCTGTTGTGCCATATCATCTACTTGTAGCTCTGTTAGTAACTTATATAACTTGCCAATCTTTGCCCCATTTTTAACAGCCTCAACTACCGGGATCTCCGACAACTGTACTGTAACGCACTTCTGAGACTGTAAAAAATTTCGTATTTGCAAAAATTTAAAAAAATGGGTCTTAGGTAAGCCAAATTGAGACTGCAGATCCGTAAATGATTTATAACCGGATTTACAATACAAGTCTCCGACTTTATTTATTCCCCTAGAACGCCAAAAATCTAGTATGGGATCCCTAAAGATATGATTTGGGATAGCTGAAAATTTCACTGGTGTATAAGCCGTAATCTTTCCCAGTCCCATACTCCGTTTTATCTGAGCCCAAACCTTGAAGGCGGACAAAAAAGGCTTAAATCTTACTTTTTTAAAGTAACTTGGTTCCTCAAATTTTGATAACCAACCACTTGCCTCCCCACCCGCCATCATAGTATAAATAGGGGTTGGTTTTACTTCTTCATTACCCTTAAAACTTCCCCTTATAAGTTCATCCATATGTTGAAGGCAACAGGCGTAGTAATACAGTGTAAAATTAGGGACTGACCACCCGCCTCGATCTTTGGGAAGTGTCATATACTTCATTGCCCTTCTCGTTTTAGCATACCCCCATAAAAAATTATTCCCCATCTTTTCCAATCTTTTAAGCCATTTTTTATCAACCTCAAGGGGAATAGCCCGAAATAAATATAGGATTTTTGGCAGAACCATCATTTTCAATACATTGCAGCGACCCTCTAGCGATAAGTGCAAATTATGCATTCGGTCTAAATCCCTCTTTATTCTATTTAATAATGGGATAAAATTAATTTCCACCAACCGATTAACCACTGATGTAATCTTCACCCCCAAATACACTGCTTCAGATACCAATCGTCTATCTACTAGTGAAACGTGCCCAGAACATACTATTTGTGTTTTATCTGAGTTCAGCTTATATCCGGAGTATTTTCCGAACTCTCTTGCCTCTATTTCTATTGCCCTAATAGCTTCCTCCGTGTTGCTTGTCACTATAGCTACATCATCAGCATATGCAAACACCTTATATGTTTCTCCATGATATAATAGAGGTTGAATATTTTTGCATTCTTCTAATCTCAGCAAGAAAGAATCAATATATAGAGCAAAGAGCAAGGGGGAACATGGACACCCTTGTCTAGTCCCCCTAGAGATTAAGATAGTATCTGATTCCAAACCAGCAATGCAAATTCTAGCTTTTGGGGCTACATATAAAGTTTTTATAGCTGTAATATATCCACTCCCTATACCTTTCCAGCGCATGACTTCCCATAGAAACTTCCACGATACACGATCAAATGCCTTCTCGGCATCCAAAAGTAATAATCCTAAATTTGTTTGATATAGTTCTGCAAGATCAAACATGGCTATTATTCTTCTTATATGATCTATTGTATCTCTACCCGGAATAAACCCATGTTGTTGTTTTCTAACCAGCCTGACTATCACATTTGCCAATCTACTGGCCAAAATCTTTGCATAAATCTTTCCATCTACGTTTAACAAAGATATGGGTCTGTATGAACTGGGGAACTCTGTTGATTTATCCTTTTTTTTTAGCACTATAATACTTGCACATTCCCACGATAAGGGTGCCTGACCTGCCTGCGCTATACAAAAAATGCTATGCATATCCTTTTTAATGTCTATCAGGAAGGTCTTGTAAAATTCAAGTGGTATTGCATCCGGTCCAGCAGCTTTCCCTGTTGCCAGGGAGCTTACTGCCTCAATTATCTCATCAATACGAATTGGTGCATCTAATGTAATTTGTTCCTCAGAAGAGAGCCTTGTACTCTTTAATCCCCCCAGAAATTCACTAACCTTTTTTTGTAGCTGTTCAGAATACACTATATCTTCACTATACAGCTCCTGATAGTAACCCTTAAAAACCTCTAGAATTCCTTCTAACTCTGTATGTTTCCGCCCATTACCATCAATTATATTCAAAACATTCTGTTTAACTGCCTTTTGTCTGACCCGTCTAGCTAAGACTTTTCCTGTGAATTCACCATATTCATAACACTCCAATCGGTGACTTTGATAGACGGCTGCCACTGTTTTATTCAAGTAAGCATTTATTTTAGCCTTAAGAATCACCATTTGGGTCTGAGTGAGAGTAATGTCTTCTCTACTAGTAATTTTACTAGCTAATTCCCTCTCTTTTGTTATTAATCTTTCTTGAAGTTCTACAATTTCCTTCCCCCTAATTTTCTGTATTCCCAAACTATAACTAAGAGTTTCACCTCTCACTGCAGCTTTAAATGAATCCCATACCATCCCCGGATCTGCCGTATTCCTATTGATATCAAAAAAGTGGTGAATCCACTCTTTCATATGGGATATATATCCTGGGTCAACCAACAATTTCCTATCAAATGTCCATACACGACGCGAATTAGATGGTCCCTTAATTGTTATGGACAATATTAATGGATTATGATCTGATAAGAATCTGGGTTTGCATTCTATTTCAGCCCCATGGATTAAGTTTTGTGATACGAAAAAATAATTCAACCTTACCAATTTAGCATGTGGGAACGAGTAATAGGTATACCCTGGATCTACAGTTTTAATATTTTCCCAGACATCTCTCAACCCATGTTCCCTTACTAACCTCCTTAGAGCTTTCCATACTTTAGGCTTTCGTCCCTGATATAAACTCTGGGTGTCCATGCTCCTGCTACCTACCTCTAAATGAATATTTAAGTCGCCACAAATCATTATTGGTAAGGGCCATCCAACTAGTTCCATATTCAACGTATCCAGAGGCTCAGCCTCGTCCAAAACTGATCCATATATAGTGCAGAGGGTAAATTTAAATGTATTCACGGATAATTCTAAGAGAGCCCACCGCCCATCGTTACTTGCTCGAGATCTACAAACTTGTACATTGTTATTTCTGGCAAGTATCGTCACCCCACGTGTCGAAACCTCCTGTCTGGTACAAACAAGAGGCGTCAACCCAAGCTCTCGTATGAGCTCTCGCTTACTCCATGCAATGTGTGTTTCCTGCAAGCAATATAAATCTGATTTAATTAGTTTAAGACCAGCTGCCACTCTTTTCCTTTTCTGGGGGCTATTTAGACCGCAAATATTCAGTGTACAAATCCTTAATCTATTTGCCATATCACTCAGTTTGATGTACCAAACTCACGTCAATACTTTCTCCCTTAAAGAAACCAACTTGTTGATATTGAATCCTATACATCCTCTTCTTTTGATATGTCTTCATTAAATTGTTCTGAACATTTCTACCTATATTAGTGCCCCCCCCACTCCCCATCACCCCTCTCCCCCCTCTCCCATCCTCCCACCCCTTATACCCCAACCCTGCTACCAACCACCCCCCCCACCCCCCTACACCCCTTACCCCTACCCTTACACCCAATTTATGGAGAGTATGGGATCTCACTGTCCCTAATGATGGTAAAGCTTCCGCTCCGACCGTCCCTACCCAGTGCATGATTTTCTTTTTCTTTTTTTCTTTTACCTTTTCTCCCTTTCTTTGTCTTTATCTCTCTCTATCTAACCCTGTTTCAGCCAAAACAATATCTTACCCACGGCTCGACTTCTCAGGGCTTAACTCCTAACCCTCTCTACTTTACCCCCACCCCTATGTCCCAATCCAGAAAATCTATCTTACGGAACCGGACCGTTAAGTCCACCCAAAAAAGCCCTTGCTTTCTCCTCTGTCGTGAAGAAGTAAGTCCTATTATCCATTACTACTTTCAGTTTAGCCGGATTTAATAAAAAAACCTGTGCCCCCTTACTTTGAAGTGGCTGAATTAACTGCCGGAGCCTCCACCTTTTTTCAACAGTAATATGGCAATAGTCTGGTCTCACAAAAAACTCACATCCCTTAGCCTTACTTCTAGCATTGGGTCGAGCTCGGTCGAATATAGCCTGCCTTGCCTGATAATTAAGCAAAGAGATTAATATTGCTCTAGGTCTACCACTTCCTCCTTCTGAGTTTGGTCCTATTTTACTAAAAGGAAATCGATGGGCTCTTTGAACCTCTTTGTCCCAGTCCCACTGGTGTAAGTCCGGAAAAGCTTCCTTAAGAAGTGCGACCGTAAAGCTATGTATATCTGATCCTTCAAGTCCTTCTGGTACACCCAGGACGCGCAGATTATTCCTCCTCATTCTGTCCTCTAAATCTGTCAATTTCCACTGAGTGTCCTCAAGTTGTTTCTCCATCATTTCTCGAGATGACTGGCGAGCTCCAGCCTCATCCTCCAGACGCGAGATCCGGGTCTCTGCTTCTTCCATCCGTGTAGTAAACTCTGAACATGTCTTAGCTACTCGACGAATTTGGATTTGCATCTTGCGGCAAGCCATTTGAGTCCTACGGCTCTCTAATTTAGATTCCTCTCGATGTTCCATAATGCTTTGATATATGGTTTCCAGTGACACAGGATTAGGCTGTTTTTCACCATTATCAAATAGAGTTAAATCATCCTTGGAATACTCCCACTGAAGCCCCTGAAGACCCTTAGTGTCCAATGGGTTAGTGGAGTGCTTATTAGGTCCTACTTGCTCACTTCTCTTCCTCTGTTTTTTCCTGACAGTGGCACTCCTGCCACTCTCCTGTAATTCCTTTCCCAGTGCCAAAGAGGACACCTCAGATTCGAATTCAGAAGAAGTTTTATCCGCCTCCAAATCCAGCTGCTCGTTGCTTGACCAACTTGAATGATCTGATAGTGAGAAAAACTTGTCTCCTTGTATTGTCTCATTATCGCGTAATTCCACTGGCCTCCGCTCCACCTGTAATAATGACCTAGCGCCTTGTGCGCCCTCCCTCTGCTCCCTCTGCTCCATCTGACTCCCGGTAGCTTGTTTTTGTAAAGTTGCCACATCTTCAGCATCACTCTGCCCACCTTCATGCGGGGGGGGCACATCTATAGCCGTCATCTCTTCGTTTACTAGAGGATCAGCCTCCTCCACAGCGGCGGGGGGGGTATCTACGCCCCCCACCAGTATGTCCTTCCCTTTCTCAAAATACCTGTCCAGTGAAGCACTCTTGTTTTTGGAGACAACCTTCTCACCTAAGCCTTGTTTTATATCCGTACCCCCCCCCCTGCCGTGCCGACAGGCTTACTCTTACCGGCTTGCCTCGTCCAGACAGAGTCACATTTTTCACTCCCTTAGGTGGCATTTTTACCTTTTTTTTTTGCTTTTTAATGAAAAATGCGTTATTATAATATACGCCCAGTGTCAAATACTTGTAATACAATAAAGAAACTCTGACCGTTTTTTGAGTCCACGTCGAAAATTGCCCCCAATTGGGACCCGTGAGCACAGACCTGTAGTTGTCTTCAGGTAGGAGCAGGAGCAGTCCAGACCGCATCCCGGGAAAACACTTTGCAATCCTTTTGGCCTCCGTCAGCAAATCCACGTAGTTTTACTTCTCCCAGGAAAAAAAAAAAAAAAAAAAAAAAGGCCCCGCAGAAACCAAGAGCCAAGTAGCCTTGAACAATCCTCACATGAGAAGCAGTCCTTCAAAAAGCAATGTCACCCGCAATATTTCCCCTGTGCCGCCCCTCTTGAGAGTCCTGGGACAGTCATCCCCAAGAAAAGAGGGAGCAGGTGAAGCAACGTGAGTCGGCACAATGTTGCTAAAATGCCGCTACATTGTTTTCCTCTAAGCGCGACTGCCGAAGGAAGCTCCGACCCGCGGGAGAACTGCCGCAACACTGGGAGGTTTCCTTGGTCGGAGCAGACGCTTCGCGGCTGCGTTACGCGGCCGCCATCTTGCTCTCCGTCACCCCCAGTCAATTTAGTAATGTAGATAATTTTATGGCCCTTAATAAGCTTATGATGATATATTTACAGTGTATATTTTTACTATCTGGTTTATTTTTCTATTTAGATTTAAAATGATAATATTTTATTACAGACATTGTGGTCTAGAAAGAAATATGAATTTCAACAGATAGAGCATTGTTCTTTGATGTGGTTGTTTCCCTTTTAATAATAATTTTTTTACAAAAAAGAAGGACATTTTATTAACAAATTTAGGGAAATGATTTAAAATGTAAACAAATATATCATAATTATATCAAGTTATATTTAGTGGCATGAACTGGTTTTATTACTAATATTGTTATTATAATAGTACTTGCAAAGAATTTGTGGTGTGGCTTTTACTTGATTCACTTGTTAATTGTCCTATTTCTATGTTTATGTCAAGAGGGTATTTAAAGGGTAATTTATTGGTGATATATATCGCGTGACCAAGGCTGCTTTGTCAGTCGAAACGCGTTGTGTGTGGATTAAACTGATTTTTTCTTGTTCCTGAAACCTGAGTGTGCGAGTATTATTATGATTTTTCCTTTGCTTTATTAATTACCGGCCTGCTCATACCGGTTCTCGCACCACCCCTTTGGGCTGATTGAGATCTCATCTTAAGCACTCCGATTTTTATATATGTATATATATATATACATGTATAAATATATATATATTTGTGTGTGTGTGTATATGTGTGTATATATATATAAATATATATATATATGTATATATATATATATATATATATATATATATATATATAGCTTTTGTGTGAGGTGAGAACAATCATTTGTTCACCTGTACCAGCAGTAGACCTCAGATAGCCTTTTAATTTAAATTTCCCCACCTGTTTTTCAGCAAAGGCACACTGGAAAGTGTTGGATATCTGCCACGACCTAGGACATGCCCCCCTTGTACGGCGGGCTATTTAGATCAGCAGACAGCACACCCGCACTGCTGTTGTGCCAAAGGCATGCCACAGGCAAGCCCATTTGCACCCATCCCTGCCGGGATTGCAGCAAGCAGCAGACCCCCTGACGGTTTCAAATCCCACCTCTCCCAGAAATTGTACTACATGTGGGTAAAGATATTAGCCTATGCATTTTCAAGTAAGGGCTCTAACTGTGCCAGATTGAACCCATGCTCCATTGCTACATCCGTTAACGTAATGTGGCAGTAATGTAGCTCCTTAATAGTGAGCCGTGCGAAACAGGGCAATAACAAGCGTAAAACTAAGGCTAACGCTAACATACACGTTAAAAATACTGTTAGGAAAGACAAAATCACTTGCACCCTAATCAATGCCAGATCTCTAGTGAACAATAAAATTGTATTTGTAGATTCCCTAGAAAACTACAGTCTTGATATAGTCTATGTAACTGCGATATGGGCTGACCCTACTTCAGGCCAAGACTTGGGGCCTGATTTAGATGTCATCGGAGGGGTTACTCCGTTGCAACACCGATGGATATCCTGTCCGCTGAAATCTACGTACCATAGAAAACAATGGTAGTTTGATTTCAGTGGATAGGATATCCATCACCGTTGTGACAGGATAACCCCTCCTCCAAGGTCTAAATTGGCACTTGGTCTAGGCAACTCCTCTCGGCTATTCCATTCATAAATTAGAAGGGATCCAACAGAGGGGAGGGGGACTAGCCATTATTCACCATGATAATACGTCACAAGTTTTCTACCAGCGTCCTCACCAGAATGTGAAACACTTTCTTTCAATATTGAACTGTTTGTGTCCCAATCCTTCAATGGATTATTAGTGTACGTCTACCTGTCCCGAGAGAACACTTTCACACAGGTCATCAGTTCCCCACTGGAATCCTGTTTACTCTCCATAGATTACAGAGTTTTAGGAGACTTTAATTTATATTTAGAAGCTCTTACAGATAAAGGTACGAAGGGATTAATTGATACTATGTCAAGATTTGGTCTCACACAAGTGGTATGTAGCCCGACACACCTTGCGGGCCACACCCTAAATGTTTTTTTTGCAAACAGTGCCTTTTTAACAGAGAAGCACCTTATCTCTGATATGGTCGGACTATAAGGCTGTGATGTTTCAAATAAAAACATCTCAAAGACTGCCTTTGGGTAAAATTTCCCATAGCACCCATACAAAACATGCCTGGCATAAAATTCAAACTGATCAAATTAGTCAGATTCTAATTCGATCCCAACCCCAGTGGACAGAAGACTTAGACCAATTAACTGTAAATTAATTTAATTGGTTGAGCTCAGCAGTAAATTCCCTAGCTCCTGTTAAGACACTCTGCCACCATAGAAGCAAACCATCAGATCTGTGGTTTACAGATAGGCTTAGGATTCAGGAACAGCACTGTAGAAGACAGGAATAAAAATAGAGAAAAGAATGTAACAGCTTGGAGAAAGAAAAACAAAAGCAATGTATGGCCAATTATTACATCTTGTGTAGAAAAGAAAAATCCTGTTACTTCACACAAAAAATTAAATCTTCTAAAAACTCTGTAAAAGAACTGTACCAGACAGGTACTAAATTGACTAATGTCCCCAGCAATGACCTGGCAGAGAGCAGCCAGTCTTCTTGTAACATCCTTGCTAATTGTTTTGAAAATAAAGTTGAACAGATTTACAAGTGCTCTTTAACCCCTTCTGTGCCCAGGACGTAATGGTTACGTCCTGAGGCACAGTGCTGCTGTGCCCAGGACGTAACCATTACGTCCTGTGCA